>NC_090936.1:731893230-732527827 GCF_040938575.1 Ambystoma mexicanum | reverse complement strand
GGCCAGTCACGGTGATCACGGACCACAAACCCCTACTTCCCATTATGCCTGGCTCATCGTCTAAACCAATGGTTTGGATAGAGCCATGGATGCTGGCACTCCTAGAGTATGGTGTGTCGCTGATCTACTGCCGGGCAGCAACAATGCTGCTGACTACCTCTCCAGACACCCGAGAGGGGGTGCTCAGCCAACCACATGCGCAGAGGAGGCTGATGAACATGTACGGCTGGTGATCGAGGCTGCTACGCCGAACTCTGTGCAGGTGGAGGAACTAGAACAGGCATCAAAGTCTGACGAGTGTTTTGGGATCCTGAGAGTGGCCATGGAACAGGGAGCCTGGAAAACGGTGTTGGAGTCCCTGGGCAGGAGAAAAAATGACACAAAAGTGGCCCTAGAACAGCTCTGGGGGGTTTGTGAAGAACTCACATTCTCAGACTCTGGGCTCTTGCTTAGAGGTGACAGATTTGTGGTCTCCCAGGCCAAGATTCAACAGATCATCGCTCTGGCTCACCATGGACACCAAGGGGCCCCCAAAACAAAGGCTTGTCTCAGACAGAAAGTATGGTTCCCGGAACTAGAGAGGAGAGTGGGAGAGTTTGTGGACTCCTGTGTGTTGTGCCAGCGAGCGTTTCCGGCACAGCGTGAGCCATCCATCGAGGTGATGCCCAGAGGGACGAGGCCGTGGGAAGTGGTCCATGCAGATTTTGGATCCAAGACCAGAGGCACCCACTTCCTAGTGGTGGTGGACGAAAGGTCCTGATAACCAGAGGTAGAATTTGTGGAGTCTGTGGCGTTTGAAAGAGTGGTGGTAGCACTGGAAAAGATCTTTTCCACCCATAGACTGCCTCAAGTCTTATGCTCCAACAACAGGGCCCCATTCCCAGGCAAAAGCTTTGCCGACCTCATGAAAGACTATGGCATCCACCACAGGAAAATCACTCTGCTGTGGCCTCATGCAAACAGTGAAGCGGAGTGGATGATGCGCACGCTGAATAAGGTATTCAGGATTGCACAAGAAAAGGGAGAGTGCCTCCAAAGGGCACTATAAGTGTTCCTGCGAGGGTACCGAGCCACTCCACACTCATCCACAGGAGTGGCACCAGCGGAGGCACTCTTCCATAGGTGTCTAAGGGACATATACCGGAGGTGGGGGAGAGAGAGACGGCCGTCATCAACAATGACCAGGTGGAGGAGGAGAGAAGGGCACGGACAGAAATGTAAAACAGTAGAAGAGGTCTGAGACCACCAAGGCTTGCCCCGGGGGAAGGAGTGTTAGTGAGGAATTGTCACCCGCAGGGAAAAAAGTCTCTAGCCTATGAGCTGGCTCTGTTGGACGTGGTGGCGGTCAAGGGTTCCATGGTGACTGCGTCTGATGGAACAGCTTCTGTCACCAGGAATGCCAGCTCCTTTAAGAGGCTGGGTGAACCGAGGGCTGAGACTATGGGGGACATGGACTTGGAGGAAACACCGGACGAAGGAGGGAGACATCCCGCCCCGGTTGAGCCCCAGACCCGTAAGGGGCAAGGCAATGGAACACCGGCCAGGGAGACAGGCAGGAGGTACCCCCTGAGGACAGGGCGAGGGAAACCTGCCCATCTCAAGGACTATCTCATGTACTAAGGAGGCGTTGCTGTGTGATGAAGACTCTTAAGCTGTTTATGTGTGGTGCTATCTGGGTATCCAGCGTGGGTACCAATAAACGGGGGCATTTGGTTTGTTGCCATTGTGTGATGTTATGTTTAGTAGTTGGATCCTCCTTTTCAGTTTGTTGTTATGAAAAAGGAGGAGTGTGGCGCTGGCCCTTTGAGGGCACGCACGCAACGGAGTGACGTTCACTCTGTCGCGTGCAGCTATAAATAAACTGGCTGTTCCCGGCGGCCTCAGAGCCACCGAGGAGCCCACACTATGAACACCTGTGTCCTGTGTGTGTGTGTTCCGGGAGTGGGAGGCTCACGGCACGGCGGTCATCTGAGACCGTCAACACCTAGCATGCAGCGGGCAAATTCCCAGATAATGCCATCCAAGCACTTTGAACTGATCTAACATACATATGCATGGAACAGTAGCTTGCCCACTCTTTCTCTGCACATGTAAACCACTGTTATTATTTTAAGTACTACTAGACTCTGCAGCTGCAACGGCGGAGCACAGCTTCTTGGACCATAGAAATCTAGATAGCACCAGACTTCGAGGCCATATCAATGGTGGTTAGGCACTATACACAAAAGAAACATAACATTGAAAGCGGAGACATAAATATACAGTTCTTTTGGGATTACAAAGTGAATAAATAGTCCAGAAACTGGGTATATAAAATAGCAAAAATGTAGTTTTTTAATATTTTTTTTAAAACACGCTGCCTTTCAATTTGAATTGCATGCAGTGACATTGATGAGCTGATGTTGTTACCTCTTGTTAATAAAGACTTGGTTGAAAACAAAAAAACTGCATCATTGCTAAGCTAATATGACATTTATTTTCGAGCTTTCAAGACCGCACCAGGTCCTGGGAGAAAAACATACTTAATAGGGTACAGCAGTTTAATGTGATGTCGGTGTCTGGATATGAAAGCAAATTTGACCAAAATGCCGTAGGACATGTCTTTCATTGCAAGGCGGGGTGAGTCCTAGGTACATTTTCCCACTGGGTACTCATTTGCTTTTCATGCTAAGCTTCTCTTAGTTTTTGGCATGGGAATGACACCAAGTGTAGTATTTCGAATTTGGGTATACAGGTTTATCATAAATCCATGTTATAGTAGTGATATGATATGATAGGTTATTTATAACGCGCCTAATACCTCGCGCCTAATACCTAGAGGTTTCTAAGCAGGGACCCCAGGAATCGAACCTGAGGTGCTCGGTGTCCTCTTGCTTCCCAGGCGAGACCGTTGCTCCTGAGTTATGCTCCCAATTCTGGCCAAGGTATTTCTTACGGTATTTTAAAGTTTACATTCTGAATTCTGCACTATACCCTTTACATGTTCTCTCACTTTGAAAAATAATATCGAGCTGCGTTTTTGTTCCTGTAAATTCCAGTAAATTATACTTTGGCGGTGTATGTTTGTTCTGTGTAGTTCTTGCCACGTGTTTCCATTAATGAGCATGTCCGTTTTGAAAATTATCCAATACACCACAGTAGTAGATGTACAGATAACGTTACTGTCGTATCCTGGCTCCATTGCAACAGACACACCACATTAGTAGGTATGCTGGTAAAGGAACAACAGTGTCCTGGCTCCATCCAAACAGATGCACCACATTAGTAGGTATGCTGGTAAAGGAACAGCAGTGTCCTGCCCCATCCCAACAGACACACCACATTAGTGGGTATGCTGGAAATGGAACTCCAGTGTCCTGCCTCAAACCCACCACCACATTAATAGTTATGCTGGTAAAGGACCTGTGGCTCCATTGCAACAGAAACACCACATTAGTGGTTAGGCTGGTAAAGAAACTGCAGTGTCCTGCCTCCAACCCTATAGATACACTACATTAATAGGTATGCTGGTAAAGGATCTGTGATATGTGGGATGTTTTTACCCATGCATCCAAGCCCTACCATAAAACTGTGCAGTACTGGCATGGAAAACATCATGATGGCCAGAACTCCCCAGAGAGTGCACAGGGAAAACATGAAGAATAGGCTGCCACCCATTTTTGCCTATGTTGTGAGCACAGGAGGGCACTGCCTAAAACCACCATTGGGCTACACACACAGTAGCCTGAAACCATTGGGAATGGCAATGCTGATTGCCAAAAAGCAATTCAGAACTGTGGGGAATTCATTTTCTTTATCCCAAAAATGGTTGCATTACCAGTACTCACCACTATCAGAAAGCCAGCGTTTTAAAACCACCAGACTTTGTGTAAAACTGAACAAATGAAACAAAACCAGACCAAGGAAAGACTTGCTAAGAGGTGGATACAATGTAAAACTATATTCTGAAATGACTTGAAGGAAGTAATTATTTAATGTATAGGTAAAAATTGTCAGTTTGATTTGAATGTAGAAAACTGGGAACAAAAAGTGACATTTAGCTGAAACCTGGCTTAATGAAACTGGATTCTGCCTGACAACTACCCCCGACAGGAGTTGAAACCTGCTCAGCCACTCTTCCCCTTGCCAAAAGGAGTTGACACCTCTCTGATTAGATTAGGGGTGGAGCACCTGGGAACTGGAAGGGACAGAACAATGCAACTCCCTTGACTCAGGCAAATGTTATATTGGGGGGCGTCGTAAAATAGCTTCCTCTTGGGAGAAACTGGGGGGAGGCTGTGCCTCTGTGAACAAGCTGGCTTGGGGAAAGTGGATAAACCAGTTATTCCACCATGTGATGTGGGAAGCCACACCCCTGTTTGACCAGGGCATAATTTTAAAATGATAGATAACTCATAGTGCAGACTTGTCAGAATTATATAAGTAATATCATTATTTTTGTGATTTTTCTGTGAACATTTTAAGAGGCGTTAGGACCCTGTGGTGTATTCTGGGGGGTTGCTAGCGGAAAATAGGGTCTCACTCCAAATGTATGCATGTTAAAAATCTGACACTTTATCATCTATAACCCATATCCCTGATGCACATTTGTGTAAAATCTGGAAAGGTTTAGAGGTCGTTATCTGGATGAAAAGGGGAGAATTCTGTCATCAGTGGACATGACATCGTACAAAGACAGGGATCGGATGGTTTGGTGCTACAGAAAATATGTTAACTGGACCTATAATATTAGAAAAATGGTACATAGATAAATATGTATTTGGGTCAGAAATAGATTTGTGTGCAATCTGACAAGGGGAGGTTCCTCTGACCATAAAACCTACAGCATCACTCTGACTCACATTTCCTCCCCCCAATCAAGGGAGAGAGGAGGAATTGGCCAATGATAAGTGAGAGTGGCAGGTTTAGTTATGACCAACGCACACACCCACTTTCCAAAACACATAAAAAGAGACTGCTGGGACAGGTAGAGAAATTCAATTCCATTTGCTGCGGAGCATGCTGACCGACGACTTCACATCCAGAGATCCAGACTTCAAATCCATCAATCTCCAGAACCTGTAGCGGAAATTAACTCCAGAATTTGTAGCAGAGAGGCCTGAATCCACCAGCTGAATCCTCTTCAGCAGGCCTCAAAACTAACCAAACTATTCAACAGCCGGGCGAGCTGTCTGAAGTTTTGCCGAGAATTTTTGCAAGAACCTGTAGCAGTACCCAGAAAGCAGTATTACATCCAGAATCCAGAGAGGCTAGACCAGCAGAGCAGAGCAGAGCTGACCCAGATCGCTGTGAGAAGAACAGGTGCCTGATTGACCCGCCGAGCAGACAGAACCGCAGCCGGACGTGTTGACCAGATCCGTGACGAGGCCTAGTTCAAATTTATATTGTGAGTACCTAGCAGAACTGTGCAGAACCAATCTCATAGTTAAAATAATCTAATCCAAACTATTTTAACCTAAGTAGAACTGCCTCCTAGAAATCGTGTCATCTGTCATTTTTAAAGCTGCACAACTGTCACCTGTCAATTCTGCAGCTGCAAGCTGTCACCTGTCATTTTGAGTTACTTTAAATCCGAAAAACTACTGTTATTTAATCGTCCGTATCTCTGGAACCGTTTGGGCTAGGAACGAAATTTAACTTTCCTCTGAAAGCTTAGAAGCTAAGCTTTCCAACAAGAAATGACTCCTTATACTTTTACTGCGACTTGCGATTTTGGCTCAATTTCTCCACTTGTCAAAATAGCAGCTCCATTCTTTCTTTTGTTAAAATCCGTTTGCAACTTGGTAATAACTCATAAAGCATTGTTAAAGTGAGCCTGAACTAATATAAAGTAGCCATCACCTACCCTGAACCTCTAGAGGGAATTAAAAGCAATTTTAGCACCTTTTCACTTCCTTGCAAACCACATTAAAGTAATTTGCCTGTGTTTAAAACTCATTCCTGTTTTCCCTAAGCTTGCTTGGGCTAGGAGAACTGGAACTGTGATTTGCATTATAAAGTGTGATTTGTTGGGATTCTTGAAGACTCTTTCCATCTCCTTCCATTTCTTACATTGCATAGGGGAGGGGGGTGAATTGCCAGAGAAAAAGTGATTATCTTATCTTTTGCTAAAATCATAACAAGTTATTTCTGTACTGCATTTTATTCCACCTTGCATTTCCTTGAACCCATCAAGCATTTTCAGCTACCTCATCCTCTACACTACTCCTAAGTAACCAAATAAGTGTACCCCTGTAACATTATCCATTGTTGATCACGGTCATATTCTGAAGTGTGATATCAGTTATCAATTTATTTATAAAGTGTGATAGATATATATTGTTGAATTTTCCAAATAAACCTTTTAATTTGCAAAACAAACCTACTTCTTGGCTCAGTGGGGTCAGGGGGATTCTAAGAGGGGGGTGTTATACAAGGTTGTCATCCAGAGTACTGAACTGGATATAAAAATACATCAATAAGGGTTTTCCTCAGCATTCCAGACTAGGCATTGACTTGGCTGTATTGTTGATTGAATATCGCTTACAAAAGTGGGGGCTCGGAGCCGGGATATTCTGGGTTAGACTTACCACTTGTGCAGAAAAATACAGTGTGCCAACTGACCAGATACACATATCCGGTTAGATCACCACCCTGTTTTACACTGTGAAAGCATCCCTCAAATCAACGCCCTAAGGAAACGGTCTGTTTTGCAAAATAAAATACAAACTTCTATAAGTCAAATTCCAGAATGACGACCTTGGTAGATATGAAAATAGCCAGAGAGCACTTCTTACATAAGCTATTTGTGAGAGGTGAGTGGACTCATCAGGACCAAATGGTCTGGTTGCAGGCAATCGCGCAACAGTCATTGATATATGGGGAGATCAGGATCCCCTACATGTGGCCCTGAGTGAACTATATATGGCCCCTAAAGCCAAAGATGAACATAATAAGATTGCCAGGATAGCGGCATATTTGTATCTATATATGGGAGCCATGCAGGACAAATGTGCTGAAGGTCAAGATCTGGCAAATAGGCAACAGATGGCATTAGAGAAGGCCCAATCTGATCTGGACTCTTCTGAGCAGAGGCTGCTCAGGGGCCAGGAGTCAGAAAAGGACAGCAGACAGTACATCACTAAAATAAAGGAGGATATGGATGTGCTGCAACAGGAAAAGGTGGACCAGGATACCAGATTTCTGGCCTTGCAGAAGGAGTACCAAGAAGGTTTGGACTCCCTACTGCAGAGCCAGAAAAAGCTGGAGCAACAATTAGATTTCAATAGGGCATGTGCCGAGCAGGTAGTCACCCTGCAAAGCCACCTAGATAGGGAAAAGGCAGAGAGCAATAAACTGATTTTGAAAGACCTGAATACCCAGGCAGAGTTTGACCAGGAGCGCCGGAAAGCTGGTGCCTTCCAAAGGCAAAGGGACGACCTGGCGGCGCAGATGCAGGCTCTTAGTCAGGAAAGGGATACCTTAGGCCAGGAAGTCTGCCACTTAAAAAGGAAAATGGAAGAAAATCACCTGGCCCTCCAGGGACTGGGCGACCTCCAAAAAGAACACCAGAACTTGTTAGAGCACACCAGGAGGGTGGAGGATGCTCTGGCAAGAAAGGAGCAGGCCAGTAGGGATGGGACTGAGGAGGTAACCCTCCTGCAGCAGAGACTGGCCCAGTACTCCAGGACCAATCAGGAGGCAGAGAGAGAAAATGAGGCTCTCTGTCAGCACAATGATAGGCTCCAGCAACAGGTAGCCATGCAGGAGAGACTGATAGAGTCTAGTAAGGCCTTAACTGAGGAACTGAAAGCGCAGGCTCTTGCATTGCAACAGGAAGCAGGGGCGGATAGAGATGAGGTTCGCTGGGAAAGAGAAACTCCTGAGCATAACCTCAGGAGCCCTAGTACCAGAGGCCTTCATCTCTCCCAGTCCCTGGACTCTGCCACCCCCATGTCCCCTCGCGCACATGAGCCCAGGGCCACGGGGATGGCAGATTACTATCCAGCTAGAAGTTTGGGGCTCATAGGCCAGTACCTCCCAGGAATGGATGGGCGGGCATCCGGGTATGGGCACCTAAGCACAGTGCAATTTAGTGTGGAACCCCAGGAGAGTAGGCCCACTAAGGGCATCCTGAAAACCTCTGCCCAGTTAGGTCAGTGGGGGGGATACCCAGCAAATCCTGGTAGCAAGGAGGGATCTGAAGACTCCTCTGAGCGTCACAGGACACAGGAGACCAGGTCCCCACATTCTGCCAGCTATTCCCAGGCTCGCAAAATCCGGGAAAACCTGGAAGATCAGACGGGCACCTCTGGGAGCAGTGCTTCGGAGTCAGAGGATGAATGGACAAGGGTGACCCGAACCAAAAAGGCCAATAAGGCAAAAAGGGCCTTGCTTAAGAACCCATTGAAACAAATAAAGGCAATAAGGAGTGTCATCACGCCTTATCATAAGAACGCCAAGTATTCTGTTTGGGAACACTTGGAGCTCTATGAGCAAATGATGGAGACTTTCCATTTGAAGGACAGCCAAAGCTGTATTCAATATGTAAAGTGGACCTTCTCACCAGAATACTCCAGTTTCTTTGCGGGGCTGGAGGATCAAAACCATTCAAGGTGGTCCACATACAGAGCGGCCATCTTGAAACATTTTTCTGTGCACAGAAATCCTCAAGAGGCTTGCAAGGCAGCCTACAATTTGCAATGTGGGGAGGATCACGCTCCACAAGAGTTTGTGCAAGAATTAAAGCGTGCTTTTGCGCAGACCACCAGAAGGGTGCGCACGGATAGCAGAGAATTTATCAATACGTTTTTCCATGCCTTACCCAAATACATAATGACCCAGCTCGTGAGAGATTTTCATGAGAAAAGATCTTTAGACTGGGTCATTGAACAGGCTACCCGGATCTATGAGGTGCAGAAGCCCATCGAAAATAAAAATAATGCGCAGAAAACCCCCAAAACCAACAGCACCCCTGCTGCTGCCAAGGTGGCAGAGGTAAAGGTTGCCCCCGTTTTAGATTTGGAGATGGGGGGGCCTAAAAACCTGCCTGCACCAAATAATTCACAGCCCAGAAGGCCCTCGGGCCAGTCACAGACAGGGAGTCGAGGAGGTAGTCCCACAAATGGGGTCCCCCGCTCCCCTGACTATGTAAGTCCCCGCTACAAGGGAAACCGACCAATCCTGGGTTATGGGTGGACTCCTCCAGCCCAAGGGGGGGGATCCAGCCAAGCACCTGACCCGGGGAACTTCCCTCCAAACTTCCCCCAGGAGGGCAGAAATTCACCAAATCCTGGGCAGAACTTTTCCCCAGGTATCCGCCCAATTTCCAGCCCCAAAATCATCCATCCTTCTTTCCCCAATTCCCTGAGCCCAGACAACCTAATCCGGGAGAGGGGAGGCCAAGGGTGGAGGAGTACCAAAATCTTCCCAACCAGGGGTACTACCAGAGAAGGGATAGCTACCCTTCCCGGGATCAGCCCAGGGGAGATAATAGAGCCCCGTATCAGCCTGAGCGGGTTTTACAACTTGAGCGCCAGGTCCAAAATACGGCACGGGATCTGGGTCACATACCGAGGGCTCAACAGAACCCTCAGATGAGCATGCCACCGCAGAATGCCCCCAACTCTGGACCTGGTGCTCCAGGACAATGACGGGGGCAGCATCCCGATAACCCACCGGTTCCCAGGGAGGAGGCACAAGGGGAAGGGGGGTGTAAAGCCTTGGATGACGCTTCCTTCCCAACTTGTAAACAGCCCCTGGAAAACCAGGAACCGGAAACAAAATCTCCTGCCCCTGAAAGCCTGCCTCCCAAGGAGCAGAGGGGGGGTAGGAGAAACAAAGGACCCAAACAGACCCACTTTGTGGAGGAGGTACAGGTCTTCCAATTTGAGGGAGAGGGATCCTCAGAAGATCCTGGGAAAAGGATCTTCTCCTTCAGAGATGGGGGAAGTCCTCCCAAGGAAAAATGGGTCACAAGGGATTCCCATCCAGACTGGGGAGATGTGGAGACTGAGCTACCGCAGCCCATCATCTCATCCCAGGACCGACAATACCAAAATCCCAAGGGTCAAACCCATCCTGATGACTGCCTCCAAAAAGGGCGGGGCGGCCCAGAACCGGAACCAGGGGAACCCACAATGGCTCTGATCTCCATTTGCCAACTTTTTCTTTCAGATTCCCAAGGCTCTCCACAGAATTCTGCCCAAATCTCTTCGCTAGCAATGTCCAAAACCAGAAAGTTAGCCCACCAGTTGTCCAAAAATGTGCATTATCTGTGCCCCCTTGAGGAGAAGGAGGGAAGATACTATGCCCCGGTACAAGTAAAGGGGCAGGGTACAATTTTGGCACTGGTGGACACTGGATCCCAAGCTACCCTTCTGTCCAAAAGGGCCTTTGAGGAACTAAATGCAGGAAGGGGGGAGAATTACCGAATTCCTCTCACCTCTCTTCCTGGACAACTGCAGAACTTTGACGGGAAGGAAATTCCCGTTGAGGGGACTGCAGACTTGGACATTAAAATTGGGCGACACAAGGTGAAACAACCGGTCATAGTAGTGACTCCAGAGGGCACCCATTGTTTACTAGGGAATGACCTCCTGAGAAGGTTGTCACCCCTAATATATTGTGTGAATAAGGTCCTCTGGACCCAGACTAGCCGACCAATAAAATTAAAACAGAGTGTCAACCATGTTAGTTTAAACGGCACCTGCCACATGGTTGAACAAAAATCTGACCGAGTAGAATTTCACTTCCAGAATAACCAAACTCCAGACGTGACAGTAATAGCAGTAGGACAACATACTGGCGATGGTGGGTCCTCTCTATTTCTGAAAATAAACCTTCCTTCCAGTTTAAGGTGGTATTCCACACTGGAAGGAAACACCCTGAAATTCTTTACTAATCCACAATCAGAAACTCCCACTCCTATAGTCCAGAAAGATATGAAATCAGCTCAGAGCCTGGCTGATATTCAGCAAATTGGAGAGCAGTTGTTCATCCCAGTTCAGTTAAATGATGGGAAGGACTCTGTTCTCGCTCGAGTGCGTGTGAATAACGGTAAGAGCTTCATCAGCGAAGCCATGTTCCGCCAACTCCCAAAAGATCCAGCCATTCCCACATTCAAACTGATAGACAAATGGGAAATGGATTTGGAAGCACCCAATTCCAAACATCTCCTGCCAAGCAGGTGTATGGTCAAAATCTCCATTGGCAACAAGAGCATAGTCCATAATTGTAGGGTCGTGCGAGACGTCACTGCCGCCTTTTACTTAGGGCCTATCGCTTTGCCATTAGTTTGGGCCTAATAAACTTCAAAGCTTGGTCCCGAATAGCAGATAATCCCATGGGCTTTGATGATCCAGAAAAAGCATTTAGGTCAGCTCAATTGCTACCTTATACAGTTGAAATTCAGATCAAAGAGGAAGTCACCATCCCAGAAAGGACCCGACAATTATCCCTGGAAGTGAAAGTTAAAAGAGGACAAAAATTGAAAAACCCTGATGCTTATATCCATCTAAATGCTTCTCTCGAACAGCAAGGGTTAGGGGTAAACCCAACACCATTAGTCAACATAGAACATGACACCATTCCAACTGAGGTGGATATCAGCGACTTAAAGAGTATTACTCTAGCCGCAGGCACCATTATTGGAATGGCAATTGATGACCGACATTTCTCCATTGATTTAGGAAATGAACTGTTAGGACCAATCCCCAAGGACTGTTTTGACAGTGACAGTGAGGACAATACAACACCAGACAGGATTTTCACCCGGCATGGGGAGAACTTACTGGTGTACACTTCTTGCACTTATGATAAGGAAGATGTGACTTGTGACTTCAGGAGGGATGAGGTGATTTTCCAGGTCCATGAGGGCTGTCTTTCCCACCTGAAGCCTCCAGTCCAAATCAGCACTCTGACCAGGGACTTCTCCACCCAGCTGGAGGAGGCCGCTGAGATAGCCAAACCAGAAGTCTTTCCAAGCTTCAGGCAGATGGTGGAAGAGAGAGTCAACCTAGCTGATGCCTGTGTGACTCTGGAACAGAAGCAAAAGTTGAAACAAGTTTTCTTGGATTTCCAAGATCTCTTTGCGGTAGACTCATATGACTGTGGTCGCACCGACATCCACACCACAACAATTCCCACGGACCCTGGAATGACTCCAGTGTTTGTGAAGCAATATCGCTTGCCTCTCGCATCCATGGAATCCCTTACTGAAATAATAAAGAACCTTGAGTCCCGGGGAATAATCTGTCCAGTCCACAGCACTTTCAATAATCCGGTGCTGGGAATATTGAAGCCAAACGGCCAGTGGAGACTCTGCGCCGACCTTAGGGAGCTCAACAAACGGGTCCATACTTCCCGATGGCCTCTGCCCTACATTGACCAAGGGCTGGCCCAGATTCAGGGGTGACAGGTATTCACAGCAATAGACCTGACCAATGGATACTGGACCGTGCCTGTCAGTAGGGAGGACCAATACAAACTGGCTTTTACCTTTGGGTCCAGCAGTACACATGGACCCGGACTCCCTTCGGATACCTCAACTCCGGCAATGAATTCAACATTTTCCTACATAAGGCCATGCCCGACCTGGGTGCGAGGGGTAACCTGGCTTATGTAGATGATGTCCTCATCAAAAGTTCATCTGTGGAGGAACACATAGCAGAGATCCATTATGTTCTGACACAGTTGAGGGCCGCCGGAGCAAAACTTTCCTTTCAGAAAGCACAGTGGTGTAGAACCCGTGTTAATTTCTTGGGGCATGAGATTACTCCTCAGGGTCTCTGCCCCCAAGAAAAGAAAGTGGAAGCACTTCAGAAGCTGAAAGACCCCACAAATTTGCGGGAACTAAGGAGCCTCCTTGGCCTGACTAATTACAGCAGAAAGTTCATTGAAGGCTACGCAGAGATCACTAGACCCCTGATTCATCTCTTGAAGCATGACAAGGTCAATAAAGTAATCTCCTATGCGAGCAAAACTTTATCCTCTGTGGAGGAAAAATTCAATGATTGTGAGAAGGCATTCCTGGCAACGGTGTGGGCATTGAAGAATTACCGCCCGTTTATCCAGGGGGAACACATCATAGTGGAGACTCCACACCAGCCTCTGCAATATCTCCAGAGTGACAGAATCCGGCCCGGAAATGTGAGTAATTCCCAAATTACTTCCTGGATTCTGTCAATGCAAGGCTTTCCTGTGGAGGTCAGATATGGCCAAAACAAGAAGAGTGCCGTCGCGCAAGGCCTGGCTGACTTGCATGATTGTGCCAGAGAAAACTGTCTTGAGGACGGAAGTCTAAAAATCAAGGACAACATTGAGGCATACCTAAATTCCCCACACAAAGTCTTTGAAGAAGACAAGTGTGAGGGAATGCCCACTGTCTATGTGGATGGATGCTCTTACCATGTTGACAACAACTGGGAGAAAGAACTGGTGGCCGGTGTAGGGAATGCATGGGTGAATGAGTCCCCCCCCAGAACCCTCTGCTGGATACAAAATTGGTCCCCGAAGTAGTCAGGTGGCAGAATTGATGGCTGTGTATCAGGCCATCCTCACTGCTGTCCAACATCAACTCCACAAACTGGTCATAATCACAGATTCAGATTATGTACAGAACGGGTTTGTGGAGCACCTGGTTAATTGGAAAACCAGAAGCATGTTATGTGCTAATAACAAACCCCTGAAACATGGGAAGTTAATCCAAAATATTGATGATCTGGTCACATCGAATGGGATGACCATCTACTGGAAAAAGATCAAGGGTCATTCCAAATTAGAGGGACCAGACAAAACTGGAAATGACTTAGCTGATCAGCTGGCCAAAACCGGGGCCATCCTAGGGGATCTAATAGAAATAGAGTTCCTGTTGGGGGAAATCCAGGTCACTGCGATCACTAGGTCCCAGACAAATGCTCACAATGATCTTTCAACTGCCCAATGGAGCAAGGAGACCCCTGATGCTGATTTGATTACAGCTCAGAAGGGGGATCCAATCATTGGTAAGTTTTACCAACACCTTGAGGACCCTGAGAACTTTCCCCTGACGGACACAGATTACATTGGGAAAGAGGACCTAAGAGTGTTGATGAAATGTCCAAAAATGTTCCGAATCCAAGACGGTTTGTTGGTAAGGAAATCCCAAGCTGGCCATGATCAGTGGGTGGTTCCTACCTCATTCCAAAGCCTGATGTTAAGTCACGCCCATGATGCGGCCACCGCCGGTCATAGGGGGTTTCACACAACACTGGAAATCTTAAGAGAGGTTGCATACTGGCCACACATGGGGCAGGACCTCGACCAATACTTGAAGGGGTGTCTTGTGTGTGCACAATTTCAGCCATCATCCCTCACACACTGTGCGCCTCTCCAAAAGAGGGGGATGACACTGCCATGGTCAGATTTGCAGATCTACTTTGTAGGCCCTGTGATTCGCTCGTCTAGAGGAAACAAGTACATGTTGACCGTTACATGCTTGTTTACCAAGTGGGTGGAATGTCTCCCGGCCCCAAATTGCAAGGCAGAAACAGCAGCTGCCCTGTTGATTAACCACATCTTTTCCCGTTTTGGTCTACCTCAAAGGATTGGGTCAGACAGAGGTAGCCACTTCAACAGTGAAGTAATGACAAAGATGTGGGAGATACTGGGGGTTAAAAGGAAGCTACACATTGCTTACAGGCCAGCTTCTTCTGGAGCAGTGGAGAGATATAACCGAACCATTGTGAGCATCTTAAAAAAGTTTGTGGCAGATTCTGGGCCAAGTTGGGATATCCGATTACCTCTGGTTCTAATGGACATTAGATCTACCCCTTCATTTGCAACCAAAATGTCACCATTTGAGTTGATGACTGGACGCAAGATGGTGCTTCCCCAGCATTTGCTCTACAGAACCCAAGAGCAAACGTTGATAAATGCCTCCACAACTCATGAGTATGTGGAGAATTTAAGGAAACACCTTCAACATGCTTTTGCCTATGCTCAGCGGAATCTAGAAAGATCAGCCGAGAGCATGAAGACCCACTACGACCTGAAGACCACCCGGAAGGAATATAAGGTGGGTGATCGGGTCTATCTATACAATTTCCAAAGGAACCAGGCCAAACAGCGAAAATTCTTGCCTACATGGAAGGGACCGCTTGAAATTATAGACAAGATCTCCCCTGTTGCCTATAAGATCTGCATCCCCAAAGGCAGTCTGGCAGAAGGGGAAGACAAGTGGGTACATATAAATCAGCTAAAGTGTTGCCATCCCAGGCACACTCTGCAACAACTGGAGGAATCCACTGGAATCCCAGAGGGGGCCGCTCCAGAGTAATTCAGTTCCAACCCTAAAATATTCCACATATAGCATATAAAATTCTGTGATCCTTGTATATATATATGTTCTTGTCTCCTAATTTAAAAAAGAAAATGTATATGTTCATATCTTCTGATTCATAAAATGTATATGTTCGCCACACCATTAATAGTGGTGAAGAAATGTCTACGAATAGGTATTGCCGCTTTGCTTTATCATCCTAGGAGAGATGAAACCATGGAGACTGACCAAGGAGGATGACCGGGGACCGGGAGCAGAGACCCGAGGGGCCCGGGGTACCGCCCAATCCTCCCATCAGGACCAGCAAGGAGAACTGATTGATTGACTGGAGGGAGGAAAAGATGCTGAACTGTGCCATCCATGGAATTGGAAGAAGAGGAGGCGAACATCCCAGATCTTGCGAGTTCCATCAGCGAAAGGTCAGAATGGCCATCACAAGAGGGGGGGCTTGTGGGATGTTTTTACCCATGCATCCAACCCCTAACATAAAACTGTGCAGTACTGGCATGGAAAACATCATGATGGCCAGAACTCCCCAGAGAGTGCACAGGGAAAACATGAAGAATAGGCTGCCACCCATGTTTGCCTATGTTGTGAGCACAGGAGGGCACTGCCTAAAACCACCATTGGGCTACACACACAGTAGCCAGAAACCATTGGGAATGGCAATGCTGATTGCCAAAAAGCAATTCAGAACTGTGGGGAATTCATTTTCTTAATCCCAAAAATGGTTGCATTACCAGTACTCACCACTATCAGAAAGCCAGCGTTTTAAAACCACCAGACTTTTGTGTAAAACTGAACAAATGAAACAAAACCAGACCAAGGAAAGACTTGCTAAGAGGTGGATACAATGTAAAACTATATTCTAAAATGACTTGAAGGAAGTAATTATTTAATGTATAGGTAAAAATTGTCAGTTTGATTTGAATGTAGAAAACTGAGAACAAAAAGTGACATTTAGCTGAAACCTGGCTTAATGAAACTGGATTCTGCCTGACAACTACCCCCGACAGGAGTTGAAACCTGCTCAGCCACTCTTACCCTTGCCAAAAGGAGTTGACGCCTCTCTGATTAGATTAGGGGTGGAGCACCTGGGAACTGGAATGGACAGAACAATGCAACTCCCTTGACTCAGGCAAATGTTATATTGGGGGCGTCGTAAAATAGCTTCCTCTTGGGAGAAACTGGGGGCAGCTGTGCCTCTGTGAACAAGCTGGCTTGGGGGAAGTGGATAAACCAGTTATTCCACCATGTGATGTGGGAAGCCACACCCCTGTTTGACCAGGGCATAATTTTAAAAAGATAGATAACTCATAGTGCGGACTTGTCAGAATTATATAAGTAATATCATTATTTTTGTGATTTTTCTGTGAACATTTTAAGAGGCGTTAGGACCCTGTGGTGTATTCTGGGGGGTTGCTAGCGGAAAATAGGGTCTCACTCCAAATGTATGCATGTTAAAAATCTGACACTTTATCATCTGTAACCCATATCCCTGGTGCACATTTGTGTAAAATCTGGAAAGGTTTAGAGGTCGTTATTTGGATGAAAAGGGGAGAATTCTGTCATCAGTGGACACAACATCGTACAAAGACAGGGATCGGATGGTTTGGTGCTACAGAAAATATGTTAACTGGACCTATAATATTAGAAAAATGGTACATAGATAAATATGTATTTGGGTCAGAAATAGATTTGTGTGCAATCTGACAAGGGGAGGTTCCTCTGACCATAAAACCTACAGCATCACTCTGACTCACATTTCCTCCCCCCAATCAAGGGAGAGAGGAGGAATTGGCCAATGATAAGTGAGAGGGGCAGGTTTAGTTATGACCAACGCACACACCCACTTTCCAAAACACATAAAAAGAGACTGTTGGGACAGGTAGAGACATTCAATTCCATTTGCTGTGGAGCATGCTGACCGACGACTTCACATCCAGAGATCCAGACTTCAAATCCATCAATCTCCAGAACCTGTAGCAGAAATTAACTCCAGAATTTGTAGCAGAGAGGCCTGAATCCACCAGCTGAATCCTCTTCAGCAGGCCTCAAAACTAACCAAACTAACCAAACTATTCAACAGCCGGGCAAGCTGTCTGAAGTTTTGCCGAGAATTTTTGCAAGAACCTGTAGCAGTACCCAGAAAGCAGTGTTACATCCAGAATCCAGAGAGGCTAGACTAGCAGAGCTGACCCAGATCGCTGCGAGCAGAACTGGTGCCTGATTGACCCGCCGAGCAGACAGAACCGCAGCCGGACGTGTTGACCAGATCCGTGAGGAGGCCTAGTTCAAATTTATATTGTGAGTACCTAGCAGAACTGTGCAGAACCAATCTCTTAGTTAAAATAATCTAATCCAAACTATTTTAACCTAAGTAGAACTGCCTCCTAGAAATCGTGTCATCTGTCATTTTTAAAGCTGCACAACTGTCACCTGTCAATTCTGCAGCTGCAAGCTGTCACCTGTCATTTTGAGATACTTTAAATCCGAAAAACTACCGTTATTTAATCGTCCGTATATCTGGAACCGTTTGGGCTAGGAACGAAATTTAACAAGCCTAGGACCGACTTCCTACTCCTTATACTTTTATCGCAATCGCGATTCATGCACTCGCGAAATTTACAGCGACTTGCAACTGGTAATAACTCATAAAGCATTGTTAAAGTGAGCCTGAACTAATATAAAGTAGCCATCACCTACCCTGAACCTCTAAAGGGAATTAAAAGCAATTTTAGCACCTTTTCACTTCCTTGCAAACCACATTAAAGTAATTCGCCTGTGTTTAAAACTCATCCCTGTTTTCCCTAAGCTTACTGGGAGAACTGGAACTGTGTATTGCATTATAAAGTGTGATTTGTTGGGATTCTTGAAGACTCTTTCCATCTCCTTCCATTTCTTACATTGCATAGGGGAGGGGGGTGAATTGCCAGAGAAAAAGTGATTATCTTATCTTTTGCTAAAATCATAACAAGTTATTTCTGTACTGCATTTTATTCCACCTTGCATTTCCTTGAACCCATCAAGCATTTTCAGCTACCTCATCCTCTACACTACTCCTAAGTAACCAAATCAGTGTACCCCTGTAACATTATCCATTGTTGATCACGGTCATATTCTGAAGTGTGATATCAGTTATCAATTTATTTATAAAGTGTGATAGATATATATAGATATATATATTGTTGAATTGTCCAAATAAACCTTTCATATTCATAAGTGTGCTATCAAATATTAATTTATTCATAAAAGTGTGATATATGTATATTGTTTAATTTTTCAAATAAATCTTTTAATTTGCAAAACAAACCTACTTCTTGGCTCAGTGAGGTCAGGGGGATTCAAAGAGAGGGGCGTTATACAAGGGTTTATCATCCAGATCTATGAACTTGTCATAAAAATATATAAATAAGGACTTCCCTTGGGCATCCCAGACTAGGCATTAACTTAGTTGGAGTGTTGAATTGAGGTCACTTAACACACCTGCTTTGCTGAACTCATTGGCAATCCTTTTGCCGTTGGAGTCAAGGGCAGTACCACGATGGCAACTGCTTCTCCCCACCCTGGCTATTAGTGAGGGAGGGTCCATTGTACCACTGACATCCGTCACACCATTCGCCAGCTGTGATTCCCGGTCTTACATTTTCTTTCTCAGAGGCTTTGTGGGTTTGGGTTGAAAAGGCCAAGGGCAATTCCCTCCTGGTTATCCTTTCAGGTCTCCTGCCTTTCTCCTCCGTTTGAACTGCCGTCCCGGAAGAGCTGCTTCCTTGTTCATTCGGCCTTGCTCAAAGGGTGCTCTTGTGCTCCACCTTTTATCCCTCTAGGGAAGGGAAAGGGCACTCAGGTGTGTGTAGTTATATGCAATTGCCTGACTCTGACTGACCCTTGCATTGGAACATGTCAGGCAAACAGCTCTGATGTTAGTCCGTTATCTTTTACAGTGTGAGAAAGTGTTTGTGTAGGAAAGGGTGGTGGCGGATAGAGTTTCTAAATATCCTACGGGGTAGGAAGGGAAAAAAGTGTCATAAAGAAGGGGGTACCACATGTCACCCTTTGGTGTCCCAATTCCTCTCTCCCAAAGCCCCCATTCAGGTGATCCTCACACACTGGTACACCCCAAGGAACTGGAGTCAATAGCGATGGCCGTGCCCTGGCCACCTGGATGACAGATCTCCGGGGACTAGCGGATGAGACACCTTCAGGTTTCTCACAACTACGACAAGACTCAAGTATTTGAATGTTCCTTTTCTGAGTTCGCTGTTTGTAAATAACTCTAGTCTTCAGAATGCAGCCTCTCAATCCTCTTTCCTTTCATGCTGGATCTTTCACTCCAGCAAAGTGCAATGGCACAATATTCTTTTATTACATTTCGTAATGCCTAGCATTTCCCTATATTTCTCAGAATGCAGGATGTCCATCTCCATTGTGCTGCATTACTGTTCCACTTTGTTTGGAGGATTCCCCTATGGGTCATTTGTTTGAGCCACGCATCAGCATTCCTGTTGTATGGCTCTCCGTGGTTGGTAGGCCCTTCCTCAGATCTGTGTGTGTTTCTCATATGCCTTGTTATCTTGTGCTCTCTGGCTCTGTTGTTTCACCTTTGCATCTATTGTTCATGATGTGCACTTCTTACTTGCATTCTATCATTCCCTCATCTAGGGTTAGCTGGACCCTCCTCTGAATCAATCTTCGCTCGCCTGTCTGGTTAACAGGTTCCTTCATCACCTTGGATGATGTCACCTCATTCATACTGAAAATGTCTCCCTTATGGTTAGGAAACGTCTTCAATACTGGTTCTCTGGGCTCAATAACCACATGTCTACTCTCACACTTTTGGACCTGCTCTTACCTTTTGTTTCTGTAATGCATATGTCAGTAGTGTAAGTCTCTTCATCTCGATCAGCAGCTCAGCACTTGACAGCTGTCAGATTGTCTCATTGCACCTCGCTCACTTCACATTCTGTGACTTACTTGAGTTACCCCAAAGTCTCTGACCACTGCTTAGCTGCCACCCTTGAAGTCATTGTAGATCTTTCTTCCTCCTTCCTGTATCATATTCTGCAGGTATTCCACTGGAGGGGATAACATGTTGCTTCACTGTGCAACTGGCTTTTAGCTATCAATCTGTATCTAAGCTTTTTATTTTGCCACAGGTGTGCCACGATTTGTGTATAAATAGCACATTCCAAGGGACATCTGAAATAGATCAGATATTTTATAGGACTTCCTTTCCAGCATTTGAGTGTTTCTGGCATGCGCAATATGGAGGGGGGATGTCAACCCTGCTTAGGGAATCATTGAATATATCTATGATTTGGTGTGGGTGTAAGAAGCTATCTGATTAAATGTAAAGCTCTTCATTAAATGTTTCAGACTCAGAATGGATTGACATTGAAATAACATGCAATTAATGTTAAACATTACAGACCAAATTCTTTACTAAAAAATGAAATTGGGTAATGCAAAGTAACTTCAGTATTTAGGCTGCCATGTGAACGGTAAATAAATTAAGCCGTGCAACTTGTATTTTAATATTGCACAAGGAAAGAATTGACAGAATGTTAATTGCAAATAACGTGCTGTTGAAATCTGCTTGGAAAGTCTGCTGTTACTGCTACAGAGCTGTTCGGACTGTGCTGGTTACTGTGCAACTGCAAATTTCTTTCATTCAGCAGAACCATTGGTTTGTGTTTGGGCTACTCCCCGCCCATTTTTTCCCAGCATTCTATATCAACGCAAAACAAGCGCTTTTGAAGTCTGCTTGGAAAATCTGCTGTTACCGCTGCAGAACGCTGTTCGGACTGTGCAGGTTACTGTGCAACTGCAACTGTCTTCCATTCAGCAGAACAATTGGTATGGGACGCAAACATTGGGAATGTTGTGAAGAACATTGAAACTGAATAGAAAGAGACTTACAAATGTTACAACTGTTGCTATTTGTTGTGTCAGGTTTGTGTTTGGGATGCTCCCCGCCCATTTTTTTCCCAGCATTCTATATCAACACAAATCACATGGTTTTGCGTGCGCGTTTTTGAAGTCTGCATGGAAAGTCTGCTGTTACCACTGTTAGAGCTGTTAGCGTTGTGGCGAGCAGGCTTTGATTTATGATTTTTAAGTGCTTCCATTGTGTGGATAATATTCTATTTGATTGCTGAATCTCTGTGTTCAAAGCTTAAAGTAGTGGGGTTTGAAGCAGGCTGTTGATCATGAATGCGAGGAATCGCATACATGCTTAAGTCAAAAATGCCGGCGAACGTAGTGGTGACGCGTGCATCGGTATTATTAGTAGCGGTAACTCAAAGCTGCCCCCACTATTGCACTGAAAAAAAAGTTAAGTGGACAGACGTTGCGTACATCTGATAGGAAGAACTCAGCAGGCGACATTCAAGTTTTCTGTCTACCTAGATGTGTACCAGATACTTTGTTACCAGTGGACATTGAAAATAATATTATACTGTCTGCAGATAATAAAACTACAAACAATGGTCAAGGAATGCTGTATATCACAACAAGAGGTAGAGACAGCTATGCTCATTGATCTTCTCAAGGAAGTAGCTGTCCTGTAAGAGTGCATAACATTGAGTCATTATGTATAGCAGAAAGAGATGCTTCAACCCAAATCACCACAACAGTTTCATCTAATAGACTGGCGTCAGGTGTTTTGCCCAGAATGACACGTGTATTTGTGGTTGGCAATAGCTCTCCAGTGTGTCCATCCCCAATAACAATTGACAAAAGACTACACCATGATGGTAGTTCGTATTGTTCTCCGAGTCTGTTCGTTCACCCCTGCACTCATTTGTCTGAAGGTCTAACATCGTCATTGGGCATCCAACTCCGTACAAAATACAAACAAATTCACAACCGATGATGGCATTTGAAAATGCTAATTCACGAAACACTCATGCACCCCTGCTTGAAATTACTCTTAATGCCACAAATACGTCAATTATGTCGCTGTTTAAATTGTTTGAATCTTTAGACACAAAAATCACTCAGGACACTACAGTTAGATCCGGTAGTTCAACATTTAAAAGAGTTAGTATTGTTGTAAATGCGAAAACGTCTCAAAATAATGTGTGGGGCACGCACGTGCCGGCTCTTAAAAATCTAGAGCATTCCTTACAGGACTTCAAAGAACATATATATCTCAAAGTGGCAGTAACCCAGCTGTACCATGGTTATAGAGCCTATAATGGAGAATAACTCTTCAGTTACTACCACTCCAGTTAATTTGTCTGCTGAGATATCTGAGAGTGGTCTGAAAAATAACACAGTGGTGTATAATATAGTTGATGCGAGAACAGGCACATGAGATAAGGTAGGGTGAATTTTTCACAAAAAAAAAATAAGAACCACAAAAATACACCTCACATGCTAAAAACTGGTATCAAGCAACTTTTCAAACACATCCAGGTGGTGCAGAAATCTGGAATCAAAACAAGTGAGTCCTTACGGACAAAACATAACAAACTAAGGTCTCAAAGACGAACAGTCTCCAGCATTTCGACCAACCTCCCGACAATCCACCTCTAACTGACCTGGTGTTGTTAATTGATGGACCCCACCAGGGAGGAAAAGATAACTCTTCATTTAGATCGCTCAAAAGCAGTGACTTGTATGAATGCGCCAGTGGCTGAGAGAGACAGGTTAGAAACTAGAACTACCAGTGTTTCACCTGTGATAGCAGCTGAACTCTCAGTAAGAGCCACGCCACAAGTAGACACACAAAAAAGTATTCCAACTTCAGATAACCATCTTCAAGATATTCTTACCGACATCAGGATGGTCATACAAAGGTCAATTGATGACTACCTGAAGTTCAAACAATTGGGGATGGTCCCTGCACAGACATTTCCTAATATGAGGATGAATGATGACAATGGTATCCTTAATATGAACAGCGCGAATTATGCAACCATCAATGAGCATACATTGGATAAAACAAGAGGGGTTGCTAATAATTCATTACAAAGCACAATATCTCATAAATTGAAAACATACATTGCTGTGGCAATAAGACCCTCGGCGGTGGGCCAATACCGCCCCAGGTAATGCCCCCGGGGCCTGGGGGCATTACCGTGGGCGGTATTGGCCCGCCGCCGAGGGTCTTATTGCCATTAGCACCCCGGCCCGTTAGACCGGGGTGCTAATGGCATTTTTTTTCTGTTACGATTGTTTCGAAACAGAAAAAAAAAAGAGAAAAAAATGGTTGCCGGGAAAGGGAAAACGTAGTCCGTTGTCCCTTTCCATGGCGGCCATCGGGAGCGGACGCGCTGGGAACACTAATGTTCCCAGCGCGTTCGCTCCCAAGACCAGAAGAAAAAAGAAGGTAAGTGGGGTTGGGAGGGCGGAAGGGTGGGGGAAGGGGAAAAAGAAAAAAACAGTACTGCGGTCTCCGGCGGGGGACGATGGAAGCCTCCAGCCATGTGGAGGCTTGGTGCGGGGATGGCCCCGCTCCGAGTCTCCACACGGATGGAGGTTTCCATCATCCCCTGCTGGAGATCGCAAGACAGAAGGTAAGTCGGGTGGGGTGGGAGGTGGGAGGAAAAAAAAATGTCTTACCCGAGTCCCCGGCGGGGGACGAAGGAAGCCTCCAGCCATGGGGAGGCTCGGAGCGGGGATTGCCCCGTTTTGAGCCTCCTCATTGGCTGAGGGGCTGCCACGCCCCTCGCCCGGAACAGAGTAGCCGGCACGCACAGCGTAAAAGGGAATACCGTGTGGTATGGCTCGCAAATGAGCCAATCACCACAAAGTATTCCCGTTGCACCGCGCGTGCCGGGTGCTAATGGTTAATATTTACCACTGGTTTATTCTAAAGTGTCATCCGCCCCCTCACCCAATGTATGATCTTAATAGGGCAAGTGTGATGGGCGATATTTGATGAGATCGAAAGTCTCAGAGATATTGTCTCTACAGACATTAATCAGGTGGAGTTCTTAAATGAGGAGAATTTGGGGGTCGTCAGACTTTGGATTGCTTCCAACTTAGTCTGAAAAACCATTTGGCAGGCAGGAATGGAGTTATTCTCCACGTGATTTCTCTTAGTCGTAGATCCAATGACGCTGAATTCCGCTACAAGAAAGTGAGCATGTTAGTCATAGAAGTAATCCCACTGTAATAAGATCAATGAAAATATATCAGACACAGAATTCAGATCTGCAACAAAAAAATGCTTTGAGTTCATGTATGGAAGTACATAGTGTACCGAATATAAGGTCATAACAATGCAAGTCCCGTCAGGGGGCTGTAACATTGGCCAGTTGTAATACTTGCGGACATGCACATTCAACTGGCTCTAGTGCTGCGAGTTTGGAAACATTTGATATGGTCACCCTTCAGGAGACGTGGCTGCTTGAACATCTCATATGGGATGGTCATGAAATTATCCTGCAACCAGCCAAAGTTAATCCTAAGGGACAACCATTATCAGGGTTGCTGATTGCTATAAAAACAGGAAAAGGACTGTTGATCCAGACAAGGGTTGCACCAAATATATTTCTCCAAATGATTAAAATCACATATGCAGCTGGCACTATAGACCTAATTAACAGGTATCGCAATCCACTGGCTATAACAGATCATATATTCTTCCATGAGCTTGAATTGATGTTTAATATGGTATCTCAAACACAGGAAATAACTAGCACTATTCTCGTGTGTGATCTGAATCTTCAATGTTTAAACTCCTTAAAATCATCTATAAATCCGGCTTGTGAACAATGGTGTATGTTCATGGCCCACCGTAATATGATGATGCTTAATGGATCTATTCCGGGTGACATACCAGCACAACATACTTGGTGCAGAGGGCGAAGCAGATCGACCATCGATTACATCTACACTGATGGGCTCACGTTCCAGAATATCACTCATTTTGAAATTATATCTCAACCATTCAGTGATCACCAAATGCTGACTGTTAAATAGAACTATGATAATGCATCTCATGATCTCAACCATAAAAGATATATATTTAATCTTACTGCCAACAATTCGAGAATCCGGTTTCAGTGGACTGAGACATGTTTAAATCATCTTAATGATAAAATCTTACAAAATCAGTCCCGTCCACAGTGGACAGAAGAGCCATATAATGTTACTTTTCAGACCTTCAAATTACATTCCAGCACAAGAACTCGCACGTATTTCACACCAAAACATAATTTCAATGCCGAAATTCAAAAGCTCAAAACTTCGATGCAATGCCAAAAGAAATCAGCTTTATTGCTAACAATCACTAGTAGAGCCCAAACTATTCATACAATACAACACACATATACAAATTGGGTTGGATCTCAAAAGAGCGCCTTATATCAAACTGATGGAGAGATGATGCTCAAGGCAATTGTAGCTAAAAACACAGCTGAAATCTGGGCCCTTTTGAACGTAGCAAGTCACGCGAAACAATCACTGATACAGATCAACGGAATACTTGAGAGCACATGGGTGACTTACTACACAGATTTATATCCTGCTCCTACTTTAGGTCCACGTAGTTAGGTACTAACGAATGTAAGTAACCAGTGTTTGCACATACAAGAAGATGACATCTTACAATATATACACAAAGCTACCAACTCTCCAGCTCCAGGGCCTGATGGTCTTACTAATCCTATGATGAAGCAACATCCACACTTATGGGCTCGAATCCTGTTTAACATCTTTTTTCATCATTAAGACAAATTGTATACCAGCTTCTTGGCGGTCATCTGTAATTGTACCGATCTTTAAGCGAGGCGATCGGACCTGTCCGGCCAATTACAGGCTGATCGCACTCATGGATATTCCTGGGAAAGTTTTCTCACGATTCATTTTGAGGGACTTTAGCATCTGGACCACATCCCTACACAAACAAGACCTGTACCAAACAGGGTTCATTCCGGGCATGGGGACTGCTATCAACTTATTTACGTTAACATTTATCATACAACATCAACAACAAATAAAGCAACCTTTATGTTTTGTTTTTGTAGATTTTAAGGCTGCATTTGATTCAGTTGATCATCACCTGCTGTTTGTGAAATTAGAGCGAGAAGGGTGTCCCTCATACCTAGTTAATTTAATAAAAGCATTGCATAATGACACTAATTTACAAGTAAGACTCAATCTGCAAAGATCCTTGTCTTCCTCGATTAAGACCTTTCAAGGTTAAAGACAAGGGTGCATATTGGCATCTTCCTTGTTTAACTTTATTATATCTGACATTAGCAGAGCATTTGAGGGTGTAGTGTCAGATGCTCCAAAATTAGCATGCAAGGCACTTGCGGGCCTCTTATATGCGGATGACCTAGTGTTAATCTCCAAGACGCCCTGTGGCTTGCATAACCTTCTTGATGCCCTTGTAGCATATGTAACCAAGAACCTGCTGATCATTAATTAAAAAAAAAAAACTAAGGTGATGGTGTGTAATACAAGTGTGAGAACTAGAAACAGGACGAATAAACAGCACATGAAATGGCATGTGCAAAATGAAGCTCTGGAAGTAGTGCCCCAATATACATATTTGGGCGTTGTCATTTCTCGAGCAAAGGACAGAACGTATCTGATTAGTTTAAATAACAAACTGGACATAATGATATCCCAAGCAGGAATTATTCAAGCCAAATATGGCAAATTTTCTATCGTATCTGCGATTACTTTTTTTTAGACAAAAGGCAACACCGGTATTGCTATATGGGCCGAAACTAAACCTGTCATTTCAGAGAACATGTGGGCAAGATTCGAAAGCAAATACTGGAAACATATTCTCGGGTTACCTGGGTTTATTCCAATTGCATGGATTAGAATCGAACTTGGGCTTGTATCATTGTATGTATGTTACTTATGGCAAGTGATCGCCCTGTTCAGGAAGTGCATTATGGCTGTGGACTCAAGCAAATTGATAAGTGTACGATCTGAATTTGTATTTAAATCTCATGACAGATTCATTTGTAATTGGTGTGAACTGGTAATCAATGCGCTGCCAGATGCTGATGTGTCTCTGAATGATCTTCTCACAAACCCGACTAGAGTCAAAACTAAATTATTTCAATATAATTGTAGGGTCACAAGACAACATTTTTTACTATATCGTAACTTCTCAAAGAATCTGTTGTTGCTTAAACAAATCAGTCATATAGACCCATATCTATGTCAATCACCATCTCCTATACATAGAGAACATTGTTTACGATTACGACTCAATCTGTGGATGACTAAATATTTACCAGCTAGACGTAGAATTATACCAGCACAAGAGTCAGTTATGTGAGATTTTGGATCAGCCGGAGACTACTCGACATCTTTTGACAGAATGTCTGATGCTTAGATAATAGCGCGAACAGCATTTGAAACCTGCATTTCAAGAGTTTAACATTCTCAATTCTGATGCCTTGTGGTGGATGATTTACCGTGGGCAAACAACAACTGTAAGAATTGCAGAAATTGCACTTTTGAATGATTTAAAGTTACATGATGTGAAAACATGATTATGAATTTATCATGGCACTTACTTTAATTGTGCTTTCAAACTTAGCAGAGAAATGTGGTATTAGCAATTCTAGCAACATTTTTTATGTCATTTTATGTTCTGACATGGTACATTTTTAGTTTGTTGCTTTCCTTTTATCCTGTTGCTTTTTTATCATGATGATCAGCACAGTCTGAGTTGTCTGAATGTTCAAATAGGTACCAATTGACAAACTTTGAGTTTAATGAATAATTATATTTCTTTTTTCTTTGTTATTTGTTCAGATGTTGTATTATGATTCTGCTCTTTTGGCATATCAAATATTGTAAAACTGATTAAGTTCAGTTATATCAATAAAAAAATTATTGCAAATAAACTCTCACATTTGATATATCTGTAAACAGAGCATTTATTTTTATTTGAGCATTATTACAAATAAATTCAAGGTGAATAGTGCATTTCTGTTACTGGTTGGTAAAAGATGTATCATGCTTTTCCATAATGTTAACCTAAGCTGTTTACTTTGTTTCACTTAAATGGTAGGTATGGGACCATCTTAAAACAGGAATTTCCAAAGGCTCTGTCATCATTCACTTTGAGAAAGCCTAAAAGTCTAATGAACACATTTGTGTTTACCAGGGACAAACACCTGTTTTCCAGATATGAAAAAAAGTCAAAATGAATACCAAACTCTGTGTTTTCATGGTCTTATTTTTTAAAGCTTATTTGAAAATCCACCTCAGTAAAAGATTGAGGAATGCCTTTTCAGTCAGTAAATGCAACTTCAAATATACAGATTGCTTCATCTACCCTAACTTCAGACCTTGGCAAAGAAATAGGGTGTCATGCAGAAATTGTCTATTCTGTTAAAACAGCCTATTCAAGTTTTTTTATATTTTTTTTAAGCAAGCAGATGGCTCTCTTGATACACGGAACAGTATAGTAATCTGAAGCACTCCTAAAGTTGATGTATTGGTTAAGAAGCTCAAATATGAATTAGTGGAGTGCAAGGGAGAATTACTGTCCTTGGCACTGGGTGGTTTCGTCTTATGCAAATTCAACAGATGTCGCACCAACTTCAAACATACAACCAAATCAGCCTACTTTTTTAGAAAGAAACCGGCAAGAAGAGGCCAGAAGAAATCTACGGTCAAAAACACAGGCCAACAGTTAGTAATTAACATATCCTCAAGAACATTAACACAAGGTCAACTCGATGTTCTTAACTTGGGCTTATCCATCGTTCCTACTCAAAACTCAAACCTACTTGAAGAGACTATCCATTTACATAAATTGATAAGAAAAATTAGACTAAACGTGTTCTTTGATTCAGAAGAATTGGGAGTATTCCAAACCAAGGAACATAAATACTTGGAGATAAAACCAAAGAGCTATTTTGATCCACCAATTAATAACGTGGCAATCAGGATGTTTGAAAAACAAATGTTGAAATATCTAAAGGCTGTTCATTTCACAAAGACCAAGATTTATAACATCAGACGACATCAGAGTGAGCTGATAAAGGAGCTATCTAAAGATATCACCATAACACTTAAATCAGCATATAAAGGCGGAGCAGTAATAATAATTGACACACATTCTATGAAGAACAGATACATGCACTGTTACAAGATTAAACCACACATATCAAAATATATGACAATCCCACACAAGAAGTGACAAGAATCATCAAAGAAATTCTGAAAAAAGCTGTGGTATATGACTGGATTTCTGAAAAAAACAGAAAAAATTATTTTCAACACTCATCCAATTGCACCAATCTTCTACAGATTGCCCACAATTCATAAGGATACAAAGAAACCACCACTTCATCCTATTTTAGCAGGTACAGACAGTGGCCCTCATTACGACCCTGGCGGAAAGTGACTGACCGGACCGCCACAGCGTAAATAGCGTTTCCGCCATTGCACGATGGAGCAAAGTGCGGCCCATTCCGACCCATCGGGCACGAGCACCACGGCATGGCGGAAGTGCAAAGTCCGCGATGGCGGAAATGACCCCAAAACGGCCCACACCGCCGCCGTACGGCGCCCTAGGTGCAATACCGCCACCCATCTTAGCGGACACCGCAGTGAGCGCCAACCGGAAAGTACGGTGACCGTAAATATACGGAAACGGAAGTAAAAACATGGGCCCGGAACGGGAAACATCCCGCCGTACACCTATAAAACCACAAAATCCACACAACCACTAAAAACACTACCCTGAGACACACCCCAACCCGTCATCCACCCTAGCGAAACCAAGAAAAATGGGAAAAGTAGCGAAGAAAGCGTGCGACCGCAAGCGGCAGGTCCACTTCTCCCGTGAGGAACTCACCGTGCTAACAGAGACCCTCCAGGAGAATGCTGCCGTCGTCTTCTCGACGCAAATGACCAGGACGGCACTTGCGAACAAGAAGGCCATATGGGCTCTGGTGGCACAGCGGGTAAGTGCGGTGGGGACCGCACCCCGCAACCCACAGCAATGCAGAAAGCGATGGGACGACCTGCGGATACGCGTCCGTAGCATACTTTCTGCCAACCGCAACATTGCCACAGCCACCGGGGGAGGATCGGAATCACCCATCAAGTTGACCCCCTGGGAAGAAATCTGTGCCTCCACCATAGGAATGGAGAGCATAGAGGGAGTCGGAGGGATGGAGAAAGGAGTGCAGACATCCGAAGAATCAGGTAGGTGGCCCAAATGAAACAAAGCTAAATCCACAATGTCCAATCATGTGAAGTACCATGTGTCCACATAGTGCAACAGAAACACATGTCCAGGAGAACGTCCACACACATTGGCCTGATAGCGCACTTTAAAACTCACAATAAATACATAAATAATTAAAAACCCCAAAAACACCCACTACACGTGCAGCAGGCACACCCTAACTGCAGGCTGCCAAACAACTGCACCCTCACTCCACACACAAATGAAAGCACCTCCAAGGCCCCGACCCAAATCACCCTCAGGTACCACCCCAATGCATGTGATACAATGCCATTCCAATTCCCACAGACCCATTAATAACCCTCGCCCTCCTTTACTCCACCACAGGGTCCGATCCAAACGACGAGCATCAGGACACCCCTACCAGCACACCTGCAAAGAGGGCCAAGACCAACGGCCAAAGACCCTCCACCTCAGCTGCACGCATCAAGACACGGCAGCAGCACAAATCAGGTGGCAGCACAGAGGAGGGAACATCAACAGGCACCCCAGCAGCCAGCATGCCCACAACAGCAGCACCACAGGTCCCCCCAATGGATGCCACAGAAGGCACTGCCTCTGGTGGCAGCAGCACCATAGGTGACACCCCATTGATGGCAGCATGCTCCGACACAGAAGAAGGGGATGTCGAAGTCAGATCCATCCATGACCTGTCCCAATCCCCCTGTCTGTCCCATCCCGTACAACATGAGGATACCACGCAGGGGCACCCACAAGACGACTGGCCATCCCCCACAAGCCCTGTGGCAAGGCAACATGAGGTCACCAGCCCCTCTGTGACACCACCGCAAATGGCCATGGCCCAGCAGAGGCAACAGTCCCTCGACAAGTTAATCGTGCAACAGCAGCAACTGGCCACGCTCCTCAAGGACCATGCCGATGAATGTGGGGGCACTAAGGCAGACATAGAAACATCAACTGAGACACTTAGGGCAGAAATGGAGGGAAGTACAGAGACACTAAGGGCACAAATGGAGAGTAGCACCGAGTGCCTGAGAGTCCAAATGGAGAGTAGCACCGAGTGCCTGAGAGTCCAAATGGAGAGTAGCACCGAGAGCCTGAGAGTCCAAATGGAGAGAAGCACCGAGAGCCTGAGGGGGGAACTGCATGCGACGTCCAAAGACGTATGTGCCGAACTTGCCGCAGTGCGCCGTGTGCTCACTGAGCTCTCACAAACCCTTAGGGACATGCATGGACGTGAGCAGGCAGAGACATCATCCGTTGCAAGTTCCGTCCAGGGCAGCCCCCAACGTAGATCTGGGAGGAACCTGCGCTCCACAGGCAGGGGTGCCCCTGATACCCGCAAAGGGGGCTTGCAATAGCGACTGCCCACTGACAATGAGCATCTTTGGACACTGGTGTTCGGGGGGGAGGTAGGAGGGTGGAGGGGGTGTGTTGGGCTCACTTGGGTGGCGGGTCGATAGGGTGTTCAACATGATATCACATATGCCATAAACAATGCACGATCAACCAATGAGATGTGTGGACAATGATCTTTGTGTACTAGGCCATCATAGGCGTACAGTCCATATTGTGCATGTACCAGACACACACAGTGCCACGAGTACCGTGTCCATGTATCAGCCACCAGGCGTGAGTGCTAGAAGCATGCATCAATGAGATGCTGACGAATGTCACGGCCCTCCTGTGCCTCGCAGACTCCTTGAGGTGCTGCCACATCCCCACCCTCATCATGACCATCTTCAGGTGCTTGCAGTTCTGCGTCAGGGGGCATGGGCACATTTCTACGTATGCACATGTTGTGGAGCATGACACATGCCATGACCATCTTTGCAACCTTCTCATGGCGGTACAGGAGTGCCCCGCCAGACCTGCTGAGGCAGCGGAAACGAGTCTTCAGTAGGCCGAATGCCTGTTCAATGACTACACGGGTACGTGAGTGGGCATGGTTGTAGTCCTCCTCATGCTGGTCCCGTGGGTTCCGGACTGGTGTGAGGAGCCATCTCTTCAGTGGATATCCAGCATCACCTGTATGTGGACGATAAACGTATGATGTGGAATGCCATAGCTACGTACGCACCCCCCCCCCTTCCTGCCAGGTCATTGCCGAATCACATACCCCACATCATCATGCATGAAATGAGACTCACCGAGTAGCCAGGATCTGTTCCCTGCGTGTCGCTCCATGTAGCGTGGTATTGTAGAGTTCCTCAAGACCATAGAATCATGGGTTGATCCAGGGAATCGGGCACAACAATGTGTAATGATCCTGTTGGAGTCACACACCATTTGTACATTCAGGGAATGAAATTGTTTTCGGTTGCGGTACTGGGCCTCCATGGCATGTGGGACGACCAATTCCACATGGGTGCAGTCGATGGCACCAAGGCAACCCGGTATGCCGGCAAGTGCATGGAATCCCACTTTTGTGTTGGTAATTTCCTGCTCCGAGCGTGGTAGAGAGATGTAGTCGTCTGCGTGCTGCAGGAGGGCATCGAGCACTTGCAATAGTGTCCGTGAGAACAGTGGCTGAGAAATGCCATGCAACTGTCCGACTGTGTGCTGGTAGGTGCCTGTGGCCAGGAAGTGGAGTACAGACACCACCTTCAGTAGGGGTGGGATGGCGGTTGGGCTATCTATCATGCTGACAAGGTCAGCCTGTGTCATGTCCACAATGGCGGCTATGGTGTCCCGGTCCAAACGGTAGAGGGTGTGGATCTGCTCATCAGTGAGGTTGAACGGATGTGCTCGGAGGCGTGGGATTGCGGGCTGCCTGCGTGGTGGTAGTGGCTGTGCTGGCGGCCCTTGCTGGCCCTGCCTTGGCCTCCTCCTCCTCCTGCGTCTCCTCCGTGCGGCCGGTTGTAGTTGGTGTTCGTCTTCTTCTTGGAGTTGGAGTACTTGCAGTGCTATCAGGTCCCCCAGGGCCAACATCGCGAGTCCTGCCGGTAGCATTTCGGAGTGGGTGTGGTTGTGGGAGGAGACTGGGTGTGCAATTTATGTGTTTTCAGGCTGTATGGCCTCCACCTGTGGTGATTCATTCCACCTGTGCAAGCTGCTCTCCCCTTTGGCCGAGCACGTCCCGCACACAACGCTGCAATTCGAGTAATGGCATCTTGCTATTGCAATCATGTATTTGTACCCGATGGCCGTGTAACATTGGTTGATATGTTCATTCGGCTATGGTCCCATTGTTTCACATACAATCTTTGCAGTCGCGAACAGACTTGTGAAGGGTCAGTGGAACGTAGTACTCGAGTAACGGTGGGCCCTCATGCATCACTGTACCGAGTTGCACCGACGGGCGGGGCGTCCCATTTGTGGGTGAAGGCAGTTGCCATTTTCACACACAGCCGCACTAGATGGATTAATTTGTGATTTCAAGCGGCCACAGATGCCTTTTCGACGTGATGTTGCAAATGAGGAATTCGAAGGGCGGCGCTTTCGGTTATCAGCTAGCGGCGAGGAGATGCCCACAGGTCTGACTGCAAATATAACGTTCTATTGTTCAATGTCCTTGAGACAGGGGCCATGGCGAGGATGCAATGATTGATATGAATAGTTTGGGATGCGCAATAGCGACGTGGGCGATGAGGCCGGACGTTCCCAAATACATGTTACTTCACAACACTGGAATTACGGGCTGGGGCACTGTGGATTTTGCAGGCTGCATAACGCACAGACTCAATGGATATTTCTAATGTTATGTGAGTAAATATTCAGGCGTTTTTATACCGGGATGAGGGAATGATGAATGGATGCATGGGCAGATGATTTGATACAGAGTTTGCCATGTACAGGGCTTCTTGGAATCTGTCCGCCTCCCCTGCGCTATGTGATGCAGGGCTGCCATAGTGGGACCATCGTCTATCTGGCCTTGTTGAGCCCTCCCTGTCTCGACGCGCCTTCAGACACTTGTGTCCATGCACGTTAACATTCCCATCAGATGGATTCTGTTTTTACAGACGCATGCACAGGTACACTCGTTTGTGATGGTGTTTACACCTCGATATAGATAGTTATGAGTCGCAAGTGGTTTTGGGGTGGTGATGATCCTTTGGAGTGGGCTAGCATGCATATGGCTGTGGATTTAGTGTGATCATTGAAGTGAGTTGTTCGAATGTAGTTCTGATGGCCATTCTGTTCTTTTTCTTTTCTTTTGGTTGACAGATATCTCCTCCCCTTTTGCCACTGCCATCTGTATGCCACTCCTGCAGATGGCTTTTACTCCCGACACCTGCTGCTTCGTGTTAATCAGTGGAGCAGCATTACGATCTTATGGGACGATCGCCAATGGGCCACATGCCCTTACGCAGTACTAGTGGCTCGGAGCAACATTTCGGCCTTTCAGCTGGACTAGTGCCTCCCCATTGGGACGGCCCTGCGGTTCTGTGCGCTTCCATGTTGCCTTTTCGTACGTGAATGTGGCTCTGTGTACCATGATGGAACAGGGCGTCACACAAGTAGTAGCTGGTCATTTCTTGCGGATGCAGCCCACAATGGTGAAATGTGTTTTGGAGTTCATGGCCTAATGGCTGTATGGGCTTGGTGATTTTGTTGTGCATTAAATTTCTATTCTGATATGGGCCGTGTAGCGTTCTTCTTTGCAAGTGATGTGGCATATTCCTATTTGGGGAGCGATGTATTGTGAGGAGATCTGCATTGGGTTCCAGCTTCGGAGTTTAGTTGCGTGGTACTGTGCTGGGCGCGTTTGCCTACGAAGCCCAGTGAGGTCAGGGATGAGGGCTGCCAATATGACTGTTTGAATGATGTCATGCTCAGGGGCGGGGGATTAGGTTTTGTGTAACAGATGCCGGTCAGCCAGGTGGACTGGTGGAATGATGTGATTTTCGGAATATTGCTGGTCACAGGTGCCTGTGTTTGCGTGCGTTTCTTGGTGGGGGACTGTGGTCATGTCCATTGGAATGGCTTCTGTATTCGTGCCATCTGTGCCCTGCAGCTCCCATTGGCCCCTCTTGTGATTCTTTTGTTCGTTGGCATGCATGGGTGACTTGTACATTTCACTGGTTGCATTGTGACTTCATTGCACCTACGGGGAGTTGTACTTTGTGGGCAGGGAGCGGTGTACAGGCACTCAGTGGGGCCGTTTACGGTTGATTCGCGATGCCGTACTTCTCACCATGGCGGAATGGTACTTTCCGCCGTGCTTGATGGCGTTAGGTACATGTCCGCTAGGGTCAGAATTCGCGTACCCTTGCGCCATGGTGGTATTTACGGCTTGGCATGGCGCGCGCGCGCGTACTTGGTGCAGTTAGCGTTGGCGTTCACTACGGTGTCGCTAATGGCATCGTACTTTGCGGTGACGGGTCATAGTCGCACCGGGCGCTATTCGATGGCGGTATTGCATTTCCGCCATCGTTTTTCGATTTCCGCCAGGGTCGTAATGAGGGCCAGTATCTTTAACCCGCTGGCAATTTATGTGGATAGGACTCTGCAACCCATAGTACAAAAAACAAATACATACTTGAGAGATACCACAGACTTTCTAAAAGCTTTGGAGGAATTAACTGGAATTGAAGAAACAGATTTACTCATTTCATTTTATGCAAAATCATTACATACATCAATTCCACATCAAGATGGCCTTGAATCCTTGGAATGGGCTTTGTTGGACAGTCAAGACTGTCTAGCAAATAAACAATTGATTATGGAACTTAGCAAAATAATCTTGATCAACAACTATTTTAGGCACAAGAACCAAATTTATTTACAGTCATCGGGCACCTTTAAGGGGTCTTCGATGGCCCCTGCAAATGCTAATGTATTCATGCATCATCTTGAGAGTACAAAAATATTGAGCAACGACGAATGGAAAGTGTACATAATCTCCTGGAAAAGATACATAGACAACGTGTTCGTACTATGGAGAGGAAGCAAAGAAAAATTTGAAGACTTCCTGAGATACAGTAATACAGTACATGAAAGGATTTTTTTCACTATGGAAGTAGGGAACCCTAAACTGCATTTTTTTGGATGTAGAATTGGAGATAAGAGGCACGGAGATAAAATCTATCTACCATAAGAAAACAGATGTGAACAACTCACTACACTACTTAAGTAACCATCCTCAGCACCTTAAGAACAATCTACCATATAGTCAATTCATCCGATTTAAGAGAATTATCTCCACAGAGGACACACTAAAACAAGAACATGATATACTCACAAAAAATATTTGGAAAGAGGTTATCCCAAAAGGGTGATAGACAAAGCAAGAATGAAAATGACAGACGTAACATGGAAGGATCTTCTTTCACCTAAAATGGAAATGAAAGAAATCCCTTTTTTATACACACTAAAGTATTCAGGACAGAGTCACCAGGTAACCAGACTCATTAAGAAGAATGGGCGTTTGGTACAACTGAACCCTCAATTGCAAAAACTGTTCCCCAAACCGCGGATAATAGCGTACAAAAGGGGTCAACATTTCAAAGATGAAAGCAGAGATACCACCAAGAGAGAAACAAACAATATTAAGCAAAAGAAAAACAGGAACTTTTCCATTCCTCAACTGTTTTAATTGCAACAATATAATGAAAGGTGGATATGTGAGGCATCCTAAAATGAGGAATAAAATAAAACTATGTGACTATGCCACATGTGATTCCAAATCCATAATTTATGGACTAAGTTGCCCTTGTGGCATATATTATGTTGGACAAACGCAAAGAAAAGCCAAAGAAAGATGGAACGAGCATAAGAGTGGAATCAGAACACACAACAGCAAGTCACCAGTAGCTTGGCATTTTGAACAAAAGAAACATACTGTGGCCCAATTAAAAGTAATAATCTTGGAAGTGGTAAAAAGAGCCCCAAGAGGAGGTAACCATGCAAGACACTTGGATCAAAGGGAAATTCATTGGATAGAAACATAGAAACTCTTAACAGCATGGCACTGGAAGGCATGAACAAGGATTTCAGTCTCAACTGCTTTCTGTAAAGAACCTTAATCTAGAATAACCAGGAGAAAATATATCCCATTGGCCATTGTACAGTTTCAACAAGGAGAAAACATATCCCACTGGATGGTGTCCGTTTGGGGACATCATACTACCCTCACAGATTAGTGAAACCTAGGTGTTTTTAAGATTAAGTAAACACTAAAGAGGATATATACTAGGCATACATGTCATCAGAGTCAATTATTGAAACAACTTTCAATCGCAACCTGGGATAATAAATTATGGACACATTGTATATACAGGGATACTCCATGTTCTGTTTGAAAAATATTTTTTCAAAATAATGAGGGTACAAGAGCTTTGGAACACACGGTTGTGCATATCAGATTTTTACCAATAAGAATTTTACCATTGTATTGAACATGCAAAACACAATTGTGCATCTGTTGCATCTGTTACATCAGAACTAGAATGTGAGCATATGGACAAATATTTACCTGGACTGATGCATAAGACTGCAATAGAGCTGGAAGACACCTATTAGTTTTACGAAAAGTTGAACTATTGGTAGCACTCAGAGATTAACCAGACAATCCTCTAGTTGGAATGGAGTGTGGTAATACTCAACATTATGTCTTTTAAGAGGGAAGCCTCCCCCTTATGAAAATGTTCTTCTGAATAATATGGCCACTTTTGTCAATTGAAACCGCCATAAGCATTTACAACACTTAGCCGGGTAGCAAAAATGTGTATTTTCTTCTTTAAAGACATAGATGGCACTAAATATTTCACTATGGAATGAATACTAGCTTTATCCTCTATATAGATCATCAGGAACTTTATATTGACATATTTCAATATCTTTAATTGATCTGTGTTGATCATCCTGGTCACAGGAGTGACATAGGTAAACAAATGACATGATCATGTTGTTATGTGATGACGTGTCTAAACAAATGGATGCCATTTGGAAAAGCAGCCATAATTCGGCATCAGCGCAGAACCGCATGTACATTGGGCCAACATCACAGCAGGCAATGAATAGTAATGACAGCATTGTTTCCTTGATAGCGAAAGCCACACTAGTACTAAACATTACAATCCTGATAACCACATATACTCTGTTTTCCACAGTGCAAGTTAGTTATTCGTCCACTACCTATTCTAATATAGGCAGAAATACATCTGCCGCAAGTCAGCTGCAAAAGATTAAGCAAGGTTCACGAAAGACTAGGTAAGTGAAACAACTGAAGCTCCAAATTACATCTAAAGCACTATAGACCACAACATAATGAGAGTGTATATACTGTTCTTTACTGGATACTATTCAGCCAAACTAGAGTCTGATATATGATCAATACAACTTCTGATATCTAAGAAGCAATATATAGGACAGCACTGTACTGTCATCTGGAGGCCACCATCCTAAGGTAGATAATCTTTCCCCCTCTAGCTGCTATCATACTGATTGAAGTTTGTTTACACACTCACCCTACGATTGAAATAATTTACTTATTTTTTCAGTTGTGATATTGGATAAAAAACTAGATCTGTGGCGATCTCTCATTCTCTCTCAAGCAGGTACATCATCCAGGTAAATATGTGGTTTGGAGAATGCCAGAATACACACAAAAAAACTTTTTTAAGCAGAGATCAAGAGATTGACTGTGGTTTTTTAAAATCTTTATAGATACTGAAAACAGTATGAAGAATTAATACTGAAAAACACACAATAGATTGCTCCCGAGGAAGTGAAAATATTCCTGAAACGCGTAGAGCTACCCACAAGGAATCAACTACAATACAGATAAATGAAATTTATTATGCTTGTTATGTAATTGCAAAATGAGTAATATTTTGTATGTCAAAAAAACCACATCATACAGATTTGTATACATTGGTATGAATTGAAATGCACCCTTTCTATTGTAATATTCATCAAAGATAAACATTGTTTTTTTGCCATAAAAGAACAAAACATTGATTTTCTGATATATAAAACCTATCATACTCACAAAATCTTTTGTAGTCATTGTACACAAAATAGGGTGTGCAAGAGACGGAAGAGTTCCACCAGTTGGAGGACATCTGTTATATTTGCATCTGTTGATACACAGACCATAGTGACACATAGATTGTACAGTAAAATATGCAGAACAAAACAATGTATTTATAATGACAAGCAGGAAATACATTTTCAGCTGTAACTTTAGAACAGGTTTGAAAAATAAAGATACAACCTAATTCAGTGGAACAAGAACAACCACCTGCATATACAGTGGATATGTTAAAATGTATAATTAATTAATGCATTCATAGGTTTTAATAACTTGGGAGTTATCATACACATATTTTAATCCAATTTTAATTTCATATTCCTGAATAGGTTCCTGCATCATAGTAACAGATCCTCTTATGACATAAATAATGCAATAGATCAATGGAAACAAGGCCAATGACCCTGAGGCTATGAGTAAGTGAAAGTAACCAATCACAGGCTCTGTCCAATCTAAAATTGATTTGCCAAATGATGCTGCATGTGTGTATTTTGTGGAATATTTAAACGCAAACACATAAGAAGAGAGGATAGTCTTGGGAAATAGAATAGGAAGCAAGTCTGTTTGATGGGAAAAGCGGGTTTGGTCTCCACCTACAAGTAGCGGATGGGAAATCTCAGTAAGAAGGCATTTTCCACATGCAAGGCTTTTCCCAAGATGAAATAAGATCTAGTAAGAGGGATTTTTCTTAACAGGAGGCCATACCCAGAGGAAGAGCCTATCTGGCAGTGATGTCTGAAGCTGGTTGATGTCCTGATCTGTCCTGTGACATTGAAAGACAAACCAGAAGTAAATACTATAATCTCAGAGCATTTACAGAAATGTCCAGATAATTAATTAAATACCAGATAACAGTTATATGCATTTTAGGGGAAACGTCTTTGCATGTTGTGTCACTGAAAGGGGAAATATAGTACAAGGCTAAGTATTCTGTGATGAAAACAAAAATTGGATTTCTGGGTAGTTTCACTAGAATAAGGCTTTTCTCCAGCAATTTTGGTTCTCTGAACGGCTTTCTGGAGGCCTTAGATATCACAAATTTAAACATGCAATGATAAACCTTTGGGATTGGCGCTTGCCATTGTCAATGAAGTAATTGAAATCTATGGCTTAATTTGACCTAGGATGTTGACAGGGTGAACCTGATTCCTAGAGAGTAGTGAAGTACTTAATCATTACTGTTTGTGACAAGGTCTTTATTCTGACCTCATCAAGCGGGGGTGGGAACTTCTCTCAGCCTGGGATGGGAGGCATACCAGGGGGAAATACAGAGCTAGTCCTACCCCAATATGAGGATGGTGTTAGTTGTGAGGGACCCAGTTCCTTCCCCCTCCTCTTGTGCCAGCCTATGTTCATGTAGTCTTGTGTTGTCTCACTCCATGTCTCCAATGAAAGATGCTCAACAGTTCCTTTTCTATTCTCTCTAGAGACAACTTTCAGGAACTGTGCAATGACTGTGAGAGGTAATGAGTGGTCCTCCCGTGCTGCAAACTATCTGCATGGAGAAACCTGAGACCTGAACCCAATCAAGGAAGAATGACCCTTGCACTTGCCACAGTGCTAGCAGTCAAACACTTGAAGCAGAAAGCCACTGAATCATGAGAAAGAGAGCCTGGAAGCTATGGCAGTGCATTTCATTGCTGCAAGACAGACTGTTCAATGGTCCCTAGCTTCAACAACCAACCCTCTCAGGCAATGATCAGACCCCTAGACTACCAGGGAATAAACCAAGAGGAGAAGGCCACCACAGATACTACACTTACCTTGGAATACAGAGCAAAGTCCCCTAACACAATCATGGACAGTATGCTACCAATGCAACCATCTGTAATCTACAGTGGAACCACATGGGGGGAAGGGGCATGGCTTATCCTATTTATTTTCTTTCCTGCTTGTAACACCTCCCGGTTGATGGAGACATGGCTAGATGGAACAGGGGAAGGGCACTAATGGCAAGAGGAGAGATGCATGAACAGGGTAACAGGAAGCAGAAAGTAGTTTGGGTGAGTTCAGAGGAGGACAAGGTGGCAGACCAAGGGACAAGCAGGAGGAAGGAAGGCGAAGTGTAGTACAGAGGTTATTTCAGGAGCGGGTAGGGTATTGTGAGGGGCTCTGTGTTGAGTATGCGTGGGAGTGTAATGAGTGTGGTTAGGAGAAAAAAGTGTTTCAAGTGTATGTGAATTGTTTTTGAATGAAAGTAGGGTGTCTTATTAGAGTGCAGTGTGGTGGTAGTAGTATTGTGGAGGAAGGAGTAGCAGCGCGAAGGAGGGAGGAGTTGCAGTGTGGAGGAGGGAGAGGAGAATAGTAGTGTTGTGAAGCGAGTGGGAACATCAAAGGGTGAAGGAGAGGTCTGTTTATTTATTGGACATTTTTATGGCGCCTATAGACACGTTTTTCCAGGAGCCATAAGAGAAAAATGGGGGGGCATAGGAAAAAGAAACAATAACATCAAAGTAACAACAATAACAACAGTGACAGTTATAGTGGTCTTGTAACACTCCTACCTTGCTAGTGCAATGAACAATGTGAGAAAAGGGTAGGGGGGTGGAGTCTGGGGAGAAGTGCAAGATTCGGGTGCCCAAAGGGGATAGGAAAGTGAGCCACAAAGGCCAAGGGAAGCAAAGTGGAAAGGAAGGAAAGATAAGTGCAAGGACAAGGTGAAAAAGATTCGTGCAAGTCCGGGGAAGAGTGCTCGAGGGCAAGTGCTGATAAGAGATAGAAACTTGTTGCACCTAGAAACACTGTTGTACAAGTGTGTTATAAATGCCATGTCATATCATAAGGGATTCTGGAGAGGACTGGTAGGTGAAGATATGGCCCCTGTATCACTAAGAAGGGATCAAACACCAGTTACAGCAACAACTGGTGATAATTAGCATGGGAGGTGGGGGGAAAAGGAGAAAATAAAGGTCTTGAGCAATTTCCGGAACTTAAGATCTGGCTCAAGACTGAGGGGGGCAGGGAAGCCATTCCAGAGGGAAGAGCCTGCAGAGGAAAGGGATCTACCTCCCACTCTCTGCTAAGAGAAACATCTGACCTGCAGAGAGTTGGAGCTAGAGGACCAAAGCACTCCAGCAGGGAGGTATTTGGTGAGACAGATGTCCCAGGCCACAGACTGCCTTGTGGATGATGCAAAGGGTCCTGAATTAATTTGATCCTTGCAGTCACCGGGAGCCATTGGAGAGATTTTAGGGCTGGAGAGATGCGGTCCCTGGGGATGATCCCAAGGATAAGACTTGCAGCCCTATTCTGGATTAGTTGAAGGTGGCAAAGGGAGGAAAAGGTAGATTGACGAAGAGGCTGTTGCAGTAGTGCAGCCTAGAGAGAACCAGCACTCTGGAGACATTAAGCTTCTGAGGGAAGGTGAGGAATTTGCGAATGTCTCTGAGGAGGTGAAAGTTGGACGTCTTGGAAAAGTTTGTGAGGAGAGAAAGAGATAGAGGAATCAAAGATGACCCCAAGGTTTTTTGCCTCACAGGAGAGTAATGGGGGCAAGCAGAGTGGCCAGAGAGTGGGGGAAGCAGGGAGCAGGTGTCCTAATAAGAAGGATTTCTGTCTTGCTGGCATCAAGGCAGCGATCATTGACAGAGCATCACACCTGGATAAAAGTTATGCATTTATGTATGAGAGAGGACGTAGAGGAGGCAGAAGATGGAAACTTAAAGGAAAGTTGTGTGTCATCAGCATAACACTGGAAGTGAGGAGGGTAGGTTGAGATCAAGTGGGATAAATGGGCTAGGTACATTTTGAAGAGCCACACCAATAGGATAGAACCCTGAGTGATGCCACAGGTAGGGAGTGAGGTTGAGGAGAGGAAAGGGCCCAATTGCACTTGGGAGAAGGAAAGAGGTCAGCCACAGCAGTTCCCAATACGTGATGCCTAAAGTATCATGGAGACTATTTATGAGGATAGAGTGGTTGACCATGTCAAAGGCAAAAGAAAGATCAAGGAAGAACAGAACTGAGGGGGAGTTAGAATCCAGGTTCGAGAGCAGGTCCTCATGGGTGTTCAGGAGAGCAGTTTCCTTGCCTCTGGATATTCTGCAACCAGACTGGTGGTCATGGAGGCAGCCAGTCGCTTTAGTATGAAGGGCCAGTTGGGGGATGACCAGCCTATCCATGAGCTTGCCCAAGAAAGGGTTGATAGAGAGTTTGTGATAGTTAGCTGTGCAAGAGGGTTCAGCAGATGGCTTTACTAGGAGAGGGTGCACGAGGGAGTGCTTGAGAGGTTGAGGCAAGGAGCCAATGGCAAAGGAATGATTATATACGTCAGCTAAGGCAGAGGTGAGAGAGGTGTTGTCCTTGATGGATCTGGAGAAACAGGGGAGCACCTGTTTAGAGGAGACTTTCAGAGGATGTACTACGCTAGTAACCTCCTCCAGTGCAATGGGAGAGAGGGAGAAGAACAAGGGGGAGGAGGGAGGACAATAAGTGGGAGGAGGGAGGCAAGGGAGTCAAGAGAGGAGGAGGGTGGGGGAGTGGAAGACAGAGGCCCTCATTACGACCCTGGCGGAAATCGTGGCGCAATATGCACCATGGAGCACGGCGGAAAGCTGCCGATAGCGCCATGGGGGTTGGCGGATTTACCGCCCCATTCCGACCTTGGCGGGGCGGTAAATCCCCATTCCCCATTTTACCCTTCCCCATTCCCATTTTTGCCCCATAGGGTATAATGGGAGTGGGGAAGGCGTTAATTACGCCACCGTAAAATACGGTGGCGTAATTAACAACAAGGTCCCGTAGCGCCATGGATTTCTCCGCCCGGAAAAACCAGGCGGAAAACGCTCCATGGCGCTACGGGAACTCGTAGTAGGGCGGACGGGTCCGCCGCGAATACCGCTGGCGTAAACCCACTCCGCCAGGGTCGTAATGAGGGCCAGAGAGTTTTGGTGGAAAAGTGGGAGGCCAATAAAATGCAGAGGGCCTGAGAGGGAGGAGGAGAGGAAGAGACTGCAATAGGGTTGGCAAGTTCCTTGCAGATTTTAAAATGTTCAGCTATGTTATTTGTAGCCCCAGTGATGTGGGCATGGACATGAGCCCTCTTCTTGGAACAGATGGCGAGACAATATTGCCTTTGTAGCAGGTGGCAGGCCAGGTTGTGAGAGGATGAACTTGATGCCTGCCACTTCCGCTCTGCGGCTTTGCACTTGAGTTTCAAAGCTGCCAAGTCAGAGTCATATCAAGAGATGCATTTGGAGGCAGGCTTCATGCGTATCCTCATGACAGGGGCAAAGATGTCCAAGGTTTGTTTGTTTATTTATTTGATAATGTGCTCCGAACCCTTAGGTAGCTGGGTGCAACAGAGATAAGTAGACTTCAAGCTTAGCTACAACAGATACAAAATAGTACAGCACAGACGATAAAAACTTTAGTCACTGCGTGCATGTTACAGAGGTGCAGCAGTGCTAAAGGATCCAAGGTGAAAAGGTACAAGTCGTGGACACATAATACATGACTTGGTTACAATAGATACAGTAGGTGCAATAATGAAAATGGTGAGACATATGTACGAGTGTTAAGTTCGTAGTTTACAATGAGAGAGAACTAGCTCAGTCATGATCAGGTATTAGTGGTCATTTATTCGTAGCCAGTTAAGCATGTTAGGTCTGAATTTTCAGTAAGATTGTTCAATTCTCAAGTCTAGAGGAAGTGCATTTCAGGATGTGGCCGTTTTGACTGGGAAGCTATAACCGCCCACTTTGGTTCGTTTGAATCTCGGAATCTCAAAAAGGTGGGCATTGGCTGATCTGGTTAGTCGTGTTGAGGTTCTCCTTTTTATTCTTTCTATGATATATGGAGGTGCTATATCGTTCCGACACTTGGAGGTGAGTGATACTATTTTGAGAAGAATCCTGTCGTTTATTTTTAGCCAGCGGATATCTCTTCTGAAGTTAGAAATATACTCTCTGTTAGTAATATTTAGTGCTGCTGTTAGGGCGTTATTTTGTAACCTTTGAATTTTATATAAGATGTATTTGTTAGCACCTGAGTATAGGGCATTACAATTGTCCAGTTCGGACATTATTAGAGCGTTTGCAAGTGTGAGGAAACTGATTTGAGAGAGAAATGGCCGACGGGCTCTAATAAGTTTACAGGTGTAGGCGGTTGAAGATGCAAGGGAGTTACCTTTTTTTAGTGTTAAGGTGGAGTCCAGGTTAAAACCTAGTGTTTTTACCACAGGCATCACCTTAATTGTATTGCCATCAATATTGAAAGAGGCGTAACTGGGGCTAAGTTTGTTTATGTTGGACTCTGTGCCCAGGATCAAGATCTCAGTTTTATCGTCATTCAGGCAGAGGCAATGGGATGCCATCCATGCCTGAATGAGGATGAGGCGGTATATCCTGTTTACCAAGGCTGTGTCCTAAACAAAGTTGCCCGAAATGGGAATAAGGATCTGAGTTTCGTCTGCATAGTTTGTGTAGGTGACACTCAGTCTGTCCAATTTGTCAAAGAGGGGCTTGGTAAAGATGTTATACATAGTAGGTGAGACACAGGAGCCCTGTGGCAAACCGTAAGAGATTTGGATGGCGTCTGCGGAGGCTGATTGGGAGAAGACTCTCATTGTGCGGTTTGCTAGAAAGGATTGGACCCAAGTTATAGCATCACTTGAGAAAATGGCAGCTGACTCGAGGTGTCTGCACAAAACTGCATGATCCACCGAGTCGAAAGCCGCCTATAGGTCAAGGAGGAGTAGCATTGCTGTTTGTCCTTCAGCTCATCAATTTGGGTCTTGAGGTCTATTAATGCTGTTTCTGTGCCATGTTGGGGACTAAAGCCAGACTGCGGGATTCTAATAGGTGGTTAAATTCAAGGTACTCCTGAATTTGAAGGTAGGCTACACTCTCAAATATTTAAGAAGGAAGGGGACTGTAGTGATTGGTCTGTAATTAGTTGGTATGGCAGGGTCTAGAGTTCGCTTCTTAAACAGTGGGAGAACCCAAGATTCTTTAAGGTTATTGGGCACTGTGTTAGTCTTCAAGGAAGCGTTAATAAGCTTGGAGATGAAAGGGGCTAAGTCTCTAGCTGTGTCCTTTACAATTTGTGCCGGACAATTGTCACCTTGGCAATTCGAGGGCTTCAAGGAGAGTATAATTTTCTTGGTCTCTAGGATAGACATTTTGGTGAATTTAAAGGGGGTTTTGGATCTATCCGATGTGGGAGGAGAGGCAAGTTGTGGATCAGTCTGGAGCAATAGGGACTTTTTATTGGCTATTTTAGTTTGGAGGGATACAATTTTATTTGACAAGGCATTTTGGATGTTGGTGCACCATTGCTTGTCTTTAGGGACATTGTCTGAGGGTGGGATAGGGGCTTTTATTTCCCAGAGGATGGTAAATAATTCCTTGGTATTGGAATTACCCTTTGATATTCTGTCATCAAACAGGTTTTTTTGGTAAGGATTATTTCTTTTTTATACATGTTAGCAAGGTTAGTTAGCTTTGCTTTATTCTCAACCGTGGGATTGTGTCGCCATGTGGCTTGGAGTTTTTGTTTTTGGAGTCTTAGTTCTTTGTGGTGTGGTGTGAACCAAGAATTAAGGTGAAATTTCTGCCTACTTTTGCAAAGTTTAACAGGTGCAATGGTGTCAAGGGCCTTTGTCATAGAGTTGTTGAAAACCTCCACTAGGAGGTTAGGGTCAGCGTTACAGGCAAGGGCATTGATAGATGGGAGGAGGTGAGGTAGAAGTTTTTCTATTGTAATATCCATTTTACTTCTGGTTGGGTGAGTGGGTGCCATGCCAATCGCTTTAGAATTGTGAAGTTCAAGGGTGGAGGAGAAGCTGATGAGGTGGTGGTCAGTCCAGGATTGCAGTGCAATGTTGGTGATGGAGATATTACAATTCAACTCAGCCACCCAATCAAGGATCCTCCCTTTGACATGTGTCGGGGTAAGACATTTTTGTGTGAGACCCTGATCCGCCAATATGGCTGCTACTGATTGGGCATGTTTGTGTTCCTGGTCATTGAAACCCAGGTTGAAATCTCCCGTCAGTAAAATCTGTGAGGATTCTTTTGTGTTGTTAGTCAAAAGGATGGATAAGTCCTCCTCAAAGGTTCCTAATGGGCCAGGGGGTCTGTATACCAAATTAATGGTTAGTGTGCGGTTGCTGGATATGTGTAGTTTGGCTGTAAGCACCTCGCATGATGCTAATGGTGTGGTAAGTCTGAAGGCAAGGTTATTTTTAGATATAATAGCTAGGCCACCTCCTCTGGCATTGGGTCTGTCTATTCTAAGTATATGGTAATTGTCTGGGAGAGGTAGCAGAAGGGCGGGGCCTGCTGCGTCGTGGATTCAGTTATTGCTCGAAAGTGCAGGTTCCCATTGGATAGGGTATCTGCAATTTCAGTGGTGTGTGCCCTGAGGGATCTGGCATTAATGAGAGCTCCCGTAATAGTTGTGGTGCTGCTGACATTATGGGGGGGGGGAAGTGTATGGTTGTGGATTGGTTAATTCTGGTGTGAATATGAGAGGAGGGGGCGTGCATAGCGTTAGGTATTCTATACCTCGTCTCCTACTCAGGCTTGGACATTAGTTCCAATTCTCGAGGGATGGCGTTTAGTTTAAGGTGTTTTATTTGAATGGAATTACTATAAGTCTTTTGCCTCGTAGAGACATGGAAGTCTAGCTCTTAGTCTGTTATTTCTATGCTGAGTCGGGCATGGTGCGATCTTAAAGAGGGCCATGGTAGCATAGAGGCAGAGTAAACATCGAAGAAGCTGATTCAGCTGGGTCGTTTTTCTGTTCTTAGCTATAAGTAGGGCAATTCACAAAAGAATAGGCTGGTCTCGCATATAACAGCCATTCACAACTGAGCTAATGCACTATAGGTGAAGCAATGAACTAAGGCTGGACTAACTTACGCAGGCCGTACACAATTAGTCTGATCCACTAAAGTAATGTACAATATTCTGGTCTAATATAGGCAGGCAGTTCACAGTTAGTCTAATCAACTAGGGTTATACAGTGCACAAAAGGGCAACCTGGTACAGTTCAAACACAATTCAGCACACGGCAAAGCAAAAATGCACAGTGGGCTAGTTTAACTCAGTAGTACTTGAGGCGGTAAGGCAGTGCAATTAAGGCACAATAGACTAGATTGACTGAGATTGTGTCAAACGGGAAATTATATTGTGCCTCCTATTGTAATGAATATATTTATATTGGCCTACGCCAAGCTGCTCGTAAGCTACTTGCAAAGAAATTCATGTTGCAAGGTCCCGACCTTAGGATCAATGTAAGCCGCCATTTTGGGTCAATCCGCCATTTTATGTTCTCTCTGCAAAGTCACCCTGTGAGCTAAAATGGTGGACAGTGTCACTCCGAAAATGTAACATGGCCGTCTTGACCTCTATGTATAAGGTAATGTGTAACTTGCCTGCAGGTCATTTGTTAGGGTCATGAACTGAGACCTGGTCCTTCGTTGACCTGTGTGTAAAGGATTACTTGTGCCAATGAAACTAATCCGCGATCATATGTTACGAACAATGTATCCAAATACTGAACCAAGAACACTTGTTTAACTATATTGTACTAATGTTTGAGAAGACTCTATGAGGAATCCTAAAATACACTGTTGCCGTGTAGGCTTGTTGACAAATGTATTAAAGGCAAACCCTAAGTGTATAGTTGTGCGAACCCGGCATGAACCCTAGATCAGTAATATATTAGTGGAATATTAACCCACCGTGGTGGTGGACATCATGTTTTCAAAAGTATAAAAGGTGCGACTATTCTAATGTACAGTCCCACTCACTGAGCACACCGAACCACGCTGGAGTTCGTTGTGTTGTACTGAGGGCCGATAGCTATCCGTTACTTGTGTCCTTTGAAACTGTTCAGAATAAAATAAAAGATCTTTGTATGTTCCTTTGTAACCCGTGTTTGGTGTATTTCCTTTTCGGGTACTCAGCCTTAATATTTTCTCTTTGTTTTCACAGTTGGCGCCCCAATAGAGACCCTCAGGATTGATGCCGGATTGTCGAAGGTGACACACGCTATCGGACCGGGATCAGACAGTGTAGGGGGCACCTTCTGAACGAGACGCGACACCTCAGCGGCGCTGCACAACCCGATCCCTGGACGATTAGCTTGTGGTCCGAGACGCCATCTTGACGAGGGTCCACTTATCGAGGCGGGCAGATTTGCCAAAATCACCAAACATGAGGTAAGATTAGTTAGGTAAGAATTTTGAAATCCGATCGGACCTCCTTAGGATTGATCAGGTGAGTCGTGACCCGATTCTTAAGTATCCTAATAATTTGTTTTTGCGCATTGTATCTGCAAACACAAGTATTGACCGGGTAACACCAATATTTTGATATGCCTGGGAAATTGTGTAACTGCTTCAGGGCGTTATTCTGCAGCCATAGACAATCTTTGGAATGTAGCCGTCCGGCACCACAGGAGGGGTGCCGGCTTGTACTATGTACTGTAAGCATGGCATTGGTAGTATAGTGTTTAATGATATTTGGCACAGACAAACCAGACATGCTTCCGAACTTCAGTGGCCAATCAATGGTAGTTTTGAAATCCCTTGTATTGAGTATTTAGGGTCAATTTTGTTAAAGAAAAAGGCTAGACCTGCAGCATTCGATGTTTTGCAGAATTGGAAAAAAGAAGCGTTGCATCAGTTTAAGAGTAGGGAAAAACATGCGCGCCGTCATAAAACGAACACCGAAAAAGCATTGTTGTATGACCAAGATAAACAGTCTGAGTCAGCTAGGAATATGGATAGGGCTTTCTCACTTGGCATTCAGAAAATCTATCCTTCTAAAGATTTACATGTTTCTGATGAACTTATTGATAAATTGCTAAATGAACGAAGGCCTGGTGCCTCTGCGCCACCTCCGTATGTTCCTCTTCCTGCTGCTTTGCCTCTTCCTGCTGTTATTCCTGCTCTTCCTGCTGTTGTTCCTGTTGTTAGTGCTCTTCCTAATGTTCCTCTTCCTCCAGTCGTTGTTCCCCCACCTGTTCTTCCACCTCTTCCTATTGCACCATTAACAGTACCTCCATTGAATTTACCTGCCCCCCCCCTCTTCCAAGTGGTCTTGCACTGCTTGTAGTAGATCAGGGTGCGGGGTTGAGAGTTGTTACTCGCAATACTCTACCTCCAGAAAAGAAACAAGATTTGATTGCATGGGCTAAGCATTCTATAGAGAGGGATGATCGATCTAATATTCTTGCCACTCTTTCTAATATGGATTATTTTCCTGCGAAATTTTTTTTTATTGAAGGTTTAGGGATTCATTTATGTGTAATGTGGGGCAAATTAAATAATGGAGATCTCCCACAAGGGTTGAGGGATCTGAACACTTTAGCGTTATTAAGAGATACTGTGGAGAAAGTACATGAGCATGTTGAGAGGATATTTGAGTATAGAAAGCAGTTGGAAAGGTTACAGAATGAGGATGACGACAAGGGTAGTATGTATGTACAGAAACGGTTCCTTCCTTGTAAATCGATATCTAAGGAAGTACGAATTTGTATGAAAGACGCGATTAGATGGATTTCAGACATGTCGATAACTCCAGTTGAGGTATATGACACATATAGTCAGTATACACCAGAAATGCAGAGGAAAGTGATACAGGTAATGATAGAGTACCTGCAGGATGAATGTGTAAAGAGAAAGATTAGTCCCACAGAGTTATTGAGTATTTATAAGAGAGCATTTTCACTTGACACTTCTTTGACTGCTTTAGCGCTCGACTTGGCTCTGTTGCTTAGTAAGCGTTCGGAGTTGCCTACTTCTCAGTTGTCTATTAGAGAGGTTCCTCCGACATTTGTCCCGAAGGTTGAGATTGCGGCCGATGCTGCAGCGGGTATAGTTGCTGTGAACATTCCTGCACATTATGTATCACAGTTTGTTCACGTCCTGTTCTCAAGACAGGAAGTGAACACTAGTAGACAATCTATTCCTGATATTAGGAAAAATCAGACAGGATTCTATAAAGAAATTGAGTCTGTCTTGCAGTCCTCAGTATTCACCTTGGGTGATATTGATCTGTTATTTTCTATATTCCTGCCCATAGATTTGTGGAAACAGGTTAGGACTATAGATGACGTACCAGGGTTGGGAGATACATGGGCTAACATAATTAGACTCGATGGAGAAAGGCCAGCTGGTGAGAGACCGCCTCAGGTGATACTAACTTTGCCTCATAGAATCATTGCAAAACTGAAAACTATAATTCCCGAAAAAGAGGATTATCTGGGACAAGCTTACGGCCTGTGTCCAAGGGAAGTCTGAGGGTGCTACCGAGTACTTTAATCAGTTCAAACAGGTATTCTCGGATTTCAGTGGACAAGACTTAGGCACAGAGTCTGGGAAAAGATTATTTGTGGACAAATTTGTGCGTGGATTGCTGCCTGACATCCAGTCACAAATTATGTCTTCTGAGAGTGCTTGGCAGGCGAAGTCCCAATCAGAAGTACTGCACATGGCTCAGTACTATGAGAATCATGTCAATAATGAGAAAGATAGAGTAGAGAAGAGAAAATGTGATTTGAAGACTAAAGTATTATTACAGCAAATTGTTAGAGGCCCCAGAGAGGGTAGTTCGCAGATTAGAGGTCAGTTTGTTCCACAAGGGAATGTGCCCTTGGGTCCTGTGAACATTAACCAGTGCGCCTATTGTCAGCAAGAGGGTCATTGGCGTGCACAATGCCCCGTCCTTCAACAAAGGTTGAATAACACATTTGGAAATATGAGTAGACGATCCATAGGTCGCCCGGGAGTAGGGGGTCCTGGTAGAGGTCAGTTTACACAAGACCCACAGCAACCTTTTTCTCAGGATAATCAGGTACCAAGTGTGGATATTAGAAACATATTTGATCATCCTTCTGCTGCTTACCTCTCTGAAGAGCTTCCTTTTGACGATATTCTGTTTTGTTAGGATTGCCCGAAGCAGGGTTTGGAACCTACGCCTATTACCGTCAATCAGAAAGGTCCCTACATTGAAATGGTAGTGGGAAATAGGAAACATCTATTTTTGGTAGATACAGGGGCACGGAAGTGTTCCATTGATCATTCTCGGGTTCCAAACATTCCACTGTCAGGGCAAAACAATGTTTCTGTAGGGTTTTCTGGCACACCAGTTGTTTGTCCAGTTTCTTCGGCGGTACCTATTTTTTTGGGTCCCTTTATGGACCACTGTCCATTCCTTTTGACTTCGAATTGTGGTGAGAATTTGCTGGGGTTGAATCTGTTGAAGGAATAAAATGCGGTAATTTATTGTTCTTCTGATGAAGTGTGTTTGACGATTTCACCACAGCAACTTTCTGTCTCTCAATTCTTAACCAGACATTTGCCACCAGAATTCAGTGATGTACCAGAGTGTTTATGGGCAATTGACGACAATGATGTTGGCGTTTTACAGATCGAGCCTGTTAAAATAGTCTTGAAACATGGAATAAATCTGCCACGTATTCCACAATATAAGATTTCAGTTGAGGGCGAGCAAGCCATGAAATGCATCGTTTCCGATTTTGTGCATCGCGGGGTGATCGAGTAAATTGCAGGTAGGTTGTGCAATAGTCCAATTTTGTCTGTGTACAAAAAAGGCGATAATGCAATTCCTTTTTGTTTCATAATTGATCTACATGCCATCAACAAGGTCGTCGCTCCGCAATTTCCGATTGTGCCTGATGTGACGACAATATTAACTTTGATTCCAGCTTCAGCGACTTACTTTAGTGTTGTGGATCTGAAGAATGCTTTCTTTAGTATTCATATACACAAGGACAGTAGATATTTGTTCGCGTTCACCTTAGGGGGACGCTCGTTCACCTTTACCCGTGTACCACAAGGCTACACGGAAAGTCCTAGCATTTATAGTAGGGCTTTGAAAGAACAGCTTAATACCCTTGAATTGCCCTCTTCTTGTACATTGCTTCAGTATGTTGATGATTTGCTTTTAGCTGCGGACTCTGAGAGTGCTTGAAAGGAGGGCACTGTGTTACTGTCAACATGCCTACCTCCAAGGAGCCAGGTCCGACCCAGCAACCCCAGAGGCAGGCATCATTTCCCCCAGGGGAGTGCCAGCGGGCCCAAGCTGGGGCCCTTTGGACGCAGTCCTGGCGCCTTAGGCGCCAGGCTCATGTTGGACCTCTGTCCTGGCGCCTTAGGCGCCAGGCTCATAAAGCTAGACATGTGTTCAAGTGTTTTAATGTGCACTTACCTGATGCAGACCATGCTGCCACATCCAGGCCCTCTTGAGGCCTGAATAGGAACTACTTTACCTGTGGGACTACTTTCCACCCGGGTGTGGTCGGGGAAGGATACATACCTGATCGGAGGAAGGATACACACTTGGAACTTCTTCCAAAGCTATTTAAACCACACCCGATCAGCAACTCACGCTTCGCGTTGTTCTGCTCCTCGCAGCTGGACGCTCACCGTGTCAGCTCCTGCATCTGGACTTCAGCCACGCCTGTCAGCATCCTGGGTCACCTGCAAAGGGAGACAAGAGACCTACCAGCTAATCTGCACCACGGAGGCATCACCGACGATCCTGAAAGGGAAGACATCATTTTTAAAAGCATTTCGTTACGATCGCTGCAGCGCTGCATTTCACTCACCTTTCCTGGGTTCCTCCATCTTCAGCAGCGATCATCCGGATATGCAGCCACTTCCCAGAGCCTAGAGAAAAAGACAAGAATAAGAGGTGAGAGAAGGAAGGGAATAGGAAAAGCTCAGTTTCCTTCTAAGACTTACCTGTTGGGTCATTCCCATTTCATTTCGGGTCTTGCTGCTTCCAAGCATTTTCCGGACCCCGGCCCCTATGGGGAAAAAAGACAAAGACATTAGATGAGCGAATGCAAAAACATTACCTGAGCGCTCATCTAGGACTTACCAGATCTTTACTGGAACTGCACGTTTCACTTGGGGTCGGCGCCATATCTCCGGCATTCCGAACCCCGGCCCCTATGGGGAAAAGACATCAACATTAGCGCTTTGTTGCAAGAAGTCTCCAAAGGAATCTTCATTCATCACCTGAAAAAAGACAATGAACATTATTATTTAAAGCTTGAACTTTTGAACTTGCAACAGAACTTTTACAGCGCCTTACCAGTATAATCAAGCTTACCTGAACTCCCATCCAACCTCAATCCAGTGAAGTAACTGGGTTCAACGCGCCCCTGCATCAGAAGCAGGATGGAGAGCTCGTCCTTTCAGACCCTAAGGTGAGACTTCACGGGGAATCGTGGAAGGGTATCGTGGAGGGTTGGAAGAGAGTGGGAGGCTTGAGCATAACTCAGTCAGTAGGTAATACTCACTTTTCACGCACAGGGGAATATTCCTGCGAGCCGGAGAAGCCAGAGTTGAGGGCCCTTCCTGTCCATCTTCAGAGTCCTGCGCTTCACCATTGAAGAAGCATCAGCACTCGAAGCCAGACCTGCGCCTCCGTGGGAATCAGGTGAGCGTTACAGAACGCGAAGCCTACCCACAATTTCCCACCCGGGCGCTATGGAGACTTCCGAGACTGACCAGCTGGCCCAGCTTTTGGGGGAATTACGGGCAGAGGTGCACTCAGCCCGCCAGGAGACTAACGCTCTCAAAAGAGAACTGATCTTATCTAAGGAAAGAACTGATGACCTAGCCAAAAGGTTATTACAGGCCCAGCAGGGTACACTCCTTTACCTAATTCCGGAGACATTTCCACATCAATGGGTTTGAGTAACCCGGTACAAATTAATGTACCTGGACACATGCCTTTGGCCCCGCCTGAACGTTTTGCGGGGGATCCCAAGAAATATGCCGTCTTTATGAACCAATGTCGTTTACACTTTCTATGCAGACCCGGAGCCTTCCCCAACGACCAGACCAAGGTAGCCTTTATACTATCTTACCTCAGTGGCAGTGCTGCCGATTGGTCTATTCCATTGGTAAATCAGGAGGATCCCATTCTCCAGAATTTTCAGGGCTTCCAGTCCAGCATGGAAAGATTGTTCGCTCGACACTCTCAAGGACAGGCCCTTGATAACGAACTGCTATCCTTACGACAAGGTAATCAGGATCTTCTGTCCTACATAGCCACCTTTAACAGACTGGTTGTGGAAACTGGATGGCCAGAAAGCAAAAGGATCACATTGTTTCATCGAGGCCTGCGCGGAGAGCTTAAGGATGTTCTAGCTCAGATAGTAAATCCACCCCAGGTCTGCGCAGACTACATTGACTTGGTGGTTCAACTTGATCACAGACTTCAAAATAGAAAAGCAGATCGGTTCAAGTATGAAAACCGAGCACCGATCAAAATCCACGCTACCTCCAAGAGTACCGACGTATCTGAACCTATGCAAATCGGTGGTGTTAAAGGACCATTAACGCAGAAAGAACGAGAGAGAAGGCGGCAAATGCAACTTTGTCTGTATTGCGGGACTTCCAGTCACTTTCTTCGAAATTGTCCAGTTAAACCACTTAAGAAGGTGGTTGGAGCTACTGATAACGAATTAGTGACACCTTATTCGGGAAACGACCTAGCCCGGCAAGCGTAGGGGTCCGCTTGCCGAGCTTGAAAACGAACTCTTTGACCTCGCATTTCGTCATGCCAATGGTGCTCGTGGACCCAAAACAGCCTCAGCAGTTGCATGCTATAAAAGCATACATCGACAGTGGAGCTATTGGAAATTACACAGACCGTGAATTGGCTTCCAGGATTAAGCTTCCTCTCCGCCCGAAAGTAACGCAAGATGTCATTACTACAGAAGATGGAACCGAAATAGCCTCAGGGCCTGTAACGCATTCCACTGTTGAAGTGACACTGGTGGGTCAGGATGGACATCGGGAAGCAATCGTGTTTGATGTGATCAAGGCCCCACAATTTCAAGTAATTCTTGGAATTACTTGGTTAGAAACACATAATCCCAGAATTGACTGGCGAGCAAAGAAGATAAGTTTTCCTGATTGTGAACCAACTTGTTATCCAAGAAATCCAGCTATGGGTCTAGCCACAGCAACTTCCACCTCTGTACAGCTACCGTCTGAATACCAAGAATTCCAAGACGTTTTTCAGAAAGAACAGGCTAACACGTTACCTCCCCATAGGTCTTATGATTGCCAGATCGATCTGGTACCCAATGCTCAACTACCTTGTAGTAGGATTTATGCTCTTACGGAACCTGAGAACCTGCATTTGCATCAGTATTTAGATCAGTACCTAGCCAATGGTTTTATTCGCCCGTCCAAGTCTCCTGTCTCTTCAGCTCTGTTCTTCGTGCCAAAAAAAGAAGGCGACCTTAGAACGTGTATAGACTATCGTGCCCTAAATCAAATAACGATTAAGAATCGTTATCCTCTGCCCTTGATCCCTGAGCTTATCGACCAGGTGAAAGACGCTTGTGTGTACACCAAGTTAGATCTCCGAGGAGCTTATCACCTGGTGCGCATAAAAGAAGGCGACGAATGGAAGACTGCATTCCGCACCAAATTTGGGCTCTTCGAATATCAGGTGATGCCCTTCGGTTTGTGCAATGCACCTGCCGCCTTTCAGTACTTTATGAATTATGTTCTTCGGGAACTTATCGATGTCTGTGTCATTGTTTACATTGACGACATCCTGGTGTACTCTTCTTCAGAATCTGATCACAGAAAACATGTTAGGGCAGTTCTTGAGAAACTGCGCCAGCACAGACTATTTGCAAAACTCGAAAAATGCGTTTTTCATACCACAGAAGTTGAGTTTCTCGGATTCATCCTGACACCTCAAGGAGTCCGAATGGACTCGCGAAAGGTGGACGCCATCCTCAAATGGCCATCTCCAAGCTCGGTGAAGGGAGTTCAGAGCATGCTCGGCTTTGCCAATTTCTATCGAAGATTCATCCCGGAATTTTCCCGAACAGTCCAACCCATCACTGCTCTCCTAAAGAAAAACAAACGCTTCGAATGGACTCTTGAGGCCGAACAAGCCTTCCAGGACCTGAAAACCAAATTCACCTCTGCACCTGTATTGAAGCACCCGCACCCAGATCTCCCGTACATAGTGGAAACCGATGCTTCCAGTTCGGCCATGGGAGCTGTCTTGTCGCAAAGAGACCCAAAAACTAACCAACTACTCTCAGTGGCCTTTTGGTCCAGAAAATTTTCTCCTCCTGAAATCAACTACGCAATTACCGATAAAGAGTTACTGGCCATCAAATCTGCTTTCAAGGCTTGGCGTCACTACCTTCTCGGGGCAAGACACACCATCACCGTAATTACAGACCACAGAAACTTGCAGTATTTAAAGACGGCCAAAGCTCAATCTTCACGACAACTCTGATGGGCTCTATTCTTTGCGGAATTTGATTTTGTAATTACCTATCGCCCTGGCTGCAAGAATGGAAAAGCAGACGCCTTATCCCGGATTGGCATGGAAGAACCTAATTGGAGCTTAGAACCTGTGCCCATCATACCTGAGCAAAGAATCTTAGGCTTAACTTCATTGCAATCTATTGAGGATATCCAAACGCAAGTAAAACAACTTCTAGACTCTTCAATCTTACTGGAATGGAGTCAAAAGGGTCCTCATTACACCGTTAAGGATGACTTACCCTACTTCCAGGAGCGGTTGTTTCTGCCAAGTAAAGAATTGCAAGAACTTGTTATTGCCCATCATCATGAATCTTTAATGGAAGGACACCCTGGTATCGCTAAAACGGAGGAAAAAATCAAACGCCACTTCTGGTGGCCTTCTTGGAGAAAAGACAAAGTCTTTTGTACTGTCTTGTGGAATTTGCGCCCAAAACAAGGCTCAAAAGAAAAGGCCAGCCGGCCTACTTCAACCCTTGGATATTCCACCGGCACCATGGCACACCCTGTCAATGGACTTTATAACAGATCTGCCTCCTTGTGCTGGTTACAACACAATCCTTGTAATTGTGGACCTATTCTCCAAAATGGCCCACTTTATCCCTTTAAAGGGTTTGCCTTCAGCTTCCACCTTGGCCAAGGAATTCCTTGAGAATATAGTTCGCATACATGGTTTCCCTTCCATTTTAGTCTCGGATCGTGGAAGTCAATTTATCTCACATTTTTGGAAGAAGTGTTGCCAACTAGCACAAATAGATGTGCGGTTATCCACCAGCCACCACCCCCAGACCAACGGACAAACCGAGAGAACCAATCAGACTCTCGAGCAATATCTTCGGTGCATGTTACACCAATCCGAGTTAAATTGGAAAGACATCCTTTGGATCGCAGAATATGCATACAACAATTCAGTGCATTCTGGAACCGGACAAACCCCCTTTTATACTTTGTATGGTCACCATCCTCGGACCTCTGACCTAGATCCACCTCTGACCCTGGAAATGCCAGCAGTAAATCATCTGCATTCCACAATAACCCGAGCCTTCAAAGAAGCTGCAACTCATTTACAGCAAGCCAAGAAAAAGTATAAAGAAAACGCTGATTTGCACCGAAGTAAAACTCCTCCTTACCAAGTAGGAGACCAGGTATGGCTAGCAACTAAACATTTACCCCTCAAGGGCCCGCGAACCTTCAATCCCAGATTCATAGAACCTTATCCCATCAAAGCTATAATCAACCCAGTGGCCTTTAAACTGGATCTACCGTCCAACATGCGTATTCATCCAGTTTTTCATGCATCACTTTTGAAGCCAGTACAACCAGGAACCCGATTGTCCAAGCCTCCAGATCCAGTTCAAATTGAAGGGGAATTAGAATTCGAAGTTAAAGACATTTTAGACTCCAGGGTGGTAAAGTCGAAACTCTTCTATCTTGTTGACTGGAAGGGATATGGACCTCAGGAGAGATCGTGGGAGCCTAGTAACCATGTCCACGCACCTGGATTAGTACAAAGGTTTCACCAGAGATTTCTGAACAAGCCCAAACCCCCGGTGGGAAGAACCTTGGGAGGGGCCCGGGGGGGGGGGGGGGCGGGGGGGGGAAGGGGGGGGGAAGGGGGGGGAGGAGCCAGGTCCAACCCAGCAACCCCAGAGGCAGGCATCATTTCCCCCAGGGGAGTGCCAGCGGGCCCAAGCTGGGGCCCTTTGGACGCAGTCCTGGCGCCTTAGGCGCCAGGCTCATGTTGGACCTCTGTCCTGGCGCCTTAGGCGCCAGGCTCATAAAGCTAGACATGTGTTCAAGTGTTTTAATGTGCACTTACCTGATGCAGACCATGCTGCCACATCCAGGCCCTCTTGAGGCCTGAATAGGAACTACTTTACCTGTGGGACTACTTTCCACCCGGGTGTGGTCGGGGAAGGATACATTCCTGATCGGAGGAAGGATACACACTTGGAACTTCTTCCAAAGCTATTTAAACCACACCTGATCAGCAACTCACGCTTCGCGTTGTTCTGCTCCTCGCAGCTGGACGCTCACCGTGTCAGCTCCTGCATCTGGACTTCAGCCACGCCTGTCAGCATCCTGGGTCACCTGCAAAGGGAGACAATAGACCTACCAGCTAATCTGCACCACAGAGACATCACCGACGATCCTGAAAGGGAAGACATCATTTTTAAAAGCATTTCGTTACGATCGCTGCAGCGCTGCATTTCACTCACCTTTCCTGGGTTCCTCCATCTTCAGCAGCGATCATCCGGCGACACAGCCACTTCCCAGAGCCTAGAGAAAAAGACAAGAATAAGAGGTGAGAGAAGGAAGGGAATAGGAAAAGCTCAGTTTCCTTCTAAGACTTACCTGTTGGGTCATTCCCATTTCATTTCGGGTCTTGCTGCTTCCAAGCATTTTCCGGACCCCGGCCCCTATGGGGAAAAAAGACAAAGACATTAGATGAGCGAATGCAAAAACATTACCTGAGCGCTCATCTAGGACTTACCAGATCTTTACTGGAACTGCACGTTTCACTTGGGGTCGGCGCCATATCTCCGGCATTCCGAACCCCGGCCCCTATGGGGAAAAGACATCAACATTAGCGCTTTGTTGAAAGAAGTCTCCAAAGGAATCTTCATTCATCACCTGAAAAAAGACAATGAACATTATTATTTAAAGCTTGAACTTTTGAACTTGCAACAGAACTTTTACAGCGCCTTACCAGTATAATCAAGCTTACCTGAACTCCCATCCAACCTCAATCCAGTGAAGTAACTGGGTTCAACGCGCCCCTGCGTCAGAAGCAGGATGGAGAGCTCGTCCTTTCAGACCCTAAGGTGAGACTTCACGGGGAATCAGGGAAGGGTATCGTGGAGGGTTGGAAGAGAGTGAGAGGCTTGAGCATAACTCAGTCAGTAGGTAATACTCCCTTTTCACGCACAGGGGAATATTCCTGCGAGCCAGAGAAGCCAGAGTTGAGGGCCCTTCCTGTCCATCTTCAGAGTCCTGCGCTTCACCATTGAAGAAGCATCAGCACTCGAAGCCAGACCTGCGCCTCCGTGGGAATCAGGTGAGCGTTACAGTTACTGCTTATTCATCTGGCTAAACATGCTCACAAAGCTTTGCTTAAAACGTTTCAACATTGTTGTCAGGAGGTCGCCAATTTAGGCTATCTCCTGTCAAAGGAGGGAAGAAGATTGACACCTGAACATATAAAACACATTTCTGGCATGTCTGTCCAAAATACACAGAAGGAAGTTAGAGCCTTGATAGGTATGGCTTCTTACTGTAGTTTGTGGATCCCAAACTTCTCACTAGTGATTAAACCGATGTTGGCTTTGACGAAGAAGGGCATTTCTTCGACACTGCCATGGAACGCGGAACACCAGCGATCCTTTGATGTGCTCAAGACTGCATTGTGCTCGGCACCGGTTTTGGGAACGCCAAACTATGAAAAGGCCTTTGTGTTGTTTGTGCATGAATGTGATGGATGTGCTTCGGCTGTATTAACGCAGGAACATGGAGGGAAGAATAGGCCATGCCATTACTTTTCTTCCGCCCTTGATCCTGTAGCATGCGCTTTGCCTAGATGTTTGCAAGCTGTCGCTGCTGCGTCTGTAAAACAGAGTGAGGGAATGGTCCTAGGCCATGATCTAACCCTGATTGTGCCTCACTCTGTAGATGTTCTATTGAACAGAACCCAAACGCAACACCTCACTTCCGCACGGTTGATGAGATATGAATTGATCTTGTTTGCACCTCACATACAAATTAAGAGGTGTTGTGTTCTTAATCCGGCTGAACTTTTACCTCTTCCGCAAGGTACTGCTTGCAGTAACGAAGAGTCACATGACTGTCTGTATACTACCGAACAAGAGACAAAGGGTAGAATTGATCTGAAAGACACTCTTTTGAACAATCCACAAGGGGAGCTGTTTTGTGACGGCTCCTGCTTCAAACTTCCGGATGGTACATCCACAGCTGCTCATGCAATCACCACATTGAGCACGGTCATGGAAACCAAGAGAATCATGCATAACTCCGCGCAGGCCACAGAGATTATAGCATTGACCCGAGCTTATGAACTTTCTGAAGGGCTTACCGTAAACATGTATACTGATAGTCAGTATACCTTTGGGGTAGTTCACAACTTTGGGAGACTTTGGTCAGAGAGAGGGCTCTTAACTTCACATGGTACCAATATCCAGCATGACTCCATAATAGTATAACTGCTCTCAGCGCTTGCGCTCCCTACCCAGTTAGCTGTCGTGAAATGTGCAGCACATCGAAAGGTTATAGATGATATAGGAAAAGGGAATGCTTTCGCTGATCAGATAGCTAAACAGACTGCCACAGATCTCTTTACGGAGATGTATGTTTCAAGGGAGACCGTAAATGCCTATGCAATGGACAAGGGTGTTGGGTCCGTAAGAGATATCCAAGCCGATGCCACGTTAGAAGAATCCAAGAGGTGGTCTGAAGGCTTGGGGAAACTTGATGATGATGGGTGTTGGGTGGATGTGGTTGAAGGAAAATGGCTACTCCCTGATGCTTACGTGATGATGATGGTCATTATGGCCCATGGACCTACACATATATGTGCCCCGAAGGTTACGAAAATGTTAGAGAAAGTTTGGGCAACATTTTGAAAATTGCTCAGCGCTATGTTCAGGGTTGCATGATTTGCCTACAGCACAAAGTGCGAAAGGGGACATCAACTCCAAGGGGAAGTTTTGGGCCACCCTCTGTCCCCTTCAAAGTCATCCACTTTGATTTTATTGAAATGGAACAGTGTAACAATATGAAATATGTGTTAGTTGTCATCTGTGCTTTTACTAAATGGGTCGAGGCTTTTCCTGTCAAAGATGCTACAGCCATGACTACTGCGAAAACCATGTTAAAAGAATATTTTCCTAGGTTCGGGCTACCAAGAGTCATCTGGTCAGACAATGGTCCACATTTTGTCACCGCTGTAATTCTGCAGATATGTGTGGCATTACAGATCGACAAACAGTTCCATTCGACCAGACACGCTCAGAGCACCGGATTAGTAGAAAGACACAATGTCATCATCAAGAACAAGCTCGCTAAGACGTGTGCCGGCACTAAATTAAAATGGCCAGAAACCTTACCGATCATGTTGCTAGCCATGCGTACAACCCCTCAAACTAAGACTGGGCTCTCTCCATTTGAGGTGGTAATTGGGAGATCTGCTAATATCTGGAAACTTCCTAAGTGTCGATCTCTAAAAAATGTTGAAAATGTACTTCTTTCAGATTATTGCAGCCAGTTGACTAAAAACCTGTATTTGATTTATCACCAGGTGCGAGAGGCTTTACCTGTGCGATACGAGGGCCTGGACCACAGCATTCGGCCTGGGGACTGGGTGCTCACGAAGGCATTTGAGCGCTCTTCCTGCCTTGCACCTCGTTGGCGGGGCCCATTCCAGGTCCTGCTGGTCACACAAACGCGGTGCGTGTCTCAGGCAGGAAACATTGGATCCATGCGACGCACCTCAAGAAACTTCCTCACCTAGTGCCAGACGATACAGAAGAAAAAGAACCCCTCGCTAACGCTGCAACCAATGATCCCAAAGCAGTAAATAGCGCTGAGAGTGCATAGGAGAATCTCTCTGAGCCCGTGAGGCTTGGGGAACTTGCCATTTCGTCTCCACACTCTCCAAAAGTTTTGCTTCCGAAACTTTCGTTTCGGATTCTGCATCTTCACTTGCTCTTGATACGTTGCCTCCAACGGGAAGGGACTACACATTGTTTTCAGATCAAACAGTACCAGGAACAGAAAGGTACAATCTGCGCCCAAGGAAATAGACATACGGCACGGTTTTGCTGTGCATTCGATAGACTTACGGCACGGTTCGGCTGTGCATTCGGGGAAGGAAAAGAATCATCAAGGGCTTGTTTTTTGCCCAAATAATTGTTTGAGAAAAAGGGGATTATGTTGGCTAGGGTTGTGCAAGGACTAAGAAGTCGCTCGGCCGGGAGGTCGCCAGCAACAAACATTGGAGGTTTCCGTTTGAAGACTGCAATGCCTGCCACGGCTACCGCTCGTATTGGACTGATAAATGATCGTGTGACCAGCCGGGATAATGGACAAGCCACTTGGGCCCCGAAAACGTATTACTGTCTTTTTATAATCTTAATTGGTTTTATAATAGTCACTGTCTTAGACCTATGGTACCTCGAGGAAGTTCATCCTTTAGAGTCCTTGTTACCGACTGAAAATGTACCCACTGTTTCTACTCCTTTTGTGCATTTGCATGCTCTGTATTCTAGAGACTCCCAGCATAGACAAAGATATTATAACAATACATTGTTACTTATCATGAATGCTACACATGCCATTTTTAATAGGTCCAACTGTTGGGTCTGCTCGCATTTACCGCAACATGGGGATAAGGTGCTAGGTTGGTATATCCATCCTTTACCTTTGACAACTGCTTGTTATGCTTCTCTTACAGCACTGTTCTTTGGCCGATGGAATGATAGCATCTCAGGGAACTTTGATGGCACTAATTTGAATAGTTTTGAGAAACGTGTTCTGACTCCCCTGGGATGCTCGCTTTTCGCAAATCGGAGCAAGCTTAACATTGCTTCTATTAGGCCCTCTAATAGACTGTCTCGTCCCTTTCAATCTTTGATTTCCTTCAAGATGGCTCTGATAGGCAATAAGGATGCCATGCCTCCTTCGTACACTGTTAACCATAGCCCCGATTCAGTTTCTTTCTGTATACAGAGAAATGGTACTCAGTCAATGGGAGATTTTAAAGGTTGTGCCAACGTTGCAAATTTGACTGGGGAAGACAGACCTTCGTATGTAGGCGAACCTGTCTACTTTGTTTTCGGTAATGTAGCATTTCCATGGTTACCCAGGGATTGGCAGGGAACTTGTTATTTAGGGATCCTGTTACCTGGGGTGTTCATAGCTAGTACTGTAGAGGTTTCGAAGGCTCGTCCACGGAGGGATGAGAATGGTGACACTCCAGCACAGGTCTTAGGAGATGTAGCAAAATCATTTGTGCCATTTTGGGGGCAGATGGCGAATTCCAAAGATATCAGAAGACTAGCGAAAGTACTGGAGAGAACCATCAACCGGACCACAGACATACTCTATAATATGACATTAGAACAGAAGGCAATAAGATTAGTAGCACTTCAGAACCGGATGGCATTAGATGTCATTCTGGCTGAATGTGGTGGAGTGTGTAAATTGGTGGGGTCCGCTTGCTGTGTTTTCGTGCCAGATTCCTCCCCAACTATCTTCAAAGCAATACAGAATCTGCACGTCCTTAGTTCAGACGTGCATGTTCCTGAGGGAAACTGGGATCTTAGCGCTTGGTTCTGGGACTTCTTGCGATCTTAGGGTTGGAAGGTGCTTTCGGCGGTCTTGCTGATAATTTTGGGAATTCTGTTATTCCTTTGCTGTTGTATCCAGTGTTTACCTAGTATGTGTTCGATGCTAGGGGGATGTTGTGCAGAGGCGATAGGTACAATAGGACATAAAGTGTATGCCCCAGATAAAACCTCCAAGGAATATGTGTTAAAAGAAATGTTAGCGAATGATCTAATGGCAATCGATATTTCTGAAAGCGATTCAGGGTGCACGGACAATGATAAATGGAGTTGTTTGCAAATAGACCAGAAGTAGTTTAGCACTTGGCATAGGCCAAAAGGAGGGTTTGTCAAACGGGAAATTACCTCCTATTGTAATGAATATATGTATATTGGCCTACGCCAAGCTGCTCGTAAGCTACTTGCGAAGAAATTCGTGTTGCAAGGTCCCGACCTTAGGATCAATGTAAGCCGCCATTTTAGGTCAATCCGCCATTTTAGGTTCTCTCTGCAAAATCACCCTGTGAGCTAAAATGGTGGACAGTGTCACTCCGAAAATGTAACATGGGCGTCTTGACCTCTATGTTTAAGCTAATGTGTAACTTGCCAGCAGGCCATTTGTTAGGGTCATGAACTGAGACCTTGTCCTTCGTTGACCTGTGTGTAAAGGATTACTTGTGCCAATGAAATTAATCTGTGAGCATATGTTACGAACAATGTATCCAAATACTGAACCAAGAACACTTGTTTAACTACATTGTATTAATGTTTGAGAAGACTCTGAGGAATCCTAAAATACACTTTTGCCGTCTAGGCTTGTTGACGAATGTATTAAAGGCTAACCCTAAGCGTATGGATGTGTGAACCCGGCATGAACTCTAGATCAGTAATGTATTAGTGGAATATTAACGTACAGTGGGGGTGGACATCATGTTTTCAAAAGTATAAAAGGTGCGACTATTCTAATGTACAGTCCCACTCACTGAGCACACCGAACCATGCTGGAGTTCGTTGTGTAGTACTGAGGGCCGATAGCTATCCGTTACTTTTGTCCTTTGAAACTGTTCAGTATAAAATAAAAGATCTTTGTATGTTCCTTTGTAACCTGTGTTCGGTGTATTTACTTTTGGGTACTCAGCCTTGATATATTCTCTTTGTTTTCACAATTGGGCTAAATTAGGCTAGAGTAGCCAAGTATGGGTCAACACAGTTCAACACATGCTAGTGCTCTAGTGCATGGTCGGCTAGTTTCACTTTCACTAGGGCGCCGTAGGCAAGGATCAATTACTGTAGCTCAAGTAGGATCAATTTGGTACAGATCGGGTTTTGAGTGCAAATTGGAATAGTGTAGATCACAAGTTCATTCGCTAAAGTACAGTGGGATGGTTCAGCTCGATTTATTATAATAACTATATCAATTTGCTGTAATATCAAGACATCAAGGGCTAGTTCGAGTGATATGGCATCCACGTTACTCAGTGTAGGTCGTGCTAGTAAAGCAGGAGCAGGCGTTAGAACAATACATCAGCAGATCGTCGCCATGATCAAATGAGGACCTGGGCCTGTACTTAGATAATGTGTGTTGTGGTAAATATGGCCGAGTCGTACCAATGGATAGTTGGTGGTGGTGGTTGACAGGTTTCAGGCCCAATGGCCCGTTAGGCAAGGAGAGGCAAAGACAGGAATCAACCTTGTTCCTGCAGGCCTTATTCAAGAAGGCCGGATAACGCCATCCGGCGGAAGCCTATTACATTAAAGGCACACGGGCCCAATCGGAGTGGACTGCTCTTTTTTTTCTGTTGGTTGCTCGGCAACCATATCAACAATCATGGAGCGCGGCCATCTTAGAGCCCGACTCCCGTAGATGAACATAGGGAAATGCACACTTGCACAATTCATCGAGAATCAAGCCGGAGGCTTGTACTGAATAACAAAGGGCATCAGAGTGCCAATGCAAGGCGGGAGGACAAGGCACAGCAGATTAGTCACTGTGGCAGGTGGCGGAGCAGCAGAGCGCCGTTGGATCAGCTGGGCAGGCCTCTTGGTTGCGGTCACGTGGTCAGTGTCATTAGGGATGGCGGGGGGCTCCTGCCCTTCCCGGATGGTGAGATAGGCAAAGACAGAGTTTGAGATAGAGAGATGGAGGTTAGCCAGAACATAGTCTGACGTAGCGTGAAATGCAGCGGCTGACAAACACTTAATCGGTCGATTGACAGAGAAGGAGACTGGCAGTGCAGGCACAGGCATCAACAGGGGGCCAGGGAGCTTAAGGTGGGGGAGAGGAGACAGTGGTCAGACCAGGAGAGAAGGGTGGTTAGAGGGTTGGAGAGAGGGAAGGTCTGTTTAGATGAGAGCATCTAAGGTGTGCCAGGCAGAGTGGGTAGTGTCAGAGGGAATAATTGTGAGGGAAAGAGTCACAGAGATCATGAAAGAGTACAGTGGCCAGGCCAGGAGAGTCAAGATGGATGTTAAAATCCCCAAGGAAGAGAAGTTTGGGGAAGGAGGCAAGGAGAGAGGAGGAGAGGTCCACCCATCCTGAAAGGAAGAAAGGAAGAGGATGGTGGGTCTGTACAGTAGGGGAGACAGACAGTCTAAAGATGAGGCATTCAAAGGTGGAATAGGATTCAGTGGGGATTATGGTGGCCGGAATCCACTCGGGCACACTCAGAGCCACTCCGCCACCAGATCGGGAGAGCCTGAGATTGGACAGGATCTTGCACCCTTCAGGGATAAGTGTGTTAAAAGTAGTGACAGAGCTGGCCTTGAACCACGTCTCATTGAGAGCAAGGATGTCACGGTCAAGGTCTTCAAGGAGACGACAGATGTCAGAGGCATGTTTGACAAAAGAGATAGAGCTGAGGGTAGCTAAGTGAAACTGGTTGCCCCCTTTGAATGTTTTTGAGGGGGGACACAGGGCCAGGGTACCACTGCTGGAGAAAGAGGGAGATGGGAGAAGGAGGGGTGGCAGCAGAGGGGGGAGTTGAAAAAAAATGGAAGATGCCTGTCAAGAAGGAGGAGGTTGGGCTGAGAGTCCTGGGCCATGATAGTGCCATTATGATAGACAATGAAAATGCACCTGGAATATGAAAAGTGAACCAAAAACACTTCCCATCTGGTGCCACCATTAATGGGTGAGGAAGAAAACGAGGAGAGGATAGAAACCAAGTGGGGAGTCCTTAGGTCGGGTGAGGGAACAGCAAAGAGAATGTCAGTGATAGTCTGTCTAGAAGAAGCACTGACGTAGTTATCTGCAATGGGCGGACCTGGGTTGGACTTCAGGAGAGCCTTATTACATCTCTTCCTTCCAGAATTTGAGAGGGAGGATAGTTGATGGAGAAGCAGTTGGAATAGATTGGAGAAATTGAAAGCACCATGGGGGCAAAGAGGGTGGAGAGAGAAGAGGGTTAATGGAAAGGGAGAGGGACAGAAATGCACTGTGCATGGAGGAATTCACCAGGTGGCTTAGCAGATGTGGTGTACAAGCAGTCATAGGCTTTTGGAGCAATAGGGGGCCCAATCAAAACTCATTTAGCACACAAAAATGTCCAAAATCAGAAATCATTTAGAACACTAACATGCACAAAATCAATAATCAATTAGCACACTAAAATGCCCAAAATCAGAAATCAATTAGCACACTAAAATATCCAAAATCCGAAATCAATTAGCACACTGTAATGCCCAAAATCAGAAATCATTTAGCACACTAAAATGCAAAAAAAAGAAAAAGTCTCGTGGGACAGGAAAAATGTCCAGAATCGAAAAGTCACTTAGAGCAATTAAATGCCCTAGGGCCAAAGGTCCAAATGATATAGTGAGATGAAGAGCTGCATAGGTTGAGGCATATAATGAGATCCGTAGATGGTCTAGATTGCGGCTGGTAGACTTGTGGAGAGAAATTGCAGTAAAGGTAGTTGCAGGGCATCAAGGTAGGAGGATGAGGGAGAATAGGATCCTGCTTGATGGAGCAGAAATAGAACAAGTGAAGCAGAATGTGGAAGGTGACAGGCAGCACTCAAATTGACAAATGTGTCAGTGAGCCGAACATTGCATCAATGAAGGAACAGCAGGGAGGAATGGTAGGCGGTATGAAGAATGGTGGTTATGGCCATTTAGGTGGGACAGGCCAGACAGGGGCTTTGGTAGTGGGCCTTTGTTTGGCACCGGCTCATGCCTGCCAGCTGCCCGAAGGAAATTGGAGGAGTAATGTGACCAATCACATCAGCCGTTGGGAGCACTGAGGAGGCACTGCTGCGCAATGCAATGTGGCGGCCATGATGGAAGTTATATGGCCAAGGATTCAAATCGCCCCACAAAGCTTTGAGAAATGCACACAAGTTATAAGCAAATCAAATTTGTACGGGCAAGCAAAGATGGTGATTACACCAGCCCTGATTCACATTGTAGTGATGTAAAATGATTGATGTCACAGAAGTAAAAAGTGCAGGATTTCAAACGTAGCATGCGTAGCACAAGTGGGCTTTACCTCGCATTGTGGATGGATCAGAAGTCGGCACCTTGTGGGCTTGATGAGAGGCCTGCGACCACCAGGCAGGATGAAGTGAGAATAAGTAAGAGACATTGGATCGACAAATGAGAAAGTTGAAGGGAGTAGAGAAAATGGAATTTGGTGGAATTGGTGAAAGAGAGTAGTCAAGAGAGTAGTGAGAAAAGAGCATCTAGCAAGAGAGAAAGGGAGAGGAAACTTCTGGGCAGAAGAAAGGAAACTGGGTCAGGTAGAGTGTCCTTAAGGCACAATCCCAATACCTATTTTAGATTACTAACTACTGGATACCCTAAGGGCAGTCTGGGAAGACCCCGAGGGAGTTTAGACAGAAAAGGCAACCAGCCTTTATCTCTTTACATCAAGCATAAGATAGAAATTAGACAAGTAGGGATCAATAATCAATATTAACTAACCTGGAGTTTACAAATTCAGCAAAAGTCCTTAAACCATCTCGGAGGATGGGTGTATTCCTTAAGCCATCTTGAAAAGAAATAGAATTCCTGAACTCATGGCTTTAAAATAATTATAGCCAAGTTAACCGCTATGCGTAATCTAGGAACTAATAGTGTGTCATAGATAGTGTTGAACATTTTAGCGTTGTATCAGTCTTAGAATAAGAAAACATGTTGAACAAATGTTTTTCTCCAATGCAAACACGTGTTTATTGTTTCAGAGAAAACTCAGTGAATCGTTTCCTTCAAAATATTTTCAAAGAAAGGTTTTATCTTTTTGAGTCAAACGCATGCCAGTGTGTATGTAAATAATGCCTTGAATAGTCATTCATATTCGTTTTTCTATGTGTGCAAATTGGCATCAGAATATTAGCAAGACAATAGCAGGGAAATGGTGTTTTATTTTCTATAGATAAGCTGCCGGTGCTCATGTTGAATATTATGGGTGACTTCCCCTGCATTAAATGTTAAGCCACCACCTTTAATTTATTTACTTATAATTTTAAATAAAACATATTTTACACATTTAAAACAGCATGATTCTTGTCCCAGATTTTGGGGTGAAATTGTCATGGTTTTTAAAAAAATTTTATTAGGTCATTTCTCTGTAAAAGGCGTCACTAGAAAAGTATATGTATCCCATAGATAGAAGTCATTACAGGGGTAAGTGGAGACTGGGATGCTCGTATTGACTACACTGGTGTTGCAAATAACAAAACTGGGTGTTGATGGTTAGAATACATTAAGGGGCTGATTCATGGAATTTGTGCACCGAAAAAAGGGGATTTGTGCGCCATTCTGCCCGCAAATCCCCATTTGTTAAACAGGGATCGCGGGCAGAATCGCGCACAAATCCCTGTTTTTCGGCGTACAAATTCCATGAATCAGCCCATTAAAGTTTAAGATAAAATGTTACTGGGTATAGCTCAGAGATGGAGGACAAGACTGTGGCTCTATTGTTGTTGACTTATAAAGGTATTAATACATATAACCTCAAATGTATGATTTTTTGTTGGGAAAACTGCATCAGATCATTGCATATTTTTTTTAAAGGAGCTAAGGTAGATCTTCTAGATTGTTGGAGAGTGAGGGAGGGCATGGGCGCCCTACCAAATATTTATAACAATACTTGGACCATATTTTGGTATGGTTCAAGTATTGTTATAAAATGTGGTAGGGCGCCAAGGGCCATCCCTCACTCTCTCATTAGAAGATCAGTTCCTTCCCTAAACCAGGCACCCTTATTCCTGTATTAGTATCTAGAGTTTATTGACCCCCCCCTATTGTCTAAGTTCTGACTTTACTAGAAATTATGGCCTAAAGGCATTCCATTTATCTATCTAATCTCCCTCAGGCAGTGCTGGAAATGGATATAATTTACTGGGGGATACCGCCACCCTCCATTTCATGCAGGGGGCGTGTCAGTGATGTGGACGGGACTGGGGATGCAGTTAAGTTTGCAGTTAAGTGTCAAACGATGCACGTCCTGAATATAGAATGCTGGCTGCTTGCCATAAAAATAAAGGTTCATTTTGGGAACATACGAATTACTAATTTATCAAACATGTCTGTGCTAGTAATTCAAACTTTCATTCCTTCTGAGCATGTAATGCACACTTGGTATGGTGCTCATTTCATCAGTCAGAATAATCACCCTGACAGTGAAAATGTGTGCAGAGCATGAGACATATATGATGAGTCAGAAAAGTTATGGATCAGAAATGTGAGATGGACAACTGTTGGATGATTATTTTAAAATATCCTGTGTTATTAAATGTGTTTCATTTAACACCTCACTATCCCCACCCTGATGGGGATCTCCCTGCCTACCAAAAACTAAAGGAAACACTCTAACAAAGAATATATCACCCTCATACTTACATACAAAATACACAAGACAATATGTGGCAATTCACAACAAATACAAACAATTGTATTTCTAATATACTCACAGTCTCTCTTTATAACCTGGGTGAACTCCCCTTCGTCAGGTTTCAAGTAAGACTCAATTCTAATGTTCAGCAAAAAGAAATAAAGAAATCTGGGTTTGCACCAAAGTTCCAATTCAGTTCTCGTCTCCTTCACTTTGTCAAAAAAAAGTTCAGTTATCCAATGTTCAACAAACTGAAAGATTTGTATTCTTTCTTGAATAAGAATTCCCCCTTCACCAAATAGAATCAATGATGTTTCGGGTTAAGATGCTTTGCCACAACTTATAAATGTCAAAGAAGAAATATAGCACTCTGTCAAGTTCAAAGAAGCTGCGCATCTGGCAAGGTTAAAGAAACACAGCTTCTGTTAGCTCTTCTCAATTCTCTCTTTATAGCATTATGAATCAGAGTTGATATGATATGATATGATATGGCATTTGTAACGCGCCTATACACAAGTGTTTCAAGGCGTGACGAGGCAGGGAGGGGGGAAACAAGGGGAAGACAGACAATGATCCTACTAGGCCAGGTGTCATTCAGATCGCGCAAGTGCAGGGGTAGGGGGAGGGAAAAGTGCAAGGGGAAAGGGGAGGGGGGAAGTGCAGTACAAGTAAGTAGAATAAAATAAAATAAATAAATAGGGCCAGCTGGTGGCAAGTGAAAAGTAAGTGCAGACAAGTACTGGGAAGGGGGGCTGTAGGGATACAGAGACAGACCACAGTGCAGAGGTTGCCAGGGAGGCAGTGCAAGTGGAGAGTGGCTGGGCCGAGGACGGAGGTCAGTGAGAGTGGCCCAGATGCAGATTCAGTGCAGTTTCAGTGAAGGATTTAGCAGGGGAGAGGGAGAGAGAAAGAAGAGGCAAAGAGGAAGGTTTTGAGGTGCTTCCGGAACCGGAGATGGTTCTCCTCAAGTTTCAGGGAGGCAGGAAGGCTGTTCCAGAGGGAGGCCCCTGCCGCGGAGGGAGATCTACCCCCAGCTCGTTGCTTCGAGAAGCGGCTAACCCTGAGGGAGTTGGAGACGGAGGAGCGAAGGGCTTGGGGAGGAAGATATTTAGGAAGAGAGAGTTGAAGGTATTTAGGCCCCAGGCCCCAGAAGGCCTTGTGGACAATGCAGAGGGTTTTGAACTTAATCCTCACAGCCACTGGGAGCCAGTGTAGAGATTTCAATCCTGGAGCGATACGGTCCCTGGGCTTGAGGCCAAGGACAAGTCTCGCAGTTCTGTTCTGGATGAGTTGCAGAGGGCGGAGAGTGGAAGAAGGCAGATTAAGATAGAGGCTGTTACAGTAGTCCAGCTTCGAGAGAACCAGGGCTCGGGAGACAGTGAGCTTCTGGGGGAAGGTGTGGAAGGGAAGAATACCTCTGAAGAGGTGCAGCTGGTAGTGTGACTTCTTAGAGACGTCAGATATATGAGGAGAGAAGGAGAGTGTGGAGTCGAAGATGACCCGGAGGGTTTTTGCCTTGCAGGTAGGAGCAGGAAGAGGGCCAAGAGAGGCTGGCCAGAGAGCTGTAGGGAAGGAGGGAGTGGGTGTGCCGATGAGTAGAATCTCAGTCTTACTGGCATTATGGCAGAGGTCATTGGCGGCACACCATTCCTGGATAGCAGACAGACAGTCAGAGATGAGGGAAGGAGAGGAGGAGGCCGAGGGTAGCCTGAAAATGAGCTGGGTATCGTCCGCATAGCACTTGAAGTTCGGGCAGAGAGCGGCGATGCGGTGGGCAAGGAGTGCCAGATACTGGTTGAACAGCCAGGGAGAGAGATTAGATCCCTTGGGGACACCACAGGTGGAGAAAAAGATGTCAGAGAGGAAGGACCCCAGTTGGACCTGGGAGGGTCGATTGGAAAGGAAAGAGGTCAGTTGATATCTTTGTCAGGATGACTTCACAGCACCTCTGCTTTCACCTGGAAAGCTCTTATACCAGGTTAACTACTGCAAGGATTCACCACAGGGGACTATTTGCCTGCCCCATAGTGTTCCGCATTCAACTGTGCTTCTGAAGTTTTAAATCTACTGACAACCAAAAGTCTTTACCACAGCTTCAATGGTTTGCATTGTTGTAACTCTTAACAATGTTCAGAAAAGACAATATTCACATTAGTTCTCCTGACCACCTTCCACTGAATATTCACCTTTCAGAAGGTCAGCCTCTTTGCCATTCTTGTCTTTCTACCACATCAACAACCAAAATGCCCTTAAAGATGTAATTATACCTTTCCTCATCTTGGCTTTGGCAATGTGAGTTACATAAACTTTTAGAGAACAATCCCATTCATCAGGATTCACCTTTTTACAACCTTGCATTCACCCTTTAGCTTCCTGCCAACCAGAGTAGTCTAATCATATGTCTCGCTGTTAGTCTGTTGGCTCTCTACAATGCTTACACACTCTTGACTTGGCCCATGCCTATAACCCTCTTAGCCCTGGCCAATGCTTGCACCACTCTTGACTTTGGGGAAGTGCTTTTTTCACTTCTTGGTTTGGGCAATGCTTGTTTCACTTCTTGGCTTGGGCAATGCTTGTTCTCCAGAACTCACAATCATTAATGTTCAGTCATTTAAATTTAGTGTTACGTTATTTTCAACTGTTCCACAATTGACTCTTTCGTTAACCTTTACCTCAGAATCACATTTACGCACACACAACCAGTCTTTCATTTGTTTTCAGAATGTTTAGTATTCAATTAACGTGATTCAGAGTGTTTTACTCTTATGCGAGTGATATTCAAGAAGTTCACACCTACGTGAGTGCTACTTTTGAAACTTCACATCGTCCGACAATAAACGGTCGGTTTAATACTGCTTTCAACCACTCCTGGTTCTGCTTGGATACAGTTGCCTGTCTTTGTACGTGCAAGGGATCAATACACTTGGTAACACTCACCGACTTCTGTCTTGTTCCCTTTGCGTGCTACAGGTCTTCAAATTCTTCTGGCTTCGTATGAACACACACCCTTCCTCTGTGAAGGTGTCTTTGTTCCCACTACAAAGTCATGGAGCTCGTCTCATTCCTGGGACCCTCGGCTGTAAACCAACTTTCAGCCACGGTCAGCTGCACGCTTCCTGCTGTGCAATTTCTGCAATCAGGTTCACATGGGGTAAAGCAGTCTTCCTTCATGCCGACTGCGGAGCATCCTCTGAACTTCAGATTTAGGAGGAACAGGACCCGCTCAGGACATGCAGCTGAAGTCCCAGCATGCCTTCTTTCCACCAACTCCTACTTGGATTGCTAACAACATTCTCTCCTGCTGCTGCTACTGCTGCAGATACAGTACCATCGAATGGACTGCCCCTTAAGGGCCTTTTAATCCTCTATGCTTCCCTCAGTTGTGGGTCATTTTGCTTAATTAGCTGACTACTCGTGCAACATTGCTCTTGATCCCTCTTCCTTGTCCCAGTACTTCAGGGATTATGGGACTTGTAGTCCCAACCAACAGAATTAGATTTTCTTGTCAGCTTTCTATTTTTAAATGCAGATCTACTTTTCTTAAATATATTTAAAGAAAAATCACAGGAGTTTACTTGAAAAGAGGAAGGCAGTTTGTTCAAGCCATTAATTATAGGTTTTTTTTTACTGTACCTTTGGGAGTAAGGGGGATTGTTAACCTTAGAGTTCTCAAACAGTCTTTTCTTTCTTAGGATGTTTAGAGATTTCACATCAGCTTTACCCACATCAAAATGCATAATGTGTGGTTCAGTTGCATCATAACAACAATAAGCCATTACATTTCTTGGTACCCATAAAAGGTCCTTCCCTTTTAGAGACAAATACCCTGTCTCATCTCATGGGATCTCCTCACCACCCTGAGTCTTATCTCCTCCCAGGTGATCCTCCTGCATTACACCAGCCCCAAGGTCAGGATCAGGAGTTGTCTGCCTTTCCCTGGTCACCAGGGAGGAGACTTTAGGCAGGGATTTAGTGAGTGATCTGTAGGATTCATCACAACAACTTAGGACAGTTTCATTGTTTGAGTTTGGACTGTTGAGCACATGATTACTTTCAGGTGCAGTCTGTGAAGTCTCTGCATATAACCACTCAGCTGCACGTATAGGAACAAAGTGTCTGGTACTGTGTCTCTATGCAGTACAGCTGAGCAGTGATATGCAATGTGTGCCATGTACCGAGCCCCCGGAAGTTGAGAAATGGCTCTGTAGCTGTCTGACCCTGACTGTATTTTGTGGCTGTTCTCTGACCACTGTGCCTGAGATGCAGCATTGAGGAGATAACGGAAGCCAGGGAGAGAGCTTCATCTCGGGCCTTGTGGCAACATCGAACAGCACTTCGGCAAGACAGTTTTTGTCAGAGCACAGCACCTTTATTTCCAGCCCAATTCCTCCCCTGCCCACAGGAACTTTGTAGACTTGACCTACTCTATCTTTGTTCTTAGTGGCTAAAATATTTAAAGGATTGTTTATTTTAGATTCTCTATGCAATTCTGCCTTCTTCCGCTCAGATCCTGCTGTTCCTCTCCCTGTCTGCTAACCTCCTACTGTTACACTCTTGCCTCCAACTCCACCACCTTCTCTTGGTCTCTCTATGTATTTCCTTTCTGTGCATTCAATGTTTCTCTCTCTCCCCCTCCTAATACTTGTCTCCACCCTTCGATGTTACCACTTCCTCCCCACACTAATTCCTCCTCTACCATACTACGTCTTCTTCAACACTTCTACAACCACCACACATCTCCACCTTCTGCTCATTCTCCCCTTATTCTCATTCTCCCCTTTCAGTCTCTCAACCACCTTCCAGTGACACCCTACACTCACTCTAACACACTCACAAAACCCCTTGCCCTCACCAACTAATACTTCACTTTGTCTTCAATTGGTCTTTAGATGCCTATCCACCATCTTTCCTCCTGCTGGTCTCTTAGTCTACCAACTCTTCACCCTCTGACATCACCCACTCAATCTTCTTTCCTGTTGCCACTCTTATCTCCCTACTCTCCTTTCCCCATTGGATTACTGACCCTATTTTTTTTCCTGCCTAAGAGGTGTTACAAAGTAAGTTACAAATAGCGGGTTAAGAATGGCCCCTTTTGTCCGGGTAGGGCCACAATTCGGCAACAATAGCACCTCATATGCAAAAGTGTCCAAATTCTTGTTAGAGGGCTTCAGCACAGTAAGTGATGTTTCTTCAGTTATCTGGGTTTCCATGAAAAATGCTTTTTGAAGTGTATTTGGCGTGGTCAGATCGGTTACTGTGTGCACCGCTGCTGAAGAGCAAAGTCAGTGGGGGTCATTACGACCCTGGCGTTAAGGGTTTAACGGAGCCGTTTAAGGTGTCGGCACCGTTAAAACCCTTAACGCCTGATTACGAGGTTCCTTTGCGGGACCCATCCTTAACGGCTGGTTTTACCAGCCGTTAAAGTAGGGTGCCGCAAAGGGACCTCGGTGCTAATTACGGTACCGCAATTTGCGGTACCGTACTTAGCGCCTTCCCCAGTCCCATTGAGCCCTATGGGGCGAAAATGGGAATGGGGAAGGGCCATGGTGAAATGGGGAAATACCGCCCCGCCAACCTTGGAATGGGGCGGTATTTCCCCATTCCACCATGGCGGACTTGTTACAACACCGGCACCAACCATGGTTTAGCGCCGGGGTTGTAATGAGGGCCAGTGTCTCTAGCAGCCATGTAAGTGCTCTGAGTTCATGGCCACTCGCTCTCTCTCTCTCTCTCTCTCTCTCTTTCTCTCTCTCTCTGACATTCTCTCTCGTTGTGGCTCAGATGACTCTAGACCATTGGAGAGGGGCACTGATGGGTTGTAATCTTGAGGGTGACTTCTCAACACTGCCACGATCTCCCTTCTGGTTATAGGAAAGAAAAATAAAACTGGGCCTGCATTTTGTCTAAGGGTAATGGGGTAATGCAAAATGGTACTGCACATATATAAGGAGGCACTTAGAGAGGGGACCGGAGTTTGGGACTTGCCACACCTGGGTGTTTAAGTTATTGCTCTGAAGTTTTGAAAGTGCTCTGGAGAATAATGGTCTGCCTCTGCAATCCTACTTTGAAGATAAGCTGCATCAGTCATTCATATTGCTTTCTGACAATGGGCCTCATTACGACCCAGGTGTTAAGGGGTTAACGGCGCCGTAAAAGGTTGCGGCGCCGTTAACCCCTTAACGCCTTACTACGAGGTCCCTTTGCGGCTCCTGACCTTAACGGCTGGTAGGGACCCGCAAAGGGACCTTGAAGGTAATTACGGTACCGTAATTACCGCCTTCCCCATTTCCATTGAGCCCTATGGGGCAAAAATGGGAATGGGGAAGGGCCAATGGTAAATGGGGACTTACCGCCCTGCCAACCTTGTAATGGGGTGGTAATTCCCCATTTCACCATGGCAGATTCGGTAAGTTACCGGTGTTAACCATGGTGCTAATAGTGCCATTGGTTAACGCCAGGGTCGTAATGAGGCCCAATGACTATAATGCATGGATCTGTGTGAAAGGACTGAATAAAAAAAAAAGTGCCAAAAGCCTGATTTTTTTCTTCTTTTTTCCCCATGTGTCCGCATATATGTATGTGGGGGGAGACCCCCAGCAAGCCCCTCACCTTACCCCTATATATTTGTTATTAACTCCCCCCCCTCCATTGTGCCCCCACATATAAATATGCGGACAAATGGGGCCAGGCTTTTGCACTCTGTCTTTTTGGGTGTTTCCATAATGCATTAGGCAGGCATTACAATCCGATGGTAGTTTGGATTCACAGCAACACATTTACAAGTCTGTACATAGTCTCCTTACCAAAAAACATCATTATTGTGGTGTGTTACAAAATGGTAGGAAAATAAATCACTTCTACCATGTTATGTTACAGTAGCATAGGCCATTTCAGTTAAAAAGCACCACCTGTCCCAGCACCACCCAGTAGCCATTTCTGAATTTCACATGCAGTTATGAGGCACAGAGCAAAGAACTATGAGTAGGCATTCCTTAAATGAAATGCTAATGTGATCAAGGGAATGAATGTAGCAGATTTGCTTAGATCATTATTTGTGAATAGACTCAGTTCTCTAAGAAGGAAGCAATGAAATGAGGTCTTGCGTCCAACAAAGAACTTCAGGCATTGCTCAGCTTCAATTACAATGTGGTTAATGTCATGGTCTCTTATAACAGGGTGGTGGAGACAGAAACCTATGGTGTATTTTCATATTTCAATATGCAATCTTTGTTAGATTCTGACCAAATCTAGGAGGCAGGCAAAACATTTTCCACAGTGAAACGTTTCCAGCATCTGCGATTAAGGAAACACACAATATTGGGTTACTTTATCACCATATGAGAGAAAGTGTGCCCTTGTCTCTGCAGTGTCACAAGGCCTCTGGTTCCTCTGTGTCTCCATAGCTCTCCTTGTCTATTCCTTGCCACTGGGATCACAGCTCCATAATGGATATCTGTCCTCCTGCTTCCCACCTCTGAGACTGAGGAAACAGATCGGCTGGAGCAGTTGGCGGACTCTCTGTGGTGATCAGGTTGGGAGTGAGAGTTTGTAGTTAAGCACTCACTGAGAATTCTTACAAATGGCTGGTGGCTATCTTGGATTCATATAATATGCTTTTGATGTTTGTTTTACGAGACCGATTTTCCTCAGTCAGGTTTACTGCCTTCTCAGCAGGTAAACATACTTAAGTCTGAGGAATTTTGAATCTTTAAGACCTGCTGGCTTCACATTCCTTTGAGAATCTCGAGTTGATATTTCCAGTTTTAAGGCCAAACCAGTGTTTTACATTCATGTGCCCAGTTAGTAAATTGAGAGGGGAGGTTTTTCTATGTTGTTCTCCTTTAATGCAAGGTAGGTACTATACATGCATGAGGGACGTACTGGGGTCTGCTTTCATTCCCCAGTGGGTGGTTTTGGAGCACCTCATTTCTTGTCTCTCGGTAGTCTGCAAGTGATTACATTTAAAGTAATGGACAGAGATGGGCTGGATATTACAGTTGTAGGGAGAGATCTACTGCTGCCACGTGGCAGGTTCTTGGAAAGTTCTATCTTGGGGAGCGTCTGGCAAATGGGTGCTGGTTTCTGCAGGGCTCCCTCAGAGATGAGGGTTGGGTGAAGGTACAACCACCTAATGAGCAATGTAGGAGCCTCAACCAGTTATCATGTCATGTTCCCTGATGTTGGTGCTAATATCCAGGTAGCACAGTGGAATGGGGCCAGCTGAGAGGTTTTCAGTAATATCCTGTATTCCACCTCCAGGGGTCTCGTCACGTCAGATGTGGCTTCCCCAGGTCCCAGAACCCCTGTATGCCCTAAGGAATGGAGGTTGCCCAGAGTGACGGTCACACATGAGACAAATAATGGATCTCTAATGTTATCACAAAAACAATGACAGCAATGTGTATCACAAGTCATTTTGACTTAATAAGAACTGAAATATTTGCAGTTTCAACATGTGAACTTCTAACGTTTACCTCCTTCCTCAAATAACCTGATGTACCAATCGTTTTTCTACGTGTACCCCTATGGTATCTGGCATCAGATCTCTAATGAAAGATGTGTCAATGACTCGATCAGTACCCGCTACCTCTGGTCCTATAACTGGTTTCCTATGTGAGTGACCCCAACAATGTCTTCTGGCTTGTGGAAGAAATGATATACCTTATCTTTAGTCGCACTGGATGTCCCATCACAAAATACTTGCAAGAAATGTACATAGTTAGTAAGAAACTGCATATCTTCTCAGAACAAGATTGGAGTATAGATAGAGCAGTGTACAATGATTTACAAAATGCCAAAACCAAGGAATAGCTGCCGAATATGTGCTCTTAAGGGTCAATCATCAAATGCGACATTATGTACTCCTCCATGCTTGCATCTTTAGCTTTAATGAAAATGAAGACATCTTTTAGAGCCACTACGTCAACACCCTTTTGATTAGGGTCACAGAATGATTCCGTCAATATATACATCATTCATCTCAATGATAACGTATACAATTTTGAACTCACAAAGCACGCAAGGACCACCTTAATCAACGTTTTGGATCTTACTATTTATGTTAAGGACAATATACTTCAGATATCCCTCTAAAGGAAAGAGACTTCTGTCAATCATCTAATTTGACCAAAAACACTGTATGTAGAATTTCTATGAATTCCAGTCTGCCATTTGGACCCCGAATACTAAATCATACAGATAACTCTTACAAGAGGTTTCCCCACCGAGAATACAATAGAAAAAGTGTACAACTAATATCAAATGAAAGATGAAAAGACAATGGGCCTCATTATGAGTTGGGCAGTAGCCCTTAAATGCAGCGGTAACATTATTACCGCTGCATTTAAGGGTTTTCCCAATCATGAGTTGAGCAGAATGTTTTGAGTCGGACCTCCAGACTTATGCGGGGGGTAAAAATCTCAACTTTCCTCCCATTTTCGGTGCTATTAGCACCAGACAGAGTAGCAGTAACGCTGTTTGTGTTGGAGCTATCCCGGCGCAGTTGGCGCCGGGATACTGCCAACCCTGTGATAAGGCCCATAATATGATTTCCCTTAATGACACATCTGTGGACAGCACCAACATTAGATAATCAACTACATAGCACCATCATTCATCTGTAAATCATTAAACAGAGGCATATCCTGAAAATTGATATGAAATGGAATCTTCATGAGAAGATCTCAAACACCTACAGAACAATTAATGACATAAAATGATATAACTGCTAGCTTTCTAATGCTCATGGGGAAAGACCACGTGATTTACAGCACTTTTAATAGAATGCTACAAATGTGGGCAACGCTTACATTGGAAAAACTTGAAAAATGATAGAAAACGTTTCAAAGATCACTATGAAACAACCTGGAAGTATTCATCAACTACTCACCAAAGATTGTGGTCTATGTATTAGACTGTCCTTGTCCATGCATTCTGTCGATCTTAAACCACCCGATCACAAGATTGGCAAAATTACAACACAATTATAAAGGAGACAATCTGCTTGGATCTATACATTTAAATTCTGCCCTGCAGAAACCAAGAGGGAGACAGAACATTATGTAATACTCTACTCTTGAGTACATGTTTGGATTTTCTAGTATATTTAAAGAGGCATACACCAATAAATGCATTACTAAATTGTCATTTATTTATTTTCCCCAAAAACGTGGCTAAACTGTAACAATAAACTTTCAATCACATCGATATTCTTCTAACCATGTTTCTCCTCCCTCACTTTGTTAATTAAACAAAATGCTGCAGACTTCTAACATGACAGTGTGTAATTCACAAAAACTTCACAATGGAAAATATGTTTCCTCCTTTACTATCAGTATGCCTCCCTGGGTGTCTTACCAGTGGACTACAAATGGAAGTATTGTGTCTTTATAACTTGTGAGATTCCAGGAGTAAGTGACGGACACAAAGGTGGCATGTTGATTGGCAAAGACTTTTATAAACAACAAAAATGGGGGGTTGGAGGAACTCTTAACTAGTCCTACCTCTAAGAGGGGTGTCCCTTCCTCAACAAAAGTTGCTAAAGAAACTGTCAGTCAGAATGTCCAAAGTAACGTTTGCCATGCTCTGTCCAAATCCTAGTCTGTCCCTCACAAACTACACTCAATTTAAAGTGAAAAAGGGAAGTGTCTCTTGCCTGTTTACCTGCATCCCAACTCTGTAGTTCAAAGCAAACATTTAAAAAGGGTGTAGAAAAGCAGATAAACGTTCCACAAGACTCAAGGGGTTGATTTATTTTCCCCGGAGTCTTTCAGGCTTAGTATCTGTGTCTTTAATAAATGAGGCAAATCTTTATCTTTACTTGGTCGACCTGGCTCCTAGGTCCTGCAAAAAGGAATAATGTCCTGGATATGTTTGCCATGCTGGTTTGTGGGCTTAGACCCCATTCTCAGTATCCCCCTCTTGGCGGGCTCTCCTGCCAAGTAGAGCAGTCAATGTCTCAGACCCCAAGTAGAGCAGTCAAGGTCTCAGACCCCCTTCACTGTATTAGTCTGCCCTGTTGAATTGCCTTCCTGCTTTGCTGCTGGCTCAAGCCCTGTGATTAGCCGCCCTGGTACATATAGGATCTCGGCTGTCACCTTCTGGCTGTTCATGGGTCTCCCAGGAGCTTCAGCAGCGTTCCTTGCTTCTCAGGACCTCCCCTGGTCTGCCATGTCCATTCTCTGCAGCTTTCTGGTCTTATTTTTGCACGCCAGCAGGCTCTGTTATCAGTGCAAACGTTGCCGTGACAATGGTTGGCTTTCAGCATCTTGGTTCTCCTGCAAGCATGCTTCCCTCCAGATTTTGTCTGCTGTTCTGCTTTCTGGGTCTGCACAGGCCTCGCCATATTCTCTGTCTGGGCTGGACCGAAGTTGAATACGCTATCGTTCTCTTCCTCCTTGGCTTTAAATGACAACTGGTCAATTGGTGTATAAGAGACTAGTGCATGTGTGTTGGTTCTAGTGAGTGATCATCATTCCTCATGGCCTCTTCCTTGTACCAGTTTTTCTCACTTGGGATATGCTACTACAGCACATGTAGTTTTAAAAAGGTAGCGGGCGCCCCTCTCTCGCAAGAACAGACATGATAACCTGTTCAGTGGTTATTAACCACTTGAGAGTTCGCAGCCACTGCTTTTACTCACTGTGCCTTTCACAGATGGGAAATATCCATTTGCATATCAGTCTTTGTCCTGCCCTGGGGCAGTCCCCAACAAGGGTGAAACACGTGTATGGGGTTGCTGGTGGTACTCTCGTTCAGATTGGAATTGCCATTGTATTTCGGTGCTGGACTGCCCCTGGGCAGGACAAAGACTGATATGCAAATGGATATTTCCCATCTGTGAAAGGCACAGTGGGTAAAAGCAGTGGCTGCGAACTCTCAAGTGGTTAATAACCACTGAACAGGTTATCATGTCTGTTCTTGCGAGAGAGGGGCGCCCGCTACCTTTGTAAAACTACTACAGCACATGGAAGTAATAGGTAATGGGTAACTGGGGGGGGTCTTGAGGGAAGGTGGGTGGGTTAAAGACATAATGCATTATCCCAAGATATTCACTGAATTCAAATGGGATCCTCCCTCCCTATGAGAGCCTCCCACTGAGCACCACCCCCAAGGGGACTATGGAGTAGCAGGCTCATCACCCTGGCTTCATGGGAAGGGGCTTCTCCATTTGAAGCAGTGAAAATACCTTGGGATTTGTCACACACTAGAAGGGTTCACTCACGACAAAAAAACACCAAGCTTTTGTTGAATGATGTCGTTTTATGGATGATTTTTCTACTTTGACTCCCCTGCAAATATTTGTTCTTAGAATAATCGCTATTTGTGGATAATATTCTCTAATTCTTTTTGTGACACCATTCTCCACTAACTTCTTCTGGTTGTTTGAGCGATGTAAGGCACTACAGGTGACTAAATATATAATTATGGTTTTACTGTCATAGCAAACTCTGAAAATGAAGGCTTCGACAGACATTTTTCCTTATTCTTATCTGATATATTATAATCCCACTTGAATGCGTGTAAATTCCAATGTCACTTTCCCAAAATGTTGGCATCCTGTGACAAATGCCATATTAAGGCAGCCTTTTGTTGAAAGCATGGGCTTTTTTTTTCATCTTCTACGCACATTTTTGCACTGAGCATTTGTTACTAGTTATAGTCCCATGTGGAAACCTGTTCTTTTGTTTTTAGGTTTAAATTTACTTAATCAGTCCTGAAGAAGTGCAGGTTTTAGGCATGAAACATGCGTAGTTGATAAAACATTAATAATTCATTTATTGATTACCTCATTTTCAAAAATGAACAGACTTGCTTGTCTTGAGACACATACTGTGGAAAAATGTATGTATTTGTGAATATCAATTAACATAAATTGCCCTTCTTACAAAAGTGAACCATTTTCAGTCGTAACACTAGATCAAAACATTAATAGTACAGAAGCAGGGATGGGCCCTCCATTTATACAATTTTTACCTCTTTCCAGGAGCGATGTGGTGCACTATATTTGATAATATTAGAGATATTAATAATAGCTTACATGTTGCTAACCTATGTCCAGCTTTAATGATCTGCCTTTTTCCAGTTAAAATATGCAATTTATTTGAAAGCACTTTGTCCAACATGCAGACACGAAGATGATCTATGTCACAGATGATCCAGAAACAGAAAACACTCTGGGCCTGATTCACAGAACGTTTTCCTATGGCATTGAGCCATTATAAAACAGTTCCATGAATCAGGCCTTTTGAGTCTTTGAGATGGTTCCAGGGTTTGTATTTACTTTGAGGGGCCTAAGGCCATCCCTCTCTCATCTGCTCACAACCCTCTACCCTAACCTAGGCATCCGTAACTCGTGGTTATTGCTACTGATTCTTGACCCCAACTGACTAGATTTCTTCTTCTTATGGTGGTTCCTTATATGCAGGCTGTCTGGACTCCCTCAGGGACTTTCTAACTTTCCCTACTCTAACCAAATGTTAGTGGTATGGTGTGGTCCAATACTTTTTAAGCGCAACCAATCGCCTCACTAGGAGGCATCAAGGCACTGAGCAGGCAGCTTGAACAGCAAACAAGCAACCTCCCCACTACACCCATCTAAAGGTTGGTACAGAAAGAAGATTGCTGGAGGCTGAATGAAAACATCTGCCAGGGACATTGCGGCTTTAGTACAAAGAAAGTTAGCATTTTAACCATATAAAGCTTAATGCACAATACACAGTGTTGTAAGGGGAGCTGGGAACATGCCTTACACTTTCTCTGTGGTATTCAGGATAGTTCAGTCAAGCCCACACACCTCTTCTCTACTCTTAGTGCCACTCCTTCCGACTTACTCCTCCCACCATTCCACCATCCCTCAGATGTTTCACTCCTCTACTCCTCACCTTCACCCTTTGATGGTATCACTTCTCTCACTCCACTTTGCTACTCTCCTCTCTACTACTATTCTTCTCCTCTTCTCACTACTACTCTCCACACTACTACAATCCTCCTTCTAGTAGTACACTCCTTCCCATACTACACAAACATCCTTCTTTTACCCTGTGTCATTCACTACACATTCACTCCTTATATTAACCTCTTCTACTTATTCGCAACACAAACATGCACAATGAAACTACAGAACCACTTTCACTCCAGTCCGGGAAGGGTTTGTGGTGTGGTTTATCTTCAGTGCGAGTTCACCTCTGACACTTGTTGTTCACACTTGACAGACCTCCTTTTTGGTGTTGAGTGGGCCTGCAGGTGCACTTTCATTCTTGCAGCTGGGTGTACAGTGAAGATTTTCCGCACTGCGACTGCGCACGGCTGTCATGGGTTTCTCTCACTCGTGCCTGTGTGCAGTGGAAGTCAGGTTTTTGAAGGGACGTAGCGACTTCTTTCAGCTTCTCCTTTCTACATCGTTCTTATAGTGATTCTCTTGCTCTGCTGTTCGATCTTGCTTCAGTTTTCCTGAAAATAAAGACTGACACTAGTGAGCATCTGTACTTCTAGGCAAGGCTGGAGCTAAGAGTCTGAACACGAACATGTCGGCACCTGAGTGGGGGGTATAATAGCGACTCCACAACACGCCCTACAGGTCAATCTGGTCCTAGAGTCGGAGTGGACAGCCTTCTACGCTGATCTCTATCATAAGGGCAAACACACTAATGAATGGGAACCTCCAAACCTAACACACTGGGATCTTGCATTCGACTACAATGACATCTTGAGAGTCATTAAGAACGTGCATGATTCCAGACCACTAGGTCCAGATGGGCTCACGAACTTTACGATCAAGCATCAGCCAGAAGAATGGGCAGTCTTTTGTGAGATGTTGTTCAACAGGATTACTAAATGCTGCAAGACCCCCAACTCATGGAAATCTGCAGTGATTATACCAATCTTTAAAAAAGGAGACCGCAGAAACCCTAAGAATTACAGACCAATTGCACTACTTGATGTGCTGGGAAAGGTGTACGCCACCCTCCTCCAACAACAACTTCTGGAGTGGTGCACCAATTGTAATCAGGTGGATCCGAGACAGACAGGTTTTGTCAAGGGTGTGGGCTGCTGCGTTAATCTCCTTCTGCTAAACCTATTAAAGATGGAAGTCCTTCGATCAAACTCTAAGATCTATCTTGCTCTGCTAGACCTATCGCAGGCGTTTGACAGTATAAACAGAGATCTATTATGGGAAAAAATGACTAAATGGAACTGTCCACCTAGCCTGTTGGCTGCCATTCGTGAACTCCACACAAACACCTCGATCAGAGTCAGATTGGATCTTAAGGGCAACTTATCAGCTCCTATCGACACCTCTAGAGGTGTCAAACAAGGCTGCCCTCTAGCAGCAAGTATATTTAACTTGTTTATATCAGACATCAAAGACGTCTTTAACGGATTACACACGTTCCCACCCAAAATTCATGGTTCTCACGTGGACTATCTAGTTTACGCGGATGACATCATTCTGCTAGACTCAACACCTATAGGTCTACAACGTAAACTTACTGCCGTGGAAAAATATCTAACAGATAATGGCCTGAATATCAACAAGGAGAAATGTGAAATCATCGTCTTTGAAAAATTGCAAGGCTCGAACACTAACAGGCAGAAATTCAAATGGTACCTGGACAAAGAACCCATCAGGCGTGTGCAAAACACCACCCATCTAGGAATGCGAATAAGTGCGAGCATAAACGACGCACCATAGGTGGAATCAGTAAAGAGAAAATGCTGACAACTGGCATGCCAGGCGTCCCTAATCAACAAAAAATTCGGAAAATTTTCCCTAAAACCAACGACAAACTTTTTTCAGCAAAAGGTTTCTTCTCTGATCTATGCTGGTGAAAATGCATTTGGCTGCGGGAATGAAGTATGGAACTCGCTCGAAAACATCTTTTGGTCCAAAGTTCTACACCTCCCCAAGGGCCCCTCCACACCTGCGTAAGATATGAGCTTGGGTACATCTCTATGCAAGCGAGGGTTGCCTGGAACCTATTAAGTCTTTTTAGGAAATCGAAATTAACGAATCCGACGCCCCAAATTGCACTTCTTCACAAACTAGAGACCGAGAAAGCTCCTACAATCCTGTACCAATGGAACGAGTTATGCCACGAGGTTCTTAACTCATACGACATCACGATACAAATGCTGCTTGAAAATCCTGATGCCGCCAAATTGAAGTTGTGGAGAACCGACTGGATCAACACCTGTAATCTAAGAGCAACATCAAGGACAAATCAAGAAGCCCCTGAAGAGGCGAGAGTTTACGGCTGCACTCCGGCATACCTGTCTTGCTTCCCGGACCAGTGGTTGAGATCCCTATACTTGCAGTTTAGGCTTAATGTCCTGCCGACTGAGGAGCGACTCTGTTTTTGGTCCCAGTCATCTGACTCGGACCTTATGTGTCGCTTCTGTAAAACCTCAAATGAAACGCTCAAACATCTGACGATGACATGTTCCGGATTAGAGCAAGAAAGAAACAGCATCTTTGGCACAGTTACAAAGAACTTTCAGTTTCTATCCCGGGACGATTGGTGGAAAGCCCTGTTTGATGGGTCAAACAGACCTGTGCTATATGCTTTGGTCTCCTTTCTTCAGGCCTTAAAGGATCGTTTACATGCCATTTCGGCCGATCAGATGGACAAGACAGCTTGATTTTTGACCCGCTGTCGTAGGTGGTGACTAAAAATACGTAATAAGATCCAAAGAGATGTGATTTTGTTATTTGTTTCATGTTTTGATAAATTTTGTATATTTTTAAAGGTTTGAATAAAACCAAATTAAAAAAAAAAAGAAATACCGACTTGCTTTCTTGGATTTACCCCTAATGCTACTGCTGGCTCCAGATTGACACCTTCACCTCACTCCTCCCATGGGAAGGGGCATTATCCCCATCCTGCCATGGTCAACTCCTAAGCTTTGTCGCATCTACCTGCTCTTGCAGAAAAATAGCATGCAGGCATTATTGTCCCTATTATCGCCAACTTTGTCAATTTTTCTTGAACATTACGCAAAGTACTGTGGCTTCCCAGAAGAAAGACTTGGTCCAGAAGACATACTTCTACTACAGGAGTTTTATTTAAATGTTTAAAAAGCACCTTACTGATCCGATTGCTAATGGGGAAGCTCCCTACCTAACCAACTAAACTAAGGGTGCTTGTCAATATTAGTCAAAATAATAAACCTTGTCCTGTCTGTTCAAATCCTTAATTCTAAACTGGCATTACCATCTATAAAAATAGCTTAAAAGAGAAAGCGGGCAAGGTAGTTTGTCCTCAGTGCTTATTATGGCCAGCAAAGGTTCGTGAAAAGGAAGGTACTACACAGATCCTGACTTTCAAGGCGAGCTGGAGCATTCTTGATGTGGATTAATTGGGGTTTGATCCTAGACATGGGACAGACTCTGATCTGGCCGCTGTCTGGAATATTTATCACACATTCACTGATATGGGGTGCTTCAGAAAGTTGCATATTGGTAAGTTCTTTCCTGTCAAATAGGTCTCAGAGGATCAAACTGGGACCCTTTCTTTTACACTCAGCTAATATCAAGTGTGAAGTGCCTCAAGGGTTATATCTCACACCCAGACTTACACATGCCAACCTTGTCCCGGTGGATTTAAAGACAAATGGACATGGGGATAATTTTTGGGGTGTTTGAATATGCTTTGATGAGGTAGGATCCTGAATGGGTCAAAGTGGGCTGCAATTGAGTGCTTCCATGACTGATGTTTTGCTTCTTGGCTCACATCACCTACTTGCAACAGGAACAACCAGCCATTGTCACAGATGCTTTTTTTCCTTCAACCGTTTTATGCCAGTAACGTAAAAAAATCTCAGCTTTATCTAGAAGCTTCTGATCACAAATACATACATTACAGTGATGCTATTTCTTCAAATTATGACAATTGCATTGCACCATTGACTTCCTTACCTGAGAACATAATTGCAGGAATAATAGGAGCTTTGGTGAACTCCAAGTTCAACAATGGAAATACATTATACACAGGTCTCCCTAGATACCACATCCAGCCATTACAATGGGTCCACAAAACCATTGTATGCCTAATTCTTGGGGTCCCAAAGAGGGATCATATTTCCAGTTTTAGGCAGTCTCTTCACCGGCTTCCTGTTCAAACCAGGACCTGCTCCAAGTGGATGTGTTTGTCTTCAGGTGTGTTCAGTTTCATCCTCACTATCTGTAAGAAACACAGATTCCCTACGTTTATTGGCACACTCTTCCCTACGCTCATTGGCCCACTGTTTGCTATGCACATTGCAACACTCTTCGCTGAGAAAATGCTCTTCTGTTAACCATTTCCAGAACCTGTTGCAAGGTCATGAGAGAGAGAGGATTCTCAGTAGCTGGGCTAGGTTTACAGACCTCCCTTCCAATGAGCTGTGCATGATAAATCATCCGGCCTTTTTCTGGGAGGCTTTAAAGACCCGTTTGTTCTGCTGACCTCATGCTTTCTAATGTTGTTAAGTAACTGTGACAGCCAGTTTGTTTGTATGTATAACACTTTGTTGTTGGTCCTTGGCACCTAGTTGAAGTTTAGTCTGCCAGGCATCTGATAAAACGTTATATATTTGGTAGCATTTTGAGCAATCCCATATGCTTGATGTATTTTCATAGGTGAGAAAGCATGTAGATTTTTCATATGGGTAGTTTGTGACAATAGGAATATGTGCAATCCATGAAATGTCACTCCACATACCATGGTATAAAGCCTTTCCCTTATTGGTGTCGACCTTAACGTGCATACTAAACCCATCTGCCACCTCCCACACATACCTACATGACCCTACACGATCCATAATCTGTCCTCAAAGACACAATATTCTGCGAGAGAGGAGAGAGGCGGGTGTGAAGTAGGGTTTCTTCTTTATTGCTTCGCAAAGGTCCATGGAGATCCAGCGGGAAGAGGCAAGTGAAGAACCAAGGGAGCTTGTGAAAGGTAGGGACTAATGCTGGTGCATCATCTACTTTAAAACAATGTCCTACTTGTCTGTGATGGCCTTGGGCAGGTGAAGTAATGTAGTGCTACACTGGCTTCTGCTCGGCTTCTCTTGGACCTGTTTTTTGTCCGTGGTAACTTTGAATCATTTTAGACCCTGAAAAAAGATGTAGGGAATGTAGAAGGCAGGGTTAAAGAGATTAGACTTTAATGTTCTACTGCTGTGACATTGCATCCTTCGTCAGCAGCCTTCTTTCCAGGCTGTGCCACCCACTAAAAGAACTGTCGGATCAAAGAAGCTAATGGCCTGTTGCTGGCGGGGGCAATGGATGATATACTGAGAGGGATGCCAGTAATCCATTACATTTGGTAAATTGAGCAACGTTGCTGTAAGCAACATGAAGAATGCTCCACTGCTCTGCGAAAACTCCAATGGTTTCATTATGTCAAGGTCCTTCTGCCTTTCTCCCACACTATGTAACTGCTTGCTGTCTTAAATATTCCGAACTTGTGTGCCAAAGTTCATTGATCTTCCATCCGAACAATCTTGTATAACTTTTATAATTTGTACCGTGTCACTGTTCTTTTAAGGACAGTTGTTGCTACTAAATTGAAGTTACATGTATCCTGCTTGGGAGGATTAAAGAGAAAGTCTTTCCTTTGTCGTTCAAACAAGAGATCTGTAAGAAAGAAAGACAGACAGACACACAGGCATTTAACTTGCCCTGTTAATGTTCCTACCAAATCTCTCATATATGCTTGCAAATGAAATGCACACAATGATTTCCACAAATCTGTCTCTTGAAGCTCTCTCTATGATACTCTCAAATATTGCCCCCACATCTACCTGGCATTACCTGGAATTACCTGGCATTACCTGGCACTCTCCCCAGTGTCCTCTGCAAATCCTCTGATGATTTCCCCTACAGCCCCGCTGCTCTTTGCTAGATCAGGAGCGTGCAGGGGTGTGGCAATGCAGGTGAGCAAGCTGGGAGTGAAAGGGCGAAGAAAGCAGGAGCTTAATGCTGAGAAGTAGGAACTGCGGTGTGTAGGCCTCTGTATGGTAAATGGAAAAAAAGTTCAAGTGGAAGAACTTGCAGTGGCAAGATTATAGAAGACCTCCCCATATTCATATATGAAAGAACACACACTACCTAATTCAGGGCAGATGCCTCTTAATATTACTTGAGTCAAATCTCCTTAATACTACCTGCAAGTTTCACTCATGTTTCAAAAATGTCATGGATTTAACATTGGTCCCAATCTTTTTAATTTTTGTTTGTAATATTGATTGCTCATTTCTTGTTGTGTTTTATGGTATGCTTTGTTTAACCGAAATAAACAATAAACACACACACAACCTCGGTCTCACTGACGTACCCATTCAATTTCCTTAATACCCTCTGCTAATCTCATGCCCCTCCCGATGCGCTTCTCACGTCTCCCAGACATGCACTCCAAATTGATTCTGAATGCTTTCTGTAAATCTCCCTCACATTAACTACAAATATCCACTGTTGAGTAGATATTTGCATACTCCTGTGTGTTATATGCCTAATTATTAAGTCAAAGTCTCGCTTAAGGGTAATAAGGCCAGGTGAGCAGGGAGTGTGGTATATGCAGCGAGTGCTGTTGCCTAATGATGGAGAATGTGAACAGGTGACATGAGGTTTAATTGTTCACTTTTAGTTTCAAAGTCTGAATTTGGTGTAGCACAGTGTATTGTGTAACAATGAATGATGCATGTTTGGGGTGAGAGTTTTGCAGTAGACTTGTAGAGGCCATGCTGATAGATGTGTGTGTAATCTTGCTGATGGCGAATAACACCGATTGCTGAAGAGTCTTAGGAGGCATTACTTTGAATTTGTATAACCAGTGGACCCATATGCAGTCAGAGTGGTAACGTGACCTGGGTGACAAAAAAGCCCCATTCTTTTTCTCCTCCCCCAAGTAGTACGCGAAAACATTGGGTAAGTGTCAGCAATAAAAGGCAGTGAGATTTTATTGCACAATTATGGTCATAACAAAAACATCATCATTATTACAGTAACCATAATATGCTGTACTTTAGGGCATTGGGTCCCTAGGTTACCCCCTCTGGCCCGTGCTGCCATTCTTGTCCCATGACAGTGTGGTCACCGTACAGTGACCTGTCTTCTTTCTCTTTCTTCTCACCCTTTTTCTAGGGTGGGACGGTTCTGGGAAAAAGAAGAGACTCTGTGTACACAAAGTTCTTTTTGGTTTGGGTTCCCGTCCAGGGACCACAAACTGGTTTGCTTGGGTCCCCGTGCAGGGACCCAAACTGATTCTGTTTTCTGCGGCAAAAGCAAGTCCTTATATAGGGCCCAGGGGCTGTCCCCATGAGTCCTTGTTGTGTCTATGTAGGGGGCTGTGGTGCCAGCCCCCCCGTGGCCAGCTGATAACAACCATTGTCCTTATGGTGCCCAACAAACTGCTCGCCGACCACTTCCTGTTTTTGAACGCCCTGGTGCTTCACATCCCATTGGGAGGAAAGGCAGGGTGTTGATTCACACCTTGCCCTTCCTTCTGTGTTTACAGTGTTGGTGACTGCGCGTCGCCTTTGTAGTTGTGGTGGGGGAGAGGGGGAGCACTGGCCCATTTGTAGGGCTGCTGCTCGCCCCTCTCCCTAGCTGCCATGAGGCACAGGTTACCAGGCCTCGCCTGATGCTTGTGGCGTTGCCCATAACCAGTGGACCCATATGCAGGCAGAGTGGTAAAGTGACCTGGGTGACAAAAAATGCCCCATGCTTTTTCTCCCCTCAGGTTGTACGCGAAAACATTGGGTAAGTGTTGGCAATAAAAGGCAGCAAGATTTTATTGCACAGTTATGGTCATAACAAAAACATCATCATAATTACAGTAACCAAAATATGCTGTACTTTTGGGCATCTTGTCCCGAGGTTATCCCCTCTGGCCCGTGCCGCCACGACCGGGATGGGTTACCGGCTGTCTAGTTTCCCCCAAAAGTTGTTGCTCATTTTTTCCCTTTAGCTGAATTGTCTGTTCCCCATAGTAGGGGCTAGTCTCTTGACCGTGCCTGGTACTGGCCCCAGTAAGGGTTTTGTCATTGCCTGGCCTTATCCTTAACGGGGTGGTTAATGCTGCAAAAACCAGTCCCCGCTGTTTGCCCACACATTGCTGGCTTGTAGTCATGCGCGGCCCAACATTTTGTGCTAGCCTGTTATTTCCCCTTGAACGGCTGTCTAATATTGTTTATTTTCAGTAAACCAATCAAAAGCAGATTGTTTAAGAAAAATTTGCCGTTGGCTACCTCTTGCATAGGATGGTTCCCACTCTGACTGCTCATGGTCTTGGCTGGTTCTAGGCCCCCTTCTATTTCAAACTACTTGCTGCAATACTTACATATAGCCCTGCTCGGAGGGGCCTTCTGGCCCATCCGCTGTGGTTTAAGTTTTCTAACCTGTCTTCGCTGTGGGGTCGTTTTCTCTTTATTGCTTCGGTTCCCGCCTTGTGCTAGTATTTGCGCCCGTTCCTGGGGAGCCCTCCGTGCTCCCCTGCTTTTCAGTATTGCTCATTTTTCCAACCCGTTCTGGTTATCCTGCTATTAGTTGCTTTCTGGCCCCGGCCCTTGCAGCGTTGGCCTGTTTATCTATTTCAAACCATTATTGGTTTTTATGCTTCTAGAAGCTTTGGACTCCGGCCCTTTGCGGCGTTGGCCTGTTTTGTGCTCCGCGGAGTTTCACCACCCGGGGTGGACTGCAAACAACAATAGGGAGCCCTGGAAGTAATTGTTCAAAATGGACCTTGGTATATATTTCCAGCAAAACAAAAACCTTTTTCCTATAAAAGTGAGGTACCTCTCCCCTGCGACCCAAAGGTAACCTGTTGTGAAAATTCCCGGGTTTCCTATGGGACGGTCCACCCCTGTTTTTCTATTGCTTGTTAAAAAATGTATTTTTTTTTTCTTTTCGCGGCTGCATTCTGATACCGTGCTAAATTGTAGCTCCCCTGCCCCCGGCACTCCGGCGTTGGCCTGTTATATTGTGCTGTGTGGTGTTTATTCCCCAATGCTTATTATTTATGTAGAAACCATTTTCAGGTTCAGTGCTCATTTGTTGAACCCGTTTTTAGGTTCTGTGCTACTTGTAGCTATCTGGCCCCGGCCCTCGGGCGTTGGCCTGTTCTATTGTGCTGTGCTTTAGTTGCCACTGCTTATTCTTTTTGTAGAAACCGTGCTGAGCACTGCTTGCAGTTTTCCGGCCCCATTCCTCGGTTGTTGGCCTTTTGTTTTCTTTATTTCTTGCTCGTATTTTCCTCTGAGTATTTTTGCTGCCCTGTGGGCTGTGCCGGCCTATTCTCTAGCCTCCTGCTGTACTACCGCCTGACTTGTGATTTTTCACATGTGTTATGGCCTCTCTTTGTGTTTAAAAGTTTTCTCTTATATGTTCCGATACCTCTTTTGTTTTTCCCTGCTTTTGTTTTGTTCTGTACTGTTTGGGAGGGTGGTGGCTATGTTTAGCGATATATTGCCCTTTCGGTTACCTTGGCTGCCCTTTATGGCAAGCCTGGGCTTTTATTCTGGCCCCTTAGTTTGTGCTTGTTTGTCCCGCTTTCTTGTGTTGATGCTGCTTCTTCCCACATCTCGGTTGGATAGGCTCGTATCTGTGACTCTGTTTTAATCAGCTTCCAGGAAAAAGTGCTTCTGTGTCTTCCTTGGGAGGCTCAAAACCATTAATTCCTTGCTGTGGTCTGCCACCTCCAACATCTGGAAAAACTGGTCATCAACTTGTGTACTACCTGCCTGTTGCTGGAAATCCCAATGGTCTGGAATGCTTCTCATTCGTTGACACCTTAGTTTTGGTGTTTGTTATAATCTTTCGGCTCTCACTTTGGTATGTGTGCCGTTGGTGCAAGCACCTTGGGCAACTGCTGGGTCTTGGTCCAGCTAAACTTTAAATTGTGTCCCTTAGATCACGAGTGCTGTATTATTATTACCCCTGATGTGTGGCGCTGATTTATCACCCTCTGAGAGGTGAAAAGCTGAGTTTGGCCCTGCCCAGGGTTTGAAACTGCATCAGCAGGCTCTGGGCCGATGTTAAAAGGAGCGCTCTGCTTGTTGTGCTAAAGGCCCGGTTCTGCATTTCTGTGCGGGTTTACAATATGAGACTGATAAATCTTTTGATTTTTAAAGGCTGGTGGGCTGTGGTTGGTATTGCCCAGACTGGACACTGGAACCACCGTCTCTGAGTGGATGTAAAAATACAAACCGTTTGGTTGTCTGTCCTGTCTGAGCTGTTTGTTTCAGTTCTTTAAGCAGTTTTTGGGACTGGCTTGATTTTGTCTGCTTGAGTGTGTGTTTCTTTGGGAGCCTGGCTGGTTGTGGGACCGTCGGTGGGTTTGAGAAATCGTGTGTCTTCTTTTGCCCCCTGTGAGTTCTCTCTTACTTACCTTGCAGTGGTGTTTCTTTGGTTCCATCAGCCCTTCTTCACCTGGCTCCTTACTGCTAGCACCTGATGTCCCGAACGATTTTGTGCTCTTTTGCCGTATTGTTGTCACCCCATTCCGTGCCTATGGTCTGATTCTGTTGCAGTACCTCAGTAGTGTTGTTGGAACTAAGTCCCCCGAGTACGGAGACGGGTTCACCTTAGTTGTGAGGGACTGTTTTGAACCCCGTTTCTGTTTTACCCAGTGCTGCTCTAACCAACGATTCCACCCTCTGTTGGCCACAGTAAAATATCAAAAAACTCATGTTGACTTATCTCAGCATGCGATCTGCTTCACATAGTAGACACATTCTCATGATCACATTTCTTGTAGTGCACCTGGTGCAGAGGGTCAGGTGGTAAAATGCAGGGACGTCATTTGGGGGTCGCAGCCCTGAGGTCTCCTTCGCTACCCCTGTGGTCCCCCTTGCTACCCCTAGAACAAAAAGAAGAAAACAATGTTTTTTTAAACTTTTTTTTTTAATGTAAGCTCCTGGTCTGTGGCTAGTGTCACGTGGATCTTTATTTTGGGAATGGCTGACTTCCTTGTTCAGACCTCTTACAAAATAGGGGGTTCGACAATTGTAACACTTTGAGCAGTGACTCTAAATAAGAAAGAATAGGAATAATAAATAATTTGTCTTTCTGGAATTCTATCCAATAATTGCTAGAGTCAAGTTTATTTCCAGGCATACCTCAGGGGGTGAGTCACTGATTTAGCCTGTTCTGAAACACTGCAACTCAGCCTTTCACACTTCTGTGGTTGATAAATGAGTACCAACACAGGTTTGGTGATATTGTATATTTGTTCTATATAAAGCGCTTAAGTGTAAGTGCTATATAATAACATATCTTTATAATTGGGCCTTGGACGGCTGCTTGCATTTACAGTAATTTGGTAATAGGGGGCCTATACACACTGATATTAAATATGCATATAGTGATCCATTCTTGTATGAAATGTATTTAACATTATAGTGATATCGCAACCATATTTTTCGTAATTTACTTAGGAACAATATGTGATGTCACTTCCTGTTTTGTCAAGGGGTGAAAGGATTTCTCCCATCGCTTCGTGTGATGTCACTTCGGGGTGCGGGGTTAAATGACATCAATTTTTGTGATGTCATCAGAGGTCAAAAGTTGTGTGATGTCACTTCCGATGGAGCCTGGCATTTTGGTGAAATGACGTCCCTGGTAAAACCGTGAATTCTTCAGTCCTTACAGGTGCTATTCATTAGCTCTCACACCCAGATTACCATTGGTTGAGATCTGTTGTGAGATAAAGGGGAGGGGCGATGTAGCTGATTTATTGGGAGGAGGCAATGGGGGGGGGGCAAGAGTGATGTCTTCCTTTTTCTGCGCTGTCTCATGGACTCTTCCATGGAAGGAGACATACTAACTGCCAATGTATTTAGGCACTTAGAGGCTGCTCGAGGCTTTGCCCCCTCCCCTCGCTACCCCCACCCCCCGGAGTTCCTCAGAGTCGATTGTGTTCCCCTCTGTGCCTGTTGCCTTTGTTTTAACCGTCTCTCTTTTGTTTGCTTCTTCACTCTCTTCACCACTTTCTTTTTTCAAACTTCCTCTTTGGATTCTTTTCTACCTGCCCACCCCATTGTTGGGCAGGGGAGTTCTGTTTCTTTGTTCTTGTTTACTTCTTCCCTTCAACATTCTGTTAGGTCCCATGGTGGGCTAGACAGAATACTCCAAAATTAAGACAGGCACTCAGACACACACAACACATACATTAATTAATTGATCTTGTATAACTTGCTTAATGCTAGACACCAGTCTCTAAGCATGGGACCGGATTCAAACCTGTGTTGCTCTGCGTTGTCTTGCTTCCAAGAGAAACGCATTGCCCCTGAGCTATCCTCCCGGACTTTTCAACCCTGGTTTCTGTGTCTTTATTTCTAGGTTTTGTCCCTTACTAACCAGGCTTTTTTTTTGGGGGGGGGGGGCATGGGCTACACAGAGCTATAGCATGTTTTACCATATGGCTATGTTAAGCTATCTTTGCTATGCCCTGCACTGCTATGAAATACTATACTCTCGTAGGCTGGGCATTCTTCACTGTTAAATTACGCTACACCATGTCCTGTTTTTAATATGAAACAAGGACGGCAATTAGGGGGGAGCCAAGGGTAGCAACTGCTACCCCTCTCTGTCTTCGTGATACCTGTGTCACTTCTCATGCATCCTTTAGTGTACTAACCCTCACAGTTGGAGGCCAAAAATGATTTCTTCCCCAGTGAACAAAACACTTTGGGACTGAATTTAATCTCTTTGGGCTTGAGTGTGTGCAGTCGAATTCACCTTTTTCAAAAATACAACTGCTTGTACATTGTCCACACCACACTTCCATACTGCAGGAGTGTGAGCTTTTTCCATTGGCATAAGAAAACTAAATCTATTTCAGAAATTGTCATGGCATCTTCAGAGTTATTATTTTGTGTACAATTTCAGTGTGTAGTGCTGTGTTTATACGAAATCTGCGTCTGCAGTTTTCTTAAAATGGACTATGTATGTCCTTTGGTTAACACTTCTTTGCAAATTGTAGCACTTTTTTAGAATTTCAGAAATTACCCACTTTTTTACACCAGGCTGTATAGAAAGTGATGGCATTAGCCTAAAAGCTTGCTGCTACTAATTGAGTTCATCTGGTAGTCCATCACAGTTTCGAGTCCCATTATGTCCAACCCAGTCATTCACGCTTCGGATATTGATAAATTGAGTACCATTACGTTTGAGAATGTGAATTGCTGCCATTTACAACACTACAGAATGGCAAAAATGCAATCAAGCACTGCATAAAAAAAGAGGAGAATAAATCATATTCATTTTGCCCAACACGTTTCAACAAACATGTTTTACATGTTCAGGTTGATTTAAAATGTGGTTTGGTGCTTTTCAAATCCGCGTTGTTGAAAATAAACAAAAGGTTTCGGCTCATAAGAGAAAGCAATACAGGAATCTCAGTATGTTGCTGTAAAACGAAATCACAATTATTATTAGGGCCTTCAGTGAGCGCGGACCTAGCCTACGATGGCACCATTTGGGTACATGAGGCTGACCCTGGAATATGATGACTGCACCCGAGGCGTATTGAGGTGAGTTTGTGATTCATACATTGTTATTTTATTATTTGTTCACTTATTGGAGTTTTTGTTAATGTAACTTTGCGAGTGACAAAGGAATTATCAAATCCTGCATTATGACATCATCAGTCATCAGTTAAAAGTCAGTCATGTGAGTACCCGTCCCTGTGATGTCATCAGGTGTATGATGTCACCTTTGCTACTCCTGGTATTTTGATTAATTGACTTCCCTGAGCTGCAGGAACATGTGCAATGTCTGTTAGGATATAGGAGTTTTGTTCCCAAACCTAAAATCATTTTAAATGGAATATATGCTTTTGATTTACACCACCTCGCTCTGATTTTAGATGTGTGCTGTTGAGTCCTGCAGTGCATCACACAATATTCCAGTCGGAACCTTGGGAGCAAAGGGCGAGACAAGGTTTATTTCCAGACTGATGTACAGAAACGGGCAGATAAACTAATATAGTAGCTCCACCCCAAAAAGGCCCCCGCCCCGTCCTGAGGACAAAAACCTCATTGTTTCTATAGTGTTTTACTCAATGACTGCCAAGACCAACCTATATCTTCTGGACCATCATCTCTGAATCCCCATACTCCCTGTCGCAACTAACTTAGGTACACATCCATATACTGCTGTGTACGTAACCTATGTATACACTCCTGAAGTCCACACTCTACATTGCATCAATGTATAAACCCCCTAGCCTGATTTGATGATATATATGCTGTATATTGAAATTATGTATTATCCTTTAGTTTGACTTGCTGAACCTGTACTGTTTTATATGTATGTAACCAACCTTAAAGTAACCTTGTATGCTGTGGTGCCCAGTTAACTAAGGGTCCAGTGTGCATTATAAGTCAATAAACAAACAATAAACAAAGAATGAGCCTTTTACATAAATGTCAGCATGGTACATTTAGGTGGTTGCATTAACAATGGACGTATTAGTAGTTAATCTTCCACCCTGTGAGGCGTGCCTTTACATCATCATTTGAGATCTCTACAATTGCGCTCAGCGTTCCCATCTAATATAGCCCTCGCCTCTACCAGGGTTTTTCAATTACTTCTAATAATGACAACACTGAGGGCCTCATCCCGAGTCTGGCGGTAACCCTTAAATGCGGTGGTAGCGCTATTACCGCCGCATTTAAGGGTCCGCCAGATCATGGCCTTGGCGGATTTCCCCCCAGCTTTGAGCTGGGATGAAATCCGCAGCAAATTTACTGATTTTCTGCGCTATTACCACTGGCGGGCAATCCGCCGGAGGTAATAGCGCAAATTTTCCCCAATAGCCCGAATTTTCCCCATTGGGCCCAATGGGGAATGAGGAATTTCGTATGGGCCCAATGGGGAATGGGCACTAACCGTTCCGCCAAACCCGTAATCCGGCGCTAATAGTACCGGGGGTTTGGCGGTAGGGCTAATAGCGCCTGCGTTACAGCCCAACTCGTGATGAGGCCCAGGATCTGGGTTTCCCTGCACCCTGACAAAACATGTGCACTCATTTGCATGCCAGAAAATCGACTTTCTCACAGTGGCTACCTGTCTAAACATGGCTGCAGGTGCCATGCCATCTCATGCAACGCCTGTGCTTTGCTCTGTCCATGGCTCATGCAGAATTAGTGTTATCTGCTCCGACAGTGCCCCCCACACCCACACATCCTAGTTTTGTTTCAATTTCATCCCTCACTATTTCTAAGCCTAGCCCTGCACCTCCCTTCTATTAACTTTTTTTATTCACCATTCCTAGTTGCAATTTGTAACCACATTTACATTTCTTGTGTTTTATGTTTTGGACATGCTACCAGTTTCTGTTATATGAACTAGTTAGGACATGTCATGTTAGGTTATTTTTATTATTATTTTTTTATGTCGTTTTGCATTATTCTCTGATGGTCAAGCCCTTTAAAGCAGTCCCGAGGTGGCAGTGGGCACTCCCCAAAAAGAAAATACAGAAAACTGAGAAACAGCCATGGGGAAAACAATGCCTAAAGTACACCTAAAAATGTAATCTGCTAAACAAACTGATTTGAACACAGATTTGCTGTACTTTATTAACAGGGCAAGTTGACTGCAGCCCAGGTCAATATGGATATACAAGGGCAGATTTAGCAGGATCATGTCCCAAAGAGCCTAACCTCACCCTACGTGGAGACCTGCCACACACACCGCTATGCCCATCCCTATATAGTCCCTACCAGGCCTCAAGAACATTCAAGAAGCTCAGCCCAGGGGTTTGCACCCATAGCAGCCATGTTTCAATCCCTCACTTACATGTACCCATATTTTTTTCTATCATTCCTGTCTGTAGACTCTTACCGTGTATGGCTGGCCGAGGTTTAGGGGTGTACATAGAAAGGCTTTTCCCTGCTATTTGATTGGGTATTGTTTCAGCATGCCGAGGCTCACAGTGGCACCTCTGGCACTGTGGAAGACTTTAAAGTCTGACCACTGCTGAGCCAAAGACCACTCTGTCTCAGGCATCTTGCATGAAAGGACAAGCCTGGGTACTCTGAGACACCTGTGTTGATAAACTGGCGTAAAGGCAAAAACAAAATGGAATATTTAGCATATGTTTCAGAGAGTTGAACGCCTGGAAAATGTGTCGTTCTAACATACAACCTCTCCCAATTGTTTTCATCAAAAGTGTTTCCATTTGTACACGCACAGATCTCTATTGTCTTGCCTGCAAGTCCAGTTTTGGAGCACTTTAAATTCTGGTTCAAGCTTATTCTCGTTACGTTGGCTGGCCGGCAGAGGGATATTTATGTGCACCACTGTGGTTTATGTTGTTGGCTTGCCACCTGAAAGATTCCTGATCTACCTCTGAGTCCCGTTAGGTGGCTTTATTGTGGCTTATGCTGTGGCAGCACACAGCGTGTCATAGTCTTGTGGTAACAGCCAACGCATGCACAGTGGCATAACAGAAGGGTGCCAGACTCGCACGGTCAACAGAAGGACGGAGATCTGGTACGTGTCTTCCTACCTGCTCTATGTGTGCCCCCCCCATTCTGCCTTTCAGTCAGTATAATGTACTCAGTCTGCATAGGTAGCTCAGGCTATGTTTTCTCACTATGGATGGCCATCTCAAGTAAAACACCACTCTGTTTCGCAGTGAAATAAAATAAAGTCTAGCAGAATATGGCACGGAACAAACCAATAACCGTTTTGACAACAACGGATAGGCATAGCCAGGATTATCTAGAATGTGGGACCTGAAGCTAATGTAGTTGGGCCCACCATAGTAACATTAACATCTGTAAATGCTCACGCAGAGCTGCTGAGTGAACATTTACAGATTTTGCCTGGGCCTTGCCTGCTCAGGCCTTACCCCGTCTAAGCCTCTGCAACAACGTGCCAGTCTTTCCTCAATTTTACTGTACTGGTTCACCACTCCATTCCCTCGCCTTCTACTACCAACCATATGTACCATCTAGTCCCGTCTTGACTGTGCTACTCTTGATGGCTCCCTCCCTTTGATTGCTGCAGCTCCGCTTTTCCCTCCTTCAGCAGACGAAGGTCTGGATATCCTGGGCTGGATCCAATATGGAACTCCATGGGCAAGCGTAGGCACTCTTAAAATGGCACAGTGGTGATTTGGGAGAGTCTAAAATAAGATTAACATAAAGGTTATCAAGAGCAATCGTAGCTCCGAAACCATGTTGCACCACATACACGGAACTGGAGTGCTGTTTGAACTGCCTGACCTGCAGCACAACAGAAGGAAACGTCATCACAAAGCGACTGCTGTATTAAACACTATACTAGCACGTTTCAATTTAGCATATTGAACGTTAAACCGAGTGCAACGCTTCTAAATGGCACAATGTGTTGCCTTTGTGAAACTATGTATGAATGTTTGCGCAACCCTTTAATATTATGTTTAATAGAAACGTAGTGCGATTGTGCAGATAGTGTATCATTTTCTTTATTTTCTCTCATGCCCACAGCAAGGCTGTATCTAAGGTTAAACCAGGATGACTAGCCAAACAGATGGACGCCCCCAGATGGCAAACGCATAAAGAAATGCTTGTATCCAAGCAGCTCTGCCAGTCTCTCCTCTTTTCAAATCAATCAAACGGTTTGTAATATAATTTGTCCCTAGGTTGAGCTTCTCTCATACATCAAAACATGCAATGAATTTATGATGAGGTGGTGAGGTTTTTCTTTTATGCATGGCTTCCCAGTTGACCAGACCCCCGGCTCACAAAACCCGCAGCAACTAATAGCAATCTGTTTGGTGTTTTCATTCTGCCAGGATGGGATTTCAAACGTCCACTTACATTAGAACTAGCTGCGTTGTGGGGTTTTTAATTCAATTTGATACGTTCATCCAAATAGAATTTCAGGTTGAGACCAATATGCTTGTTGTGGGTCATGAGATGTGGTCAACCTTTTCTTAATTAATTCTAAACCTCTTAGAATTCTGATTCCAGTATGTATCATATGCATCCGAATCTTACATTATTTATACATTTTTTCTTGAACTGTCTCTTTGGTAACTTCTAAGGGGTACCACTTTGGGTAAGGTTTGTTAGGCTCTCCTTCTGCTAGCAGCACTTGTGTTGTGCCTTCTAGGTGAGTGCTAGGTGAGTGCTGAAACGGGACAGCAGTTCTTGCCTGCAGCATTGAGGTCCAGGTGCCACAAAGGCGATAATGCAAGCATTTCTGGCCAAATCCTGTAGCATTTGATTTCAGTGACTAACAGTGCTTTAAGTGGGCCAGGGCCTGCCGGGGCCAGACCACGGTAGTCTCCAGAAAGAGGGGCTGAGCCGGGGCCCTGCCGGGGACCCCGGTCCCACACAAAATTGGCAGAACACATTATCCCGCCGCGGCCGCAGCGTGACGGGAGATGCGCCCGCCATTATGTCAGGCAAGCTGACGGAAGTGTCAGCCAGCCACAGCGACGCTGAGGCTTGCGGCACTTCTGTCAGTCAGTGTAACTTACTCTGATGATCCCTCATCAGGGTCATCAGAGGAAGTTACTGTCCCTTTGTTTGCCCTCCCCATGTCACTGACCCTCTGCAAACCCGCGGGCTCTGTGATCTAATATGCAGATTAGATCACGGAGCCCGCGGGTTCGCAGAGGCTGAAAGACGCCTCGGGCTATGTGATCTATCTGCTCTGAGCAGAGATCACTGAGCCCAAGGCACCTTTCTCCCTTGACAAAGCTTTATAAAAGATGCCTTGAATTGTGTATGTTTCAAGCCATCTTTTATAAACGTAGAAATATTTCAATGTTTATAAAAGACGGCCTGAAACGTACACAATTCAAGGCATCTTTTATAAAGCTTTGTCGACGGACAAAGCCACCTTGGGTTTGGTCCGTCATCATAGGTGTAATTATAGGGGGGGCAGAGGGTTTTGTCCCCCCCAACTTCTGTGGCATGCCTTTTTGTCCCCCCCCATCTTTTAGAGGGAGGGCAGGGGGGCTGCAATCATCAATTATGTAATTGGACAGCGCAAGCCCGGCTGGGGTGCGTAGCAAGGCTTGCACTGTCTCATTACATAAGGCAGAGATGCCTGGCAGCCGTGCTGCAAGACATTCAGGGCAGGGATGCCCTGCGTGGCTCAGTCCCTCACCCTGGCTGGCCTGACTCAAAGTCAGCAGCTAGGGTGCTGAACTGGGTGCTGCAGGGCCTGGAGCCTGTGCTGTCATCCTAGCAGCAGCACTTCCAGGGGCCAGCGCACAGAGCAATGCTTTCCGTCTTCGTGTTCATGCGACACACAGACAGGAACTAGGAAGCTCATTCAGCTTCCTGGTTTCTGACTGGAGGTGCGTGAGTGCAAAGAGGTCAGGTTGGTGCAACATGAGACGCGGCCCGGGCAGCATTTGAAAGCAGAGCAGAGGTACTTTAAAAAAATATATAATTTTTAATTGTGTTTGTGTAAGTTTGTTGGGGAGCTCTGTCCAAGCGCTCAGAGACAAAATACATGCAAACTTCCTAATTAGCATATGGATTGCACCAACATAAGTCACTTCACAGAAAAGGACATTGCAAGGCGCATCATCAGTCTTTGATACTTGGAGGCACCATGGAAGTGACTTTAGAATAAGTTGCCATACATAAACCAAGTGACAAATAACTTTGTGGTGCCAAATACCTAAATTGCACTATTGATATATGTGGAGCAACCATATAGTCATTAGGCCTTTCCATTATAATAGCATGATACATTAACATAAGCTTTGAAGTGAATCAGAATCACTTACAAAGCTACAGATAAGGCACAATGTGATTAAATCATTTGCTCAGGATCACACACTTGGTTAAATGGTGAAACTGGGATGTGGACAATTTAAGCGACCATGCAAATCTTTCCAGACTTAGTTGATGTAGATATTTATTAAGGTTTTGCTTTACATTTCATGTGCTTAATATTTATATAATACATATAACATGTAATTATTTATAGCAATGCATTGCAAGCAAACCACACTACATAATAAACCAGCTTTTCATAGTAAACTCACCATACACTATATGCATTGTCGCAGAAATATGTTGAGCAATGGGAGTATGGCTTTAGTTTCATTCTCCCAACTCTGCATGCAAAGACACAATAACATCACGCAGATTAATGTGAGCCCAACAAATCCTCCTTAGGTTTTAAAGCCATAGTCATTATTCCATAAAGCATGCAACATTATGCACCCTTCTCACTTCTGATCACTCTTTCCAATTCACATTTCTAAAGGGGCAAAAGTCCCTGTTAATAGAACCCCCCCTTCCGCCAGCGCCTAATGGCTCACATTGTAATACTCTGCTGATACAGAGCAACGTGAGGACCCTCTGCTGCCAGGCGCTCCTTGCGACATTGTCCTGGCAGCAAGACCCCTCTACCATTCGTAACGGGTAAGGTGTCCTGCTGTCAGGACAATGAGCATGCTGAGCAGGCATTGCTCAGTACACATTGTCCTGCCAGCGAGACACTTTTGCCATTGGGCCCCCTCTTTGAGGTGCCTAATGGGAGAGGTGTCCCAATGATAAATGTCCCGGTCTGGCTCTTAAAAGAGCTACGGGGGGCAGCTTGACCACCCACTTGCGACTCTCCAGCTCGGTACTCCACTGCTTGGAGCCATTTGCACACAGGAAAACATATCTTAATTTAAATCAGTCAGAATCTTGTAGAAAAAATCTATCAGCACATAGACATATACAGTGCTGTGCAGAACCCAAGTTTGGAGATATATGGCATTTAAAAATCTATACCAATTATACTTGCTCACCCACTGCACTGCATTAACCAATGGTTTCTGCCTTTGAATGAAAGGAAAAATCAGGCAAATTGCTGACATTCCAGTGAATCGGATCCTTTCGACCATTGCTTTATAGTTCAGCTAGGTCAAGTCAACATAGCCCAAAATGTCAGGCATCAGGGGGTGATAAAGTCTGGTCTGCTCAATAGACGCTGCACCACTGTTTTCATGTGTTATTGTAACTGTACATATAAATGTTGTGTGCACACAGTGTATGTCAGTGGAGGTGCTGGGTGCATTTGTGTGTGAGTGAGAGTATGTGCAAGCATATGTGTGTTGACTATTATGCCTGAATGAATGATAAATAATGCATTGTTTGTATGTTCTAGTGGAATTAAGTTTGTGAATGTTCTGTTGTGTCACTGGGTGCATGGCAGGCTGGCTGAAGATGTGTGGAGGTCCAATTGAATTTTAAAAATGTGCCACCAGTCTTATGAAAGTTATGACAGAGCGTCAGAAATTCACTCTTGTGGTGTAGTAGTTCAGTGTTATCCTTCAGGGATTTAGGTTGTTTGACCGATTCAAAATCACAACGAAATCAACCGTAGTCATTTTCGCTGTGAATACGTTTTTACCTCGAGTACAAAAAACCAAACCCATGACCCCTCAAACTGCCAGTACACCCATAAACCCCACCCCCCACTTCCCTTCTCTCCATTCGCTGCCTCTCTTGTAACCTGCAGCGTCAGATTCATCCCTTTAATGCGGGTCGGATACGATGCTGCAGCGTCCCTTTTCTTTGTTTTTGTTGGGTCCCCTGCCACCAATGCTGAGGGGCAGTGGACACCCCTGCAACCGCCGAAGACAAAAATACTGAACATGGGCTGAGAGGGCCGCCCCTGCAACCACTGCTCTTCATGTTTGGTATCTTTGGCTTCAAACTAATGGTGGTGACCAAATTCGGTCAAATCTACAATTCGACCAAATTTTTTTAACAATTTGGCTGAAACAATCCCTCAGAGCCACCATCCGCCCTCCCTCCATCCCATCCCTTTCCTTCAGTTGTCATGTCCCCCGCAACATTTTCAGCAAAGTTACTCCACTGTCTGTCATCAACGCTTTATAAAAGATCCCTTGAATTGTTTACGTGTCAAGCCATCTTTTAGAAACATGTTACAAATGTCTATGTTTATAAAAGGTGGCTTGAAAAGTACACAAACCATAGTAAGGTAAGCACACAAGTGTGCATAACTTGCTATGGTTTGTGCACTTTTCAAGCCACCTTTTATAAACATAGAAATATTTAACAATGCTACTTTTATAAAAAAGTGGCTTGAAAAGTAAACAAACCATAGTAGTACGCATGCCAACATATAAATGCTCACATACATTTGTTTGCACACCTTACTATGATTTGTGCACTTTTAGGCCACGCCCACAATGAAAGCCACGCCCCCAAACGAGGGCCATCCCTCATTTTCTTACCCCACTTAAAGCACTGGTGACTAGCTGGGCATTTTTAGCAGCATGCGACTCCTGAGACTCATCACTGAAGCAGGCGTTTGGGAAGCCACCAACTAAACACCGTGTGTTGTTGCTCTTTTATATTTTAATAAGTTGCATCTTCGGGACTCCTCTTCCCAAAAATGGGAATCGTTATTATTATGCAAAAAACGAGTGGAGTAAATGTGTGGGAAAACCTTAGAGCGAAGGGGCTAGCACGAAGACAACACAGGCTACAGGGGACCTCCTCGAAGAAGTTCACATTGGGGGAAAAGTGTGTGTAGGGGGGAAGGGCCGAAGAATAAATTTGTCAAAGTGCACGTTGGGAAGCTCTATGTCGGGCCATAGCCATAGAACTACCACAGTTACCCAGAATGGTGCTGTCTCATGAAAATGCAGGCACGCTGGCATGTGCTGCCAATTGGGCTAGAGTTGCTACGGGTGTCCCGAGACACCCTAGTATGCTTCGCGTCGGAGAATCACTCCTCCAGATCTTCTCTTCCCATAAAAGCCGATCCTGGGTGGTGCGGGAATCACACGTGACAACACGTGAGCAATAGGCATGGGATATGCAATCGTGTGAGAGATGTGCCCTCTGCGGTGCAAACTGAGGCCCAATTATAGCTACTTACAACTGAACCAGTTAGGCACTGATTGAGGATAACGAACTGCTCCAACAAAATGGGCCAATCACCAACAAAATCCTGTTTCACAGTTCGAGTCCCAAACGCTGCTGACCCACTGAATTCCTTCAGGGTTGGCAACGAAGATGATGCAATAGCACGATTAAAGCAGGGACCCAACAGCACACAACGACACCCGAGTTAATTTTCAGCATCCATTTTAATGGAAAAATTGACGCAAGGTGAAAGTATGACTGGCGCCTAATACAGAGACTTAAACATGCAACATTTATTGTTTTAGCCCCTGGCGGTACACCAGAGATCTAAATACACCACACATCAGTTAAACAAATGGTGACACACTAAACAAAGGTTTGTCTTGCACTCATTTCTTGCACAACTTACACTAAAGAGGCGTCACTAATGTTGTAGGGTAGGTTATCATACTTGGCCATGCCATGCATTACTACTATCACTTGGAAGTGCATCACAACTCAACTTGATGGACAATTCCAATGTGGAAAACTGTAGTCTTCTCTTCAATCATCTGGGAAGAGCAGCACAACAACTAAGAGTGCATGCTCTCGGCTGAGCAATAATGGTGGTGCATCAAAGCACTTGGTATTAAAAACGCAGGCTCCGGTCCCTGCTTATCACTCGGTATCCTTTAGCGCAATATAACTAAGCATGATCCCCTTTCTTTGATGCCCGCCCCATCATAATTCCTGCTCGAAAACTGCAGAACGACCAAGAATATCTCACATTGACATAATGATGTAAGTGTAATTCATTCATATCTAACCCACAGGCAGAGAGAGCGATATTGATGGGGTGGGGGGTGAGGTGGGGTCAGTCACTGTCCCACTAATCAAAGTGCGTTGAGTGTGCAGTATTTTCGGCAGGGGGGCAAGGGGATGGGTACCCTTAGCGTGAATCCCAAATTAGTCAAAAGGACCATTGCCAGGGCTTTTCGTAAGTCAGAGCGGTAGACTGTTTGGCCAGTTCTATTCTTCCTGGCCCTGCATCCACAAGCATAGAGCTATAGAGCCAAATGTTGCTTTTTTATTTGAAAAGCAGGTTCTCAAACTCCTGCAATACCTTACCCCAAACACAGATCCTTTTCCCCTCAGGATGGGTAATGGGAAATTAAACTGCTCCCACCCTGGAGCAAAGATGCCTTCAGCCACAAAAAAAGCGAACCTTCAGAGAGAAATCCCCCAGAGATGACCCCATGGGAGATGAAACCCAACTTATCAACATGAACATCTGGTGGAGGTGAGGTGGGCTAAAATCAATAACATTCGTGCACCCCTCACCCCTAATTGCAAAAATGTGTACCAGTGTCCCTCTTCTAACGTGGGGTAAGATACACAGGAGAGAAAGGCCTGTAACCTACATTAAAAGAAAACCTAGTGAACAGGTAAGCTGGTGTAAGGTGTAATAACCCTTGTGATTATCTGTGCCACCAAACACCAACCACCTTTAGTTTTCAACCATAAAGACCTTATTTCAGAATGCAAATCCTCTTTTAAATAGTCTTGCAGTGGGCGTCAGGATGCAGTGATCACCACACAATACCCGACCGATAGGTTCGCATTTCTCTACTGGAGATACACACTGCTACCACTAACACTACCCAATGTCACCTACACCCGCATTACGTCACTCTTCCCGATTACACATCATTCTTACACCTATAATGAAAGCTTGCTAAGGACTTGCATTGGTAATAGCACAGGGAGTATCTTGCAACAATCCTGACTCACAGCAGAACTGCCATTAATTCAATGCTAACTTGAGCTGCGTTTTATGAACACTCTAATGCACTAGTGAAAGACTGGTGTAGCGAACTGTCTCGCAAGAGTGGTTTTTAAATAGTCACAGCACTCCCGGTAAGTTGATAAATTGTTTTAGTCAGTCGTGATGCCCCACCAGCTCCTTCACTCAACAGCTCTCTCCTCTCTGAACACGGACCTAGCCCATCTCTCGGCTCTATGCACTAATAGAAAATCACACATCTCCGTTCATTCCCTATGACACATCAACTTTGATTACACATGACTAAAAAAATGAGTAATCGGAGTAAAGTATAGAAAGAATAACACAAAGGAGTAAGCCAACACTTGGAACACGTTATGAAAACAACTGGATATTCGGATAATTTCACGTTACTTGAACTATTACTTTCTCTACATAGCTACTATTACACTCTATGAGAAATATAAACTTGGGCTAATTACACTGAAATATCTGTGTTGTTATGCATAGCCCCACCCCATTATGAACTGAATGTGATTATTCTACTTTATGGAGCCTGGATTCAATTGACCAACTTGTACACTGACCTAGTAAACATAATCACTTAAATACCTTGGTCTCCGACTCTCTCTTCGGGCATGACCTAAACTTGTTGATACATCCAACTCTTGAAAACTTTGTGGTTTGTTAATGCAGCCCTTTACCTTACAACTGTGATCAACTACTGACTTGCTGACGTCTTTTGTCCTACGTGTACACCGGATCTAATTTCTCGGAATGCTTGAGGGGCCAGTCGTACACCTGCTATAATTCTTACTGCCCAATGTTAGATAGTTGCTAATTTATTAGGATGAGTCCAAGTCAAATCTCTTCTTTGTAACCCCAGAGGAAGCCGGTTATGCACCCAATCACCTTCTTGCAAAACATTCCTCTTTGCCTCTTTTCGCATATCATATATTTCCTTATTTTTTTTTCCTTTCTCTAATGCAATCACATATTTCTTCCTATTTTACTAGTTTCTGCCCAACCCATAAAAGTGGGACATAAACGTGTATTTGGCTTCCTACCCCTAGGCATTTCAATTGGAGAGACTCCTATGGTACAATGAGGTGTAAACCCTTGAGCGGTTACCATCTCATCAACTGGCTTATTCCAATCCTTCCCTACTAAAATGGACCCTGTACGCTCTACATTTTGACTCGGTTAAATCTGTCAACTAACCCATTGGTCTCACGGTGGTGCAGTGAACTTGTACAGTGCTCTATCTGGTTGCCTTTCAAAGGGCTTCCATTTCCCTAAAAATGAATTGGACACCATTGTCTATTAACACAATGGAAGGATGTCCTTCTCTATTGAATGTCGCTTCTAGGAACTCCATAACATCCTTTGTTCAAATGTTCTGCACCCAACTCACTTTTACCCACTGTGGCGTGCCTAAGTAAGGAGTTGGACAAAGGGGTGGTATGTTCACAATCTTTAATTTAATAATATTGAAAAAGGCATTTACTCCCTTATCTCTAGAGGGTTATCCCTACTTAACTAAAGAAAAACTGGGGTGGCTGTCAAACTAATAATGTCCATCCTCTGTCCAAACGAACCTATTCTAGCACTACCACTAACAAAGGAACTAACATGCATGGCTCCAGGAGAATGACTCCCTTCTCCTGGTGCAATGGGATCAGCCCCAGGGTCGTATTTCTATTAGTGTCTGATTATAGTTCAAGTTCTGCACTTGTAGAGAATGCCAGGAGAATGATTCCCTTCTCCTGGTCTGACAGTTCAACAACGCTATCTCCTCCTGGTCGACTTGATCAGCCTCCAAGCTGCTGTTAAGAAACCTTTTCCCTCAGTTTCTGATTCAACAATTTAGGGGAAAGAACTAGAAAAATTGCTAATTTCTCCTGGTTCAGTTTTTAGCAACCTTTGCAATTCTTTCCAGGCTTTTCTTAGGGCTTGTTTTAAGATCAAACACTCCAGTTGTTTCAAATGACCAGCTTTTCCTCTTCTTTCTTACCCCTCCCCTTGTCAGTGAAAAAAGGGGAATTGTTCCCATAGTGTCCCTGATCTCTTCTAACACTCTGACATAGGAAATTGTTCTTGTGGCACTCTCGAGCCTGAATGTGTCATTTGATGATAGAGTGCTGAGAGCGGATACTCCCAAAATGCTCTTCTCTTTAAGTATCTTTGGCACAAATGAGACAAGGTGTGATAAACCTGATGGTGTCTCCCTAGCTAGTCCCCAGGGATCTGTCATCCAGGTGGCCAGGACACGGCCATCACTATTGGATCCAGTTCCTGGGGGTGAACCAGTGAGGGAGGATCACCTGGGTGGGGGGTCATCGGGGAGTGGCAGTGGGACACTGACGGGTGAGATGCGGTATCCCCCTACCTTTTACACCTTTTGCTCATCATCTCATGGAGGACATTCCAGACCACTGCCCCACCTTTCTTACTCTAACATTTTCACACAACACAAAAGACAAAGAACCAACACCAGAACTGTTTACCTACCATGTCCCAATACAAGGGTCAGGCATAGTCAGGCAATTGATCAGAATCACACATACTTGACTGCCCTTTCCCTTCCCCAAATGGTAAAAGGTGGATCCAGAGAGCACAGTACGAGCAAGACGAGCACGGCAGACAGCACATGAGAGGGCTACCATGCAGCAGTTCAAAAGAAGGAGAAAGGAAGCAGGAATCCTGAAGGTGGCAAGGAGAGAAGTGTCCTTGGCCTTTTCATCCCACACCCAGGGAGCCTTCGGGGAAGAAAACCCAAGACTGCAAATAATAGCACAAGTGTCCTGCAGCAGATGTCAACGGTACTCTGGGCAAACTAACGCCGAAAAGCAAGAGCGAGGGAAGCTCCTACGCCCGTGGTACTGGCCTTGACTCCAGAAATGCAACAGCCAAGTGGTTCATCAAAGCCAGTGTGTCAAGGGGAAAACCGATAAGAGCCAGGCTGTGTTGAGTGAGAATCGCAGAGTGGAGTGTTTTTTAACTAAAGCTGATAAACTGTGAATAGACTGTAAAAAGTATGAAGGGGAAACAAGCTTCAGAGGGAAGCCGGCACCACGTGGGTGCTAACTCAGGAATCTCTTTTCGATCTCCATATGAGAGAAACTACAGATACCAGAAGGCCATAGGAGGTCCAGCGAAATGGGTCAAAAGCTCATACAGAGGGTCAAGCAAATTCCTGTACAATCAAAATTCTTTGAACTACCAACAGTGTGAAAGAAAGGGAGTTGAATCCCACAGTGAGAGAAAATATTGAGAAACAGTGAGACACTTTTGTTCCGTTGTTTGAACACGTCAGGTGCTTGAAGACAAGAGACTTTCAAGTGAAACAAAACTTGGTGATCGACAGCCCTGACAACTGAAAGCTGAAGGTTTAAATGCTGTACGATCATCTCGTGCTGGGAAAGCTGACAGAGTGTCCTGAGAGCTGGCATTAGAACTGTCGTCTCGTGCTGGAGAAGCACAGCACTGTACTGTGTTTCAAGCTTCCATATTATTTGAGAACACGTCTTTATTTTCTTGCGAACTATCCCACACCCCTTTTTTTGCATTAGTTGTGAGGTTTGGCAATAGGTTTCTTAGTATAGGCCCTTTTTGTTTTGACATGACACAACTAGGACTGCCTTATTTTCATTTGATGGTTGACGCATATTCCCATCTTAGATTTAGGTTTAGATTAGGCGTTTTTCCAACCTGCATACAGCATGTCACTGTTCAATAAACAACCTTAAACTGTGACCATCTGTGTCTGTCTTACTTGTTGTCACTGTGAGTTACTCAGAAATGGTGTCAGAGTGGGATGTGACTAAATTGAAACAAATCGGAGAACCCTACAATTTAAAAAGCTTAGTCAGAGAGCCTCCATCCTTCTATTGCCACCAAGGAATCAATAGGGTTTCATATCTGTAGTAGTAGAGAAGCTATAATTCCCCCTGGGAAACAAGGAATGATCCCTACAGATTTCATTTTGAATCCCCCCCATCCCCTGTGGTGTTACATTCGATTAGCCCTAAAATCTGGCTTAGCATGGAAATTCGGAATATATATTTTAGGTGTTATTGACCCGGACGTCTAGGGAGATTTAAAGGTTCTCTTACAGAATCATGGCGAAGTCCCTTTTGAGGTACGTCAGGGAGACCAAATTGCACAGGGAATTTTGGAGAGAGCTCTGTTCCACCATTTCCAAGAAAGTGAACAGATGAAACAGACAGAGGTAACTTAAGCTTTGAAACCCCTACCATCGAAAAGAGGAAAGTAGACAAAACCACCATCTATCCTATCCCAACCTAGCCTTTGCCCAGAGAAATGATCCATCCCTTGCTGAAGCTTTTTTACAAGAAAAAGGCAGAGAGAAGGGAAGTCCTTTTTTCTTATTAACACTAGGGTTACTTTACAGAAAAGCAGAAAAGCAACCTCCCCTGAAGGGTCAATAAAAACTCAACTGGTCATACCTAAAAGTCACTGAAAGGTTGTGCTAGAAATCACACATTCCCATTTTACGGAGAACATTTGCGCCAATCAAAAACCCAGGGCATATTATTGGGAAGTTTGACTGGCCAGGTATCTACGCCAACATCAAAACGTTCATACAGACATGTGAGATTTGCCAAAAGACCAAGCAACACGTTCCATTACCTGCCCCTCTGAACACATTGACAATTATAGAATTATAGAAGTTCCCTTTTCACTAATTGGCATGGACATAAGAGGACCTCTCGAAACATCTAAATTGGGCAACAAGTATATCCTGGTGATTGTGGATTATGCAACCCGATACCCCGAGCCATACCCAAAGTGAAATAATACCACTCAGCAAATCTTGAAACATCTTCTACCATATTTCTCTGGGGTTGGCTTTCCCAAGGAAATAGTGAAAGATCAGGGTTCAAATGTGATGAGTAAGCTTATGGCTGAAGTCAAAGGGCTACTCCATATCACCACCTTGTGAACATCTTTGTATCAGCCCTAAGAAGATGATCTAGTAGAAAGATTGAATAAGACCTTGAAACTTAGTCTATGAAAATTGGTAGACAAAGATGGGAAGGACTTGGACCGAATGATCCCATGGGCACTATTTGCTGTGAGGAAAACCCCCCCAAGCGTCCACAGAGTTCTCTCTTTTTGAGTTACTCCATGGAAGAGAACCGAGGCATGTCCTTGACATGCTCCAGGAAACCTGGGAAGAACGTGAGGAGGTCCCCATTCCAATATCACAAACCGCCACTAGAATGCGAGAAACATGAAAATTAGTCCAGGACTTAGTTTGTACTCACAAGGGAACGCCCAAAACCAGCAAAAGGCCAGCTACGACAAGAAGGTCCATATACAATCGTTTTCTATTAGACAGAAAGTACTAGTCCTCTTGCCCACCTCAGAAAACAAACTTATCTCCAAATGGCACAGACCTTATGAAATAATAGAGAGAACAGGAACGTGCACATGTAAAATAGCCCAACCAGATCGAAAATAGAAAGTTCACTTATAACACATGAACCTCCTAAAAGAGTGGAAAGAAAACCCGCCAGCCACCCATGCCAAAGTGCTAGCCTGCCTGGGTGCCGAAGACATAGATAACTTTGACTTAATTCCAACCGAGTTATCTAGCCAATAACAAGAAGATCTAAAAGACATCCCTGATGTATTTCCAGAGAAATGGGGAAGAGTAAAAGGTACATAGCATTACATCCGAGCACCTAGAGGCAAAATAGTTCACCTAAAACATTATCGTCTGCCAGAGGCACGTAAACAACTAATGATTGAGGAAGTCAACAAAATGTTGAAGGCTAATATCATCACGCCTTCCTCAAGTCCATGGTCCACACCTATCGTGTTGGTCACTAAACCTGACCGGTCCTGGAGATTCTGCATTGACTTCCATCAAGTCAATGCCATATCGTACTACAATTCATATCCCATGCCATGTATCGATGACCTAATTGATAAACTAGGAACAGCCACCTATCGATCTTCTCTGGATTTAAACAAGGGGTACTGGCAAGTCCCAGTATATCGGCCAGATAAGGAAAAATCTGTGTTTTCAAACCCTTAGAGTTATTCCAGTTTAAAGTCCTCCCTTTCAGCCTCCACGGTGCACCTGCTACATTCCAACATCTCATGAATAACCTCCTACAACCCTATTCAGACATTTGTGGAACGTACATTGACGGTATCATCATTTATAGTAAGACCTGGGAAGACCATCTTTTCCATCTTTATACCATCATGAATGTCCTTAGAAATGCTGGTCTAACTGCAAATCCAGATAAATGCAGATTAGCCCAATCTGCCGTGAAATAGCTTGGCTTCTTCGTAGGAAACGGAACTGTATAGCCCCAACATGAAAAAGTAAAAGCCTCCTTGAATACTCCAACTCCCAAGACCAAAAGAGACCTTAGAGCTTTTCTTGGGTTAATAGGTTATTAAGGTAGATTTATTCCCAACTATTCAGATAAAACGGCAAGTGTGACAGATAAATTTAAAAATGCAGAGCCCCAGAAACTTCAGTGGAGTGAGGATGACAAGGTATGCTATAACATATTAAAGCAAACATTATGCCAAAACCCAATTCTGAAGGTAGTCGACTCAAGGACGTTTGTGTTACAGATGGACGCCTCCCTTACACGGTTAGGAGCCGTCCTGTCCCAAATTTGTCATGGTTTAGAACACCCCATACTATACACCAGTCCAAGTTATTCCCACATGAGAAAAACTACTCTGTGGTGGAACTAGAGGCCCTGGCGATCAACTGGGCCATTATCCATCTCGGGTATTATCTATTAGGAAGAAAGTTCACTCTAGTTACCAACCACTCACCCTTAGTATGGATTAGCCAACCCAAAGAGTCCAACCCTTGGGTCATGTGATGGTTTTTAAACCTACAACCCTATTGTTTCACGGTGGAGCACCGGAAATGAAAAGACTAGGGAAATGTGGATTTTCTTTCCCGGTTCTCCTGTGAAACACATGTGGCTACATCACATGGAGGAAGGGTATGTGAGAAACCTGAAGGTGTCTCCCTAGCTAGTCCCCGGGATCTGTCACCCAAGTGGCCAGTACATGGCCATCACTATTGGATCCAGTTCTTGGGGGTGGACCAGTGAGGGGGGATCACCTGGGTTAGGGGTCCTCAGGGAGTGGGACATGGACAGGTGAGATGCGGTATCCCCCTTCCTTTTATACCTTTCCCCATCCTCTCATGGAGGACATTCCAAACCAATGCCCCCTCCTTTACTACTCTAACACTTTTGCACAACACAAAGGACAACGGACTAACACCAGAGCTGTTTACGTGACATGTCCCAATACAAGGGTCAGGCAAGGTCAGTCAATTGATCAGAATCACACACACTTAATGGCCCTTTCCCTTCCCCACAGGGATAAAAGTTGGAGCCAGGGAGCACAGTACAAGCAAGGGGAGAACGGCAGACAGCATGACGAAATGGCTACCACGGGGCAGTTCAAAAGAAGTTGAAAGGCGTCAGGAATCGAAAGGGTGGCAAGGAGAGAAGCGACCTTGCCTTTTTCGCCCCAGACCTGTGGATCTTCGGGGAAGAGAACCTAAGACTGCGAACAATAGCAGATCTCAAGGGTATATGGGGCAAGCTAATGCCAAAAATCAAGAGCGAGGGAAGCTCCTGCGCCTGTGATACCGGCATTCACTCCAGAAAAGCAACAGTCAAGTGGTTCATCACAACTGGTGAATTGAGGAGAGAACCAATAAAAATCGAACTGCGTTGAGTGAGAATCGCAGGGAGGCATGTTTTTGAACTAAAACTGATGAACTGTGAATAGACTGTAAAAAGTGTGAAAAGCAAACCAGCTGTGTGTTTCCGTGCTCCACCTTTTATCCCAGTTGGGAAGGGAAAGAGCCGTTAGGTTTGTGTAGTTATTGTCAATTGTCTGACTCTGCCTGATCCTTGTGTTGGGACATGTCAGGCAAACGGCTCTGGTGTTAGTCTGTTGTCTTTCACATTACAAGAAAATGTTCATTATGGAAGGGGTGTGGGTATGAGTGTCTACATATCCTACGGGGTAGGATGGGGAAAAGGTGTTATAAGGTAGTGGGTACTACCTCTCACCCATCAGTGTCCCACTTCCACTCCCCAAAGACTCCCCCATTCAGGTGATTTAACCCCCCCCACTGGTCCACCTCCAGGAACTGGATCCAATGGCGATGGCTGTGTCCTGGCTACCTGGATGACAGATCTCCTGGAGATTAGTGGGTGAGACACCATCAGTTTAGTTTAGTTTAGTTTAGTTTATTATTTGTATAGCGCCGCCTGGCCCTAGGGCATCCAGGCGCTTGCGATGAATACAACAAGAATAATGAATACAACAAGAATAATGCAGCAGAAATGTCTCACAGTCCCAAGTGGAGTCTCTCAGTCATTTGTTTGTTTTCATTGGGTTTTTTAATTCCTCCTTGAGGCCACCTCTTCCCAGTACCTTCTATATTTTCCAAAGGAGTTGTTTGTTTAACTCTATCAATCTTCTTCACAGTGGTCCTGGAAGATGACTTGAGAGCAAACTATATGTCCATTTTAGTCTTCCTGTTCTTGATGGTAGTAATATTTATAGGAAGAAAGGAAGTATTACATAGCATACAGTAGTGCTTTTAGATTGTTTCTCAGCAGACTTCATAGATTTCCAAGACTCAAGGGTAAGAAGGTTAGGGAGTTCCTTGATGGAATGGGAGTCTTTGTCCCCATGAGTGGAGTCTGTCCCTGTGAGGCCCCGCTTTCCACCACCTCAAGGGGGAATGTTGCGCAGCAGGCTCACCTCCCTAGCCTCACCGGGAAGGGCTCCCCCTGGAGAGAAGTGACGTGATCCCATGAATTGTCACACCACCTGGACAAAAGATCTATTTACATCATGCAATATGACCAAATAACCAAGCCTTTTTACAGGACCCACAATGTCAAATCTGGCTCTTTCTGAAGATATGTTTGGAATAGTTATGATAGTCATGGGGTTTGTCCTGCTAGAACATACCTTGTCACATTTGGTGCACTCCTGTTAATCTTTCAATATGTGCATCCATATTTGGCCACTAATTGGGCCTCATTACACGGTAGGCGGTAAGGGTTTACCGGTACCGGTAAACCCTTACCGCCTTACTACCATGTCCCTTTGCGGGTTGATACATTAACGCCTGCTTTTAGCAGGTGTTAAAAAACGAATCCGCAAAGGGACTGCGGTGCTAATTACGGTAACGCAATTTGCGGTACCGTAGTTAGCGCCTTCCCCATTCCCATTATGCCCTATGGGGCAAAAATGGGAATGGGTAAGGGCAATGGAGGAAGGAGGAATTACCGCCTTCCCAACCTTGGAATAGGGCGGTAATTCCCCTTTCCTCCAAGGCGGTACCGGTAAATTACCGGCATGAACCATGGCGCTAATAGCGCCATGGTTTACCGCCTACTGTGTAATGAGGCCCATTGTCTTGTCTAACTCATCGTTTTGTCTTCGACATCCCTTGATATCCCTCATGGGATAACATCATTATTTTGGCCCTAACACCGTCTGGTGGAATGATCTGGTCACCTTTTAACACAAACCCCTGCTGTGCCTGAAGTTAATTTTGAATCATCTTTATCGCCTCACATTCAAATTCTCACAATGTGTTTACTCTCCAAGACTTCCTTTAACTTGGTTAGCAAATCATATGAGCCTATTCCGCTTTGCCCACTACATCTGGCCTCTGGCCTTAAATTGGGGCATGGTTGTTGATTCTGGATACACCTGACCTCACTCCAGGCTTAGGAGGCCAGACCAATCCTTCCTCTGGCCTATACGCCATCTCTGTTTACACTGTCCTTCCTACTATACTCTGGTGCTGACTATGCATCAACCAGTTGTCTTGTTTGGTCAGTGAATGGTATTCTGGAAAACCCTTGGTGAGCTTTTAATTCTCAAGAGTGTGTAGGAAAAGCTTTGTTGCTGTGTTTTTGCAAATTGCATCCTGAGCAAGCACATTCGCTACCAAGGTAATGAATTTGTTACTTTGATCTTATATCAGTTGCAATTAAATCAAGCATTGGAAAGTTGTATTCTGTCATACGCTGGTATTTGGTGCATTCGGTGCAGCTGTCTCTCAGGGCCTGAAATGGAGCCATTTCTGCTACCAGATGCCTTTAACTCTATTAGCTATACCAGTATTCTGGGTGTGTGTGTGTGTGTATCTGTGTGCGTGCATGTGTGTCAGTGACTGGACATACCTCCTTTCTGTTTAGCCCTCCTCACAGTGGTGAGATACTGTCTATCTCTCCCAGTTACCACTTTGTCTAACAGCCAACAATGCTGCACAGACTTGTGACTGAGTGAAAGAGGAATCCACAAGGGAAACCCATCTTTGGTTTCTGCTGGTCCTAAAGAATTTAGATTCTCAGGCAGAACTGCAGAAAAATAGGAAGGTAAGTTGAAGGAAGAAAACAAATATGGAAAGTCCCTGAGCAGAAGGAGATGTGGTGAGTGCAGAGGAGATCTCAATATGCGAGGATCAAAAAGTAATCACAGGTGGAAGGAGAGGGGACATGTGCTGAGCACCAAAGCTGACACAAGACAACTGATTCCCCTGGGGCACATTGCCAGAGCGGCACCAGAATAGGAGATCAAAGATGGGCACAGACTGAGGGCAACAGCACTGGGAGGCAGACATACTGGACAGTACAAGTAGCAAGATGGGGAGACAGGAAAGCTACTAGTGTCAGTGCAACAACTATCCTGCTTGTTATGACACAGCAATTCAATCCTCAAGAACCACATATAATGTGATGCTGAGACTTACAAGAAGGGTGAAAGTAGACTAATCTGGCCCATATCCCTAATGGCCATCTTAATGTGGATAAAGAGTGTGGCATTTGCACCATTTCTGCCACATGCTAAAATGCTTCATGACTGTGTGTCTATGTGAAATTGTCCTTGTGCAATGGGAAGCATTTGCTTTTGCTCCTTGAGACTTTAGGTGTGTGGGGTGTGATCAAAGGCCCCAAACTGATGGTCCCTTCCACATACAAAGCAGGATTTATAAACACTCTCACCTAAAATGGCTTTGCATGTGTGTTTGCAAGTTAAAACTGAAGGTCCAGGTGGAAAAGGCCTACCTGTCATTACCAAAGGAAAAGCGGTATTTGTTCTGTTCAAAAATGAAGAAGAAATTCAAGGGTCCCGTTCACATGAAAAACAGGATTTTTAAAAACTGACACAAAAACGGCTTTGCATGTGTGTATGCAAGTTAAAGCAAGACATGTGAAAAACGTTCCACTGCCAACACAAAAATGTCAGGGAAAAGACATGGTGCATGTTGACAAAAAAGTAATGTATAGTAGGTTTCACATGCAGAATAGCAGCAAACATTTGAAAAGAAATGCCTACTTTGTTTCCATGAAAATGTTCCTTAGGCCCAAGGCAGACCCTCTTTGCTTGCTGTGGGGCAAATGTCACAAGGAACTCCACACGGAAATCCTGGCTTGCATCCCAGTGGTTTACAACAACAATAAAGAGTGGCATGCCTGAAAGGTATCGAAACCAAGTGTCCTTTAGACATGCTGTGTCTGCAGGGCAATTTCCTTTGGCTGATGCATGATCAAAATCTAAGAAGGAGGTGTGAAAACGGGGACTACAATTGAGGGAGGCTGAAAGTCCAACTTCAAAGAGCAAGCTTCAAACACAAAGAGACTAATAAAAAAAAACCCTCTGGTTACAGGCTGGCCTAGTGAGAACAAATGGCCTGGCCGCAACGGAGTTGCTATTTGTTCAATATGAAGAAGTATTATGAATTTAAAAGTACTATTATAACTTAGGCCTTTTTCTCAGCAACCTTAAGTTGTACTGATTATATGTATGTGTCATTTTTTAGGTAATTTCCAGGAAATTTTGGTGATATAAAATTCATCCACTTACGATTCAGGGAACTGTAATGGCCATCTAAAATGGGTTTCTGGATCTGAAAATGTTCCAAATTTGGGAGCTGGTGAAGGGGTCGAGGGTCAAATTAGGAATATGTGTAATACATTGCATGTTCTAGCAGTTATGCTTTTTGTGAAAATGGCAGAAAATTGCCAGATGGCCATGCAAAATGGTGCAGACCTGACTGTTGTCTTATTTAATTCCCTATGATTAGCTGAAATGAAAAATATATATATTATGGCACTTGCGAGTACATTTATGAAGTTTTGACACATAACAATATTCTTGCCAAAATTTGACATGAGAACAAATGGAGATTTCAAATTAGCTGCCATATGTCTGCCCCAGACTCTTAAACCAATCTGTTGAGATGGGCCTAAGTTGGGAGGAGAGAGCAGGGTAACTGCCCAATCCTAGTTGCGAGAATTCTTGCAGGGTACTCCCCCAAGATTGTAAACGTGATGGTCATCGCTGCTATATAAGTGGGAATGCACTATGAGGAAGGGGCAGAGCTGGTGAAATCTACCATCGGGGAGAGCTGCTGAAATTTACCATCTGACAGCTGCAAGGAAACACCAGAGGAGATTGCTGAGAATGCATTGAGGTGGAGCTGTTTATTTCTAGGAAGGCCTGAACGCTGACTGGTTCCTATGGGGGAGAGCGGGAGGCCATCCTTGAGAGTGGAGTGACCAAACCTCTGCCCTATCTTTCCAGAGGGACCTGACATGCAGCTGACTGCCCTGAAATTTAAACAGAAGTTTTCAGTGTAAGTAGACTTGAGCCCTTTGTACCTAAAAGGTGGGTAAATCTGCTGGCCTTAAATCCTTTCCATTTATAGTGAACGGGTGGGGTGGTCAAAACTGTGTAGATCCTTAGCCTACTTAAAAAGTATATTAATTTAATTAATTCCCTTTGGTAGAACACTTCAGGGTGATTTTTGTTAAAATTCGAAATTACCAAAGCTCACTTCCCTGTGTGTGATGAGAAACCATAGCCTACAATTTAATTGGGTAATCCTTTTTGTCTTGTTAACCCGAACTTCTTAAAGAAAAGCAGTGTCTTTTTTTCTTACATCAGTCTAAATTGTTTGTCTAACTTTCCCCAAAACAGGCCTTTCAGTGGAGGTGAGTTTGAAATCCAAAATTCTTGAATCATCCTAATTTTTTTGTCAGACTTTCCCAACCATGGGCGTTGCTAAGGTGAGCGGGCTATAGCCCCGCGTCTTTTGGTTGTAGCCCCAGATAGAAGCTTAGGGGTTATAACCAAAAGGCTAGCTAGCCCTGATTCGCGACAGTCCCGACATTAGCGTAGCCCAGGATCTTTTCCAGATCTAGCAACACCCCTGTCCCCAACCCAGACCAAAGTAGATTGGGTCTAAAAACAAACTGCTAAATCGTCCTGCGCTTATTTTAAACCAAAACTGTGGGTGAAATCATTTGCAATATGCATTTGTCCAAATGTGAAAAACTAAACTGCTAGCCTTTTAAGTGCGCATGAAAATCAAAAATTGCACAGCACTACATTTGTAAATTGTGTTCACTGACCAGTGCTATTTATTACTTGAAGTGAAATTTGTAGAAAGTAAAGAATTGTGATTTGTGTTCTTTTCAACTCACTTGTTGTGATTTATATGTTCGGAGAAGTTTATTGTGTTGTGCCACGGATAAAGTGGTGTTTGACATTTCAGTGCGAGTTTCGTAACATCTAATTCAAATAAATACAAATATATTTCCTGTACACCAGCCCGGTTCTTGGTTCATTGGTAGCTCAGGGGGAGGGATCCAAGGGGTATTAGATGAATTGGTGATAGGGCTGAATAAAAAGAACCAACATCAACATTTTATTCTGTGACACTTAACTAGGGGAAGGAAGCAACACTCCCTGTGTCGAGAGTGGCCTCTCAAAAAAATGTTACAGGTCTGCCTACCTTCAGGCCCTCAATAAAGGAGCAACTCTGTAGAAAATGTCCTTTTGACTTTCCCTGCCTAGAAAGGGTGACTAGAGGCCCTGCCCATATAACCCACATGCCCATGATTCTGTAGCTTGGGTTGGTACCTGGCTCCTTTGGCAATACCACATGGAATCCATTCACACATACCCATCCCTCCCACATGCCCCTTAACTTGCAATATGTATACACAGACACTAGTACTGCTACTTGGAAGGCTTCTTCTTGATTGTGTGTCATTGAGTAAAGCAAGACTTAATTTATAAAATCAAGGGACCTTCACTGTTTTTTTTACTAATGGAATGTATCATAAATGAAATATTTGCCCCAAACAAAGAATAAGTCCAGAAGGAAAAACACCACATACTCACTAGGGGTTTATGCAAATATATAGCTTGTATTAAGCACACATATTTACAGTTTTATGTGAAACATAGAACTAAACCATAATGTTTTCAAATGAGGAAAGAAACATATACACCTTGAACATAGTGTGGTAAAGAAAAGAAAATTAATAAATTGTAGGACATAGAACAGAAAGATGATTGCTTAATCAGCAGTTCAAACTTTTCATTAGTTTACACATTGAAACAAATTCATAGATTGATCCAGTGGTCTAAACGTTGTCCATATGGGGAGATTGCGTCTAACTCACAATGATTGAATATCTATGTAGAGAAAGTTATATTGGGACCAAAATGTCCCAAGTGGTTAAATGCCAGATAATTCCAACTGGATGTGTGCCAACGTCGCAGGGGGTAGTGTAAGTGGGGATCCCACTTCCAAAAGTGTAGCAATCTGTATATAGTATTGTATCACTTGACCAAATGAAGTTGGTACAAAGGTCCCCCTTGCTTGCAAAATGACGTTTCGGCAGTCTTGTCGTCCATCATGTATCAAAAATTAGAGGGACGTGGAAGCTGCCTTTTTCAGGGCTGTTGAGTGACCCCGCAGAAACGTTGTGGATACTCTCTTATTGTTGCAGACTCTCCGGACTGGGCGTAGCAGGACGGAGGGAAAGTTGCAGTCATCGTGCGTGGGGGGGCAGGTAGGAAGAAAATGTATTTCCGTGGCTGCCTCACTGGGCTGCTCTGTGCAGCTTACACCCTCGGGATAATGCTCTGGATATGAAAAATCATTGGATAATCCAGGTTTTTCTTCGTATACAGAAGGACTCCCAAAGTGGGGGAGGATCAAACGGTGTATGGCCATCTGTTTTCTTTCTTTCTGTGTCTGAATGTTGCTGTGCGTTGGGTCAAGACTCGAAGGACAGCCTGCTGCCGAAAGGCGTGCGTTCGGCAAGTGCAGGGCTGCTGAAATGAAGGCAGGCACGGGCTGGGGGTGGCCCGAGGGTGTGTGGATCTCTGAACCAATCAGGATACTGAAAAAATAACTTGCAATAGTCACACACACACACATATTTCATATTGCATCCTCACCGTCACCAATCCCTGAGCCGTGGTTATCTATCCCCATAGACATTTCATGTTGAATAGGAGGTTTACATGGCTTCAGAAAAACATGTCTGCTTCCTAGATGCAGTCAATATTTCAGAGAGTACTGTGAAGAATCAGGCAGAGCTCCAGCAGGGGAACAGGAGGCCAGCCCCCACCCCTCCCAAGGACACCCTGGCCCCCCTAGAATGGAACCCTTGCCAGTTTTGTTAAAGCCCCTGTAAGGATGGTTTGGAAAAGACAAGGGGGGGGTTTCACCCTAAACATGCTGCAGCAACTTCAGTGCGATTGGCCAGGGTTTGTTTGCTTGGCTTGGGCAGTGAGTTATGCTCCACAGCCATGAAAGCGCAAATGACCAGGGAGATGGAAGACCATTTACACCTCTAAGTGAGGTAGCATAATTGCTCAAGCAGGCTGCCCAAAACTATCCATCAATATCCTGTGTTGCTTTTGTTTTTAACTTTTGAGAAAAGGGTGGAGTCAACAGCTACCCTGGTCATTGACACCTTTGGTAGGATTCTTTTGAGAAGCAGTGGAGCTAAATTAGCACATATCGATTAGCTCTTAACATGAACACAAAAAAGTTAGATTCTTTTTCAAACATAAAAAGTTGTGATTTATTAAATTTTCAAGAGTAGATATTTTTAAAAAGCGAAATATGCCATCCTTGGCACAGAAAAACATTTTATACACAAAGTTATGTAATGATTGTGCATATAGGTGGGTTAGTACATCCTTGAGCCCAATGCTGAGCTCCATGAAATCCAGGTAAAAATAGCATCTAAGGTGGGCTAAATGCATCAATAAAACTGTCAGAAGTCGCACAAGCAGCTGCCGACACTGGTATAGGAGAAGGTCTGCCTACTAAGACCCTCCAGACACTGAAAGAGCAACAATGGCACTGGGGTCGGCGGCCAGATTGGATGCGCAGTGAGGGAGCAACAACTACCACAGGCCTCGCACCCAAGCCCGTGTACCGCCCAAGATGGCTGAGAGCCAGCCCTGACCCCCGACAGTGTGGCAAAACAGAGGGGTCTGGAGCCTACACTCATACTGCCTGGGCGGTGGAACCACAGACCAGCAAGAGAGAGTGGGAGGACAGCAGGCATAATAACAATGACGTCACAGCAGAGCCGTTCCCCGAAGTGCCGCAACAACATGTTTGGCGTGTACCTACGAACTGGCACAAGCAGTAATCCACAGATTGCAGACCATGCTCGTCACTCAGTGAGTGAGTGCAAACACACCATGAGGGGGATACTAAAAATAACCACGTGGGTCTGCTATCAGAGCCCGCCATCACCCGCACATCTGAACTGTTCGAGAGACGGCAAGTGAGAAGGGGAGCCAGGTGCCCTCTTGAAGCAGAGGAGACCCAAGACCTTCAGTGCGAGCGAAGACTCCCTCTGGGAAAAGGTGCGCCGCTGAGCGGAGGCAGTGTGGAGCCTTCTCCGGGCCCCTGACTAGCGGCACCAGACATGAACTGCCACCACAGGGCGCATACTAAAGGATTGCCTGGAGCAGTGCAACTGACGCCGCATGCACAGGGCCAATCGTCCAATCCCGCCTGCGAGCCGGGCTGCTGGACAAGCTGTGTAATGGCTGCTCAGTGGATGATGGAAGCAACGCCCTCCCTTGCAGTGGCACCGGGCTACCCACCTTGCTGACCTGCTGTGACTGCGTCAGGATGAGAAAGAATGGCACAGGGACCCTGGTGCCAGGGCACTGACCTGAGTTGTTGAGGGCCATCTGTCATGATGTATACCCCCGGGCATCCAGACCACGTCCATCAGCCCGATGTGCAATTGTGTCTATCCAGCCTTCTGCCACGCCCATCTCGAACCTGGAGCACCTAGAAAGAAGCAAAGGTTAGAACAAGAGTATTACCTGATTTCTTACCTGATCCCGGATTCATCACATCTTCAAACCTGAGGAAAGACTTTGTTTTAAACGCGTCGCATCGCCAGCAGCAGCGCCGCACCATACTCACCGTTCCACGCAGCATCTCTTCAATCCGGCGCTGTCTCCACCTTTACATCGCCGAATTCCGGCACCTAAGGGGGACAAGAAACAACAAGGTGAGCAGAGAGAACAGACAGAGACAATCTCTTTAGCCGCCATATGCTTACCTGATTTTACCGCCGGAGGTATTATTCATCAGCACGCCACATCTTCTTATGCCGCACCTGTGAGAAAAGGATAAAGCAGCAAGTTTAACCCTTGGCATTATTTACCGGACTGTGTTGGGTAACACAGACTTTTACCAGAGCGCTTTCAGCTGTCAATCTTCTTATTGGGTCAAAGCTGCAAGATAAAAAAGGAATTGGACAGGAGTGAATTCCAGACATTTTGAACTCTTACGAACTATATACTTACGGCTCTTCACCAGGACCTTTTGGAGTCAGGATTCGTCTACAACTCTTCCAATATCTTCAGGCCAGTGAAGTAACTGGTCATCAACGCGCCCCTGCGTACTTCGCAGGATGGAGGGCTCATCCTTCAAGAATATAAGGTGAGATTTCTGAGAGGGCACTTTAGAGGTGATTAGAGGGGAGGACAGTGGGGGTTCTATCACTTGAATTCACAAGTGGCTAAATCCATCTCTCCACTTGTAGGAGAATATGTCTACGGGTCAAGCAGACAAGAATTGGAGGGCAGATCCAGTCAGTCATCGCTGCACTACGCATCACGTGGGTGGAGGCCGCAGCAGTCCGGGTCCGACCGATGCCCCTGTGGGAGCCAGGTGAGCGTAACACCATCAGAAAAAGTGGAGCCTATGCTGCGCACAGCCACCCGCACATGACGGGGTCCAACAAGCTGAGCCAGTGGATCGGAGTAACCCTCATCTCCCCAATGGCAGAGCTGAGACCGGGGGTGGTCTGGGGCCCGCCCCTGACATCCATCAGAGCACGATTCATGGGTCAACTGACACTGTTGACAGGGGTACGCTCAAAGGTGTAGCATGAAGGTTAAAACACTGCCTCAGTGGATCTCAGCAATAAGTGCATATTGGTAATCAGTTATTCACTTTTGACAAGGATGCAGCTGTACAGCCAACAACTCGGTATAGCTGATCATGGGCCAACATGTGACTGAAGGACAGGGGTGGTCTGGACCCTGTCCCCGCCAGAGGTTAGGGCACCAATCACCCAACACTTGAGTGATCAGGCGGGTGGAGGATCCGTGGGGAACGCAAGAAGGGGAACCCAGCAATATATCAGAGTAAAGCGGTCCCAAGACCTCCGATCCAGACAACAATGCCATACGGGTACAGAGCAGCGTGGTGTGAAGGCAGTGAAGAGTCTTGCCTAGCCCGCCAGCCTTGACTCCAGGTGAAGACATTTGGTGCGAGGGGGGCAGAGCGGCACAGCTTGCAGAGTGGTGTGAAATATCGGCGTACAGGAGGTAGGGAAGCAGCCCCCACTGCCCACTGTGGTGCTGGTCCACCCACTTAGCCAGACCGTACAACCAACTCTGAGGTGTGAAACGGTAATGCAGAGGCCAGAGGCCCGCACAGCTTTGCCTTCATTGGGGACCAAAAGTCAGAGTGAAACCTCCACTCTACATACCAGTCCATCTATAAGGTGGCCCAACCAGCTTCACCACCGGATTGAGGCAACCATCCACCTACCCAATGCCAAACCGAGAGCTGGAGGCAGTTTGGAGCCCAACCCCTCGACATCCACAAACGTGCGGGCCACAAGGTGTCCGATCCCACCTGCAGAGGAATAAACCCTGAACGGTACTGCGCTACATCACCACACTTGAGCAGGGTGGGTGAGGTGAGAATTGGACACTTTCATGTGACGGTAACACAATGTCGGTCCTAGTGATTAGTTGCACATACGCAAGGGAACGGAGGTGGTCATAAGCCTGTCCCCCAAACAGATTTGAGAGTACTGATCACCCGATATATGTCACAGGCTACAACGGAGAGCCCAGTGAGACCATCAGGAGACCAGTACAGCAGGCCAATGAACCAACGCACAAAAGGTGAATCAATGGCCAAGCTACAAAAGTGCCGAACCGACAGCCCGACCAAAAGACATATTCGTCCGATAACTCAACTCACATCTGAGGCAGTGCGCTGACTGCAACTCGCTTCCCCCTCCCAACGAACACCAGGAGACCAGCCGCCTGGCAGATGACACTGACGTCAAGGGTGGGATCTGGGTGGAAACTGAGTCACCAACGTTGCACCACAACACATTTCAAAACAGCGAGCGGAGAGAGCACCAACCTGGATCTAAAAGGAAGTGAATAGGGCAGCACCTGCTAAACGGCCCCATCAACAAGAACACTCTGGAGAGGTGGTGACATCTGCACAACCAAAGGAGCAGGGTGAAAGGAGCGACAGGAACCGGCAACTCACAACGGCAATCAGCACCGACCTAGGTCGACCCCTAGAAGCAGCACCATAACGGAAAACACTTTCAAAACCTGATTCCCTAAATGAAAAGCTGTGCACCATAACAGGCTCCCCCAGTTTGAGACCGATGACTGACAGCCAATAAAACTGACGACTGGGCCCCGAGCCACTTGTGACTGCATGCAATCGCAATTCACACAATTGCAGCATAGGAGAATACAAACCTCTCTGCTTTCGAGAGTGCACATGGTCCAACCATAACAGCCCTGAGAGTGCAGACCGCAGAACATGGGGCAATCAGATAAATCACAGCGGAAACTCAATTTCAAAAGCGGATCATCCACCAAAACACCCAGACCTCAACTGCGGGCGAAGCTGACTGAACCAATGGGAGAGTCTGAGGAGAGCGTTGCCCAGGCCCCGGAGTTGGACATCAGTGAGATCCTGTTAGATCTCAAGGTGGGCATTGGAAGCCTTGACTCCAAATTAGACTCTTAATTCTCCAAAGTCGACCTGCTACAACACTGGCTTGACATACATGGTGACCGCCTGGACACAGTGGAGCAGAGAATATCCGGGCTAGAGGACGGAAACAGCTCACTTGTTGCCAGAGTGTCATCACTCAAGGTTCGGGTTAAAGCGGTGTCAGTTTAAAACGAAGACTTGGAGGGAAGAGCGTGCCACAATAATATTTGCCTGGTTGGCATGAGGGAATGCCAAGGACTTCCCAAAATGGAGGAATTTGTGGAGACCATGTGTAAGGACTTGTTGGGAGGATCTGCACTGTCTTCAATGTTTGAAGTCGAGAGAGCCCACCGCATACCAGCATCCGTCCACTACCAGGAGCAGCACCTCGCCCGATCATCGCACGTCTCCTAAACTACAGGGATTATGACACGATCCTCCGATTTGCCAGAGAAAAGGGCGAACTCCAATACAAAGGTGACAAGATCCAAGTATACTCAGACTTCTCAGCGGCGGTGCAAGTGTCATGAAGGTCCTTTACAGGAGTGAAAAGACGCCTGAGAGACTGCAACATCCAGTACTCCATGCTATTCCCAGCAAAGCTTCGAATCTAACATGCGTGGAGGATGCAGTTTTTCACGTCTCCAGAAGCAACAAAGTCCTTTCTTGACGAGATTGGCGCGCACTCTCCCAGAAACGGCCAAAGACCCAGCAGGGACGACCAAGACCAGGAAGCCCCTGACTGAGGTTGTATAAACTGATACAGAAGGGGGGTTACACTGCAAATGGCAAATACATTGTTCACACCTCTAATATATGTATTAAATGCTTCAGGTGCACACCTATCCAGTGCCCCGAGCTCTGCACCGTATAAGGGAAATGGGATGAAGGGGTGGGTACTGTTAACGGGCGGTTTGGGGGTTGCCCGGGGGGGAGGGAGAATGAGGTGAATACAGAGATGGAGGTTGGGGGGAACAGGAGGTAGAAAAGGGTGAGTTGAGGGTTAGTTATGGTTGTTGGGAGTCTGCTCCTCGCCAGTTCACTCCACTGATAAGTCCTACGAAATGAGCAGCATTGTTCCACAGCAAGAGGACAAAGGTTGGGATGACCCAAATCTTATTGCCTAGACACAGTAGGGGCTGATGGGGTTCAAAGTAGCTACAAGGAACATAAGAGGGGGGAATAACCCACCAAGATTCAGAGAATATCGCAGTATCTTAAAAAATAACACATTGATGTGGCATTAATCCAAGACACCCATATTACTTCTTCCTCTGAGAGTAAATGGGGTGCGTGCTGCGGATGCCAGAGATATTTCTCCTCCTATGCCAGAGGAGTAGCAATCCTGATAAGTAGAGGGGTGAAGTTCTGGCTAATGTAGGTGGCGAGAGACAATATTGGGAGGACACTGCTGGTACACAGAGTACTGGAGGGGACACTAGTAGTTCTGATAAATTCATACGGCCTAAAAATAGACAGTACAGACTCATTTGGCTGGGTTATGGCGCAACTAGCAGTATTCGGCAAAGCCACAATTATCGGGGGAGGAGACTTAAACACTGCACTGGACCCCATGAGGGACAAGTTAGGTGCAACTGTGGGGTGATGACCAGAGCGGGCCATCAAATATGAGAAATCTGCTCGACATATAACCTAGTTGATGCATGAAGGCAATATCATTAAAGGTTTGAGATTTCACATACCACTACCAGACTACACTACCTACTGGTGTCCCGGGGGGACTCCACTGGGGACACAGTCACATTCTCGCTAGAACACTCTCTGATCATTCCCCAGTGACACTAGCGTGTGCAACGGAAACTGGTCGGAGGGGGGAGACACCTGGAGGTTCAAGTCGGGTGCACTCCAAGACCTGGTATTCACCCAGGAGCTGTAGGAAGAGGTTCAGTCAATTCTCCAACATAACAAGGGCTCTGTCTCCTCTGGTGGAGATTCGTGGGAGAACCTCAAGTGCTATGTCAGAGGGTTCTGCATGTCCAAAGAAAATGGAATGTTAAAGGCCATCAGAAGGGAACTTGCTGAGGGGGAAATGCAGATTAAAGCACTAGAGGGGGAATACGTAGGGAAGAAAGAAGCCCAGACATTGGCCCATCTTCGCGAAGAACTCAATACATTCTGAATGAACGCAGAACGAGAAATCCGATTCTTGGCCCGAGGGCATCAAGTCTGTCAGTATGGAGAAGGCATACTTCCTGGCATGGTTGATAGTGGCTGAGAGACGCCCACCCTTTGTGGAGTGCTTAGAGAACACACAGGGGGCACTAGTCCACTCCAAAGAAGACATTGCAGAGGTATTTCATGCCTTCTATCAGGAGCTTTATAGCTCCAAAGGTCTGAGGGACTCAGAGGTCCTGCGCGACTACCTTAAAGAAACTGAATTGTACTGGGTGGAAGGGAATTTACGCAAATCTCTTAATAAACCAATAACTTTGGACGAAATACTAGCGACAATTAAGGAACTCCCGGGGTCTAAATCCCCTGGTCCTGATGGACTAACAGGGGATTTCTAATAGGTGTTGGCCCCCACCCTGGCACCACTTCTCCTCCTCGCTTACTAAGAGGCGATTGAAAAGGGAACACTGCCCACCATGATGTGTGAGACAAATGTGATAATACTTTACAAGCCGGGAAAGCCATCCCGAAGACAGCGCCTCATATAGGCCAATATTCTTAATAAACATAGATAACAAAATCGTCACAAAAATTCTGGCCAGAAAGCTACTTCCAGTGACGGCAGATTGAAACACGATGTTCGTCCTTTGTTGTTTCTTTTGTATCATGGAGGCTCTGACCCCCTCATCCCAGGCAGTTGCGGTACTTTTAGAGGTGGGAAAAGCCTTTGACTCTGTCTAATGGCCATACCTCTTTGTGCTCCTACAAAAATTGGGGCTCGAGGCCTATTCTATCAAGCTGGTCTCACTCCTTTACAGGAACCCCTCTGCAAAAATGAAAATGGGGAGACTGCGATCAGCGCAATTCGATATGAAGAGGAGGACCCAGCAAGCATTACTGTTTGCCCTCGCGATGGAACTGCTTGCCACGGGTTTAAGAGAATGACACATTGGGAGGGCACTTAGCCTGGGACCACACAGGCTAATCATATCACTGTATGCCGACGGGTGTATAGTTATTACATCGAAAACAATAATGTTGAAAGTCAAAATATCGAAAACAAAATGTCGAAAAAAAAGTCTAATTTCTTTTTCATTACGTTTTTTATTCGAAATGGGGGTTACCTCCAACCCCCCTTTTTTCCTATTTTTTTTTATTTTACCCCTTTTTTTACTTACTAAACCCAAAAAATATATATAAATAAAAAAATAAAACATTCAACTTTTTTTTCTCGACATTCTGTTTTCGACATTTTTGTCTTTCGACATTTTTTTTTCTCGATATTATGACTGCACACCATGCCGACAATGTAGACCTCTTCATTACTGATCCAGAAATCAACTTGAATCCAGTGATGCAGGAGGTTCTTAGGTTTGGGGTGTTCTCAGGTCTCAAAATAAACGACAGCAAGTCCGTAGTGTTTCCCTCAAGGCAGAAACTAGGGAATACCTAGATGAATTTGACCTTAGGAGGGAGTCCTCCGGCGTGAGGTACCTTGGGGTGATGCTATCCCAAAACCGTGAGGAACTGTTCCATGACAACTATGGAAGGACTATTGAAACGCTCTGTGAGAAAGTAGCGAGGTGGCAGCACCTTCCACTCACGCTATTAGGGCGCATATCTAGTCAAAATGATCATATTGCCCACATTTCTGTACCTATTTGTTAACTTTCCTGTGTTTTTGTCGGGAGACTTTTTTCAGCGCCTGCGAGGCCTGATCTTGGATCTACTTTGGGCTGGAAAACCAGCACGAGTGGCCTTCTCAAAAACACTCACGCATCCAACGAAAAAGGGCTACTTGGCCCTAGCGGATTTAGAACGCTGCTACTGAGCAGCACAGGCACAATTCCTGGGATACTGGTACGCCGCCCACTTTATGCGACCACATGATTAAGTCGAGGAAGCTCTGATTACCCCCAGATTGCTACGAGCAGTGATTGTTGGTGAGTTTCGAGTCCCAACGTATACACTGAATGTGGTCCCGATTACTTGTGCGACATGGAGCAAGATGGCAGAGAAAGGAGGCATTATCAGCCAATATTCAACTCCTTTGCTAGCAAAATATATCCCCTGGCGGCACATAACAAGTGAGAGCTATGCCTGCAATGGGCAAACAAGCTAAAAGTAGAGACCTTGGGAGACCTGTTTGTGTACGGGGTGTTCCTTACAATCCAACAAGCAAAAGAACGGGAAGCCGTCTCAGTCCTCGACATATTTCTGTATTTTCGGTTCTGACACACGTTCAAGGCTTTTTTTTCTCTCATTCCCAGTGCAACAACTAATATGGCAGTAACTGCATGGGGAGATTCTATCACAAGGGGTAGGTTGGTTGGTCTCACGAGTCTATAAAGACCCGATGATGGATGGGACGGTAGGGATGGAAACCCAGATGAAAAGGTGGGAAACAACCCTAGGAGACCCCATTGAAGAAGAATACTGGGTATACTTACTGAGGCAGACCCAGAAGGTTTCCCTCAACTCCAGGTACAAATGTATTCAATTTAACTTCATACACCAGGTGTACCATACCCCAGCCAGGCTACACAGACACCGCCAATCTATCACAGAAGCATGGTCTAGATGCGGCTACACACCGGCAGGCTTCTTCCATTTGGTATGGGAGTTCCCGAGAGTCAGCCAGTTCTGGTCAGAGGTGTTGTCCAAGATTTCAGTGATCGTTGGGTAACTGCTGGCCGTGAGCCCGCTCACAGCTCTGTTGAGATGTACGAGACCCTTACAACCTGCCATGAGGTATCTGGCAGGACTACTACTGGTACTGGCACATAGGAGGATAGCTATGACTTGGGGGAGGGGCCGCCCAACACAGTGCACGATTGTGGCTCCAGGATGTCACCTACTGCCATGACATGGAAACAGCGTTCATTAGGACCCTTCCCTCCAGAATTAGGCACGTCCTCCAGAAATATGGGGCCCCTATATTCATTATTTGATGTCCCCTACAGATGGATAAACAGTTGCAAAACGGAGAATGTCAACTTTATTTATTTTATTTTTATTTTATTTATTTATATTTATATAGCGCACTAGCAGCCCGGGGGCATCGAGGCGCTGGTCAGAGAAAACGTTTTCATTACATGGTTGAGCTACTGGTTACATGAAGGCATAGCGTTAGGGTGAATACAATAGCAGTAACAATATTTACAGTGATTACAGGAGTTATGCAGGTATTTACACTAAGTGCAGGAGTTATTCAGGAAACAATGGGGCTCATTCCGAGTTGGGCAGTAATGGTTTACCGGCACCGGTAAGGATGCCGGTGCCGGTAAACCCTTGCCGCCCTATCCCGATGTCCCTTAGCGGGACCAGCAAAGGACGTGTGGTCTGACCACACGTCCTTTGCGGGTCCCGCCAAGGGACCAGGGCGCTAATAACGGGCCTGCTATTTGCGGGCCCGTAATTAGTGCCTTCCCCATTCCCATTGAGCCCTATGGGGGCTCAAATGGGAATGGGGAATGGTTTACTGAATGGGGACTTACCGGGTCCTCCAAGGTCGGAATGACCTGGTAAGTCGCCATTCAGCCAGACCGGACCCGAACCCGGGTTTGGAGGCAGCCAAAGTGCTAATAGCACCATGGCTACCTCCAAACTCGGAATGAGGCCCAATATGTGGGACATGGGTGTTAGGAGAATATTGAGATAGCAGGTTCAGGTGAAGAGCAAGTTCTTAATTGCTTTGCAGAAGCTATGTGTGATATTATCCCTCTGAGTTGTGGTGGTAGTGCGTTCCAGTGGGAGGCCACAATAAACGGAAAGCTGGCACCTCTGGCACGTGTCCTGGAGACCCTCGGTACTGTGATGCGGTTGTCGTTGGGTGTTCTAGTGGGTGTGGTCATGTGCGGTCTGTAGATTCTTTGTGACAGGTATAGGGGGGCAGTATCATGCAGGCATTTGTGCGTGATGGAGCGGGTTTTGAAGATTATCCTCTCTTTGATAGGGCGCCAGTGGACTTGTTACCTGATGGACATTATGTGGTCTTGTTTAGGGATGCCAATGGCCGCTCTGAGTGCATTGTTTTGGACCACCTGGAGTTTGTCAATGTTTTTTGTGGAGGTGCCGGCTAAGAGGGCATTGCAATAGTCCCAGCGGGAGTAGGTTATTGCTCTGGCTATGGTTAAGCAGTTTTCTTTGGATAGGAAGGGTCTGGCAGCAGTGAATAGTTTGGCATGGTAGGCTGCTGCAGACATGATTGCATTGACCTGTTTCGTCATGGAGAGGTTGGAGTCCAAGTACACCCTAACGGGTGGATTCATGGAAATAATGGGCGCTGAAATTTTCGGCGAAAGCGTGCGAAAGCGTGTGAATCGCAGTGCCAGTGCGAAAATCGCAGCGAAACCCGCGCACAGCGATTCATTGAAGTCCGTGCGTGAGGAAATTCCAGGATGTGCACCAAAATACTGCGTGGCGCACGCTGGCGCACACGTCTTCAAACCGCGTGCTCTAAGCGCACAGCTAAAGCGCATATAGCGCGGCGCACACAAGAAAAGTAGGCATAACACGGGGCGTGACACGCGGAATGGGGAACAACGCGTGAAAATGAGGGCGTCACGGGGGAAGTACAGGAGGCAAGTGCGCGGAATGCCCACACGCTCGCCTACAACACGTATTCCTGGAATCGAATAGGGAAAACCAGCGCATGGGCAAAGACGCACACAGGCCTAAACACGTCCGCCACATGAAGGCAGGCAGTAGCGTCCCTGCGCATGAAAGGAATGTGTGCCAAAATGTGCGCTAACAAAAAGGATGTATATACAGCCATGATGAATGTCCCATACTGTGGCCCTCTAGGCCAAATGACGTGCAAAGGGGTACGCGACAAACATTGACACCCGCTGTGTGAAAAATAGTGTGTGCGTGTATTTCGGGGGTGCGCGGGAAGTTTCACACGCGATAGGCCTTGGGCGAGCGGGGTATGTGTATTTCAGGGGTTCGCGTGAAGTTTCACACGCGATTGGCCTTGGGCGAGCGGGGTACGTGTAAATCTGGGGTGCGCGGGAAGTTTCACACGCGATTGGCCTGGGTACGTGTATTTCAGGGGTGCGCAGGAAGTTTCACACGTGATTTTGCTGTCAGAGCGGGGAACGTGTATTTCGGGGGTGCGCGGGGAGTCCTACACATGAATTGGCAGTGTGGGTCCCCCCAGGTGTCCCCTCTACCCCCTCCATGACCCCTGCAGGCAGCCCACACCACAGGGGACTACCCTGCACCCCTGGTCATGTCCCGCAGGCAGCCCATCCACCATGGGCATGCCCCCGAGCCAAGGCACATGTCACCTTGCAATATGATCAACAACTCATGTCCCCCTGCACCCCCACCCCCCAGCAGTCAGGGGCCCCTGCCAGCAGGCCCCCACTCATGTCCCACTCATGTCCCCCTGCACCCCCAGCCCCCAGCAGTCAGGGGCACCTGCCAGCAGGCCCCCACTCATGTCCCACTCATGGCCCCCTGCACCCCCACCCCCAGCAGTCAGGGGCACCTGCCAGCAGGCCCCCACTCATGTCCCACTCATGTCCCCCTGCACCCCCACCCCCCAGCAGTGCAGGGCACCTGCCAGCAGGCCCACACTCATGTCCCACTCATGTCCCCCTGCACCCCCACCCCCCAGAAGTCAGGGGCACCTGCCAGCAGGCTCCCACTCATGTTCCACTCATGTCCCCCTGCACCCCCACTCCTCAGCAGTGCAGGGCACCTGCCAGCAGGCCCCCCCACATGTCCCCCAGCACCCCCACCCCCCAGAAGTCAGGGGCACCTGCCAGCAGGCCGCCACTCATGTCCCCTTGCACCCCCACCCCCCAGCAGTCAGGGGCTCCTGCCAGCAGGCCCCCACTCATGTCCCACTCATGTCCCCCTGCACCCCACCCGCAGCAGTCAGGGGCACCTGCCAGGCCAGCAGGCCCCCACTCATGTCCCCCTGCATCCCCACCTCCCAGCAGTCAGGGGCATATGCCAGCAGGCCCCCACTCATGTCCCCTTGCACCCCCACCACCCAGCAGTCAGGGGCACCTGCCAGCAGGCCCCCACTCATGTCCCCCAGCACCCCCACCCCCTAGCAGTCAGGGGCACCTGCCAGCAGGCCCCCACTCATGTTCCACTCATGTCCCCCTGCACCCCCAATCCCCAGCAGTCAGGGGCACCTGCCAGCAGGCCCCCACTCATGTCCCCTTGCACCCCCACCCCCCAGCAGTGAAATGGCGATTCCATGACACAAACCAAAAGTCAACTATGTACATCAACACATGTCCGCCACACGAAGGCAGGCGGCAGCGTCCCTGCGCTTCAAAAAAATGTGCGCTATCAAAAAGCACGTATATACAGCTCTGATTAATTTCCCATACTGTGGCCCTCTAGGACAAATGACGTGCAAAGGGGTACGCGACAAACACAGACACCCGCTGTGTCAACAATAGCATGTATTTCGTGGGTGCGCGGGAAGTTTCACACGCGATTGTGCCTAGGCGAACGGGGTACGTGTACTTCAGGGGCTCACGGGAAGTTGGGCTCGTGGGAAGTTGGGCTCGCGTGAAGTTTTACACGTGATTGGGCCTGTGCGAGCGGGGTACGTGTAAATCTGGGGTGGGCGGGGAAGTACAGGAGGCAAATGCGCGGAACGCCCACACGCACGCGCCAAAAAAGACGCGCTAATCCAGAAACACGTATGCCAGCAGGAAGCAGGCGTACGTGGACCCGCGCAGCATAAAAGTGCGCGCAAACAACAAGCAAGCTCAGACGCCAGGATGAACATACCGTTCCCAGCAGCAGTGGTTGTGGGATACCGCAGGAGGAGGAGGAGGAGAGTCAGTCCCAGAATTTTCACACCCAGAACCATCCTTTTTGCATGCCTGATGACCAGGTGTATGGGAGGTACAGGTTTCCACCTCACATAATACTCGATCTGGTCAGTGAGTGGGAGGATGACCTCACATCAGCCACCCTCTGCTCCCAAGCACTCAGCCCCCTGGAGAAGGTCCTCAATGTCCTGCACTTATTGGCCACCGGATCATTTCAGCGGACAAGTGCCATAGTGGGGGGGGTGTCACAGGCCACACAGTCCCGCTGCCTACACCAGGTCTTGACCATCATGACTGCACACCCATCAGTGCGCAGGCATATATACCTGCCCAGTACACCTGCAGAAAGGCAGGCTGTCGTCCAGGATTTCTACGGGGTGGCACAATTCCCCAAAGTCCAAGGTGCCATTGATTGCACCCATGTGGCCCTACGTCCCCCCAGGGCATCAGAGCACATCTATAGAAACCGCAAGCACTGGCATTCCATCAACGTGCAGGTAGTATGTGATGCCAAGGGAATCATCACCTCAGTATATGCCAACTATCCAGGGTCCACCCACGACAGTTTCATTTACAGAATGTCAACCCTAAACCGGGACCTAGAAGCTGGGCGGCATGGCGATACATGGCTGCTTGGTGAGTATAAATGCCACAGCACATGCATGCATGCCAGATACTGAGTAATGTCACAACCCCACTAATGATACCCATCACCACCTCCCCAGGGGACAGTGCCTACCCTCTGAGCACCCACACGATGACTCCAATTTGGAACCCCACCACACCACCTGAGGTAAGATACAACACAGCCCATATTTCAACCCGGGGCATAGTGGAGCGCACATTCGGAGTGCTCAAGTCACGCTTTCGCTCCCTTGACCGTTCTTGTAACGCTCACCTGATTCTCGCAGAGGCGCCGGTCTTGACTGGGCGACTACCGTATCTTCAAGTTCTACCGTATCTTCTAGTTGTCCTTTACTGCAAAGTCTTTTCCCTGCAGATGCCAATTCTGTATGTCTGCTGGAGTTACAAGTTGCCTGGCTTTATCCTTAACTTCCTCTATGGATTCTGTGGCGATTACACCCAGAATTCTTTGTTCGGGAGTGATTGGTACAGGTTTAGGGTTGATCAAGTGTTCTTCCACTCCCATCCGAGAAAGGGCATCAGCTTTACCGTTCTTTGTACCAGGTCGATAGGTAATTATGAAGTCAAACTCGGCAAAGAATAATGCCCAACAGAGTTGTCTAGAGGATTGGGCTTTTGCGGTTTTCAAATATTGCAGGTTTCGGTGATCCGTAATCACAGTAACGGTGTGTCGGGCCCCAGCAGATAATGCCGCCAAGCCTTAAAGGCAGACTTGATAGCCAGAAGTTCCTTGTCAGTAATCGTGTAATTGATTTCAGGAGGCGAGAATTTGCGGGACCAAAATGCCACGGGATGCAACTGATTGGTTACCGGGTCCTTTTGTGATAGAACTGCCCCCATGGCAAGGCTTGAAGCATCAGTTTCCACGATGTAGGGGAGTTCGGGGCGAGGGTGTTTTAAGATTGGTGCAGAGATAAATTTAGTCTTCAAATCCTGGAAAGCTTGTTCCGCCTCGGTAGTCCATTCAAAACGTTTATTTTTCTTTAACAAGGCAGTGATGGGCTGGACTATTCGAGAGAATTCGGGGATAAACCTGCGGTAAAGGTTAGCGAAGCCTAACATGCTTTGCACACCTTTTACGGAGGATGGTGATGGCCATTTGAGAACTGCATCGACCTTCTTTGAATCCATACGTACTCCGCCAGGTGATAATATGAATCCCAAGAATTCAACTTCAGTCACGTTGAAAACACATTTTTCCAACTTAGCGAAAAGTTTGTGTTGACGCAATCTTTCGAGGACCATTTTCACGTGTTTCCGATGTTCAGATTCCGATGAAGAATAAACGGGGATGTCGTCAATGTAAACAACAACACACACATCTATGAGCTCTCTGAGGACATCGTTCATAAAATATTGAAAGGCGGCCGGGGCATTGCAAAGTCCGAAGGGCATGACCTGATATTCAAATAGCCCATACTTGGTGCAGAAAGCCGTCTTCCATTCATCGCCCTCTTTTACTCGTACCAAGTGGTAAGCTCCTCTAAGATCCAGCTTTGTATATATGCATGCTTTTCTGACTTGGTCCAGGAGTTCAGGGATCAAAGGTAACGGATATCTATTCTTAACGGTGATCTGGTTCAGGGAGCGATAATCGATACAAGTTCTAAGGTCTCCTTCCTTTTTTGGAACGAAGAACAAAGCTGAAGAAGCAGGGGACTTGGAAGGACGAATAAACCCATTCGCCAGGTATTGATCCAGGTATTGTCGGAGGTGAAGGTTCTCAGGCTCGGTGAGGGCATAAATTCTACTACAAGGAGGAGTAGATCCAGGTATCAGGTCTATCTGGCAGTCATAAGACCTATGAGGAGGTAGAGTGTTAGCCTGATCCTTCCGGAAAACATCTTGGTATTCTAGGTATTCGGGAGGTAACTGGGGAGTCTCTGAAGAAATTGCTGCCAGTGCAACACCAGGTGGAGGGTGACAAGTAGAGACACATTCTGGAAACTGGACCATTCTTGCTCGCCAATCGATCAGAGGATTGTGTTTCTCTAACCAAGGTATTCCTAGAATAATCTGAAACTGAGGGGCCTTGATCACATCGAACACGATCTTCTCATGGTGTCCATCTTGACTTACTAGCGTCACCTCTTGAGTGGTATGCGTTACTGGCCCGGAGGCTATCTCCGTACCATCCACTGTAGTAATGACGTCCTTTACAGCCTTGGGACAAAGTTAGATTCATCCTCAAAACCATTTCATGATCCACATAATTGCCGATGGCACCGCTGTCGACGTAAGCTTCAATTGCATGTAATCGATCCGGATTATCAGGGCTAATGAGGACCATAGGTATCACGAAATGCGAGGTCACGGAACTGGTTTTCACGCTCGGCAAGAGGACCTCTATTCTTGTCGGGCAAGGTCGTTTCCCTGCTCAGAGTTTGTAACTTTGGTAACTGCAGCTCCTACTGCCTTCTTGGCAGGTTTCACCGGACAGTCTCGAAGAAAGTGCCCTGAGTTTCCGCAATATAGGCATAATTGCAACTGTTTTCTCCTTTCCCGCTCCTTTTGTGTTAGAGGACCTTTCAGACCCCCTATTTGCATGGGTTCCCCGGAGTCTACTCCTTTGGAAGGAGTTGGCGGTTTGGAAAATACTGGAGCATCAAACTTGGAACGGTCGGCCTTCCTGTTCTGCAGTCTATGATCTATTTGAACAACCAAGTCTATATAATCCGAACAGTCTTGTGGGGGATTCACTACTTGGGCTAAAACGTCTTTGAGCTCTCCACGTAGACCTCTATAAAACAGCGTAATCCTTTTGTCCTCAGGCCATTGAGTTTCCACTATTAGTCTATTGAAAGATGCAATATAAGCCAAAAGGTCTTGATTACCCTGTCGCAACGAAAGAAGCTCATTGTCCAAGGCCTGTCCCTGTGAATGTCTTGCGAACAGTTTTTCCATACTAAGCTGAAAGGCTTGAAAATCATGGAGAACCGGATCATCTTGATTAAAGAGAGGGATCGACCAGTCTGCCGCATTGCCACTAAGGTACGAAAGTACAAAAGCTACTTTAGCTTGATCAGTTGGAAAGGCTGCTGGCCGGCATAAGAAGTGCAACCGGCACTGATTGATAAATACTGCAAACCTCTTTGGGTCACCAGAAAATCGTTCGGGCGGAGCCAGAGGTACATTCCCAGGTAGGTTGATCTGCACTGGATTCATAGAGGATGTTGAAGGAAGATTTGCCCCTGATGCGGGTAACGGGGTTTGTCCGGCTTGTGACTGTAGCAATTGTCTAGCAAGACCGTCTGTTCTCTCCTTGGAAATAATTAGTTCCCTTCTTAGAGCATTCGTTTCCTGACAAGCTGCATGCACTTCTGCCCTTAGTTCCCCTAGTAACCGGGCTAGGTGGTCAGTATCCGAGGTTTCCATAGCGCCTGGGCGAGAGTTTTGCGGTAGGCTTTGCGTTCTGTAACGCTCACCTGATTCTCGCAGAGGCGCCGGTCTTGACTGGGCGACTACCGTATCTTCAAAAGTGATGTGTAGCACCCGGTTGGCTCTTTGGGCTGGACCTCTGTGCACTGTATGCCTGACTTCAAGAGTAAGATGTCTGCAGATAGAAAATATGGGATTAATGAACTGGGGTTATTGGGGTGTCCCTATCTCTTTCCTTTTTTGCTCTCCAGTAGACCCCCAAAGGTTAACGCTCTCACCTTAGGTAAGTGAATGCCGAGCTCTCCATCTGCCTCGGGGCAGGGTGCTGTAACCAGTTTCTTCACTGGATAGGTAGCGCAGGCCCCTTGACTTCAGAGGACTGCTGTCTGTCGTTTACTGCACGAACGGTAAGTTTCGAGTAATTCTATTGTCTTTAAAGTCTTTAGTAATGATGTCTCTTGTTTTGCAGGGTTCCGGCGATGGCGGATGACGGGCTGAAGTGAGTTGAAGATGGAGTCCGTGTGATGAATAGAAGCGCCTGGAAGCACGTAAGTAAGCGCTTGTTGCCTCCTTCACGATGCGCTCTAACTGTCTTTTATTTTGCAGGTACGAGTTCGGAGCGGCTGCAGGGTGCCGGAATACCCACTGGGTTAGATGTGGAAAGGAGTAATGGCACGTGAGTATTAAAGTTCCCCAATGTCTTTAAACGCACCTTGTTTGTCTTTCAGATGCAGGATGCAGTGCCGAAGGCCTCCGGAGCGTGCAAAGAGTTGGTAAGCTTTTGTCTTTCAGATGCCGGAATGCAGTGTGAAGACCTCCGGAGCGCACGAAGAGTAGGTAAGCCTTTGTCTTTCAGATGCCGGAATGCTAACCTGTTCTTTCTTTTCTTTATAGGTGTTGGTGAAGACTGGATTCAGGATGGTAAGCCTTTTTCCTTAGGCCCAGGATCCGATGCAGAAGACACGATGAGCGTTCTGCTGCAGAGGATGCAGAATAACGCAAAGCAAGATTCATCCACCGGGTGTGGTTTAAATAGCTTCCAGTAGTGCTTAGGTGTCTCCTTCCACAGCCACGCCTAGGTAAGAAAAGAGTTCCTGCTTTCCAGAAGAGTTCCAGTGTTCTGAATCTAGGGAGTGGCTCCTGCCCCACCCAACAGGAAAAGTAGTTCCAAACAGAAGAGGATCAGAGGCTCAACTGGCAGGCAAGTAAGCAGCATGGTCTGCTGCAGGTAAGTCCACCCAAGCATTATGAGCCCGGCGCTTCCAGCGCTGGGACTGGGCATATTTATGAGCCTGGTGCCACTGGCGCCAGGACTGGGTCCAAAAGGTCCCAATTGGGACTGGTTGGCCCTCGGAACCTGGGTTATGGATCTGCTTCCAAGGGAGTTGGGAAAACCCTGACCTTTTGGAAGCAGAGATCATGACAGTTCTGGTGGGCATCTGTTAAACGCTCCCCCAGTAGTGTGCAGGATCATAGTGGCAGCATGTCTCCTGCACAACGTTGCAACACGCCGGGGCCTGCCGGTGGACATGTTGGTGCCCCCACCTCCCCAACCACATGCACGCCCGCTGCGCATGGGAGGGGAAAGGGCACAGGGTGAGGCAGCCCGAACACAGCTGGTGGCTAATTACTTCACTTAGAATCACACCCCTGTGGAGTGCACACAGCCCTGCCACATACCAGCTGACAATCAATGATGATGACATGAGGGACAGTCAACTGTCACAAACATACCATCCTGAGATTGGTCACCTGGAAGTGTCACAATGTGTGCATCCCTACCTACAGAAACACCACCAATGCTGTGTCATCAAAAGACACATATGCTGCTAAATGCATGACCCCCTTGCAAAATACAACATGAGAACAGTGCCATGTCACCCAACCCCTCCCCAGCACCGCCACCCAACACACCATGGCATGTCATGCTACGTGAGAACAAACAAAGCAATCCCAAAAACCTGACACAAGTGTCACAAAGTACAGTGTCCCTAATGGAAACTGGCCACACACAATATGCTCCTAGTAATGTTGAACTAACAACACACATGACCAAATACTTACCAACTAAACAATGCATCTAGACAAGTTCAAACATTTCTAAAACATGACAGTACTAAGTTAAAGTAGTCGTAGTCATACAACCTGAATATGCCACCACATCGCCCCCTTCCAACTGTAGTGTTGCAGCCTTCAAAACTGGTCTGTGTACTGCATACAACATGAACTCCATCTCCAAAGTAGACGGCCTTGTGAAGACATGAGGAATGAACCTGCAAATTCAGAGGGAGACATGGAAGCAAAATCATACATTAATACATCATTCAGTGTACAATACAACAACAATATACACAAGGAATGTCTACACAGTATTGACTACAGACTGCCCACACAGCTCATGGGAGCCCAACGTCACTGTGTACATCACTGTCACTTGGTCACACCCTTTGCAAGCCCATGGAAACCGGAAGCAGGAGGGGTGTGTGTCTCATGAACCCAAGCATCTAACCCAAACTCAGGACAAGCCTGCATGTGCCCAGCCGGAATACAGTGGATGCCCACGGGAGCCACACAAGGCAACACACTGTCAAATTATTTTTTTTAAAAATCAAAATTCTAAATTCTAAATTCAAAATTCAAAAATCAAAAATGGCCATGTGGGAGCCGGGGGGGGGGGGCACCCAGGAGGTCCGAGGACAGGGTGCGCACCAACAGCCACCTGTGTGGATGTTGGGAAACAAAAACACCTCCACAGGCTCATGGCCTGCACAGCTATGCCAATGTGGGAGAACTGCTGCTGTCACTCTCATGCTGCATCAGGAGGTGGTGGTGGTGCTATGGGAGGCAGCCCACGCAAAGCCCTGGTATGGTCCTCCATGGCAGCAAGCATGCAGGTGTGGAAGGTCTCGTTCTGGAGGATTATAGTGCGGAGATCCCCATGCAACACCTGACGTGATGCCCGGATCTCCTCCCGAGTTGCCCGCATCTCAGCTGAGAGCGTACTTGTGAGGTGCTCCAGCCGCTGTTCTGCCCTAAAATTAGCGGAAGTCTCAAGCTCAAGAAGAGTCTGCCTGAGGTTATGGAGTTCTTCACTCAGGGCTTCCCTGTGGCCCTGGGACTCTATTGAGATGGATTGGCGCAGAGTCTCCAGTGCCGCCTGTTGGACGCCAACATGTCTTCCCTGTGTGATCGGCAAATGGAGTCTGCTGCCTGCTGTAGTTGCTCCATCTGCCTTTCAGGGGGGATAATGGAAGTGACCACCCTCTCCATTGCCTGAGCCATCATTTCAACTGATGCAGACTGTTGGGTTGCCATAGCATACATGGAGTTCTCCCATACGCTATTGCCTGGTGGCGTATGGCCACCGCGTCGATGGGCACCACACCTGTTTGGGGCAAGGCGATGTGCACCTTGCTGTGCTGGCACCACCTGAAGCTGCAGGACTGCATTCCCCCTCTGATCTGCTGGCCCAGGAACAGAATCAGATGCTGTGGAGTGTGACCCTGCATCCGAAACCGCCAAAGGCGCCTCTACCAACACTGACATCCCCATAGAGGGATCTACCCCTGGTGCAGGTGGGTTGGACAGAACAGAATCCCTGCCAGAAACACTTAACTGTGACGGTACATAGGGCTCATCATCCGAATCAGCACCTGAATAGAGGTCTGGGGAGGTGCACCCAAAGACACCCATGGAAAGTATGGTCTGCAGGAAGTTTGGGTTCTCACCCACCACCACACCACTTGCCCGGTCGTGCCTGGGATTCCTCCTGGATCTGCACCATCTCCTCAACCTCAACAGCATCAAGTGCGTCATCCCCTGCAAAAACATGAAAGAGAAAAAATGGAAACAGGCATTAGCACCATAGCACACAAATAGGCATGTCAAGCTACAGAACCAGTACATGATTCACACATGTCCCACATGACTATAACCCTCCCATGCCTGCACTGTCACTGAGTAGTAAGGGGAGGCAAAAGGCAGACACTGATGACACCAATATGGGAGAACAACACATTTGCTGCATGCTGGATAACACAGCCATCGCACATTGGCATGTCCAATACACATACATGACACATGGCAGCACACAGATGGCATTTAGCATAGCCATGGTACATTTGACAAGTACAGCCATATGTCAGTGATTGAGTACTGTCACCCATCCATGTGAGATGGACATGATGACATGAAAAATGTTGCATACTGGGACTAAGTACACATATGCTACTCACTGCAACACATGCAAGGTACAAGAATACAGTAATAGTTGGCTGATCTATTTTTCGTCACATTGACATCGCAGGAAACATCTGTCATTTTCCACATGCAAACAGGCACTCATCTAAACATTAGTGCTGGCCAATACTCCATCAGCCTGAATGGTCTCATTGTGTACATAACCAGGTAAAGCATTGCCCCAGTGTGGCCAGTAAACAATGACCGAAGCATATCACATATGTCTCAATATGGTTGATAAATGTCTAGCAAAAAAGGGGAGAGTGGAAAATATTATCCTGAAGGCACACTTACAAATTCTGACCAATGTAGTTGCAAGATGGCAGTACAAGGTCAACTGCACAATTGTGGACCTAATAGGATACTGTGGGCAGAAGGGATGCAGTCATAGCCAAATACAAGGCATGTGATCCCTTGTGAGGAAGGAAATGGATGACCCATAACACTCTGGAGTACACACCCTCACCTGGCACTCAATAAGAACCCGTCACCCAAAATACATACACATGCATTACACACACACACATGGGCACTCACCGGACAATGCTTCGTAATCAGGTAGTTCTCCCATACCTCGGATCTGTTCCTCTGTGACGAAGGTCCCAGCAACAGACTCATGTTCAGTGAGTTTGTTGTCCTCTTGTGGAGACCCACCGCCAGTCACCAGAGTAGCGGCATGATTTGAGGCCAGCTTGTCCTTTTCTCTGCGTTTCAGGTCATTTCACCGCTTGTAGCAATCATCAGCTGAGCGCCTCACAAATCCAAGGGCACTTATGTGGTTGGCGATGGTCTGCCAGTGTGCCTTACGTTGACCAGGTGTGGTCTTGGACCCTGCAGTCACCACCATTTCGTGGCTATGTTGCGACACATAGCTCACAAGTGCATTAAGCTCCGCGTCATTAAAGCAAAGCTTCCTTGACGTGCTGGAGTGTGTAGCCATGCCTGGGGTCTCAGCCTGTCGTGCCAGAGCACCCTTCTTCGCTTTTTAGAAGGTGGAGCGGAGCCAGAGTGGCTAACGCCGCTCTGGTCAGTAGGGGCAGAATCACTGGTGGACTGGGTTGTTGGAGTGTGCGAATGCACATTGACCATAGGACTTGGTGCAGGCATTGTCTGAAGTGTGATGTTGGCAGGGGGAACATCAGTATGATGGACCAGGACCGACACTGTCCTGGCTGGGAGAGTCGGAGCTGGGGCGGATGGAGCTGCAGCTGCCCCTGCAGCCTCACCACCCTGCATACTTTGGGCAGCAGATGACATAGCTGCCCCAGATCCACGTGCCTTGGTGACAACTTGCACCGCCACACGTGGCCTAGATTTGCTGACCTGGAAGTCAGCCAGGGAGTCATCCTGTGCCAGGTCAGGTGCCACAATGGGCTGGTCCAACAGGGGCTGAGCTGGGATGGTCTCAGCCACGTTTCCCTCAACCATGGGGGGGGAGCATGGGTGTTCCTGATTGGTCCTCCACACATGGGGGTCTAGGGGCACCCTGCAAATCCTGGCCACGTCCCCTACCGCGCCCACCACGTCCACCTTTTGAAGGTCGGCCACCTTTGCCTCCCTTACCGCTTGGTCGCCTCCCAACCATGGCACTGATGTTGTTGTGCGTATGGGACGAGCAGTAAACTATTGTCCTGGGCAATTGGGGGTCAAAGGGGTAGGGTGGAATTCGTACCCTAGTGCTGTAACAAGGCTGTCTGTGACCCCTGGGGGAAGATGATGGGTTACGCAACGCACAGGCAGCCCAAAAACAAAAGTAACCGTGCACGCAACCCCTTGTAGACCACGTGCATGGAAAAATGAACCCGCACTACGCTGTGGCACCCAGAAACACAAAAATGAGCATACGCGTAATACACGCAGCCTACAATGACCTCTGAAGGGGAGTGCGACACACGGGGCAAGCACAGTTGCTAAGTACGTGCGGAACTCACCGTCTGCCTGGAATAAGAACGTGAAAAATAAGCGCGTGTGCGCGTTGGCAACACCCCCGCCAAAAGAAGAATTGTATGCTGTCTGAGGAGACAGGAGAAAAGGAGAAGTGAACACTGTTTGAGGAAACAGGCCCAAAAAAAGTAGAAAAATGAAAGCTGTCAGATGTATCAGGGAGTACGAACTGGAAACGCTGTGGAGTAATCGAGTGTGAACCGACAAGAAGTACAGAATTCACCCACTCGCTCTCCACGAAAAGCACGTACAAGAAAATGGTGTTCTACACGTACCTTTTAAACCGGCCCACATGTACACGTCACTTACGCGTGTACGCGTCCTTTCCTCCAATTACACGCGCTGACACTCAGACGTGCAGCTTTTCCACGTGTGCTCTGTCATCACGTGCTATGAGGGAAACACCCGCGCGTGTCACGTCACAGACCCGCTTACGCGCTAAGGGCCTTTGGTCCAATGAAATCGCGTACGTGCGCTGACACGCTTATGCGCTAAGGGCCTTTCCTTGAATTACACGCTGACGTGCAAGATTTTCATGTGCCAAATCACTCCGTATCAAGCTGGCCACGCGTTCACACACGGAAGACCACGCTCCTGCCCAGAAGGCAGAATTCCTGCCCCCCAGAGCCCCGAGCACGCTCCCATCTGCCATCTGCTGCTGCCTGATTGCCTGCTGCCCACGTGCCCTGCCATTTGCTGCCTGCACGTCAGCCAGGGGTGCTGTTGCTGTGACCACCCCTGCTGGAACCGAAGACTCCCGACTGCTATTCCATCGCTCCACAGCCGAGCCCCAGGACCCAGTTGCCCACCCACACCTGCCTCTTGGGTTGCCATGTAGGGCATTGCACCATCTGGCACCACTGGCAACCCCCAGCCAGAGAGACAGAGGGCCACCAGCTTCACTGCCACCAAAGTTGGTGTCCTGGTGGAGCAAGGCCTGGGGCAGTATGATGCCCTCTTCGGAAGTTCACGCGCCGACAAGGAAGGACGGACTCGGATCTGGACGGACATCGTGACTGCCATCAACGCGGAGGGGGTGGCAGTCTGCAACTTCCAACATGTCAAGAAGCGCTGGGAGGACTTCAGGTCCAGGACTCTCAACAAGGCCCGGCGCCTCTTGAAGGCAGTGGATGCTAAGGGGCTACCTGTCGGAACATCAGATGAGGGTCCTGGAACGCATATGCCCAGCGCTCCACGTCTAGGGCCTTGAGAGGCAGACCCGTCTGGAGTCGAGCGGTAAGTGTACATGCATACTGATTGGAAGCTGTGCGTGTGGTGGTATGCCAGTAGTGTGCAGGTTGTACATGTGGTTTTGTAGGGCCATGTATGGATGTATATGTACAGGGCTGTGAGGCTGACACATGCAAATCCTTTCATGTGTGAGACACATGGATGGTGTATGTGTGGGTAAGCATGCAGGCCAAATGCAGATGTGTGAGCACACGTTTGGATTACTGTGTATGTAAGTTGGCATGGTTGTGGTGTCACACATGGATGTTGGTTCCAGCTGCATGTATCTGCACCGTGTACATGTGCATGTGTGTGTATTTGACATGGGTGCAACAGTGATGCAACATGGATGCATGTGAGACTGATATGTAGAAGACTGATTGCCAGATATGACATGGATGCCAATCTCATCACTGCGACAGTTGGCGGAGGTGTACACATGCATGTAAGTGTGGTGGCGTGTGTGCATGTCTAGTGCACTCCCTGTGTTTCATGTGATGTCTGGCTCACCTTTGGCTGCTCATGCTGTTGTATGTGTATGGATTGTGCTGGCTGTTGCAATATGGCTGTGAAATAGCTCATGTGTGTGAGTTGCAATGACATGTGTGTTGGGGATTGTGATGCCATGTCTGAAGTTTGACAATGCCACTCATGTACAACTGTCATGTGTGTATGAGTCCATTGTACAGTGTCCTGATGCCTGTCTCCTATCTCTCCCTGTCTGCAGTGTCAACTGATGAAGAGGGCGAGAAGGTGCTGTGGAGCACATCGGCAGGGATCGCACCGCCAGCCGGAGACGCAAGGCCCGGCTCCCCTCCCAGGTTGTCATCTCGTCGGGGAGTGAGGAGTCCGGTGCCGCGTCCCAAGTCGCAGCTGACGAGGGGAGGTCCAAGAGGCCGAGGTTGGAGTTGGACTCCTCGGCAGCCGAAGGGGCAGCTGAGACCCCACAGGGCCCGATGGAGGAAGATGGCACAGAGTCATCCAGGTTGGTGGGGGGTTTGGTGGAGGAGGAGGCCGTGCAAGGGACAGAGACGGGGTCTGGAGGTGGGGATTCCACTGGTGCTAGTGGTGCAGTGCAGGGCCAGGGACAGGAGGCAGCACAGGCCACCGTAGAGGTGCCTGTGTGTAATCCTGTCCCCGATCCTGTGACTGCATCATCTTGCACCAGCAGGGATACCTACGTCCAGACCCGTTCTCAGGGAGGGGATTGGCTTACACCAACTGGCCTTCCTCTCCCTGCGGATGTGGGGATGTGGCTATCCGGCACCGGGTTGAGCCTGTCCTGGGTGGGGTGGCTTTGCGTCAACGTGCCATGCGAGCTGAACTGCAATCTTTTCATGAGGAGACTGCACGTCTTCTCGCATGGCTCGTTGACCGCGTTGACCCACTGGGACAGCTCACCAGGGCCGGATTACTCCGTTTTCTGGACCTTGTTCCGACCCCCTCCTCAACTGAACCCCCTATGCGCCAGTTGTCCTCCGTGCCATCTTCCCACCCATGTGTCACCTGGGTGTCCTGTGGAGCTGCATCTGACCCTGCGGCCAGGCTGGTGGAGGACACATCCCTGCCACAGTCGGGAGTCAGACGTCCAGCAGGGGTGGCCACCTCAACAACTACACCCCAGCTGGAGGAGGATGTGCAGGCAGCAGGAGCCAGGGCATAGGCAGCGGCACAGCAGCAGCAGCAACAAGGTGGGAGCCATGATGGCTCAGGGCCTTCATCATCGGAGGGGCAGGCAACGGCCGGAGGGCAGGAGGACCCTGGACGGGAAGTGTCTTCCTTGTGACAGCGGTTGGGCCATGCGATAGATGCGGAGAGGCAGCAGGCGGAAGAGGCAGGGCTCTCGATGGTCAGGGCGGAGAACTCCATGCGTAGGGCCCTGAGGCGGGCCGAGTGCCTCGAGGCCATTCGCAGGGACCAGGAGTTCCAGATGTCATCGTCCCTGCGAACCCTCGAGGCCATGGAAGAGGACTGCCTCCGGGACATCTAGCAGGAGTTCGATGATGCCCTGACCCGGGACATCAACATGTGAGCCGTTGGACTTGCCTGCTGCCCTTGTAAATAGTTAGTTAGTATTAGGTTTCCTTTCGTTTTTTCTTTATTTTGGACCGCTTGGACAATGGACCACATTTTTGTATATAGTTTTTTTATTAGGTAGTAGTTTTTGGTAGGTTTCATTTCTTAAGTTGGGCTCATGGACCCTGGATTCTTCAATTGTATATAGTTCTACATTAGATTCAACTTTTTTAATATTTTTTTTGTGTTCACCATGGAGCAATGGTTTTTACTTTTTATTTTCCCTTGGATTTGATTTTTTGAATTGTGACTTTGGACAACATTTCTTTTTGGATTTCTTTTGCTTATGTTTTCCGGATTTTCATAATTTAGCACACATGGACCATTTCTTTTGTTATTCCCATTGTTGTGTGCTTAATTTGATTTACGTTCATGTTATCTTTAATATATATTTTTTTATACTTCCATTTGTGGTATCATCTCATTGGTTTCTTGCATGTCATGATATGGGTTTTGACATTCACTTGCACCCATTGTGTGTGTGCGACGGACATGTGTTCATTTACATACTTGCCATTGGGGTTGTATCATGTAATTGGCATTTCTATGTGGGTGGATGCAATACTTGGGTGGGTCTTTGGCATGTGGAGGCTGGCCATAAGGGCCAGGGATCTAGATGGTGATGATGTGTTGGCTGGGGGACATGAGTGGGGGCCTGCTGGCAGGTGCCCTGCACTGCTGGGGGGTGGGGGTGCAAGGGGACATGAGTGGGACATGAGTGGGGGCCTGCTGGCAGGTGCCCTGCACTGCTGGTGGGTGAGGGTGCAGGGGGACATGAGTTGGTGATCTGTGGTACAAGCGGACAGGTGGCTTGGCTGGGGTGCATGGCCATGGTGGATGGGCTGCCTGCGGGACATGACCAGGGGTGCGGGGTAGTCCCCTGTGGTGTGGTCTGCCTGCAGAGGCCATGGAGGGTGTAGAGGGAACACCTGGGAGGACCCACACTGCCAATTCACGTATAGGACTCCCCGCGCACCCCCGAAATTCACGTACCCCGCTCTGACAGCTAAATCGCGTGTGAAACTTCCGCGAACCCCTGAAATACACGTACCCCACTCGCACAGGGCCTATCGCGTGTGAAACTTCACGCGAACCCCAGGAATATTGGCCCTGTGCGAGCGAGCGGGGTACGTGTAGTTCTGGGGTACAGTGTGAAGTTTTACACGCGAAAGGGCCCTGTTGAGCGGAGTACGTGTATTCCTGGGGTTCGCGTGCAGTTTCACCCGCGATTTCAGCAGGGTACGTGTATTACGGGGTTCACGTGAAGTTTCACACGTGAAAGGGCCCTGGTCGAGGGAGTACGTGAATTTCAGGGGTACGCAGCACGTTTTGCACGCGAAAGGGCAACACCCGTGTACAATACGTCACAGACGCGCTTACGCGCTAAGGGCCTTTGGTCCAATGATATCGCGTACGTGTGCTGACGCACTTACGCGCTAAGGGCCTTTCCTAACTTACACGCTGACGTGCAAGATTTTCACGTGCCAAATCACTCTGTATCAAGCTGGCCACGCATACACACACGGAAGACCACACTCCAGCCCTGAAGGCCATTTTCCTGCCCCCAGAGCCCCGAGCACGCTCCCACCAGCCATCTGCTGCTGCCTGTCTGCCTGCTGCCCACGTGCCTTGCTATTTGGTGTCTGCACGTCAGCCATCTGCAGGGGTCCAGTTGCTGTGTCCACCCCTGCTGGAACAGAAGACTCCCGACTGGGATTCCATCGCTCCACAGCCCAGCCCCAGGACCCAGTTGCCCACCCACTCCTGCCTCTGCGGTTGCCATGTCGGGCACATCTCCATCTGGCACCACTGGCAACCCCCAGCCAGAGAGACAGAGGGCCACCACCTTCACTGCCACCGAAGTTGGTGTCCTGGTGGAGCAAGTCCTGGGGCATTATGATGCCCTCTTCGGAACAAGACGCACCAACAAGGAAGGACGGACCAGGATTTCTTTAGCTTATGTTTTCTGGATTTTCATAATTTATCGGACATGGACGATTTCTTTTGTTATTCCCATTGTTGTGTGTTTAATTTGATTTACGTTCATGTTATCTTTAATATATATTTTTTTATACTTACATTTGTGGTACATCTCATTGGTTTCATGCATGTCATGATATGGGTTTTGACATTCACTTGCATCCATTGTGTGTGTGTGACGGACGTGTTCATTTACATACTTGCCATTGGGGTTGTATCATGTAATTGGCATTTCTATGTGGGTGGATGCTATACTTGGGTGGGTCTTTGGCATGTGGAGGCTGGCCATAAGGGCAAGGGATCTAGATTATGATGACGTGTTGGCTGGGGGACATGTGTCGGGGCCTGCTGGCGGGTGCCCTGCACTGCTCGGGGGTGGGGGTGCAGGGGACATGTGTGGGGGCCTGCTGGCAGGTGCCCCGCACTGCTGGGGGGTGGGGATGCAGGGGACATGTGTGGGGGCCTGCTGGCTGGTGCCCCTCAGTGCTGGGGGGTGGGGGTCCAAGGGGACATGAGTGGGACATGAGTGGGGGCCTGCTGGCAGGTGCCCTGCACTGCTTGGGGAGTGGGTGTGCAAGGGGACATGAGTGGGGGCCTGCTGGCAGGTGCCCTGCACTGCTGGGGGGTGGGGGTACAAGGGGACATGAGTGGGGGTCTGCTGGCAGGTACCCTGCACTGCTGGGGGGTGGGGTGCTGGGGGACATGAGTGGGGGCCTGCAGGCAGGTACCCTGCACTGCTGGGGGGTAGGGGTGCTGGGGGACATGAGTGGGTGCCTGCTGGCAGGTGCCCCTGACCACTGGGGGGTGGAGGTGCTGGGGGACATGAGTGGGGGCCTGCAGGCAGGTGCCCTGAACTGCTGGGGGGTGGGGGTGCTGGGGGACATGCGTGGGGGCCTGCTAGCAGGTGCCCTGCACTGCTTGGGGGGTGGGGGTGCAAGGGGACATGAGTGGGGGCCTGCTGGCAGGTGCCCTGCACTGTTTGGGGGGTGGGGGTGCTGGGGGACATGAGTGTATGCCTGCTGGCAGGTACCCTGCACTGCTGGGGGATGGGGGTTCAAGGGGGTAATGCGTTGGGGATCACTAGTGCAAGGTGACATGTGGCTTGGCTGGGGGGGCATGCCCATGGTAGATGGGCTGCCTGCGGGACATGACATGGGGTGAAGGGTAGTCCTCTGTGGTGTGGTCTGCCTGCAGGGGCTGTGGAGGGTGTAGAGGGAACACCTGGGAGGACCCACACTGCCAATTCACGTGTAGGACTCCTCTGCACCCCCGAAATACACGTACCCCACTCGCACAGGGCCGATCGCATGTGAAACTTGCCCGCACCCCAGTAATACACGTACCCTGCTGAAATCGCGTGTGGAACTTCCCTGCAACCCAGATATACACGTACCCTGCTGAAATTGCGTGTGGAACTTCCCGCACACCCCTGTAATAAACGTACCCTGCTGTAATCGCGTGTTAAACTTCCCCGCACCCCAGAAATACATGTACGCTGCTGAAATCGCATGTGGCACTTCCCGCGCACCCCAGTAATACACGTTCCCCGCTCGGCGTTTGCTGTTTGGCAGCCCTGTATACTGGTCCAGGGTTAGCGCAGCCCTTTGCATTGAATTGGGAATTTTGATGGCTTTTCCTTGCGCGAGGGCGTTCTTGGGGGCGTAACTGGCGTTGCTGCAGCGTCGCTGCGCCACTCTGCGCCACGGCTGGTTTTGGAGGCTAAAATCCGTGAATACGCTGTGCGTGGATATCGATTTTAGCGCACGCAGCTGGCACAGACATTCGCACGCGCACACTGTGCGCCAGCCGCGTGCGCCACTTTTGTGTGAAATTCTATGAATTAAGTATTTTAATAACGTGTGAGACAGGGATTTTAGCATTGTCGATAGTGAATGTGCTATTTTTGTCGTCAAGTTTCTTTAGGGTTTCTGGGGATCCAATTAGGAGGAGTTCCATTTTGTCTCCATTCAGACAAAGCCAGTTTTCCACCATCCACGTTTGGATGGTGGCGTAAATTGAGTTGAGGATTTTGGTGTCAACTTCGTAGTTACCCGAGAGTGGGATGAGTACCTGCGTGTCATACACATAGTTGTATACGTGATGCCCAGGTCATCGTGTATGAGGAAGAGTGGCCTTGTGAAAATGTACAGGACGGGGGAAATACGGGAGCCTTGTGGGATACCAAATTATAAGATGTTGGGGTGTGCACAGGTTTGGTCTGAGAAGACCTTCATTGCTCTGTCTTTGAGGAATGAGGTGATCCAAGCTATGGCATCAGCGGAGAAGTTGGCAGCAGATGATAAGTGATGACAGAGAATGTCATGATCAACGAGGTTGAACACTGCCGACAGGTCTAGGAGGAGGAGGAGGGCTGGCTTGCCTTTGTCTCTTATGTCATCCATTTGGTTTTTGAGGTCTAGCAGAGCTGTTTCGGGTCCGTGACCTGGGTGGAAACCAGACTGGCTTAGACCTAGAAGTTTGTTGGTTTTAAGGAATCTTTGTATTTGGAGGTATGCTGCTTTACCCAGTATATTTAATAGAATCTGAACTGTGGTGATGGGTCTGTAGTTCCCTAGTTTTGTTGGGTCAAGCGTTGGCTTCTTTAGGTGAGGGCAAACCCAAGCTTCCTTGAGGCAGGTTCGGACATATCCAGTGGCAAATGAGGCATTAATATATGCAGCGAGTAAGGGGGAGAGGGTGGGAGTGTGTTTCTTGATAAGCTCTGCGGGGCAGATGTCCCCTTTACAGTTTGATGGTTTGATCGATTTCATAGGAACAATGACTTACTTTTCTTTAATATCCTGGAAGGAGAAGATGGGAGAATCCCTCGTTTTAGGGTTAGTGAGGGGTTGAGGTTTAGAGGTGTGGTTTTTGAGATATTTTGGTGAGCTCAGATTTTGTTTCGGCAGATGTCGAGTTTGTTCAGCATAGCCCATTAGATGCTATTGCACCAAGTTTCATATTTGGCAAAGTATTGCGGGGTGTAGAAGGGAATTCAAGTTCCCTAAGTATAGCAAAGATTTCTTTAGAGTCTGATTTAGCTTTGGCTATTCTAAGGTTGAAGGAGGTAGCTTTCACTTTGATGATGGCCAGTTTGTTTTCTTTGGCTATTTTATAAAATTCTTGTTTCGTGGTGTTACTAGGTTCCGCTTTCCATCTGGAGAGAGCTTCTCTTTTCAAGGCGCGTAGCTTCAGGAGTTCAGGGGTCTACCGCGCATTTGAGTGTTTGGTCAGTTTGGCATTCCTAGAGGTGAGAGGGACAATGGCATTAACAGCTTGTGTGATAATACCATTGAATGTTTGTGCTAGCAACTCTGGGATGTTAGAGAAAGGGAATTTAAGAGCAGGCACAAGTAGGTGCCGGATAAGTCTTTCTTTAATGAGCAGGCGGGAGTTTCTTGTGAATGCTGGGGTGAGGGAGGACACTTGCTGGGGGGTGTCCTTGGTAGTGATGAGGTCAAAGAGGGTGATATGATGGTCTGTCCAGGGTATGGGGGAGTTACAATTGATGGTGATGTGACAGTTGTGGCGAGCTATCCAATCTAGGGTACGTCCTTTACAGTGGGTAGGATTGGTGATGGCTTGTTTGAACCCTAGGGTGGCCAGGGCTTTATCTAGGGATTTAGCTGAGACGTTATTGAAGTCATTTAGAGTGAGGCTGAAGTCTTCTAGAAGAATGGATTTGGTAGTTTTCTTTAGGTTGACAGTTAAAAGGTGGAGTAGTGTGGCTTGGAAATCGGTGGTTGATCCTGGTGGACGTAAACAATGTGAAGATTGATGGTGCAACTAATTCCTCACTGGTCTGAGACTATGAATCAAATGTTCTGCTTGGAACTATATACTTCTTGGGGAATCAGGGAGTGGGGGGGGGATCCAGACTTCATATTGCATTGTTTGTTGATGTTGATAAATGCAAAAAATAAAGTATTAAAAAAAACAGTAGTGTTCATCTTGCCTACATTCCCAACATCTCAGTTAAAGGTAGCTATTTTCTCAAACCAAAAATCACAAGTTGATTTTTTAAATTTAAGGTATGTTTTGCTGTTGGAATATGAAATGGTCATTTGTAACAAGCGATACATGGCAGGTGATGTTGCTTGCACACAGGGGAGAGTGTAGTAAAATAAAAAAAGTTATAGATACAAGGCTTTGAATCAAACATGACCATTGTCATTGCTCTGGGAAGCCTCCCATTCCATCAGACTTTAGTATGTCATTGCCATTACAAAAGAGGACAAGTCATTAGGAAATGTGATTTGGTCTGCCACCAAAAGGTAGAGTTCAACATCAACTGCTAGGCCATGGCCCCTCTGACCTGGAACACAAGCCAAAGCAGGCATTTTTAGGTCTTGTGAAAGGGGCAGTTTGGGAACAGCTGTTCCCATTAGTGACATGGCAAAGGCTGATTTGCAAACAATCGCCTAGAAGGCTGACAAAAGCTATGCCAGTGGTTATGATTGATTTAGAGTCTTACATACGTTTTTAGTTTTGGCTTTTGTGTGTAAGCCAGAGCTCTTGCACTGGACCACAGATAGGATGGAGATGGGATGAGATGTGAGGTGGGACACACATCCTATGGGTGTGTTTGGTCATTTACAAACTCATTGAATAACCATTGCCATGTTAACAACCCTATGGCATTCTGGAAGGAAGGTATGGTATCAACACTAAGACAGACACAAATGATCACAGTTCAAGGGTGTTTATTGATCTTTTGCATGGGTATGATAAATGCCTATGTAAACCTACAACCATCAAAGAATAACAATGCAGTCATAGTGGAGTCTTGTCAAAATAAAAGGCCCTATACTAAAAGACATATTGCCAATATTTACTGCTAATTTACAAATAGTGTGGGGTAGTGTTCATGAAAAAGAAAGAAGTGTTCACCAAATGATGTGTCAGGATGTCTGGGCTTTTGGCCTCCCTTCCCCATGTTTTGAGCACGGGGCAAGGCGGTTCACTCGAGCAAAGCACACAGTGTGGCTTCTGTGGCACGAGGATACAGTTCTATTACCAGAATCAGGACCTTCTGTGTCCAAGTCTCTTCAGTTCTAAAAAAAAGTCTCTTGATTCAGAGGGCCTGATGTACAAAAAAAAAACAAGATGCAAAAGTTATTTTCATTTTACAAATATGCAATTTGGGTGTTCACCCTTGATCCCTCTCAGCTGGGTTCAGATACCTTTCAAAAACAATAGTTCATTGTTGGATCTCCCTCTTCCGGGCCTCAGATCCTCTTATTATAATGTTCATAGACTATTCTTTCTCGGGTGACTCACGGTTCACCCCAGATCCCCCTCAGCCACGCTGAGATCTCTTTTAATTTCCTGAATAGTCTCCCTCAGTCAGGCTTGGACCAATTGCAGAAGACATTAATATCATCGAAGACTTTCAAATGTGCATGGGGTTTAGCTTGACCCGTTGCAGTACCACTTCGATCTCAAGATTCCCTTTTTCTCATACTTAGCATCAGTTGGATAGCTAACAGAGACTTTCGAATGAGCAACCACGTTGTTCCAGACTTCTCTGTCTACAGTATCTTTTCTTGGCCTCCCAAAGCTCAGTCACTCCTTTAGTTTCCAATTATATTTGCATTGCTCATCACATATGTCTCACCAACTGTTCTCTTAGATATCTTCATACAATGTTGCTGCTTGCAACCTTAGTTCAAAACATAGGTGGGTTTGTTATGTAGGAATATGATTCTAATTTCAACATTATGACTCTACATATCAACAGTTAGACTCATAATTTCAGCACACACATTTTAGTGAGAATTTGAACTTCAACTGGGGCCCAGGGTGTGAAACTCATTGCTGGACGCAAGAGTGCGAGTCTCAGACAGAATTAATTAGATGTCAATGCACAGAGCACATGCTTGAAATTGCACTTTGCTTCAGGATGTTATTTCAATGATTTGAGCTGCATTATATATTATACTAACCTAAATCTAACATACTAATAAACCCAACCCCGTTTCTCTTTAGCAATGCAGTGAATACTATAAGGAAGGAACAGAGAACAATTGTGTGATGTGGGTTGGTCTGGACAAGGGGAGGTGTTTGTGATTCAAAGGGGGTGTCATAGCAAAGGGTTTGAGAGACAAAGTAGAGGGGCATTGCTCTTCTGGCCCGGATAGATGAAGGAGCAGAGGGATAGCTGGGGAGACGTTGTTCCGTGCCTGCAGGCTGACCAATAGCTGAAGCTGTCTCTTCTGGGTTGACGATCCTTAGAAAAACTGCAGTCTCGAGAATCCTTATCTGGGTGTCCCTGTGCAAGGCAGGCAGGCAGAAAGGCTGAGGAAGATTTTACTGCTGACCAGAGTCAGGATATCGCCAACAGATTTAGGTAAATATGAGGTTAAGTGAGGTGCTGGTGATATGAAAGATAGTCCAGGTTAAATAATTTACTTCATTTTAGATGCTGTTTTGAGATTCTAATTTAAATGTGCATGTACAACTGTGCTCGTATTTTTCAATGTTTTGCTGTTTCTTTTTTAAGAGTATTTTTCTTACCAAGTTTCACGAAGCAAAGAACAATTGGCAGGGCTTTGCACAGATAAAGCACTGTAAGCTATTGCAAGAAAAAATGTACTTGCACTGTGAAGTACAATGTGGGCATAAGTGTCACTCTGTGTAACTTGCATAATTCTATTTTACGTTAAAGAACAAATTCAAAAAGTAATTTAGTCTCATATTTATTCCACATTAAGTCACTGTCATTTGACATGCTTAGAGAGATGCCGGCGTGCGGCAAGAAATATCTCAAAGTAAAGCAGCCGCAGTGAGCTGTTTATATAGAGAGACTGAATGAATGTGCAGTATTTCAAATGAATGCTTTACATTTGTTGAAACTTAGCCAAAAGGGCAAAATCTGGTACCGTACATAAGATACCACAGGAGGGCATGAGCCATCTACTTGGAGTGTAAGAAGACCAGTATTTGTTTGTTGTTAGTGAACTTGGTAAATAAACTTACTAGTAGTATTCTGAAATAAGTCTCCCAATTGTAAAATATCCCAGCAAGTTTACCACAAATACCACCATAGCAAAGATACCACAATAAAATACCACAAAGTAATAGATATAATCCCAAAATATATCTTACAGGTATCAGTCTGTCCAAATCACCGGCTGTGCTGTCTTTACTGACACTGCTTTGTTGTAGGAGCCAAGGACAATACCACAGCAGCAGTCTCTCCTCTCTGACTTGGTTATCAACGTGGCAGAGCCCGGGTACCTCTGACACACTGTACAGGATTGATCAGCTTTAGTTCCTGGTCTAGGTATGATGGAAGTAAGGTGTGTGTAATGATCAGTAATTGCCTGACCTTGCCTCCCCATTGTTTTGGGACATGTCAGGTATACAACTCTGTTGTTAGTCCATTGTTGCTCCTGGTGAGCTGTCTGTGAGAAAGTGTTTGTGTCAGAAAAGGGGTTGGGGGTATTGAGTTCCTATGTATCCTACCTGGTAGGAAGCGGAAAAGGTGTTACAGGGAAGGGGATACCGCGTCCCACCAACTGGTGTCCCAAATCCACTCCCCGAAGACCCCTCATCCAGGTGATCCTCCCGCACTGGTCCACGAAGTGGATCCAAAAGCGATGGCTGTGTCCTAGCCACCTGCATGACAGATTCCCAGAGACATAGCTGGTGTGACGCCTTCAGGTTTCTCACAATTCCCACCAACTACTGCACCTCCCTGATGAAACATACCCCACTGGGAACTCTTTGAGTAAGATCCATCACAAAGTAACATTAATGTGTCTGCTGTATAGCGCATTCGTGTTTTCAATGGCATAAAAGCTGCTGTAATTGAGGTCCTGGTGTGATACAAAATCTCCTAAATATGTGTTTCTGTAGCCTGTTAATTTTTAAGCTATATCTGTTTTGTGCTTCTCTTCCTTGCACTGGAGTCTTGTCTGCAACACGCAATCACAAAGCTGAATGTTTTGCCTGATATATAGGTATTAGACAGACATTTGCCAGGCAATTACATCATATGCCCAGGTAGTTGCATCATTTTCTAGCTGTTCCTATCTCATGGCCAGGTGGTACCCTTATGGCAGTGCCTCACAAATGCCTATGCCATGTGTACTCAAAAGCCCCAGCTGTTTGTTTTGGCATTGTGTGTTGGTTTCAGAAAATGAATGTGTATATGCCCAGATGTGTGTGCCTTACTTGCTACATCAATCATCACTGTGCTAATCTAACAATGTCCTATGTGCATATGTCAAGGCTAGGATGACAAGTATGGTCCAGTTTCAGATCGTCTACTCATGCATAATTACAAGTGGCAATCTAACAATGATAAAATGTATCTTTGTCTGTGTGGAAGCCTAGACTGCCATAACAGAACTTTTCTTTCATGATTCAAACTGATAAGTACTAACTTGATAACCTCATACTGTTTGCGTAACTATTAACAGAGTTTGAATGCAAACAGAACACATCTTATTTATTGTTGGTCGAGTTTAGAAGGTATTATGTGCTGGGGCCTGTGTGGTTAAGCAGTGTCGTAAATGGAAGTTATTTACTGTGGGATCCCATCAATGTTAGGGAGGCAGGTAGCGATATGTGAGTATTGTTCCCTCCCCCCAATACACATTTGCCTTTCAGAAGATTAACCATGAATACCTGGAAAAAAACACAACAGAGGAGCATTTTTTATAATGTTGCTGGCAAAAGTATAAAATGGGCACATATTTTAATCCTAAAAAGCAGAATTTAAATATTACCTGCAGAGTGAAATCTGAGGTGGATTTAACAGTCAGACCAGGGCCAAACGCCCAAAGTGGCCCCGCTGCTCTGCCTCTCTTCCCTCAAAGACAAACAGCGAGATCTTTACAGGCACACCTAGTGAGGTCGTAGCATTTCAATGTGAATGTGCTTTAGCAGCAGATAATTCACAACAGGAAGTGATTTGAGATGGGGAAAATGTGACTTATTTTACCAGTTACCATTGCTGTGGCAATTGTTTCTTAACATTATAGCTGACTTTAATAAGCTATTTAAGTGGGATTGTTGGCTGATTAGAAATTATGGGGAACAGAACAAGCATTGTGAAACCATGACCTTGACATGCATTTCAGTTCACTTTGTGTCTGAATAAGATATGTTGTAAGTTCTCATTAACTTGCATGCTAGGACCTGTGGGGTTCCATTCAGGATGGGTAAAATAAAGCTACAATAATAGGGGGTCATTTTCCAAGTCATGCAGAGTGGAAAAAGTGACGCTAAAAGCATTTACCAACACTTTTCATGTGGAGCAGGCTTTTGTATGATTTGTTAGGCGATGTTGGAGACGAGAGCAGACTTAACGTATATGCCTGCTCTTACAGGTCCCCCTGCCAAATGTGATTGGTTTTCCACCAACGTGTATTTTCATGCTGGTGGGAAAACAATGGATTCCAATGAAAACTGCCTGATTTATACACCAGATAAAAGGGCCATTTTCCAAAGGAATCCATTGTAGATGGCTCCCACAATCGTTAATTGTGGGAGGGATTTACACTTTTCCAGACATGCACAGGAAAAATGAAGTGCAAAGGTGATTTTGCCTGTGTTTTACGATTTACTTTTCAAGTACTTGATGGAAACAATTAAAATTGCATGGACGACCCTTTTGCAACCATTTGCAAACAGGAGTGGTCCCTCTCCTCCATCCAATTCAGAATTAAAAACAAAATGACCCCCTTACTCTTTCATCAACACATTTCCACAGTGATGTATACATGTCAGGTTGATTTGTCATGTCACATGTGCATTTCTAAAGAAACACGTATACAACTGAGTATTATTTTATGTATTCAAAAGCATACGGCAACACATATTTGTACCAACTTGAGTTGGGAAGATGCGCGGTCAAGCACCTAAATGAAATGTTAGGCTCAAATTCTGGCTTTTACACTTAACCAAAGTGTATGATCATCGGCAAATAATTCAATGTCACTGTGCCTTAACTGCCATAATTTGGTGCCCCTAGAAGTGATTCAGTTTGGAGTAAAATCTATTCCAAAAAACCCTCACTCATGGTTTAATAGATGGGCAGTGCAAGTGTCAGGGGCAGCCAAGGAGACGTACACACATATCTTTCTTTGGAAAATATAAGGCTGAATGTATTGAAAAAAATGGTGACATTCAATAGAAAATCAAGGCAAGCACGAAAAAAGAAGGAGTCATCATGGACAATTGCATATTTGTCAAACTCGCTGTCGGAATCCGAGCACTCCACAAGTGCCTCACCTGAGCTGCTGCAGTTAATCGCCGGTATCTTCATCCTTCCTCTGTGTCTCTTGTTTTTTATGGAGGTATGGTCTACCCCGGGAAGATGCCACAATGGTTGGTTGCAAGACAAGCAGTCCAGTCACCCTGCTCCCGACATAGACCAAATAGGGAAGAAGCCTGACTAGGCACAAAAAAAACCTTGTTGCATTGTCTTCAAATTGGAATGCAGAGTCCTTCCCAGCAAATGAAGGCGATTGACAGTAGAAAGATACCTTAGGTTAAAGCACGTAATGTTCACAGCATAAGACCCTGCTAAAGAGACTGAGCTCTTGATCTGGTTGTACTGATGCAGCCTGGATGTCAGCAGGAAGGATGACAATAGCAGGAGTCCGTAAACTCCAAAGAGCGATCATGTAGAAGGGAATCCTGGCAAGAGAGAATAACGGAAAGGAGAAAGCAGAGAGAGCCAGGTGAGGGACTGAGAGGCACAGAGAGCCGGGGTGAGGAGAGAGAGAGAGGAGGACCAACTCTGCGTAAAGAGGGACAGGAGAATGCAGCGGTACGAAGAGAAAAAGGGGAGAGAACAATGCTGTGGCAAGGCGGCAAGGCGGAAACAAGAGGCAAGGCTCAGCAAAGCCAAGCAAATGGAACACAGCGTGTTGACCCAAAGCGCGAATGGAGACTCAAGGGTTGCAACACGCCGCCCGCTGGGAGGACTAGGAATAAGAACCTCCCGGTGGCGGCCATGTTGTAAAAGACTAGACCGCACGAGCGGTGCAGAGACAGAACATGATGGGGAAATCAATGGCGGTGAGCTTGCCAACGATCCCATATGCGCCAGGTGAAAGGGCCGATGACAGTATGCCCCCTTCTACCCTCTGGGTTCCCAGGTTTACCCGGATGGGCTCGATGGAACTTGCAAATCAAATCTGGGGCACACACAAACGACCTGGGTTCTCACGAGCCTTCGTTATCGGGGTATCCTTTCCAGTTCACCAGGTATTCCAACCGTCCCCTTCTATAACAGGAGTCACAAATCTGAGAGACTTCGTATTCCTCAGTCCTGGAGCGTGCCTGTGATGTGCACCTGGGAATGGGCAGAGCAGTAACATCAGTATAAGAGGGACAAGTGGAAGACTGGATGAATACGACCCAAGCTCTTGGGAAGCCTAAGTCGAAATGCCACTGGGTTGATCTTGGAAACGATCTTGTATGATCCCAAGTATCAGGGAGACAACTTAGAGTGGTGAATCCAGTGTGGAAGGTATTTGGAGGAAGAACAACCAGACCTTAGAACCCACTCTCCAGGGGGAGATCAACTTGTATGCTCGCTGAGAGTCCAGTAAACTGTCCTTAGCGTTTTTGTCAGCCTCTGAGATCTCTGCCAAAATAGATTCAATAGACAAAATTTTGGTGGTGGAGCGAACACAGGGAAGAGGCTGCAGGGATGAATCCCATAGGTGCAATAGAAGGGAATGATACCCAAGGCTGAATGCACAGAGTTGTTGTAAGTGAATTCCACTGTTGGAAGTAAAGAAACCGAGTTGTCTTGTTGAGTATTGAGATAGCATTGTAGGTATTTTTCCAAGGTTCCATTCAGACGCTCGGTCTGACCATTGGTCTGGGGGGTGAAAGCCAGATGACAGAGCCCTCTCAATACCGAGTCTGGAACACAGCACCTTCCAAATCCTGGAGGTGTGCTGACTCCCTCTGTCAGACACAATCTTCTCTGGCAGACTGTGTAAGCGATAAATGTCCCAGATGAACACTTCAGCCATGACCGAGGCAGACAGGAGACCAGACAGAGGGAAGAAGGTAGCCAGCTTAGTGAAGGAATCAACCGTGACCATGAAACACGTGTAGCCCTGAGAGGGGGGAAAGTCAACAATAAAGTCAGTTGATAAGTGACCCCAGCGTATGGTAGGCAGGGGAGCTTGTTCCAGCAGTCCAATGGGAGTTTGTGTGCAGTGTTTACTTCTGGCACAATCTGGACAAGCCTTGGTGTACTCTTACACGTCTGAAGACAGACCAGGCCAATATAAGGAGAGTGTGACTAGCTCCAAGGTCCCATTCTTGCCACGATGTCCTGCAGAGCTGTGGTCATGACACCAGGACAATACTTTAAGGCGTAATTCTTTCTTGGGTATACATAGTCTTTGGTTGACAAAGAGAAGACAGTCCTTGCCTTCCACAAGAAAGTTGAACTTGCTAGGCAAAACAAGTTTAGAGCGCATGATGGCCTCTTGAATTTCCTGGAGGAAGGTGGATACTTGTAGGATTATTCAGTTCCTGGGGAAAAAATGCATCTGGTTTACCCTTGAGTGAATGCTCACAAGGATCACAGCGGGAAAGGGCATCCGCTGAAGTATTCTGACTACCAGGAAATTATGTGATCTCTAAATCGAATGCGCCCATCTTGCATGACAGGAATTGATGCATTCCATTCGTTGTAGCACATTGAGATTCTTGTGGTCGGTGCTAATGACGAAGGGGTATGTTCCGCCCTGCAAGAGATGCCTCCATTCTTCACAGGCCATCTTCATAGCCAGGAGCTCCCTTTCTATCACAGAGTAATTACTTTGACTGGGGGTCAAGGTCTTCGACATGTATGCCATCGGGTGCTCTACTTCTTTGTGTTCCTGGTGTAAAACCACGCCTACTGCACTGGCAGAAACATCGGCCTCCACAATAAGAGCTAGGCGAGGGACTGAGAGGCACCGAGAGCTGGGTCGAGGAGAGGGAGAGAGGAGGAGCAACCATGGTAAAAGCGGGACAGGAGAATGAAGTGGTACGAGAGAGAAAAAGGGGAGAGAACAATGCTGTGGCAGGGTGGCAAGGCAGAAACAAGAGACAGGGTTTAGCAAAGCCAAGCGAAAGGAACACAGCGTGTTAACCCAAAGCATGAGTGGAGACTCAAGGTTTGCAACATGCCGCCTGCAGGGAGGACTAGGAATAAGAACCTCCCGGCGGCGACCAAGTTGAAAAAGACTCGACTGCACGAGCTGTGCAGAGACAGAACGTGATGGGGAAATCAATGGCGTGAGCTCGCCAACAATACTATATGCGCCATGGGGGAGAGCGCATGACAATATTATAAAGAGAAAGTATCAGACAATGACATATAGGCCCCTTCCTCCCTGCCACACCACACCTGGACCTATACCAGGAGGCCAGACAACCCTCAACCTCCTAAACCTGCACCCCCAGCCCTGGTTCTCTCCTGGGTGCTAGCACTCCCTCATACCCTCAACCAAATTAAAATGTGTTGCAAAAATGCAACACATAATACAATTTTGTGCTGCAAAATGTCATTTTGTAAGAAATCAAATGTCCTATTCCTTGTTTCAGTATTCTAGAGGGGGTTCTGTGTTTCACAAAAAAATGGCGGGACCACAAGAACCTTCTCTATGGCCTGCTGGGAGTATCGACAGTGTTCAGGGAGGCATTGTTGAGAGAACAATATCTGACATTAAATAAGAACTGGAGGCTTCACGGAGGTAGAAGCATCATCCTCGATTCTGTGAGCCAGGTCAAGAAGGCATGGTGGTGGAATATGGGAGTAGCGGTAGTTGGGAATGGTGGTCAAGGGGAGCTCATGAAAGATGACTGAGGGTAAAAATTAAAGGAGGAGTGGATATAATAGTAAGGGACAAGCAGATGGGAAGGGAAGATACGTAAATTGATGTTGCTACACGATTTTGCCTGCTTCTCCTTCTCTCTGTACTGTTTTTATAACTCATTTATAAAACATTTTTTTAACAAGATACAAAACATTTGACAATAGCTTTCCTTATGGAAGTGAGTATTGAATGGAAAAGCAAAGTAGTGTGGAATTTTGTGGGAGGGAACCAAGTGTGGATGGAAGAGGAGAGACAAACACTTTGGAAAGGTACTGGAGAGCAGTTGGTTTTGGAAGGGATGCACAGATGGATGGAGAGAGATTTCCCACTTGAATACATTGAGTGTTCCTGGGGAAATACCACTTAAAAGCATGGAACATTTGTCACACTAGTGACAGCCATTAACTACTCCGACCCATACACAGCCTATGCAGGGCTCTCTGGCACTCTTGCCTATTAATCCCTTTGCCTTAATCTGCCACTGCGTGCAATCCTAACAAGTATCCTGATCAGACATTCAAGTAGTCTTAGGGGTAAGTGTATCTCCCCTGGTCCTAACACCTGGGATTGAATCTAGGCTGCTTATAGCAGTCCAACAGACTAAAACAATTGCAAGGTGTGAATGGCTTGTTCCGAGTCCAGGAAGACATTTACTGCTGGATCATGAATCGTAGATCTGGGAAATGCGGCTCAGTGTGTTTAGGGTCCTCCTACACCCACACCCAATAGAAATTGGGCACACCCAGATGATGATTCCTGGAGTCGGGCCTGTGAAGAATACTGCATAGTCCTCACAGAAACCCTACCTAAAGCCTCCTTCTGGGTGCCCAGGGGAAGGAAGTTGCTACCTGATCCTATCCCTGGGGGTGGTATTAGCCAGGAAGGTCACCTAGGAAGAGAAGGGTCCCAAGGAAATAAGAGGACTCCGCTGGGTGAGAATCAGTATTTCTCTTTCTCAGAGGAAGAGGTATCAGTGATGCCAGAATATGTAATGGCTTGTTGTCAGAGTGAGATTGTCTGTCCCAAAGCTATTCATTCTGGGGGTAAAAATACCCCTCCTAAAGTTGTCCACATCTATAAGGGTAAGAGCTCTTGTAGTCACCAAGAATGTGGACATCAGCACATTACCATTCTAATTTCTGATAAAGCTAAATCTCCTTTGATTCCAAACCAATCATTGACTCCTTTTAACATTCTTCCTGAACATATAATCAATAATGGAAGTGAATTAAGTGCATTTAAAAATTACTCTGCAGAAAGAAAAAGAATACTGTATCATGGACTAATGCAAAGAGAATAACGTGGCAGACTAAGCACAACTTTCCATACCAATGTGATACAAAACAGCTTAAGTGTTAGAATCAAACACTTATGAACAAACACGAAGGTTACAATTGTAACTACATACTTCAAAGTTATTGCCAAAATCAAACTAGTACAATATTAAAAGAAGGTAACAAAAACTACCATTGCCAAGGCCAAGAAAAGGCAAAGCTAACACAAGTAAACACGAATCAATATTGCCAAGGCCAAGGCCAATTGTAACCCCTATTGCCAGAGATAGGAAGAGGCAATAATTGTTAAAGACCCAAACAAGCATTGTCTAAGCCAAAGAAGAGCAAATGTGATAAAAAGCCAGTGTTTCATGTTTTCCAAGAAGAGGTAGTCCAAACTGAAGTTGTTGATACTGGTATTGTTGAAAACTAATAGACTTTGTTGTGGCAGGAAAGCAGCCCTCCTACTAGAAAGCATTCTGGCGGAGAGTAGCATAACCTGCATTGCATTTGCATTTTGACGTCTCAGCTAAATCTAGGGATTTAGCTGAGACATCATTGAAGTCATTTTGGCCGAGGTTGAGGTCTCCTAGGAGAATGGATTTGGTAGTTTTCTTTAGGTTGACAGTTAACAGATGGAGTAGTGAGGCTTGGAAATCGACGGCTGGTCCTTGTGGACGATAAACAATGTGAAGATTGATTGTGCAACTAATTTCTCACTGGTCAAAGACTATGAATCAAATGTGCTGCTTGGAACTATATACTTCTTGGAGAATCGGGGAGTGGGTGGGGAACCAGACTCCATATTGTATTGTTTGTTGATGTTGATGAATGCAAAAAATAAAGTATTTTAAAACACTCTAGTGGTCATCTTACCTACATTCCCAACATCTCAGTTAGAAGGTAGCTATTTTCTCAAACCTAAAATCACAAGTTGATTTTTGCAATTTAAAGTATGTTTTGCTGTTGGAATATGAAATGGTCAACTGTAACAAGCAATAAATGGCAGGTGATGTTGCTTGCACACAGGGGAGAGTGTAGTAAAATAAAAACGTTATAGATACAAGGCTTTCAATCAAACATGACCATTGTCATTGCTCTGGGAAGCCTTCCATTTCATAAGTCTTTAGTATGTCATTGCCATTACAAAAAAGGACAAGCCATTAGCAAATGTGACTTGGTTCTGCCACCAAAAGGTAGCATTCTACCTCAACTGCTAGGCCATGGCCCCTCTGACCTGGAACACAAGCCACAACAGACATTTCTAGGCCTTGTGGCCTGGCAGTTTGGGAACAGCTGTTCCCATTAGTGACACAGTGAAGGCTGATTTGCAAACAATGGCCTGGAAGGCTGACCAAAGAAATGCCAGTGGTTGTGATTGATTTAGCGTCTTACATATGTATTTAGTTTTGGCTGTTTGGTGTAAGCCAGAGCTCTTGCACTGGAACGCAGATAGGATGGAGATGGGATGAGATGTGAGGTGTGACACACGTCCTATGTGTGTGTTTGGACATTTACAAACTCATTGAATAACCATTGCCATGTTAACAACCCTATGGCATTCTGGAAGGAAGGCATGGTATCAACACTAAGACAAACACAAGTGACCACAGTTCAAGGGTGTTTATTTAACTTTCGCATGGGTATGATAAACACATATGTAAACCTGCAACCATCAAATAATAATAATGCAGTCATAGTGAGTCTTGTCAAAATAAAAGGGCCCATACTAAAATACCTATTGCCAATATTTACTGCTAATTCACAAATAGTGTGGGGTAGTGTTCATGAAAAGGAAAGAAGTGTTCACCAAATGATGTGTCAGGATGTTCGGGCCTTTGGCCTCCCTTCCGCATGTTTTATTTGTATTTTATTTATTTATATAGCGCACCAGGCCCACGGGCATCCGGGCGCTTCACTTAGGTTACAACCAAGTATAAACATAGCAGAGCAGGATAATAAGCAGTACAAGAAACAAGAGAGCATTTACAGAATTATTTACAGATTCAGATTATAAGGACAACTAATTACATATTTACACACAGAGTTAAGCCGTAGGCAAGAGCATGAGAAGTCGCTAGCGAGCGGTCTGAATCAAGGGCAGGTCTTGGGCAGACAGCCAGGGTTTGGCCTTGCTCTTGAATGCCAGGAAGGAGGGTTCCGCTCTAAGTGGGTTGTGCAGCGAGTTCCACAGTTTGCCACCATGACTGGGAAACTGATTCCACCAGATCTCTGAAGGTTGAAACAGGGTGTGGAGAGGCAGTTGGTATGGGCACTTCTGAGGGGTCTGTTGGTAGTATGGATAGAGAATCTACTGGCCAGATAGCTGGGCACTTGGTTGGCGAGGCATTTATGAGTTACAGCGAGTGGTTTTAGAGAGATTATTTGTGTTACTGAGAGCCATCGTATGCTCCGTCTGGTGTCAGAAATGTGTTGATTCCTGGGGATATTTAATGCAGATCTAATGGCATTGTTTTGGATGATCTGTTACTTATTGATATTGCAAAGGTTGGTACCAAAGATAGAGGGCATTGCAATAGTCAGTTTTGGACATAATCATTGTCCTGGCTAGCGTGGTACAGTAGGACGGCATGCTGTGATGAGCTTACATGTGAGGATACTGCGTTAGTTTGTCTGGCAAGAGAGATGGTGGAATCAATATAGATGCCTAACATTTTAGTATCCTCTGTGACTTTAATGATATTACCATCAATGATGAAAGATTTAAACAAGGGGTCTAGTTTGTTGAGTCTTTGGTGAGAGCCTAGGATGAGAAGCTCTGTCTTTTCGTCATTCAAGTTCATGTTGCGCCATCCAGGCTTGGATGACTTGGTAGATGGAGTTAATGACAAGAGTGTCGGTTATATGATCACCTGTAATGGGGATGAGTATCTGGGTGTCATCTGCACAATTGGTGTAGGTGACACCCAGATAATCCAGGATATCGAATAGTGGCTTCGTAAACACGTTGTAAAGTGTAGGGGAAACACACGATCCTTGTGGTACCCCGCAGGTGACTGGTGAGGGTTCCGCGGCCGCAGAAGGAGAGAAAACCCTCATGGATCTGTTATCCAGGAATGAGCTGATCCAGGCCGCTGCTTTGTTAGAAAAGTGGGCAACTAGTTTAAGGTGTGACAAAGGATTTGGTGATTTACAAGGTTGAACACTGCAGATAGATCTAGGAGGAGTAGCAGGGCCAGTTTAACCTTATCTTTTAAGTCTTCAATCTGTGTTTTAAGATCAATAAGGGTGGTTTCAGTACCGTGCCGCGGACGGAATCCAGATTGCCTCAGTGCCTGAGGGTGTTGGTTTCCAAGTAATCTTGGGTCTGCAAATAGGCAGCTCGATCAAGAATTTTTTACAAAAATGGCACCGTAGTGATGGGCCTGTAATTGGTTGGTATGTTTGCATCCAATGATGGTTTTTTTTAAGGAGCGAGATGACCCAGGCGTCCTTCAGGTGGTCAGGGACAATCCCAGAGCTAAATGAGGAATTTCTGAGAGTGGTAATGAAAGGAGCTAGATTATGCGAGGCCTCCTTAATAATAGGAGCAGGCCATAGGTCACCCTGGCAGTTAGAGGGTTTGAGATGGTTAACAATATTTTCAACTTTAGTGATGGGGAAGGGTGAAAAGCTGAATGGTTTCAGCGAGTCGATATTGATGTTGTTTCTGATCATAGGGGTTTTAGGTTGCGCGTCAATCTGCACACAGGTTTTTTTGTCATTGATTTTAGTTGGGAGCGTAGCTATTTTCCCAAGGAGCGCCTTTTTAATATTGGCACACCTTGTACTGTCTTTGGTACAGCTGTTAGGTGGGGTGACAGGGGATTCCAATTCTTTTAGTATTCTGAATAACTCTTTAGTATTTGATTTAGCTTATTCGATACGCTGGTTATAGGTGTCTTTTTTAGCCTGAAGTATGGCCTCTTTGTAGTTCAGAGTGGCTAGGGCTATACTTGCTTTATTTGTTTCAGTGGAATTACTTTTCCAGCGCTCTTCGAGATTCCGTTTTTCTTTGCGTAAAATTCCCAGCTGTGGTGTAAACCAAGAGATGAGGTGATCCCGTGGTTTAGGCTTTCTAGATTTAGTGGGAGCAATGTGGTCAAGGGCTTTCAGCATAGTCTGATTGAACGTGTCTACCAGGACAGTTGGATCAGTGCACAAGGAAGCGTGTTCATTGAGAACTGGGAGAGTTAGTGGGAGTAGTTTTTCACAAGTTATGTCTCGCTTATATCTTGTGGAGTTTGCAGGTGCAACGTCTAGAGTGGTACGGATAATTCTGGCAGGGATACTGAAGGTGATTAAGTGGTGGTCTGTCCAAGCACATGGTTGGTTAGATTCCACATTAATTTCACAATTTAGGTCAGCTATCCAGTCCAGGATTCTGCCCTTGGAGTGTGTAGGCACATTGATATGTTGCGTGAAGCCTAAATTAGATAGCAAGTTATTGATATCATAGGCTGGGGCATCATTAGTGTCTTGGAGACCCAAGTTGAAGTCCCCTAATACTATGATTTGAGATTTAGTTTTAGTGTTATCGGCAAGAATGTGGGATAGGACTTCGGCAAAAGTGGATATGGACCCAGGGGGCCTGTAGATAAGGTGGAAAGTAATAGTCTGTAGGTTTGGTGGCAAAGTGTTCAAGCCAGAGGGCTGGGGAGTTAAGGTATGGGTTGGTAGAATGTGTAAGGGTGCCATAGCTGAGATAGGGTGGTGCTGCAAGTAGATCTTCAAAATAGTGCTAAGGCTTTGCGCATGTAAGGTGGGAGGTGTGATGAACTTTAGTTACGGGGTGCAGGGGGGCAATGGAAGTGCGTACGTACAAGTGTGTGATAGGGCTGCAGGTAAGGAGTTAAGATAAAATGATGATACCCCAGTCAATACTAATAACTTGAGGAGGAGACACAGTGCAAGGTGATTTGCCACAGGGGATGTGCGTTGCCAGAGCATATTGACTGTGCCTGTTTTGAGCATAGGGCAAGACAGTTCACTCGAGCAAAGCACACACTGTGGCTTCTGCGGCACGAGGATACAGTTCCATTACCAGCATCAGGACCTTCTGTGTCCAAGTCTATTCACTTCTAAAAAAAAATCTCTGGAATTCAGAGGGCCTGATGTACAAAAAAAAATGCAAAAGTTATTTTCGTTTTACTGGTATTCAATTTGGGTGTTCACCCTTGATACCTCTCAGCTGGCCTCAGATCCCTTTCAAAAAGAATACTTCAATATTGGATCCCCCTCTTCCAGGCCTCAGATCCTCTTATTATAATGTTGAGAGAATATTCTTTCTCGGGTGACTCACGGTTCACCCCAGATCCCCCTCAGCACACTGAGATCTCTTTCAATTTCCCGTATAGTCTCCCTCAGCCGGGCTCGGACCAATTGCAGTAGACATTAAATCATCGAAGACTTTCAAATGTGCATGGGGTTTAGCTTGACCCATTGCAGGACCACTTTGATCTCAAGCTTGCCTTTTTACAGTATCTTTTCTTGGCCTCCCAAAGTTCAGTCACTCCTTTGGTTTCCAATTATATTTGTGTTGCTCATCACATACGTCTCACCCATTGTTCTCTTAGATATCTTCATACAATGTTGCTGCTTGCAACTTTCGTTCAAAACACAGGCGGGTTTGTTATGAAGGAATATGATTATAATTTCAACATTATGACTTTACACTTCAACAGTTAGACTCATAATTTCAGCATGCACATTTTAGTGAGGATTTGAACTTCAACTGGGGCCCAGGGTGTGAAACTCATTGCTGGACGTGTGAGTCTCAGACTGAATTAAATAGATGCCAATGCACAGAGCACATGCTTGAAATTGCACTTTGCTTCAGGATGTTATTTCATTGAACTGAATTGCACTATATATTATACTAACCTAAATCTAACATAGTAATTAACCCAACCCCATTTAACATGTAACAGATTCCCATAATAACATTTATTGAAAATTAGCTCATGAAATAAGCTCTGATGCAGACTGATGAAAATGCATAATGCTTTGAAAATGGGAAACGTGCAGGCTGAATCTGCGCTGTTTGGTAGCTGAAAAATATGAAGTTCCGTTCTGCTAATACATAGCATTCTTTTGGAGTAGGAAGCGCAAGAGAATGAAACATGTTTCTCTTTAGCAATGCAGTGAGCACAATAAGGAAGGAACAGAGAAAAATCGTGTGAGGTGGGTAGGTCTTGACAAGGGGAGGTGCTTGTGATTGAAAGGGGGTGTCATAGAAAAGGGTTTGAGAGACAGAGTAGAGGGGCATTGCTGTTCTGGCCCGGATGGAAAAAGGAGCAGAGGGCTGGCTGGGGAGACAGTGTTCCGTGCCTGCAGGCTGAACAAAAGCTGACACTGTCTCTTCTGGGTGGACGATCCTTAGAAAAACTGCAGTCTCGAGAATCCTTATCTGGGTGTCACTGTGCAAGGCAGGCAGGAAGAAAGGCTGAGGAAGATTTCACTGCTGAGCTAAGTCAGGCTATCGCCAACAGATTTAGGTAAATATGACGTTAAGTGAGGTGCTGGTGATATGAAAGTTACGAGGTAGTCCAGGTTAAATAGTTTACTTCATGTTAGGTGCTGTTTTGAGATTCTAATTTCAACGTGCATGTACAACTGTGCTCGTATTTCTCAATGTTTTGCTGTTTCTTTTTTAAGAGTATTTTTTCCACCAAGTTTCACGAAGTAAAGGACAATTGGCAGGGCTTTGCACAGATAAAGTGCTGTAAACTATTGCAAGAAGAAATGTACTTGCACTGTGAAGATACAATGTGGGCATAAGTGTCACTCTGTGTAACTTGCATAGTTCTATTTTACGATAAAGAACAAATTCAAAAAGTAATTTAGTCTCATTATATTTATTCCACATTCAGTCACTTTCATTTGACATGCTTAGAGAGATGCCGGCGTGAAGTAAGAAATATCTCAAAGCAAAGTAGCCGCAGTGAGCTGTTTATTTAGAGAGACTGAATGAATGTGCAGTATTTCAACTGAATGCTTTATATTTGTTGAAACTCAGCCAAAAGGGCATAATCTGGTACTGTACATAAGATACCACAGGAGGACATGATCCATCTACTCAGAGTGTATGAAGATCAGTATTTGTTTGTTGTTAGTGACCCTGGTAAAGAAACCTGATATAGAAAATTACTAGTAGTGATCTGAAATTAGTCTCACCATTGAAAAATAACCCAGCAAGTTTACCACAAATACCACCATAGCAAAGATACCTCAATAAAATACCACAAAGTAATAGAAATAATCCCAAAATATATCTTACAGGTATCAGTCTGTCCAATTTACCGGCTGTGCTGTCTTTACTGACACTGCTTTGTTATAGGAGCCAAGGACAGTACCACACCGGCAATCGCTCCTCCGTGCCTTGGTTATCGACGTGGCAGAGCCCCGGGTACCTCTGACACACTGTACAGGTTTGATCAGCTTTAGTTCCTGGTCTAGGTATGATGGAAGTAAGGTGTGTGTAATGATCAGTAATTGCCTGACCTTGCCTCCCCATTGTTTTGGGACATGTCAGGTATACAACTCTGTTGTTAGTCCATTGTTGCTCCTGGTGAGCTGTCTGTGAGAAAGTGTTTGTGTCAGAAAAGGGGTTGGGGGTATTGAGTTCCTATGTATCCTACCTGGTAGGAAGCGGAAAAGGTGTTACAGGGAAGGGGATACCACGTCCCACCAACTGGTGTCCCAAATCCACTCCCCGAAGACCCCTCATCCAGGTGATCCTCCCGCACTGGTCCACGAAGTGGATCCAAAAGCGATGGCTGTGTCCTAGCCACCTGCATGACAGATTCCCAGAGACATAGCTGGTGTGACGCCTTCAGGTTTCTCACAATTCCCGCCAACTACTGTCCCTCCCTGATGAAACATACCCCACTGGGAACTCTTTGAGTAAGATCTATCACAAAGTAACATTAATGTGTCTGCTGTATAGCGCATTAGTGTTTAATGGCATAAATGCTGCCGTAATTGAGCTCCTGGTGTGATACAAAATCTCATAAAGATGTGTTTCTGTAGCCTTTTCATTTTTAAGCTATATCTGTTTTGTGCTTCTGTTCCTTGCACTGGAGTCTTGTCTAAAATAAGCAATCACAAAGCTGAATGTTTTGCCTTGTGTATAGGTATTAGACAGACCTTTGCCAGGCAATTACATCACAGGTAGTTGCACCATTTTCTAGCTGTTCCTATCTCATGGCCAGGGGTACCCTTATGGCAGTGCCTCGCAAATGCCTATGCCATGTGTACTCAAAAGCCCCAGCTGTTGGTTTTGGCAATGTGTGTTGGTTTCAGAAAATGAATGTTTATATGCCCAGATGTGGGTGCATTGCTTGCTACATCAATCATCACTGTGCTAATCTAACAATGTCTTACGTGAATATGTCAAGGCTAGGATGACAAGTATGGTCCAGTTTCAGATCGTCTACTCATGCATAATTACCAGTGGTTTTCTAACCATGATAACATTTATCTTTGTCTATGTGGAAGCCTAGACTGCCCTGACAGAACTTATCTTTCATGATTCAAACTGATAAGTACTAACTTGATAACCTCATACTGTTTGAGTAACTATTAACAGAGTTTGAATGCAAACAGAACACATCCTATTTATTGTTGGTCGTGTTTAGAAGGTATTATGTGCTGGGAGCTGTGTGGTTAAGCAGCGTCGTAAAAAGTTATTTACTGTGGGTTCCCACCAATGTTATGGAGGCAGGTAGCGATATGTGAATATTGTTCTCACCCCCAATGCACATTTGCCTTTCAGAAGATTAATCATCATGAATACCTGGAAAATAACACAACATGGGAGTATTTTTTATAATGTTGCTGGTAAAAGTATAAAATGGGCACATATTTTAATCCTAAAAAGCAGAATATAAATATTACATGCAGAATGAAATCTGAGGTGGATTTAACAGCCAGACCAGGAACAAATGCCCAAGGTGGCCCCGCTGCTCTGCCTCTCTCCCCTCAAAGACAAACAGCAAGATCTGTGCAGGCACACCTAGTGAGGTCTTAGCATTTTAATGTGCTTTAGCAGCAGATTATTCACAGCAGGAAGTGATTTGAGATGGGAAAATGTGACTTATTTTACCTGTTACCATTGCTGTGGTAATTCTTTCTTCGCATTATAGCTGATTTTAATTAGCTATTTAAGTGAAATTGTTGGCTGATTAGAAATTATGGGGTCCAGAACAAGCTTTGTGAAAACATGACCTTGACCTGCATTTCAGTTCACTTTGTGTCTGAATGAGATTTTTTGTAAGTTCTCATTAACTTGCATGCTGAAAATTGTGGGGTTCCATTCAGGATGGGTAAAAAGAAAGCTACAATCATAAGGAGTCATTTTCCAAGTCATGCAGAGTGGAAAAAGTGACGCTAAAAGAATTTACTGACACTTTTCATGTGGAGCTGGCTTTTGTATGATTTGTTAGACGATGTTGGAGAGGAGAGCGGACTTATTTGCCTGCTCTTACAGGTCTCCCTGCCAAATGTGATTGGTTTTCCACCAGCGTGTATTTTCATGCTGGTGGAAAAACAATGGATTCTCATGAAAACTGCCTGACTTATACACAAGATAGAAGGGCCATTTTCCAAAGGAATCCATTGTAGATGGCTCCCACAATCATTAATTGTGGGAGGGATTTACACTTTTCCAGACATGCACAGGAAAACTGAAGTGCAAAGGTGATTTTGCCTGTGTTTTACTATTTACTTTTTCAGTACTTGGGGGGAAACAATTATAATTGCATGGAGGGGCCCTTTTGCAACCATTTGCAAACAGGAGTGGTCCCTCTCCTCCAGCCAATTCAGGAATAAAAACAAAATGACCCCCTTACTCTTTCATCAACACGTTTCTACAGTAATGTATACATGTCAGGTTGATGTGTCATGTCACTTGTGTATTTCTAAAGAAGTATGTATACAACTAAGTATTATTTTATTTATTCAAAACCATACTTTAACACATATTTGTACCTACTTGAGTTGGGAAGATGCGTGGTCAAACACCTAAATGAAAGGTTAGGCTCAAATTCTGGCTTTTCCACTTAACCAAAGTATATGATCATGGGCAAATCATTCAATGTCACTGTGCCTTACCTGCCATAATTTGGTGCCCCTAGAAGTGATTCAGTTTGGAGTAAAATTTATTCCAAAAAACCCTCACTCATGGTTTAAAAGATGGGCAGTGCAAGTGTCAGGGGCAGCCAAGAAGACATACACACACATCTTTCTTTGGAAAATATAAGGCTGAATTTATTGAACAAAATTGTGACATTCAACAGAAAATCAATGCAAGCACGTCAAAGAAGCAGTCATCATGGACAATTGCATATTTGTCAAACTCGCTATCGGAATCTGAGCAAACCCCAAGCTCCTCACCTGAGCTGCTGGAGCTAATCACTGGTGTCTTCTTCAGTGGTCAGTGATAATGTCGAATGCAATAATGTCGACAGTCAAAATGTCGAAAAAAAAATGTCGAAAAAATAATGTCGAAAACCAATAATGTCGAATTTTTTCTACATTTTTTTTTCGAATTTTTAGAAAAAAAAATAAATATATATAATTAAAATGTGTTGCGTATGAGGGGTGAGAGGGGGGTGGGCGGTTGCAGGGGGTGTTTGGTGAAGAAGGTTAGGGGGGGCCCTAGTAAATGATATTGTTCTTGTTTATTTATTGAATAAATAAATGAATGAATAAATAAATATATAATTAAAATGTGTTGAGCATGAGGGGTGAGAGGGTGGTGGGGGAGGTGGGGAGGTGGCAGAGGGGTGTTGGGTGAGGGGGGTTGGGGGGACTCTTCTTGTTTATGTATTTATTGATAGTGCTAAATGACATTTTTTTTTCTAAAAATGGACTCTTTTCATTATATGTATAGGTTTTCGACATTTTTTTTCCGACATTTTTGTAAGTCGACATTTTTTTTTCTCGACATTATCACTATAAACTGTCTTCTTCCTTCCTCTGTGTCTGTTTTATTTTTAATGGAGGTATGGTCTACCTCGGGAAGATGCCACAATGTTTGCTTGGAAAACAAGCAGGCCAGTGACCCCGCTCCGGAGAAAACCCGAATGGGGAAGAAGCCTGACTAGGCACAAAAAAAACGTTGTTGCATTGTCTTGAAATTGGAATGCAGAATCCTTCCCAGCAAATGAAGGCGGATGACAGTAGAAAGATACCTGAGGTGAAAGCACATAATATTCACAGCATAAGACACCGCTAAAGAGACCGGGCTCTGGATCTGGTTGTACTGATGCAGCCTGGATGTCAGCAGGAAGGATGCCACAATAGCAGGAGTCCATAAACCCCAAATGAGCGAGCTTGCAGAAGGGAATCCTGGCAGGAGAAGAGGACGGAAAAGAGAAAGCAGAGAGAGCCAGGCGAGGGACTGAGAGGCACCGAGAGCCGGGGTGAGGAGAGAGAGAGGAGGAGCAACTCTGCGTAAAACGGGAGAGGAGAATGCAGCGGTACGAGAGAGAAAAAGGAGAGAGAACAGTGCTGTGGCAAGGCGGCAAGGCAGAAACAACAGACAGGGCTCAGGAAAGCCAAGCGAACACAGCCTGTTAACCCAAGTGAAGATTCAAGGGTTGCAACACGCCGCCCGCTGGGAGGACTAGGAATAAGAACTTCCCGGTGGCAGCCACATTGAAAAAGACTAGACCGTACGAGTGGTGCAGAGACAGAACGTGATGGGGAAATCAATGGGGAAATCAATGGCGGTGAGCTTGCCAACAATCCCATATGCGCCAGTGGGAGGGCCCATGACAGTATGCGCCCTTGTACACTGTGGGTTCCGAGGTTTACCCGGATGGGCTCGATGGAACTTTCAAATCAAATCTGGGGTACGCACAAACGACCTGGGTTTCCACGAGCCTTCGTTATCTGGGTATCCTTTCCAGTTCACCAGGTATTCCAACCGTCGCCTCCTATAACAGGAGTCACAAATCTGAGAGACTTCGTATTCCTCAGTCCTGGTGGGTCCCCGTGATGTGGACCTGGAAATGGGCAGAGCGGTAACATCAGTATCTGCCAGGCATGAGGAGGACGAGTGGAGGACTGGATGAATACGACCCAAGCTCTTGGGAAGCCTAAGTCGATATGCCACTGGGCTGACCTTGGAAACGATCTTGTATAGTCCCAAGTATCGGGGAGACAACTTAGAGGGGCGAATCCAGTGTGGAAGGTATTTGGAGGACAACCAGACCTTAGAACCCACTCTCCATGGGGGGACTGTAGAACGCTTGCGATCAGCTTGGGTCTTATATGCTCGCTGAGAGTCCAGTAAACTGTCCTTAGCGGTTTTGTCAGCGTCCGAGATCTCTGCTAAAATAGATTCAATAGACGGAATGTTGGTGGGTGGAGCGAACACAGGGAAGAGGCTGCAGGGATGAATCCCATAGGTGCAATAGAAGGGAATGATACCTAAGGCTGAATGCACAAAGTTGTTGTAAGCGAATTCCACTGTTGGGAGTAAAGAAACCCATTTGTCTTGTTGAGTATTGATATAGCATTGTAGGTATTTTTCCAAGGTTCTATTCAGACTCTCGGTCTGACCATTGGTCTGGGGGTGAAAGCCAGATGACAGAGCCCTCTCAATACCGAGTCTGGAACACAGCGCCTCCCAAATCCTGGAGGTATACTGACTCCCTCTGTCAGACACAATCTTCTCTGTCAGACTGTCTAAGCGTTAAATGTCCCGGATGAACGCTTAAGCCATGATCGAGGCAGACAGAAGACCAGACAGAGGGGAGAAGTGAGCCAGCTTAGTGAAGGAATCAACCGTGACCATGATACACGTGCAGCCCTGAGAGGGGGGAAGCTCAACAATAAAGTCAGTGGATAAGTGACCCCAGGGTATGGTAGGCAGGGGAGCTTGTTCCAGTTGTCCATTTGCCTTTGTGTGCAGTGTTTACTTCTGGCACAAATTGGACAAGCATTGGTGTACTCTTCCACGTCTGAGGACAGACCAAGCCAATAGAAGGAGAGTGTGACTAGCTCCAAGATCCCATTCTTGCCACGATGTCCTGCGGAGCTGTGGTCATGACACCAGGACGATACTTTAAGATGTAGTTCTTTCTTGGGTATGTATAGTCTTTGGTTGACAAAGAGAAGACAGTCCTTGACTTCCACAAGAAAGTTGGACTTTCTAGGCATAACAGGTTTAGAACACTTGATGGCCTCTTTAATTTCCTGGAGGAAGGTGGATACTTGTAGGATTATTCTGTTCCTGGGGAAAAATGCATCTGGTTTACCCTTGAGTAAATGCTCACAAGGATCACAGCAGGAAAGGGCATTCGCTGAAGTGTTCCGACTACCAGGTAAGTACGTGATCTTGAAATCGTACTAGGCAAAGAAATGCACCCATCTTGCATGACGGGAATTGATCCATTCCATACGTTGTAGCACCTTGAGATTCTTGTGGTCGGTGCTAATGACAAAGGGGTATGTTCCGCCCTGGAAGAGATGCCTCCATTCTTCGCAGGCCATCTTCATAGACAGGAGCTCCCTTTCTATCACAGAGTAATTACTTTGATTGGGGGTCAAGGTCTTCGACAGGTATGCCACCGGGTGCTCTACTCCTTCGTGTTCCTGATGTAAAACCGCACCTACTGCACTGGCAGAAGCATCGGCCTCCACAATGAAAGCTTTATACTGGTCAGGCTGACAAAGTATAGGGGTGTAACAAAACAGAACGTTGAGGTGCTGTAAAGCAGCCTCTGCTTCATTTGTCCACTGGAAGGGCTTTGCAGTTTTCTTCAATAAACCAGTAATGGGTAGAACTACATTGGAGAAATTTGATATGAATTTGTGACAAAAATTTGCAACCCCAGAAATCTCTGGATTTCTTTAACAGAGGACGGGGCAGACCAACTAACAATAGCCGAGACTTTTTTTGGGTCCATCATGATTCCACTGCTGGAAAGGATGAAACCTTAATATGGCATGGTAGAGACCCCAAACAAACACTTTTCGGGTTTGACGAGGAGATGGTGTTCTTGCAGACATTGTAGAACAGCCCGTAGATGCTCTGAGTGCTTCTGTGGAGTGGGAGAAAAAAACAGGATTTCGTCTAAGTAGACGATGACTGAATGGAATAAGAGGTCGGAAAACAGTTGTCCATAAAGCATTGAAAAATGGTTGGGGCATTAACCAGTCCGAAGGGCATGATCTTATTTTCAAAATGCCCATATGGTGTTCTGAAGGCCGTCTTCCATTCATCGCCCTCTCTGACTCTGAGCAGGTGGTAGGCACTTCTAAGGTCCAAACTGGAAAATATTGCGGCTCCCTCGACCTCTTCCAGAATGTCAGAGACAAAGGGCATGGGTTGCGATCCCTGATGGTGACTTTGTTGAGACCCCTAAAGTCTATACACGGCCTGTGCTCGGTGGAGTCCTTTTTGGGGATAAAAAACAATGACGCTCCCTCAGGTGATTGGAAAGGTTGGATGAAATCATTCTCCAAGTTGGGGTCCAGATACTTCCGCAGGGCTTTCTTTTCAGCCAAAGACAGAGAATACATGCAACCAAACGATATAAAGGCATCAAGTGGCCGGTCAAGTGGCGCAGCGAGTAACGCAGGTTCGAATCCCGGCGGGGCCAAACTCAGTCTTTCATCCTTCCAAGGTCGATAAATGAGAACCACACACCGTGGGTAATAATAAGCACCACTCAGATACCTGAGGGTTCGTAGCGCTATATAAATGCCAAATTATTATTTTTTTATTATCAGGCACTAACTCGATAGCGCAGTCTTCGGGTCGGTGAAGTGGGAGATCGTGAGCAACTTTGTTGACAAACACCTCTTTAAAATCATTGTGATCTGCTGGTATGCAGTGAACCGTGCAGGTTTCCTTGGGATAAGTAGGCAAAGTCGTAACCGTTTCATGATGTGTATCAGGCAGACAATTTTGCCTACAAATGGAAGAGTAAAATCGAAGAATATTGCTGGTCCAGTTGATCGAGGGGTTGTGCTTGCACAGCCAAGATATTCCAAGAATGACTGGGAAATGGGCTGCACGGATGATGTCAATGGACATCATTTCCGTGTGTTGTACCACCATGACCTGGAGGAACTCCGTGGTGTGGGTCATACGCCCGTAGATAAGAGGCATGTCGTCAACCCCTTCTAGCTTTTGGTCTTCCTCTTGCTCAATGCGGTGAATGCCAACTGTTTTGGACCATAGGGTGTTAATAAAGTTCCCTACAGCCCCACAATCAATGAGGGCAAGTGTGTCGACTTTCTGCTTTTTCACGAGAATTTGTAGGGCAACTACCAGAACTTTGTATTTAGAATTTGTAGGGCAACAACCACGTGAATCCTCTGTGGCCTCTGAAGGGGTTATAGCCAAAGAAACATAGGGACTGTTGGATGAACCTCAGTAACCCATCCCACCTAGGACCGAGGTCACCCGTTTCGCTAGCTCATCCTTAAGTTCTTCTTTGAGTCCATGCCAGAAAATCCCAAACTGAGCCGGCTCTGGAATGGCTTGGGAAGCAAGCCGTTTGAATTGTGTGATATATGTGAGTAGATCTGTTGACCCCTGTTGAACATCGAACAGCTCCTCACAAGCCGGGTACGTGATCTCTGGACGTTCAAAACTTTGCTAGAGTAAGGCTAGAAAAGCCCTATAATCATGTAAAACTGGATTATTGCTGGTTACCAGTGGGGCTGCCCAAGCTAGGGCATTGCTGGACATGTTTGATATCATAAAGCCCACACGTGTGTGTACTGAGTTGTAAGTGCTGACGCTGACCACAAAGTGCATCATGCAGGCCTCTACAAACTCTTTCAGTCTTTTGGGGGATCCGCCAAACGTCTCAGAAGACAGAGCCATTGGAAGCCTATCGGAAAGGGTGGTGTTTTCAGTCTTCAGGTTCTGTACCTCTAATGTTAGACCTTGTACTGCAGCCACCAGTTCCTGCACTTGTTCTGCGGTGGCCATCTCGGGGTTCGTTGGTGTTAGGCATTGCAAACTATCAAACTCGGTGTCGGAATCCAAGCACACCCCAAGCTCCTTACCTGAGCCGCTGGAGCTAATCGCTGGTGTCTTCTTCCTTCCTCTGTGCCTGTAGTCTTTTTCTTTTAATGGAGGTATGGAATACCTCGGGAGGATGCCACAATGGTTACTTGGAAGACAAGCAGGCCAGGGACCCCGCTCCCGAGATAACCCGAATGGGAAAAAAGCCTGACTAGGCACAAAAACCCCTTTTTGCATTGTCTTGAAATAACAATGCAGAGTCTTTCCCGGCAATTGAAGGCGGATGCCAGTAGAAAGATACCCGAGGTCAAAGCATGTAATGTTCACAGCATAAGACCCTGCTGAAGTGACCGGGCTGTGGATCTGGTTGACTGATGCAGCCTGGATGTCAGCGGGAATGATGACACAATAGCAGGAGTCCGTGAACCCCAGATAGAGAGTCTGCAGAAAGGGATCCTGGCGGGGGAAAAGAACGGAAAGAAGAAAGCAGAGAGAGCCAGGCGAGGGACTGAGAGGCACCAAGAGCCGGGGCAAGGAGAGAGAGAGAGGAGGAGCAACCCTGCGTAAAGCCGGACAGGAGAATGCAGTGGTACGAGAGAGAAAAGGGGGAGAGAACAGTGCTGTGGCAGGGCGGCAAGGCGGAAACAAGAGACAGGGCTCAGCAAAGCCAAGCGAAAGGAACACAGAGTGTTAACCCAAAGCATCAGTGGAGACTCAACGCGCCGCCTGCCCGGAGGAGTAGGAATAAGAACCTCCTGGTGGCGGCCATGTTGAAAAAGGCTCGATCGGGTGAGCGGTGCAGAGACAGAACGTGTTGGGGAAATCAATGGCGTGAGCTCACCGATACCATATGCACCAGGTGGGAGAGTGCATGACAATATTATAAAGAGTATGTATCAGACAATGACACATAGGCCCCTTCCTCCCTGCCACACCACACCTGGACCTATACCAGGAGGCGAGACACCCCTCAACCTGCATCCTCTGCCTCCTAAACCTGCACCCCCAGCCCTGGCTCTCTCCTGAGTGCTAGCACTCCCTCACACCCTCAACCCAATTAAAATGTGTTGCAAATATGCAACACATAATACAATTTTGTGCTGCAAAATGTCATTTTGTAAGAAATCAAATGTCCTATTCCTTGTTTCAGTATTCTGGAGCGGGTTCTGTGTTTCACAAAAAAAATGGCGCGACCACAAGCACCTTCTCTGTGGCCTGCTGGGAGTATCCACAATGTTCAGGGAGGCATTGTTGAGCGAACAATATCTGACATTAAATAAGATCTGAAAGCATCATCCTCAATTCTCTGAGCTAGGTAAAGAAGGCATGGTGGTGGAATATGGGAGTAGCGGTAGTTGGGAATGGTGGTCAAGGGGAGCTCATGGAAGATGACGGAGGGTACAAATTAAAGGAGGAGTGGATATAATAGTAAGGGAAGAGCAGATGGGAAAGGAAGGGAAGATAGGTAAATTGATGTTGCCACACAATTTTGCTTGCTTCTCCTCTCTGTAATGTTTTTATAACTCATTTATAAAACCTTTATTTAACAAGATACAAAACATTTGACAATAGCTTTCCTTATGGAAATGAGTAGTGAATGGAAAGTCAAAGTAGTGTGGAATTTTGTGGGAGGGAACCAAATGTGGATGAAGAGGAGAGACAAACACTTTGGAAAGGTACTGGAGAGCAGTTGGTTTTGGAAGGGATGCACAGATGGATGGAAAGAGATTTCCCACTTGAATACATTGAGTGATCCTGAGGAAATAACTTTGTCAGCAATACCACTTAAAAGCATGCAACATTTGTCACACTAGTGACAGCCATTAACTATTCCATCCATACCTAGCCTATGCAGGGCTCTCTGACACTCTTGCCTATTAATCCCTTTGCCTAAATTCTGCCACTGTGTGCAATGCTAACAGCTAATGCTCCTGATCAGACATTCAAGTAGTCTTAGGGGTAAGTGTATCTAACCTGGTCCGAACAACCTGGGTTTGACTCTATGCTGCTTAAAGCAGTCCAAAATACTAAACCAATTGCAAGGTGTGAATGGCTTGTTCTGGATCCAGGAAGACTTTTACTGCTGGATCATGAATCATAGATCTGGGAAATGCAGCTCAATGGGCCTCATTACGAATCAGGCGTTAAGGGGATAACGGCGCCGTAAATGGCGCCGACGCTTAACGCCTGATTACAAGGTCCGTTAGCGCCATGGTGATATTAACGCCTGTTTTTTGCAGGCGTTAAAATCAATGGCGCTAAGGGACTATGGTGCTAATTACACCACCGTAATTTACGGTGGCGTAATTGGCGCCTTCCCCACTCCCATTATGCCCTATGGGGCAAAAATGGGAATGGGGAAGGGTAAAATGGGAAATGGGGATTTACCGCCCCACTCACCTTGGAATGGGGCGGTAAATCCGCCATCCACCATGGTGTAAACGTAGTTTACACCATGGTGGTAAGGGTACGACCCAGGCGGTAACTTACCGCCTGGGTCGTAATGAGGCCCAATGTGTTTAGGGTCCTCCTGCACCCACACCCAATAGAAATTGGGCACCCCTGATCAGAAACAGGGCCCACCCAAATGAACATTCCTGGAGTCGCCCTGTGAAGAATACTGCAGAGTCCTCACAGAAACCCTACCTAAAGCCTCCTTCCAGGTTCCCAGGGGAAGGCAGTTGCTACCTGATCCTATCCTTGGGGATGGTATTAGCCAGGAGGATCACCTGGGAGGAGAAGGGTTCCAAGGAAATAAGAGGACTCCGCTGGGTGAGAAGCAGTATTTCTCTTTCTCAGAGGAAGAGGTATCAGTGATGCCAGAATATGTAATGGCTTGTTGTCAGTGTGAGATTTTCTGTCCCAAAGCTATTCATTCTGGGGGTAAAAATACCCCTCCTAATGTTGTCCACACCTATAAGGGTAAGAGCTCTTGTAGTCACCAAGAATGTGGACCTCAGAGCATTACCATTCTAATTTCTGATAAAGCTAAATCTCCTGGGATTCCAAACCAATCATTGACTTCTTTTAACATTCTTCCTGAACATATAATCAATAATGGAAGTGAATTAAGTGCATTTAAAAATGGCTCTGCAGAAAGAAAAAGGGGACTTCAAGTCCCACAATGCCCAAAGTATTGGAATAAGGGATTTGGAGGCACTAGACTGCAAGGTGCAGCCTAGTGATTCTAATGGCCCACACCTGATCGGGACTGGTGAGTTTGAATGGTCCCCTCAGGTACAGGCATTAGAAGAAGCAGGAGGTGGAGTAATTGTGGAAACTCCACATTGCAGTGGCAGCAGAAGTTGAATGGAAGCTGAGATGCCAGAGCCACCACTGTTTGTGAAGCAGATGTCAGTTGTGTGATGGTCTTCTACCCCCTTGATGACCCTGTATGCAGAGGCTGCACAGCGGGAAGAGTTGTATCAGCAAGCTGTTATCCTGGTGGCCCTGTCTGCAGATGTTACGAAGCGGGAAGCATTATGTTGGGAAGCGTTCCCCAACGTGACTTGCACTCTGGTGGCAGGTGAGAGCCGGAGTGCTCTTGCAGCGAGGAACACTCCTCTCCCGACCGGCATGGGCCGCAGGAAGCAGAAGGAAGCAGCTTACCTTGTAGCGGGAAGAGGAGGATGCAGAAGTGGCAGTGGAGTGAGCAGATGTGTATGTAGCACTCTGTGAGTTCACTAGTGTTGTGTCACTCCGGAACGCTCCGTAATCACCAGCTGATCACTATTGGGAATATTGTATCATGAACTAATGTAAAGAGAATAACTTGGCAGGCTAAGCACAACTTTCCATACCAATGTGATACAAAACAGCTAAAGTGTTAGAATTGAAAACTTGTGAACAAACAAGAAGGTTACAATTGTAACTACAAACATCAAAGTAATTGCCACAATCAAACTAGTGCAATATTAAAAGAAGTTAACAAAAACTACCATTTCCAAGGCCAAGAAAAGGCAAAGCTAACACAAGTAAACAAGAATCAATATTGCCAAGGCCAATTGTCGCCCCTATTGCCAGAGATAGGAAGAGGCAATAATTGTTAAAGACCCAAACAAGCATCGTCTAAGCTAAAGAAGAGCAAATGTGATAAAAAGCCATGTTTGGCATTCGGTTGATGCAAATGGGGGAAAACAAGATTAGCAGAGTAGCTACCCTCCTGATAGAAAGCATTCAGGAGGAGAGGAGCATAATCTGCATTGCATGTGGCAATCACAGTGGTGGAACAGACGGCACCAATGTGTTTCATGTTTTCCAAGAAGAAGTATTCCAAACTGAAGTTGTTGATACTAGTATTGTTGAAAACTAAAAGACTTTGTTGTGGCATGAGAGCAGCCCTCCTACTAGAAAGCATTCTAGCAGAGAGTAGCATAACCTGCATTGCATTTGGCATAAACAGCACCAATGTGCTTCATGTTCTTCATTCATTGCTGATGTTGTTGAAGGTCAAAAGACTTAAAGATATTTGAAGCAAACGTTACCACAGGCGTACTTGTTGTAATTTTAGGATTTTTTTTGTCCTGATAGGCTTGTATACCAGGGCATGGGACGTTGTGGTGGTAGACCTGGCAGGTGAGTGGACCAGGTAAAAGTCATTGAAGTACTGTGTTGTGGCTAAAGACTCTGTAGAAGAAGTGGTAAATCCACTACAAAATCCTGTGAATCATAATGAAATCATCCTGACAAATCATTGCTGTTGTTAAAGATGAACTGTGGGAGTGTTTTTGTTTCCTAAGAAGGGGCTGTGTTGAATTCTATGCTACAAGTGGAGAGACAAAGAGTTCTTGTTTTATTTTGAACTGTTGGAACGTCTAAGTGAGAGACTTTTGAAGCAAGAACAATCTCATCACCAGAACTCTGTTGTAAAACAGAACTTTCCTAATATATGAACTGTTGATCCACAGTCCTGCTTTGAATCTGGGGAAGGGTACATTACCCAGATTACAAGGAAAACAGTTATTAAGCTTATGTTGGATATAACTGTGATTTTTATTTGAATTTCTATCTTTTCCCTTCATATATATAAGTGTGAGGGAGAGATTCATTTTGTTATAGTGTTTCCTTTAGATAGGCAGGGAAATCCTCTTCAGGGTAGGGATAGTGTGGTGTTTAGGTAAGTGGATAGAAAAGGTATGTGGATGGGCGAGGTGGGAATGGGGATGCAGGGCATAGTGACCAAAGGGTGCCATCTGGGCCTATGCAGTGATCTAGTTGTACTACCTGTCATAACTACAAGGAGGTTATGTTTATTTCCATGAAACACACAAGTTACTATTATTTGATAAGTTCACCAGATCATTATCAAGACTTTAAGGATAGGAAACAAAATTCACTAAGCATTGGTATGCCACTGGGGCATCCACGAGATGAGGACTGATAAACAATTTTTATCTTTAATAATACCCCCTGCTGCTTCCATATCTGCTTTCAACCTGGGTTTGATTACAAGAGTGAACGTCCCATTATATGCATCATTAGGAGGCACGTAGATTCAAGTGCTGCCGATCTTCCAGCAGACACCGCCCTCCATTGCTGTGATTAGGTCCAGCACCATTTGATTCTGTAGTGCTCTAAGCCTGAGTGCCCAAAGCTCTTCTTGGATTGTGTTAGGACCATTTTCTATGACATTTAGAAAATTCTATCAGATTCAAGTGGATGATTTGGATCAATTTTGCATTTGTAGCAGTTTGCATTCCTGGAGCTAAAAAAGAGGTGAAGAACACCTCAGTACTTCAAAAAAGCCTATATTGTGCTAGGATCTGCTCCAAGGCTCTTTGCGAGTTTATTTGTCCTACAGCTGTTGGGGGCGGTGCAAGGAAATGGGGACAATACTTTGGGCAACTTCACATGGCTTTCTGGAATCACCATTACAGGGTCAGGCAAAGTTACTAATGAACAAAGTCCACTCCATGAAGGATGTAGATAGAGAAATGCCTTCATGACACATTGCCACTTGAAGCCCATAATGGTGGCAGTTCCCTCATTTAGTGCTGGTATTACGTATGTTTGATTACAGTTGCTTTTGGACCCAACTGGCACACTTCCTTTGCCCCTGAAACAAAACAAAGATAGAATGAGTTTCTGTACTTTTACAGGTTGTTCTTGCTGCTGTAGACTGGTCAATCTGTTTACATGCAATGCTCATAGATTTGTATAGCTTTCATCTGTTTCATTAATTCTTCTTCTGTACATCCCATTAGTCTCTCTGCATTGAGTACTGCGTGCCCCTTCACCCATTTCTTGTTTCGTAATGTCGCTCCTTCTATGACCATCTGTGGTTTTGCAGGACACTGTGTTTCTTCTAATTTCCCCATTCCTTCACATTCACTTTTGGATCTCTTTTGCATTTATATCCGCGCTTTCTGTCCCAGAAACTGCCTTTGCATTCTACAAATTATTAAATGTGCCAAACATTGTGCCTCTAAAGTCGGCACTTCCTTAGATAAGAACAGTCTAGGGGTGCCAACCATGTGTGGGATAAACTAACAAATGTAACGTGACTCATTTACCTTGGCCCAACTAATGGTTTTGATTGGATCATACAACACATTTGTACCATCTGGAATATCATTATTTGCTCCTGCGTTCAATTGTCATTTGTGTCTGGTGTGAGACAGGCATGGTATCAAGAGAGACAAACTCAAATATGTTAGTTTCAAAACCTTTATTTACTAATGATCTTGGGTTGGTTTTATGCCTGTCTGGCCCTAACTGTAAAGGGATGGTTCCTTTAACTGTTGTTTCTAAGAACTGTTGATGTCTACAAGTCCAAACAATAGTCAGTCTGTGTCTAAACCTATGCTTGCCCTCACTCTACAAAAATGTGTTAGAAAGTCTTCAAAAAGGAAAAATAGTGGTTCAACAGAAAATAGGAAACTGAGGTTGGCTTCAGGTGACTTTCTCACCAGGTGTGGGTTGGTCAGTGTAAGGAAGGCATGGTATCAACAGTAAGACAGGCACAAGTGACCACAGTTCTATGGTGTTTTTTGAACTTCAACAAGGGTGTGATAAATGCCTATTTAAACATAAATCCACAGATGGGAGCAAGCTATGACCATCAAATGACCATCAAATAATAATAACACAGTCCTAGTGGTGCCTTGTCAAAATAAAAGGGCCATTATTAAAAAAAAAAAACTATTGCCAATCCTTGCTGCTAAATACAAACAGCGTAGGGGATAATTTTACAAAAAGAAAGAAGTGTTCAAAATGATATGTCAGGATGTTCAGGCCGTTGACCTCCCTTCCCCATGTTTTTAGCACTGGACAAGGTGGTTCACTCGAACGTAGCTTGGTCTCTGGCATCTTTAGTATGAGGATACAGTTCAATCATAACATCAGGACCTTCTGTATGCAAGTGTCTTTACTCCTCAAAGTCTCTTCATTCAGAGGGCCTGATGCAGCCAAACAAAAATGATAGGTTATTTTCCACTTTGGATTTTTACAAGATGATTCACTGTTCACCCAGATCCCCCTCAGTCAGACTCAGATCTCTTTAGTACAATGTTCATTCCCTTTCGACCCCACTCAGTTGGGCTCAGATCTCTTTAGTACAATCAATATTCGCAGGATATTGTTTCGGGTGACTCACAGTTCACCCCGGATCCCTCTCAGACAGGCTCAGATCCCCTTTTAAAACAATTAGTCTCCCTTGGCCGGGCTGTGAAAAATTTCAATCAAGTATCAAAGACTTTCAAAAGTGCACAGAGTTTAACTTGACCCGTTGCAGTACCACTTTGATTTTACAATTCCTTCTCTTTACATTTGTCCCCTTTGGGTTTGGATACCTAACAGAGACTTTCGAAAGAGCATGCACGAGGTGCCGGACTACTCTGTTTTCGGTATCTATCTTTGCTTCAAATTTCAGTCACACATTTAGTGCATTCATTATGTTTGCATCTCTTTCCACATATGCTTCATATTCCTTCATAAAAGCTACAGTCTTTCTGTGAAAAGGTCAAGGGCCCATCATTTTATATTCCTTTTCGGTCTCGCCGTCTTTTGCCTCCTATTAAACTGCCATATTGGAACTGCTGCTTCCTCTTGTGCTTTGCCTTGCTCAGAGTGTGCTCTCGTGCTCCACCTTTTATCCATGTGGGGAAGTGTGATGGAAGTCAGTTGTGTGTAATGATCGGTAATTGCCTGACCCTGCCTGACCATCGTGTTGGGACATGTTAGATATACGGCTCGGGTGTTATTCCATTTTCCCTCACAGTGACCTGTCTGTGAGGAAGTGTTTGTGTCATAAAGGGGCGGGGGGTGAATCTCTAAGTATCCTAACTGGTAGGATGGGGCAAAGGTGTTATAGGGAAGGGGCTACCACATATCGCCGTTTGGTGTCCCACATCTACTCCCCGAAGACCCCCCCATCCAAGGGATCATCCTGCACTGGTCCACCCCCAGGAACTGGTTCCAAAAGCGATGGCCATGTCCTGGCCACCTGGATGACAGATCCCTGGGGACTAGTGGGTGAGACACCTTCAGGTTTCTCACATCAGCTTCACAAAAATGAGTTCAGTCAACAAAGTGCTGTTCATCAGACCTTCTCCATAGTTCTTGTTGTAGTGTTACACTTTCAAACATCTTAAGTTCCTTTGGATTCCCTTCCCCTATCTCCAGCTCTTCCAAGATCCAGTACAAAATTAAAATAAATATACACAGTTCCTTTCCAAGCTCCTCGGGTTTCCCTTCCCAGGCTTAAACTCCTTACCATCAAAGCCAATAAGTATTCCACTTCCTTTGGACTCAAACACAAGTTTGGATGTCACAAAATAATAGGTATTCCACTTAGGCCTCTCAGGGGTTCCCTTCCCCAAGCTCAGGCCCTCTTGGATTCAAACACGAGTTCAGTTTGTCAGGATTTACCTTTCCTTTTATATTCAAATCTTTCATACACATTTCACGTGTGGGTTACAATCAGAGACTTTCGAAACTGCTAGGTTCTTTGCTTCCCCTGGGTGTGACCACTCTGATCGGTATCCCCTCTCTTTATTCCTTGCTCTTCCTCTTTTACCTCTCACCTTCAGGTGCTTCCTGCACCCCTTTCGTGCATTACTTTGTTTCTTTTACTTTCTCGCGCACTCTTGCACCTTCCTCTGCTTTGTGCTAATAGTATTGTGCCTCTTGCACACTTTCCACACTTTCCTTTCTTTAGCATGCACATTTTCACCTGTTCGTTCTCTTCCCTGCCTCTGCACACTTTACATACTTTCCTTTCCTTAACGTGCACACTTGCATCTGTTTATTTTCTTCCTGTGTCTCTGCACACTTGTAGACTCATTAAATGTCTTTACTTTCCCCCTGCACTGCTAACGCCTTTTCCTTCTTTCTGCTTTCCTTAAATGGCTGTCTTAAGATTCCACTCACTTCCCTCTGTGCTGCTTTATAAACTTTCTCTCACTTTTCTGTGCCGTTTTACAAACTGTCTTTTCCCGCTCCGCTCCATTGAACCTCACGCTCCTGAGTTTCTCTCTCCCTGACATGAAACTCTTTGGGCAGCGTTGCATGGATGAACGGTTTCTCTGGATACATGGGGTTGAGGTCAGGGTCTCACCACCTGCCCCTCAGCCACCCGTGGGACAGACACCAGTCCCAAGGGAACCTGAATTTGGCCAGACATCAACAGCAAGATGGAGGCTGCCTTGCTCCGGCTCCTTGGAGGCAAGGCACCCTAGCCACGGTGTACCCCTTCACCAAAACTGGGCCAGCGTCCTGGCATGCCGTTCTCCTCCACGCTTCAGGTCCTGCTGCTCTCTGCTCCTTGGCCACTCTGGTCCAGACAATATGCCCAGCTCACTCTCTCCTCTGTGAAAAAACACCTTGTATAGTTGAACAAACAGTCAAGTGTGAGTGGTCATTATCAAATGCCTGACCCTGCCTGACTATATTAGTGGGACATCTGATGTTCTTTCCATAATAGGTTTCCCTTACTTTTCCCTTGTTGTTTCTCACTCTTGGGTATCCTCCCAATCCCTCATGACCCTCCACTCATGTGATCCTCCCTCGCTTGTCCACCACCAGGGTTGGGGTCCAAAAGCGATGGCCCTTCCCTGGCCACCTGAATGGAGCATCCTGCAGGAAATTTTGGGAGAATACCATCAGGTTCCTCACACTGGTAGCAAGGTTATCTACACGTTCTACTTTCGTATCAGTAATTCCATTAGTGCAAAAGAAAGAAGAAGAGAGAAAAATGGACAACACATCCCTATAAACACATTCTTCAAATGTTTACGATTGTTCACTTTCGCTACTTAAATACTGACTGCTGCACTTGCTCTGCTGTGCCCAAAAGGTTTCATTCACTTAATGTACTTTTTTTACAGTCTTTTAAAATTACTCAACTTTCACAGTCAGTTCTTGTTTGAGTCCCATCATCTGTTTCTTGTCAATGCTGTGGTGTTGTGCTGGTGTCTTTTCACAGATTGGTTAGATGCACCCAGGTGCTGCGATTCTTTAGCTTTGCTGCAGTTGGTGTTGCACTTTCCACTTTGTATGGTCCCGTGAACTTTAACTGATTCCAATGTCATGTATGCTGTCTGGCGTAGACTCTGTCGCTGGGTTCTAGCTGAAGCGATTCTTCCATCACTGTGTCTTGTTGGTCTGTTGGAGCCCAATGGTGTACTTTGATGTTTATCTGAGAAGATATAAGTTTTGCACACGTTGACATATTCTTGAGATGTACATGAAATTCTTCCCCCAACAAATCTGCACTTCTGTGTGTGTCTGACAATGTTCAAGTGGGGGCAGCCGGGGTATGCATTCTCCTTGCCATCACCATCTCATGAGGTGACAGGTGGTGGTCCTTGCTTGTCTGGTTGCACAGACTGAACAGATCTAAATACAGGCAGTACAGTAAGCTCTTTTTGAGGGTATCACAAAGTGTGGCTATCATTATTTTGAGAAAACAAAGTAATCACTCCAAAACCCCATTTGCCTGTGGGTGGTAGGCTGTACACAGTCTGTGTCTGATGCCTAACAGTCTGTAACACTCTGGTGACCTCCTTAAAAAAACTAATTAACATAATGGGGCCCATTATCGGATCTCAATGTCTCACGGATAACCAATCTGGGGAACACCTCTCTCACAAGGAGCCTATATGCAGGTGTGGCATCGGCATAAGATCCCATTTTGATCCAACAGGGATATGGGCATACTACTATGATTACAAGCCTGTAAGGGCTGCATTTCTGCACCATATCAATGTGATCTATTTGGAGCTCTTTGAAAGGCTCTGTGGGTCAGGGCAATGTTGCTTTCAGAGCCTTGAGGGTATGGCCTGGATGAAAATGGTGGCATGTGGTACAGTTTGCCACAAATTTGTCAACTTGTTTGGCCAAATTGGTCACGAACCATTCCTCACTAATCTCAGCAGCAAGTTGCTGCTTAGGTTCATGCGTAGGAAAGTGAAACTGTTCTAAGGCAACGTTTAATAATTCTATGGGCATTAATACTTTACCTGTGCTTTTTTGTCTCCATACGATGTCGGTGTGTGAAAGGGGACATCCCCTTTTTACCCATAATACTTTCTCTTATGGAACTCAATGAGGTGTTCTTTTGATAGGGCACTGTAAACCTCTGGTAATCACTCTGGTTGTACTGCTGTGACAGGCGTTTGACTTTCCTCTGGAAAGGGCATATAAGCTGCCTGTTTGGAAGATGTGTTTACACACAAAATCACGTCTTTCCTCTTGGAGTGCGCTGCTCACTTCACAATAGCTACATGAAGGGGGCCTTTTAATGCTTTTATTAGTCGAGCTAAAAAGATTGCATGTTGGACGGTTGACCCATCTGCCCTTCTGTAACCTCTTCTCTTCCATCTTGATAATCCTGAATGTACTGTAGATCTCATATAAGCCAAATCGGTATAAATGGTGACATCAGTGTATGCTGGTGCTTCTAGTGCTTCTATGAGTGCTATGAGTTCTGCTGCCTGTGCTGAATAGTGTGATGATAAACTTTGTTGCATCACTATTTGAAATGCTTCTTCTTGGTCCTTCAAACATTTTATTACTGCTGCTCCTGTGTGTCCCTGGCCTCTCTCTTTATCTATACTGAAGGAACCTTCTACATAGAGCACTTCTCCTATGTCACGGGGGTCCTCACTCACCCTGCTGTATTCCTCTGGTTCTCCTTCGTATATTGCACAGTAATGAACCTCATCTTGTGGCTCAAATGGTTTGGCTATGAATTTTGCTGGATTTGTGTGGCATCTCACTATGCTGGGTTGATCCGAATTACTACATACCCGCTTGCTCTCTGAGTGGTGAGTGTTGGTCAATGTATAAAGTGAGTGGACATCCCATAACTATGGTGGCAGACATTTGTATAGCAAATGCTTGCTCACATGGGAGATGGCCCTCCATTAGTTGGTCCATTACTGGGTCTAAAAGACCATTGTAGTATGTCAAATGCTTGTGTTTCTGTGATGATCACTGTGTGAGTACCGCTGCCATGGCCTGTCCATATCGGAAAAACTGTTGGTTGTAGTCTGGGGTTGCTTGTACTTGTGCACTGTTGGTTGCTATTTTGTCCATTCCAGTGTACCTTTCATCTTCTGTGCTTCCTTAACTTAAATGCATTTAATAGGGGATTGACATGTGTTGAATAATCAAATACCCATGGCTTTCAATAGTTACACAGGCCTAGGAATTGCTGCATCTCTCTGTTTTAGGTTGTGGTGTGTTTCACACTGCTGTGGCTCTGTCAGGGTTTATGTTCCGCTCACCTGGTTCCCACGGGGGCGTCAACCGGAACTGGGCCGCTGTTGTTTCCACTAGCGTGACGTGTAGCGCCGAGATGACTGACTGGACTGGCCCGCTCAGCCTAGTTTGTCTGGCTCGCAAGAATATTCTTCTGCAAAGGAGAAGAGGAATTAACCCCCGTGGAATTGAGTGTCAACCCACCTTCCGCACTCCCGTTGTCTTCCCACAGATCACTCTTGAAGTCCCCTCCTCAGTCTCACCTGATGTTTTGGAAGGATGAGCTCTCCATCCTGCGTCGACCGCAGGGGGGCGTTGATGACCAGTTACTTCACTGGCGTAGAGGAATTGGTGAGTTCCAGTATTGACTCTAAAGTCCAATTGTTCATAAGAGTTCAAATGTCTGATCTTCACTCTGTCCAATTCCTTGCAGGTTGCCGATTAATCCACTCGAAGATTTCCAAATGGCAATTGGTAAGATTCAGGTAAGTCTCTTGTGGTTTTCCCTTTAGGGGCCGGGGTACGGCGATGAAGCAGAGTTGACTGCGCCGACCCGAGAGGAGGTGAGTACCTCCCGTGGTAAATCAGGTAAGTCCTTGGGGGTAGCTTGTATAGCCTTATAGAGTCCCCTTGCTCACCTTGCTGTCTTTGTCTCCTTAGGTGTCAGAGGGCGGCCGCGAGATGGAGAGAGTGTGATGGAATGCTGAAGTACCGTCAAGCAGGTGAGTTCAGCGCAGCGCCGTAGGAATGCGAAGCGATGCTTCAAAGACTTCTGTCTTTCAGCTCCGTGGCGAAATGGATCAGGATTTAGGTAAGGATTAAAGTTAAAACTCCTGTTCTAACCTTTATCCTTCTTTTCTTCTTGTTTCAGGAGTCCCATGACTGAAGCGGGCGTGGCTGAAGACTGGAGCTGCTGAAAACACGGTGAGCGTTACGCTGCAGCAAGCAGAATAACGCGAAGCACGTGTGACTGTCCGGGCGTGGTTTAAATAGCCTTGGAAGAAGATCCAGGTAAGCATTCTTCCACAGCCCCACCCAAGCAACAAAATAGTCCCTTCAGTAAAATAGTCCCTCCTAAGCCTCATTTGGCTTGAGTCTTCATGCAGCATGGTCTGCCTCAGGTGAGTATGCAGCATGGTCTGCTTCAGGTAAGTTATCAATAATGAGTCTGGCGGCCATGGCGCCAGGACTGACTTTATCTTTTTGAGCCTGGCGCCATAGGCGCCAGGACTGCACCCAAACAGCCCCTAACTGGGGCTTTTGGGCATGCTCCAAGTGGCATGATGCCTGCTTCCGGGGCTGCTGGGCCTGGTCTGGTCTTCCGGGGGCAGGCATCATGACAGCACTCCCCCTTAAGGCCCCTCCTAAAGTCGTTCTCCCCCTTGGCCGTGGTTTGTCTGGAAATTCCCGATGGAACCTCTTCACTAAACGAGGTGCATGCACGTGGTCACTAGGTTCCCAAGACCTTTCCTGCGGACCATAACCTTTCCAGTCAATTAGGTAAAAGAGTTTTGATCTCACTCTTTTTGAGTCCAAAATATTCTTGACTTCGAACTCGGGCTCCCCGTCTATGAGGATAGGTTCAGGTGGAGTGGTTAGCCTAGTTCCTGGTTGCACTGGCTACAAAAGAGACACGTGGAAGACGGGATGGATTCGCATATGAGCAGGTAGGTCCAACTTGACGGCCACTGGGTTAATAATTGCCTGGACAGAAAAAGGTCCCAAATACCTGGGGTTAAAGGTCCGAGTCCCCTTGAGTGGTAAGTGCTTAGTGGCTAACCATACTTGGTCCCCTATTTGGTATTTAGGAGCTTCACTTCTGTGCTGATCCACATCCTTTTTGTATTTTTCCTTAGCCTTTTGCAAATGGATGGTTGCTTCTTTAAAGGCTTGTGTAATAACAGCGTGGAGATGGTCCACTGCGGGCATCTCTAAATGCTGGGGTGAGTCCAAATCCGAGGTTCGAGGATGGTGCCCATAAATGGTAAAAAAAGGACTTTGTCCAGTTCCTGAGTGTACGGAATTATTGTACGCATACTCTGCGATCCACAGAATGTCTTTCCAATTCCCCTCAGACTGATGTAGCATACAACGGAGGTACTGTTCAAGAGTCTGGTTGGTCCTCTCCGTTTGACCGTCGGTTTGAGGGTGGTGACTGGTCGAAAGCCTAACATCAATTTGTGCCAGTTGGCAGCATTTCCTCCAAAAATATGAAATGAATTGACTGCCCCGATCTGAAATTAACACTGAAGGAAAGCCATGAACATTTTCAAGGAATTCCTTGGCCAGGATTGAAGCTGAAGGTATCCCTTTTAAAGGAATGAAGTGGGCCATTTTAGAAAAAAGATCTACAATAACTAGAATGGTATTGTAACCTTGGTACGGGGGTAAATCTGTGATAAAGTCTAATGACAAGGTATGCCAAGGGGTAGGTGGTATGTCTAATGGTTGCAATAAACCAGCAGGTTTTTTCTTTTGCCCTTTATTTTGTGCGCAAATGCCACAAGACATGACAAATGACTTGACATCCTTTCGCCAGGTGGGCCACCAAAATTGCTTCCTAATTTTAGCTTCGGTTTTTGCAATACCCGGATGCCCTTCTATTAAGGTGTCATGGTAATGGGAAATGACAAGTTCCTGTAGTTCTTTTTGCGGTAAAAATAGCCGGGGTAATAAGGTAAATCATCGATGACAGAGTACTCTGGACCTTTCTATGCCCAGTCCTGTATGGCAACAGAATTAAAACGTTGGTGGATCTTGTTTTGAATGTCCTCCAGTGTCTGTATGGATGTCAGGCCAAGGATTCTCTGTTCCGGAATTATGGGTACGGGTTCTAAAGTTATTTCTGCTTCTCCCATTCCAATCCGGGACAAGGCGTCTGCTTTACCCTTCTTACAACCTGGTCGATAGGTTATTACAAAATCAAACTCGGCGAAGAACAATGCCCAACGGAGTTGGCGTGAAGATTGGGCTTTGGCTGTCTTTAGGTATTGTAAGTTGCAGTGATCGGTGATGACCGTGATGGTATGTCTGGCACCTAGTAGATAGTGCCGCCAAGCCTTGAAGGCGGACTTGATGGCCAGCAGCTCCTTGTCGGTTATGGCATAGTTTAATTCGGGGGCTGAAAATGTTGTTGACCAAAATGCCACTGGGTGAAGCTGGTTAGTTTCGGGATCCTTTTGGGAAAGGACTGCTCCCATGGCTGAACTGGATGCATCTGTTTCCACTATGTAGGGAAGCTCGGGGCGCGGGTGTCTTAATATGGGAGCAGATGTGAATTTAGCTTTTAACTCTTGGAAGGCGTTCTCGGCTTCCTCTGTCCACACAAAGCGTTTGTTTTTTCGCAATAGCGTTGTAATGGGATGTACAATGTGCGAGAAGTCCGGGATAAACCTGCGGTAGAAACTGGCAAAGCCAAGCATGCTTTGAACTCCTTTGATTGAACTTGGCGAAGGCCAATTAAGAATGGCATCCACTTTTTGTGTATCCATCCGGTTTCCTCTCGGGGTCAGAATAAATCCAAGGAATTCCACTTCCGTAGTGTGGAAGATGCACTTTTCCAGTTTAGCATATAATTTATGCTGGCGTAACTTCTCTAGGACTGCTCGGACGTGTTTTACATGCTCAGATTCTGATAAAGAGTATACTAAGATGTTGTCGATGTAAACGACCACACAAACGTCGATAAGCTCTCGGAGGACATCGTTCATGAAGAACTGGAAGGCTGCTGGTGCATTGCATAGTCCGAAGGGCATCAAATAGTCCGTACTTGGTGCGAAAAGCAGTCTTCCATTCGTCACCCTCTTTGACACGTACCAGATGATATGCCCCCCGAAGGTCTAGTTTCGTGTACATACAAGCGTCCTTCACCTGGTCTAGTAGTTCTGGGATCAAAGGCAGTGGGTATCGATTCTTGATGGTTATCTGATTCAGTGCGCGGTAGTCTATACATGTTCTAAGGTCACCTTCCTTTTTCGGTACGAAGAACAAAGCTGAAGATGCAGGGGACTTGGACGGGCGAATGAAGCCATTAGCAAGATACTGGTCTAGGTACTGGCGCAAATGGAGATTTTCGGGTTCTGTAAGGGCATAGATTCTGCTGCAAGGTGGTTGTGCTCCAGGTACAAGATCTATTTGACAATCATACGATCTGTGAGGTGGTAAGGTGTTTGCCTGTTCCTTTTGGAAGACATCCTGAAAGTCTTGGTATTCAACAGGTAATTGTATGGCTACTGGAATTACTGGGGCCAGGACTGAGTTTTGAGTTTTCCTTGGGTAACAGGTGTGAGCACATTCTGGGAAGGTTAGTCTCTTCTCTCGCCAATCAATACGGGGATTATGTTTTTCCAACCAAGGTATCCCCAGTATCAGCTGAAACTGTGGGGCCTTGATTAAGTCAAACATCATAGCCTCTCGATGCCCATCTTGACTCAGCAATGTCATCTCTGCAGTGGAATGAGTTACGGGTCCAGAGGCAATTTCCGTTCCATCTACAGTGGTGACAACATCGGACGTGATCTAGCGGGTGAGAGATAGATTCATCCTGGTAGCCAATTCCCAGTCCAAGTAATTTCCTATGGCTCCACTGTCTACATACGCCTTTACCGCGTGCATGCGTGATGGCTGCTCTGGATCTACAAGGACCATGGGTATGGTGAAATGCGAGGTCAGAGTGTCCTTCTTTAAGCTCGGCAAGCGGACCTCTACGCTTGCCGGGCGTGGTCGTTTCCCGAGTCAGATTTCACATGGTTTTCGTCTGCTGCTCATATAACTTTCTTGGGTGGTTTTACAGGGCAGTTCCGCAGAATATGACCAGTAGTTCCGCAATATAAGCATAATTGCAGTTGCCGTCTTCTATCTCTTTCCTTCTGGGTTAAGGGTCCTTTAACCCCCCCGATTTGCATAGGTTCTGAGACATCTACTCCATTGGAGCTTACGTGGGTTTTAACCAACACCCTGTTCTCAAACTTCGTTCGGTCAGCCTTCCTGGTTTGAAGTCTGTGATCGAGCTGGACCACTAGATCTATATATTCAGCACAGAATTGAGGCGGGTTCACGATTTGGGCCAAAACATCTTTGAGTTCTCCCCGAAGTCCTCGATGGAATAATGTGATTCGCTTGGCTTCAGGCCATTCGGTTTCCACTACTAATCTATTGAAAGTTGCAATGTAAGATAAAAGATCCTGGTTACCTTGACTTAGGGATAAAAGTTCGTTGTCGAAAGCCTGTCCTCGGGAGTGTCGGGCGAATAGTCTTTCCATGCTTGTTCGAAAACCCTGGAAATCTCGAAGAATCGGGTTATCCTGGTTAACTAGTGGAATGGACCAATCCGCCGCACTGCTGCTGAGATATGACAGTACAAAGGCTACCTTGGCCTGATCATTTGGGAAGGCTCCAGGTCTACATAAAAAGTGCAAGCGGCATTGATTCATGAATGTTGCAAACCCTTTTGGGTCTCGGGCAAAGCCAAAGGAACGGCTCCAGGTAAATTTATCTGCACCGGGTTACTCGATGGTACAGGAGCTGGACTTGCCCCAAGTCCTGGTAGAGGTGTTTGTCCAGCCTGGCTCTGTAATAGTTGTCTGGCCAACTCATCAGTTTGTTCTTTTGACACTATCAGTTCCCTCCTGAGGGCATTGGTTTCTTGGTGGGCGGAAGGCACTTCGGCCCTTAATTCCCCTAATAATTGGGCCACTGATCAGTTTCCGAGGTCTCCATGACGCCCAGGTGGGTATTTGTGGGTAGGCTTCGCGTTCTGTTACGCTCACCTGGTTCCCACGGGGGCGTCGACTGGAACTGGGCCGCTGTTTCCACTAGCGTGACGTGTAGCGCCGAGATGACTGACTGGACTGGCCCGCTCAGCCTAGTTTGTCTGGCTCGCAAGAATATTCTTCTGCAAAGGAGAAGAGGAATTAACCCCCCGTGGAATTGAGTGTCAACCCACCTTCCCCACTAACGTTGTCTTCCCACAGATCACTCTTGATGTCCCCTCCTTAGTCTCATCTGATGGTTTGGAAGGATGAGCTCCCCATCCTGCGTCGACCGCAGGGGCGCGTTGATGACCAGTTACTTCACTGGCGTAGAGGAATTGGTGAGTTCCAGTATTGACTCTAAAGTCCAATTGTTCATAAGAGTTCAAATGTCTGATCTTCACTCTGTCCGATTCCTTGCAGGTTGCTGATTAATCCACTCGAAGATTTCCAAATGGCAATTGGTAAGATTCAGGTAAGTCTACTGTGGTTTTCCCCTTAGGGGCCGGGGTACAGCGATGAAGCAGAGTTGACTGCGTCGACCCGAGATGAGGTGAGTACCTGCTGTGGTAAATCAGGTAAGTCCTTGGGGGTAGCTTGTATAGCCTTAGAGAGTCCCCTTGCTCACCTTGCTGTCTTTGTCTCCTTAGGTGTCGGAGGGCGGCCGCGAGATGGAGAGAGCGTGATGGAATGCTGAAGTACCGCCAAGCAGGTGAGTTTAGCGCGGCGCCGTAGGAATGCAAAGCGATGCTCCAAAGACTTCTGTCTTTCAGCTCCGTGGCGAAATGGATCAGGATTCAGGTAAGGATTAAAGTTAAAACTCCTGTTTTAACCTTTATCCTTCTTTTCTTCTTGTTTCAGGAGTCCCAGGACTGAAGCGGACGTGGCTGAAGACTGGAGCTGCTGAAAACACGTTGACCGTTACGCTGCAGCAAGCAGAATAACTCGAAGCACGTGTGGCTGTCCGGGCGTGGTTTAAATAGCCTTGGAAGAAGATCCAGGTAAGTATTCTTCCACAGCCCCACCCAAGCAACAAAATAGTCCCTTCAGTAAAATAATCCCTCCTAAGCCTCATTTGGCTTGAGTCTTCATGCAGCATGGTCTGCCTCAGGTGAGTATGCAGCATGGTCTGCCTCAGGTAAATTATCAATAATGAGTCTGGTGCCCATGGCGCCAGGACTGACTTTATCTTTATGAGCCTGGCGCCATAGGCGCCATGACTGCACCCAAACAGCCCCTAACTGGGGCTTTTGGGCATGCGCCAAGTGGCATGATGCCTGCTTCCGGGGCTGCTGGGCCTGGTCTGGTCTTCTGGGGGCAGGCATCATGACAGCTTATCATTCTCCCTACTGAGCTTATGAGCTGTGACAAATATACCACCTCCTTTTGACAGTACTGTAATTTGTCTTTGTCCCCTTTGTCTGCAAGGATTGTCAGGGTTTGTATTGTGTCTCTTCTACACTGTTCTTTTGTGGTGCTGCATGCTAATAAGTCATCTACGTTCGCTAGCACTGCACTGGTCATGTGGAGGTTCCCTAGGTCCATCTGAAAGGTCCCTGTCCCGTAAATTCACTGGTGTCTCTGTGCTGTAAAGTAATGGTGTGACTATCTCTTAATTCCCTATAGTGAGGGGTAATTCTTCTGTGAAAGGAACCCATACAATTGCCACAGAGAATCCATGTGTGCTCATTCTGTTGTTTGTCAATAGAAATCATCCTCCCCTTATGCAAGATCGGCTGGCTCTGGTGTCTACCATAAAGGTGAACATGCTGTCCCCTATTCTCACTCTCACTTTGGGTTCCTTGTATGCATCTGTGGTGATTGAGAGAACTGGGCACACCAGGGATTGCTGTGGACTGTCCTATTGTGTATATGTGTTGGACCCCGGAAGTGAGAAAGCATTGCTCCATTGGACACTTACTCCAGTGCAGTGTGTCACTGTTTCTTGTGGAAGAGCATTTTGTGACTTGTTTTGGGACATAAAATCCCTGCATTGGCCCATGGGCCACTGGATGGTATTGTATGGGGGTCTGCTTTGACACTCCTTAGCCATGTGTCTCATCTTCCCACATGTCCAACATGCTCCTCCAAATAATTTCCTCTTGCCCCTTGAGCCCCTCCCCTGTCTTTTTAACTGATATTTGTATTATTTGGGGAGCTAAGGGTGCAGGGTGTTGTTGACCCGCAGGGGGTCTGATCTTCAGTTTGCCTCACTACCGCTGATCCCAATTGCCCCGTGCACCTGCTGAAAAATCAAAATCTCTGCAGCTTCCCTGCAAAGGTGAAGGCCGTGGGGAGCTAAGGGTGCAGGGTATTGGTGCACACACAGGGGGCTTCTTTCGAACTTTCCCTATTTTTGCTGGTTGGAGACAAAGGAGTGTGCCCTTCCGCATATTGCATGGTACAGCGTGGGATTTGTAAGGACCAGTAAGGCAGGTAAAAGAAGCGACGTTGGAAGCTCCATTTCGTTGAAAATCTCTTTGTTGCCTTGGAACCTCGGTCTTGAACATTTTGCCTCAAATGCACCTTGACTGTGCAAAGTTGTGAGGCAGGGGGAAAAACCACCAGAAATCTAGTTGCAAATCGTACTGCCTTTTGAAGGGGAGGTTTAAGCCCTCTCGGTAGCTGAGTGTACCTTTTCTGAACTTTCCCTGAATTTAACAACACTGTGATCATGTCAGCTCTTTCTATCCAGAAATACGACAAGGAACCAGAGGAGGTTTCAGCATTTGTCCCGGTATTTGGCCCTGGTCTGGGACCATGCCCCGTTTGGGCGGCCAAACGGAAAATTCGGACTCTTAGAAGGACTAGGCAAATCCCAAATCCAGCTACCCCGGCACTTGCAGCAGCTGTCGATTCAGTTAGATGCAGTAGCACTGATTCAGCCACTTCTTTTCGTGACGCCCATTTGCTAATTAATGCGATATATCAATTTCTGAGCGCACCCAACACCATTGCCGATCCCATACCCAGAGAGCGAGCTATGGCGGTCTCTACTGACACTATCATGGCCACAGAACCGTCTGACTCCCCACTTCTTCCAACTGTGGTGGCCTAGGGCCAAGTGTCTCAGGGGAGTGGGTGCTGTTAGCTGGCCAGCCCCTGAAGACCAATAGGTTCATCAGTTACATCGGGGGGTCTCTGATTGCCCCTACTTTGCCAGCCCTCGCCCCATTAAATCCCTCCGAACCCACGCTGAGTGGTGCAGTACTGAGGAAATTAAGAGAGACTGACAGAAGATTGTTAAGAATACTCAGTGTAATTGCCCCAGTCATGGTGGAAAGTATATCAAACTTACCAACTGATGCCAGGGAAATGACCTCTGATATTTGGGGACAGAATTTGGAGGAGGGCCAATGGCCAAAGGAGTGTCACTGTTCTTCTACTGCAGTCGTGTCTGAACTCTCCCACATTAAAACTATGTTAATGTCCCTGATTGAAGCTGAAGGTAAGAGTAAAACCGTGGGGAAATCCCCAACTAACCAGGTGTGAGAGATATGGGCCTGGAACCATGCAAATGAGCAGAGGGTTTATGGACCCTCTACGTAACAAAGCTGTATCAATCTCCTCCAGTCAACCCAAGGTGCTAATGGGACCCACAATGGCAATATAGCTAAGCATATGAAGGCCAATATCCACAATAGAAAAGTGTCATTGCACAATTTGGAATCTACCCACAATGGCAATATAGCTAGGCATATGAAGGCCAATATCCACAATAGAAAAGTGTCATTGCACAATTTGGAATCTACCAGCACCGATCCCAAAGGGACCTTGTACCTTGTACTCTGCTACCTCGCTTCATCTAAAACAGATTTGTAGTGTGCGGGTAAATAGGCCTATACAATTTGAAACCATTGATCAAGAAGTTTGCTGGTGGCCGGGCACACGTCTCACCACACACCTCAGCTAATTCAGCCAGGCTCACTGCGCCCTGGTCAATATTTCTGAGTCCCTAAATTGACATCGAAACGGCATGTACCAAAGCCAGCACTCCTTAATAAGTGCCTACACTGGCTGAAACATGTGAGGGGTTTTCTTTTTATCAACATTGACCAAATTGACGATTGCACCAGGATCTCCAAAACGTTTGAGGAAGCCTCTGATTGTGTCATTATGGAAGTAAAGCTTCGAAATCCTAGACTGGTTAGGGACATGCTGAGTTACAATAGAGTATTCAATCCCCTGGCAAACACTGCCATTAAGCTGAACCTGTATCCCTGGGGTGCTCCATCACAGGACCATGTTCTGTCAAGAGCTAATGCTGTCTCCCTGGGGGATAGACCTTTAGGGTATTTTCCTAGCATATGGACATCATAAATAAGTCTGAGAAGTTCTACATTGTCCTGAGCCAATATTAGATCCTGTGTCCATGCTTTTGTGGGTGACTCCCCCCTGTTACTGATAGTGCGGGGATAATTCTGAAATGTAGTTCTGAAAAATGTTATGGCTTTTACGCTGAAATAAAGTTATGTGATGATGATGAGACAATGTGGGGTCCTCATCATGTTTAATTGTGCATGCCATGGCACCTACATCCAGTCTATCCGGTTATGGTCTTCTGAACGCATTGCACCCATGGGCTTGACAGTTATTAAATGGAGATCCATCATGTTTATCACTCTCTAACCGGACCGATGGGTAATCTGCTCTTTCCCAAATAGTGTTTGTCTGATCTCCTTTTATGTAGGATATTAAATATTTCATATCTCCTACTGCTAGGGTAGCCACTACTGTGTGTTTTTTTTAATGCATTAATCGATTTGCCTGCCACTGTTGCAAGAGGGTGTATGGTCTTTATTAAATAATCTTTGTCTATATGGTGCCATTGTACGTATTGTGATCTGCCTACCCCCCGTTTGTATTAATGGGAACTGGCTAACCCCTTTTGGGCTTTGCTGTTTCCTAGTCTTTTTCTTCCCTCTAACCACTGCCATGGTTCTGGGGCACAGTTTCAATCTTCTCCCTCATGAAGTCCTCTCTTCCTGATCTCCTTTGGTTTCCCAATCCTCTGCACTCTCTTCCTGCTCATCTTCACTTTCAATCACCTCAGATTAATTTTCTATATCCTGTTGCTCTAGCTCTTATGTTTCCACTTTCACATCTTTTATCACAGCCTTATGCAATTTTAAATAGTATTTCTCCTGCTGCCCATTTCTCGGCATCTATCATAGAGGATGGCCCATCCCTTTACCTTGTCAACGTCCGCAATTCCTCTTCTGTCTAATGGATCCCTGCTTCTAAATCCTTTCATGCTTTATTTTCTAATTTTACTATTGCCGGGTGTCGCCTGTCGCTAGGTGCACTTGCTCGCTTTAGCGAGTTTGTTTCTGAAAAGGCCGGAGGTTTGTATTGAGAGTTTGTATATCCTGCTGCAGGTTTTTGGGGATAAAATCTGGTTGTGGTGCTGGAGCCTGTGCCGACTGGGTGCTTTTCTCTACATTTACCTGGGAACCAACTGTGTAGGTGTCAATGCCTGTCTTGTATTTAAGCTGTCTGACAGGGACGGGGTGGATTTTGCAAGAAAGTCATGGCATCAAAGTAAGACAGACACAAGTGATCACAGTTCAAGGGGGGTTTATTAAACTGTAAAATGGGTGAGATAAACACTTAATCTAGACCCAAGATGGGAGCAACCTACGACCATAAATTGTAATAATAACACCGTCCAAGTGGAGTCTAGTCAAAATAAAAGGGCCTATACTAAGAAACCTATGCCAAGCCTTACCGCTATGTTACAAAATACTGTGGGATAATGTTCATAAAAAAATGAAAGCAGTGTTCACAAAATGATAAGTCAGGATCTTAGGACTGGGGTCTCCCTTCCCCACGTTTTTAGCAGGTGACACAGTGGGTATCTCGAGCGTAGCACACTCATGGGCTTTTCTGGCACGATCTTACAGTTCCTTTTCTCAGTATCGGAGCCTTCTGTGCTTAAGTCTCCTCTCATGCAAAGTCTCTTGCTTCAGAGAGCCTGATATGCCAAAACAACAAAACAAAAGTTCCTTCAGAACCCTTGGATCCCCCTCACCCGGACTCCGATCCTCCTCTCAATCGTCAGCCTCCCTCAGTCGGGTTCAGACCAACTAATCATAGTGGACATCCCTCAGTCGGGTTCACACTTGCCTTCACAATGTTCATGAGTGTTTAACACTATGTAGGATTCACTTCCCTTGATTTTCCAACCCGCAGTCAGGCTTTCTCGTAGCCCCCAGTGATGTTTCACATAGTTCTGTAATCACTATGATTTCACAGGCATCCCTCTGTTGCGTTTGCATTTGCCCCAATAACACAGTTCACTTTATTTAGCTTTTCTCTTCTCCTATAATAATCATAAGTCCTAATGTCTTTTAAACAATCACTCATTGTTCATAGTATTTCCCCCTCATATGGGTTCAGACCAACCAGAGCGCTTGCCAATGTAAACAGAGACTTCTGATGGACGATCTAGTCTTGCTTGGTCACTCGGTTGGCTTACGGCAAGTGCAGGCTTTACACCTTCACCGGTCACACAGTGCTCCCCTTAGCCAGACGCAAACACCAGTTCCACAATATCATAACTTTTTAAATGTTTCAAGGACGTTTGAGTGTACAAGGCATTCGGCTTGCCCCCTGTATGAGCACCTTAACACCTTATACCAGCATTCCCTATGTTCCCTTGGTACTTGTAGTTTCTTTACAATGTTCAACACAGTCTCTTGGTTCAGGAGAGGTTACCAGCCAGAAACCTTCGACTGAGCACCCACGTGGTGCCAGACCACTCTAACATTGGTGCCAAGATTGTTCATACAAGACCTCTTGTCTATTTCATTGTCTTACTGTTGCTACTTATAACCTTGAGCCTAACACAAGCCAGTTCACTCTCAGCTTCCTCCGACTCACCAGCTGTGTTAAACTTGTTGGCAGTTCCTTTTGCTGCTGGAGTCAAGGATGGTACCTCAAAGGCCACACGTTTCCCCGCCCTGGCAATCAGTGTGGGAGGGTGCCATGTACCGGTTTGACATCCATCGCACCACCTGTCAGCTGTGATTCCCAGTCAAACATATCTTTCGTTGGAGGCTTTGTGGGTCTGGGTTGAAAGTGGCAACGGCAACTCGTTCCCGTCAGGCCTCGCCGCCTTACTTCTTCGTTTGTTATGTTATGTGTGCTTATATAGTGCCGGCAGCCCGCAGGCATCAGGGCGGTGATAACATACAAGACATAACAGTCACACCTGGGGCACCCAGAATAATCCCAATGTGCTCCTTATTTCCTAACAGTGAACAATCACTTAAAGAGGCACGTCTTCAGGCATTGCCTGAACGTTTGTTACTTCATTTCCAGCCGCAGGGTGGATGGCAATTTGTTCCACTGTTGTGCAGCACGTACTGAGAAGGATCTGCCATACCTGCCTTAAGATTATATTTTGTCACTTTAAGCAGTCCTTTGTCCACTAAGCGTAACTGTCTCAAGGGAATGTATCTTACAAATTGCTTCTTGAGGCAGAGAGGGGCATATCCAAAAATGCACCTGTGAATGATGGTCATTGACTTAAAATTCACTCTATCCTCGACTTTGAGCCAATGCAGAGATTTTCATCCCTCTGTTATATGATCCCTGGTTTTTATTCTCTTCACTATATGCACCGCATCGTTTTCCATGACTTGACACCTGGCAAAATACTTTTTAGTAGTTTATTATAACAATGCATTCCCTTAATCCAATCTAGACAATAGTATTGCTCTGGCAATAGTTGCAATATTATCCTCATTCAGATACGGTCTGATTGCTCTCATGAGGCGAAGGTAGTATGCGTTGTTTTTATTGAAAAAAATTAACCTGAGCTTCCGAGCTCACCAAGGCATCTACCATAATCCCCAATGTCTTCACCTTGCTCGAAACCTGGATTTTAGCCTCTTAAATAGAGAAAGTTTTGTACTCCTCTCCTAATTTGGCTCTGGCTGAGCTGGTTCTAAAGATCTTGAGCTCTGTTTTCGCATTGTTTAAACACATACAGTTTTGCTGCATCCATAGGTTTACAATGCGGTACACGCACTATCCCTGGTGTATTCTCCCTCCAATTCAATAACGAGTTGCATATCATCTGCGTAATTTGTTAAAAAAAAAAAAGCTGATGTCATCCAACAGGTCACAGAGGCTTTTCATGTATATATTAAAAAGCAAGAGAGACAAACTTTCTCCCTGAGGTACACCGAAGATGATTGAAATGGCCTCTGAAAACATTTCCCACCATTGCCCTCTGGCTTGGCGCTGAATGATAAAAGATGTGAGCTATTCCAGGGCAACCGGGAGCACCCCGCTATTCCATTTTGCACTTTTACTAGGAGCTTGTGATCGACCAGATCGAAGGCAGCGCTAAGGTCAAGCAACATCAGCATCCCTGTTTTGCCTCTGTCAAGTAGCTCGAGCATATGGCTTTGCAGGTCCAACATGGCCATTTCCGTACTTTGGACAGCCCTGAACCCTGATTGTTCTTGAAGAAGTGTTACCTGATCCTCTATGTGTTTCTGTAATTGATGTGTCGTTATTTTATCTAATATCTTAAAAATAAAATTAGAATTAGTTATTGGACGAAGATTACCTGGGTCCTTGGGGTCAAGACCTGCCTTTTTAACCAAAGGCGTGATTGTAACTTTCTTAATTTCCTTGGGCACTGATCCTTCTTTAAAGGATGCATTAATTATTTTGACCAAGACTGTTGCAACTATTTCCTTGTTTTCTAATATGACTTTTGAGGGAAGTATGTTTTCAGCACACAATGTTGGTTTCATTTGATTCAGTACCCCCAGCAGTTCAGTTTCCGAAACTGATACGAAGTTAAATGATTCTATGACTCCCAAATGGGGACAGTCTTTCTCTGGCGAGGATTCTCCTGAGTTTTCTCTGGCCTTAACTATATTATTTCTTGCCTTTTGCGTTTTTGCTCTGAAAGCATTTTGGACTATGTTGCAGTCTTCCTTAGATGGGGAGAAAGGCGGTGTGAGGACCTTTGGTTTTTCGATACTTTTTATTATCTTGAATATTTTACTTGTGGCATTTGATGCTGCTGCTATTTCATTGTATAATGATTAGCCTTTGCTTCTCTTATACTTTCCCTGTAGTTTTTGTTGGTTTGTCTCCAGTTGTCTTCATTTTCCTTAGAGCGATTTTGGTGCCATTTTCTTTCTAGTGCTCTTTTTTCTACTTTCTGTTTGTTTAACTCTCACTGAACCACTTCAGGTACTTGTGTTTGAACTGCTGTCCTGGAATTGCTGCGTTCAGCCTTGCTCAGAGTGTGCTCTTTTGATACTCCTTTGATCCCTGTAGGGAAGAGAAAGGGCAGTCATGTGTGCGTACTTATCAGCAATTGCCTGACTCTGCCTGACACTAGAGTTGGGACACGTCAGGTACACAGTTCTGGTTTTAGTCCGTCTTGCTTCAAAACCGGGACACCCTGGCGGGCTTTCATAAGGAATTACATCCCTTGTATTCCCCTGGGTATTATTTCTACATCCTAGTTCGTTAACCCTCATCCTACGGAGGTTGGTAAACTCAGGGGGGTAAGATTTGTAGGGTTTGTGAAGTGAATGGGAAAAATCCATAAAATAATATCTTGAAAGTTTGTCGAAGGAAGGACCGGGATTACTGTCGTGAAATAAATGAGGGGGATTGTAGAAACATTGGTGATTAGTTAAAGCAGATGGGGAGTTTGGGAAATAATAATCAGAGGGACGGAGAGAAGAATGACGGAGTATTCGGGAAGGCAACCGGAAGATAGGGATTCTGGGAGACGTAGTTTCTCGCTGCACCTCAGTTGGGTTGGTTTCTGGTAAGGGAGATTAATTGGTCGGAAGGGAGGTTAATTTTGAACAGCCTATAAAAGAATCAGGGACTTTGTCTTCCTCGTCCTCTTCCCTGGTATAATACCGCATCTCACCGGGGGCATTCCCCCGAGCATAACCCCAGGCTCCCCTACCCAGGTGATCCTCCCTTGCTCCTCCACCCCCAGGGTTGGGATCTGAGTGTGCCTAGTCTTCCTTTGCCGCCTGACTAAGGGCCATCTAAAGAAAGGGACAGGCTACCAGACACACTGTCACACATATCAGTTGAATTAAATGCAGAAGTCCTGACCACAACGGGCCCTTGCTAAAAAATAGACGCACTAGCCTGCATGGCATGATGGAGAAAGACGGTTTTAGAACTCTGGAACAGAAGCGGCTAACCTTGGCTGCGTTGTTGCCCTTGTCAAAACCAGATTCTCAGGAAAAGGATGAGACCAGAACATTGGCCTAGAAGTGCCCCCGCCCGACGCAGAACAAAAACTCAATGAGCTTAGAATAAACTGCCATTAGTAGGAGAAGCAACCCTCCACTAACAATGGCACTTAATGGCTCATGCCTCTCAGAAACTAGTATCAATAATGATCATGTAACCAGAAATATAAGAGGGCCCATCAAAATGGGAAACCCACCTTAGAAGCCGGATAATTGGGATGCAAGCTTTGTTTTTGAATGGACCACCAGAATAAACAATGGCCTGTCTTTAAACAGAGCAAATGTCCTGGAAATGTTGCACCGGATCACAAAATTAAGATTGATTACAACATGTGACATCACCAGAGTAGCCTTCCCGAGTGAGGATCGCCTAGATAAAGTCGTAATCTCCTTAGAAGATTCAATAATCAAAGATATTATATTTGAGGAGGCCTCATAAATCTCCTGCATGAGCTATTCTCTCTCAGAAACAAGGACACCGACAAAAAATGGAGGGCCTAAAAAGCACCTTTGAGTTCCAGACAAAACAACTTGATCCCTTTGTGAAGACGGTGTGCTGCAAACAACTCCAACTGGGACAAGGAGCCATAGAGAAGTGCTGAAGAGGAAAGGGACCAACAGAGGAGACAATGAGTTCTCTCCCCTACATATTTTCGTGGATAATTATGCAGCATCAGAAAGGAGAGTCACCACCCACTCAAATAAGACCTCAAGTGGTGATGACGCCGATTCCTGGGGAGGGTTGGCAGAAGCTCTGGTGGTAAGAAAAGAGAAAGTCTAGCAACACAGGTCCCCCCCCACTAATGGGGTAGACAATTGGATGCTGGAATAGGAGGGGCTTTTCCCATCTGTTTGGCAAAGAAGAACTTCAATGGGATGCCTATGACCTTATTTGTCTACAAGAAACCTGGTTGAGAATATCACCAGTTCTAGACGGATTTACTACTCTACTGAACCTGGCAACCAAAAGCCCAAAAGGAAGACCAGCATTGGGTCTCCTAACACTGATAAAAAACACAAACCGTTACAGCATTTCAGAAATTTGGAACCCAAAACAGTTTACCCAAGTGACCTTGATTAAAAGCTCAGGGATAAGGTCTGACACATCTGAATGGCTGATCCTATGTAACGTCTACTGGAACTCAGCAGAGATTGACAACCTTATGTTCATCAGGGAGATCATGTCATCACTAGACAACTTAATCATCTCTCTACTGGACCCTTTAATCAGCATATGTGGCGACTTCAACATGGATGCCGTGGAAGATCAACAGGTGGAAGGACACGATGACCCGGGCCATAAAATCACTGGACAGGACAAGGGAAGGATGTGAACAGTAGAACTGGAACCCCAAGATCTACACCCAATGAACGGGCAAACTCGGGGAACACGCCAGCCTGCCACACCTGGAAGCGGGGCAATTCGACAAAAGTGCTGGACTACTTTTTCATGCCTGGCAACTTACTTCCCTGGATCTACTCACTGGAAGTAATTCGGACATCGCAGAATGACCTCAATATAATCAAGATGAACAGCATTGGAGTTCCCAATTCCACTAGAGATTGTTTTCCTTGCCCAGTGGTAATAAACCATGGGGGGAACAGAATAAAAATAGATGCAACAAGAATAAAGAAATTAACGAAAGAGCTAGAGGATCACCCACAAAATAAGAACGGAGGTAAAGGTAACAGGGTATAAGCTCATAAGTACCTGATGATTCAAAAGATGCTGAATAAATGATGGAAAAAAATTGCAAAAAACAAACAGGGTAAATTTGGAAACTGCTAAACTTGATCAACCATGTAACTGCAGCCTTAGAATCCAACGCGGTAGAGGAAGAGGCATGGATGTCACACTTCGAGAAGGTGTTCAATGAGCAAGAAGACCAATTGCCCATAACAATCTCTAATGGTATAGCTTATTGGAAATGTAGAACCAAGGCAGAGGACATTTATCCTTTAATAAAAAAGGCAGCAGCTCGAGAGGTCCAGGGCCTGACAGCCTAATGCAATTCTTAAAGAAGAACCAGATTTCTGGTCAATATTCATAGAGGTCCAATTCGAATGGATAAAAACCCTGAAGCAAGTACCATCTTCCTGGAAAAGATCTGTAGTCGTCCCCATCTTCAAGAAGGGCGACCAGACAAAGCCTAGCAATTACCGACCTATCGCTCTGCTGGATGTGATAGGGAAGACATTTGCAAAGCTGCTACTGTAGGCCCTAGAAACATGCGCCTCAACCTCAGGGCATCTGGACAAGTGGCAGTCTGGCTTCGTGAGAGGCATGAACACATCATTGAATGTATTCTTGCTTAATCTACTGAAAAAATTATCCACCTTAGGCAAAAAGAAAACGTGTCTGGCCTTTATTGACTTATCCCAGGCTTTTGATTCTATCAACAGGAACCTGCTCTGGACCAAGTTGGCCAAATGGGGCTGCCCACGGGATGTCCGTGAAGCAATCAAGGACCTTCACTCAGATACAGTATTACAGATAAAAATGAACTGGCAGGGCACCCTGTCTTGTTCAATTTCAAAAACTAAAGGTCTAAAACAAGGTCCCCCCTGGCGCCATCTCTGTTCAACCGCTTTTTATTGGATCTAATAGAGGCACTAAAGGAAGTTAGATGCCGGAAAGATCATCGATCATTTGATGTATATGGATGATGTGGTCTTAAAAGCCTTGAACGAATATACTCAAAAAAATGGCTTTAAAGTCAATGTTAGCAAATCAAGGATTTTGATACTCCAACCGGCAAAGGGTAAGGAAGCAGGCAAAAGATACCTGGCATGTTTTGAATGTGGGGCTACCTGAAATGTCCCCATTCCTGTATCTGGGGAGCTGCATAAGTACCTATTTAAGAGAAGTCCATCAGGTAAACATGCTGAGATCCAAAATGTTGACTCTGACCAATCAAGGCAGATTGATCGAGAGGAAGTAGAGTACATTTTCAGTCACCCCTGTTATGACCTTCTACAAAATGAAGGTCACCCCGATAGTGACCTGTGGGGCTGAGGCATTGAAGGAATTCTCTGAGAAAATCTAGGACACACTAACAGGCCTATATTGGAAAAAGTTGTTGAAAATCGCGACCTGTCTGCCAACTTCAGTAATAAGCAAGAACTAGGCTTCATCTCTCTGCACGTGCATGTCACCTGGAAGAAGCTAAACTTCCTCCAGAAATGCATCCAGGATAATCCAGTATGTTTATCTTTATGTTTATTATTTGATAATGCGCACAAAACCCAGGGGTAGCCGGGCGCAGCAGGTACAAGGTTACTTAAGCTTAGGTTGCATTCAGAGTATAAAAGACATATCAATACAATACATATATGTCAATACAGGAGGTTGGAATGAGAAACTAACATGTTACAGTATTGAGAATGTGTACAAAGGTAAAAAGGGTGAGAGCAGAATCGTCTTAGACTGGGTTGCAGAAGTATCATGGCCGTTAGGTACCATGAAAATTATTTGTCGTTGGACCAGTTTTTTACCTTACTTCTGAAGTTAGAGTAGGGTAAGTTAGCTCTCAGCGCAATGGGCAATGTGTTCCAGGCCTGGGCAGCTCTGACAGGGAAGCTTGCACCGCCCGCTTTGGAACGTCTAAATCTGGGATTTTCGAGCAAGAAGTGGTTGGTGGCCCTGGTGAGGTGGCTAGATGATTTTCTGGTCAGTCTGGCCGAGATGTAAGGGGGGGCTGTGTTGTTGAGCCCTTTGTGGGTGAGCAATAGTGTCTTGAGCAGGACTCTGTCGCTGATTTTAAGCCAATGGTGGTCTTTCCTGATGTTGGAGATATGTGCTCTGCGGGGTATGTCAAGGGCTGCTCTTAGCGTTATGAGCGTTATTTTGAAGTATTTGCATTTTATTTAGAATGGTTTTATTGGCTCCTGCATAGAGGGCATTGCAATAGTCCAATTTGGACATTACTAATGCGTTGGCTAGCATGATGCAGTTAGTTTTAGAGAGGTAGGGTCTACAGGTCCTGATTAATTTACAGGTGTATGCTGTGGAGGATGCCAGGGTGTTAACTTGTTTTTTAAGAGGTAGAGTGGAATCGAGGTAAATGCCTAGAGTTTTTACCTCAGTAGCCACCTTGATTGTGTTACCATCTATGTTGAAATTGCGATAGTTGGGACTCCATTTTTTTAGGTTGGAGTCGGAACCCAAGATCAGTATCTCAGTTTTATCGTCATTTAGACAGAGGCCGTGGGAGGCCATCCACGCCTGAATGAGGAGGTAAATTTTGTTTACTAGCGCTGTGTCTTCGACAAAGTTTCCTGATAGTGGTATGAGAATCTGCGTATCGTCCGCATAATTAGTATAGGTTACCCCTAGCCTGTCAAGTTTGTCGAAGAGAGGCTTAGTAAAGATATTATACATTGTCGGGGAGACACATGAGCCTTGTGGGACACCACAAGTGATCTGGATTGGGTCCGCTGCCGCTACGGGGGAGAACACTCTCATCGTACGGTTAGCTAGGAAGGATTGTACGCATGCTATAGCTTCACTTGAGAAATGGGCGGCAGATGCTAAGTGATTGCATAATACTGCATGATCCACCAGGTCAAAGGCCACGGATAGAGGAGGAGCATAGCTGTACTACCTTTATCCTTCAACTCGTCGATTTGTGTCTTGAGGTCGATAAGGGCTGTTTCAGTACCATGCAGTGGTCTGAAGCCAGATTGCCGTGAACCTAATAGTTGGTGTGACTCCAAATAGTTTTGGATTTGGAGGTAGGCTACTCTATCGATGATTTTAAGGAGAAATGGGACCGTATTAATGGGTCTGTAGTTCGTGGGGATTGCTGGGTCAAGTGTCTGTTTTTTGAGTAGGGGCAGTACCCAAGATTCTTTGAGGTTTGTAGGTACAGTACTTGTGTTGAAGGAGGCGTTGATGAGTTTTGAGATGAAGGGTGCTAAATCTCTGGCTGCATCCTTGATGATTTGCGCAGGGCAGCTGTCGTCTTGGCAGTTTGATGGTTTAAGGGATAGAATGACCTTTTCTGTTTCCCATATGGAAATATTAGTAAACCTGAAGGGTTTAAAGTTACTTTGGGTGGATGTGCTGGGTATCTCTTTCAGTAGGGTGGTGTGAGTTCCGCTAGGGCTCAAGGAGGCTTTTTTCTTAGCAATTTTAGATTGAAGGGTTGTGATTTTATTTGCTAGCTGGTGCACCAAGATTTGTCCTTGGGGACATTGTCTGTAGGGGCAATTGGGCTTTCCAATTCACGGAGAATGGTGAAGAGCTCTTTGGAGTTCGATTTGGCTTTACTGATTCTATCATTGAATGAGTCTTTTTTTGGTTTGAATGATTTCCTTCTTGTATTTATTGGCAAAGTTGGCAAGTGTGGTTTTGTTATCAGCAGAAGGAGTATGCCTCCAGATGGCTTGGAATTTGTGTTTTTGGATGTGTATTTCTTTGAGATGGGGGGTGAACCAGGAATTAAGATGAGTTTCACGTTTACTTTTATGGAGTTTGATAGGGGCAATCAAGTCTAGAGTTTTGGCCATGGAGTTGTTGAATGACTCAAACTAGCTTTCTGGGGTTAGATTCATTGGAGCTAGCTGTGAGAGCTGGTAGGAGAAGTGGGAGTAGTTTATCAGCTGTGATTTCTTTTTTGCTTCTCGTTGGCATGGGGGTGCTATTTTATTCTTGTTAGGTTTGGGAGGCTCAATGCTGGCTGTGAAGCATATAAGATAGTGGTCCGTCCATATTTGAGGTAGAATACTAGAGATAGTGATGTCGCAGTTATGGTTGGCTATCCAGTCTAATGTGCGTCCTTTTGTGTGTGTGTAGGAGCTAGGACATTTTGGGTAATGTTATGATTGACTAGAATGGATTGGATCGATTGTGCTTGTTTCTCTTCAGCGTCATTAAAGCCCAGGTTAAAGTCACCTAGTAAAAGGAGCTGGGTGGAGTCTTTAATGCTGTTGGTGAGGAGGCTGGATAGGTCTTCCTCAAAGTTCCCTAGTGGGCCTGGTGGTCTGTACACTAAAATTATCGTTAGTGTGCTATTGTTTGAGATCGGTATTTTAGCTGATAGAAGTTCGCACAATGTGATTACAGGGTGTGGGGTGAGTCTAGCAGCTAGCTGCGTTTTGGTTATGATGGCCAGACCACCTCCTCTAGTGTTAGGTCGGTCGACTCTTAGGATGTTATAATTGTCCGGTATGGCAGTCATGAGGGCAGGGCCGGCTGCATCATGGATCCAGGTTTCAGAAACAGCAAGGATATCTAAGTTGTCCATAGCCAGTATATCAGCTATTTCAGTGTTGTGTGCTATAAGGGACCTAGCATTGATAAGGGCTCCTAATAATGTAGGAGTTGTAGTGGTGTCTATAGCAGATCTGGGATTAGGGTGGTTGGGTCTCCTTTGTTTGTAGTACGGGTCACCATGTGGTTCAGTGCGATTTATCGTCGCTGAGTCTAGGAAGTTAGGATAAGTGGTAATAGAGGTACGTGTAGGTACCAGTGGGCTGGTTCTTTTATTTTTGATGTCATAGAGTCGTGGCAGCCTGGCTTTAAGTCGCAGGTTTCTGTCTTGCAAGTTGCAAGGTATAGAGTTGGTGAGGGCCATTGTTATGGTGATAGTTAGAAGAGTCCAGGCTAGGGACCCGAGTGTGTGAGAGGAGCAGGTCTTAGTAGCGCGCATGTTGTGAAAGTGGCTAAGTGGCAGGATGGCGCCTGGATAGGGCAGGCCCGGTAGGGACTGGAGTGCAGATGTACTATCGTGGAGGCTGCTAGATTGGGTAATCCTGTTAGTGTCTATAGGGCAGACATGCTACAACAGGGCATCTGGCTTAGAGAGTCCTAATCGTGGCTACCATGCATACATGCTGCGACAGGGGGCCTAAATTTAAGAGTCCCAATCAAGGCTAACAATGCATACATACTACGACATGGCACCTAGGATTGAGAGTCCTAATCATAGCTAAAAATGCATACATACTACAACATGGCATCTAGGATTGAGAGTCCTAATCATAGCTAAAAATGCATACGTACTACAACATGGCACCTAGGATTGAGAGTCCTAATCATAGCTAAAAATGCATACATACTGCAACATGGCACTTAGGATTGAGAGTCCTAATTGCGGCTAAGATGCATGCATGGTTGGGCACAGTACAATTGTGGTGGCATCTAGAATGGAAGTATTGCAGTTGGGTGGTAGATCAGCAATTCTACAGGTAATTGGGCTGCAAGTCATCAACTCACGAGACAGTTAGGCACATAGCAATTATGATAGCATCTAGGTACGTAGATACACCGTTTGGGCAACAGATCAACAATTCTAAGGGCAGTAGGTCTGCAAGTCAGACGGTCAGTGGGCAGTAGGGTACAGAGCAATTATAGTAACATCTAGATTCAACATAATGCGTTTGGGATATGAATCAGCGATTTTATAATGCAGTCGAGCGTGATGAGGGATAGTTTAGGTAACGCACACGCGTGTGACTTGTAGGCTAGTTTTAGTGTCGTAGTTGAGAACAATGCGCTAATATCACCCGAGGGAAAGCGGGGTGCCACAAGTGGGTGGGAAGCCCATGGAATACCAGGGTATTGAGCAGACGTAATAGGCTGGGCAAAAGTGTTACAGTATGAGGCTATGGAGCATTAAAGGAGGGAATGACAAGTGGACAGGATAAATACCTGCAAGATTGGAGAACAGATTGAAACAAGGTGCTAAGTAGCCTGGATATGAACGAGGAACAGCTGCTATTAAATATGAATTCAGTAAAGACCAAACTACGGAGATGGGATTGGATTCAGACTTTAGAAAAAGAAAACAAAGTGAAACTATGCCACCAGGAAAAAATCATCAAAATGTCCTTTAATGTGTTACCAAACTACCTGTTAAAGGCCTGAGCCTTTTGATTAGATCAACATTTATGAGATTTCGACTAATTGTATACCCTACGTTGGAAGTCAGAGAGAAGCGTGGAAAGAACGGCCCAATAAACATAGACTGCAGGCTATGCAAGATAAAAAATGAAAAAGAAACTCTAAAACACCTGGGGGGTAATTCATGGAATATTTGCACCGAAAAAAACGGGATTTGTGCGCCATTCTGCCTGCAAATCCCTGTTTAACAAATGGGGATTTGCGAGCAGAAAGGTGCACAAATCCCTGTTTTCCGGCAGAAATAATTCCATGAATCAGCCCGTTGGTGTTATCCTGCAAGGCGCTAACCATGTGGAGAACGGTGCCACTAGGAAAGTTCTTTGAAGAATTTTAAACATGCAACAGTGATGACTGATGTAAGGTCTGTATGCAGGGGGAAAGGTTGACATTTATAATTGCCCTGCTTTCCTTTCTGGACAAAATGTTTAAACGTATCAATGAAGAAGACACTATACCCCAAGCAGAGAAGGAGGAACAAAACTGAATCTCAGAATGTCCCATCGAGGCCTCTCTCCCAGAACTATTTCCGGGGACGTGTTTTCCTCTTTCTATTTTTCTCTTTTTTTGTGCCTGAAAACTTAATGTAAAGTTTAAAGGCTGATAAAAAAAAGTCACAAATACCTCTTAAATACATTTTTAAAAAATAAGGGATTCTTCGGGTCTAATGTTATGAATCTATAAATCACTCACTGTGACATCCTGTAGACGATCAACACTACCATTAAGGGATTCAGTGCTATCAAGGAGGAATTGAGAGACATAAGACTGAGGTCTCTCTAGAACAGATATGTCTTGGACATGAGTACAGCTATGGATGGAGGTGTTTGTGACAAAATTGTAGAATCATGTTGCACATTCACACCTTCTCACGATGACAAAACGAACTTGCACATCAAGATGGAAGATGAAACAGAAGATATTGCAGGTGACAGCTGGTTTGCATCGATCTTCTCCTGGGTTCCACAATGGATGTTTCTTGGAGCACTACTGGTGATGATCAAGTTCAGATTATGTGTGATCAGAATAATAATCACACAGTGCAAGAAGACAGCAAAGAAAGCAGTAGGAATGAAGATCATGATCAATATTGAGTCTGGGTTTGGAACCAAAGAGTTGACAGATGAAGAAATCAGAAAATATATAGAATCAAGAATTCTAGCACCTGAGGGAATGAAGTTCCTGTATATAAGAAACCAGAAGAAGTATGTGGGAAGATGGATCTACTGTAGCCCGAATGGACAATGTATTCATATGACCTGGAGCATAGATGAACATGTAAAATCAGCAGGATCTCTGAAAGGAGTAAAAAAGTTATGGTCTCCAAAGAAGCACTTTTTCCGACAAGGATATCTAGATGTGAAGACTGATGGGAGAGTGGTACAAGAATCAACTAGAGGGAGAGTGTAGAGGAGGAGACAAGTGCCTCTACTGGAAGTCCCGCCCCTATTTTGCCTATATGTTGGAAGCCAGAAGTTGCAACATGCACAGCGCCGATCATGGTACCTATCCCACGAAGAATCGAAGCATTCTCGAAACAAGGTATCCATTGAAAAATCCCTATGTGATGTACCCACAGAGAAATTACAGTCTCCTTTAAGAGCCTACTGAAGAAGTGTGAAGTGGCGAAAGCAAGAGACTGGTGACGTCACATGAAGCAGGGATGACGCACCAAGAAGAGATGAATAGACCTTATAGAAGTTGACGGCGAAGTAAATAATCGAGTAACATTTCATTTGCAGAGTGAAGATTGCATGTGCGGAGAGCACTGAAGAAAATGCAACCTGTTTGGGAAATGTACAGATGCTGAAATGCAAGTAGGCTAAGTAACCATGAATGCTGGCTATAATTAGTGAATATACTGCAGGTGATGTCGCCATTATATATAGGTGAGTATAGAATCTGGGTTTTCCATGTCATATTTTTGCAAACTAGGACCTCAAAGTGTGGTGTAGTAGAGAAAGACAGCTGACGATGAAGGAAGATTCAAGAAGGATTGTCTGGCCCAGTGTCAAGGGTGGGGCTTTCCCCCTCAAGGGTGGGGCCTTCCCCCCAGCTCACATGGTTGGCTCCACCCCAGCCCACAGGGTCGGCTTACCCCCTAGCCCACAGGGTCGGCTTTCCCTCCCAGTCCACTGGGTCAGCTTTCCCTCCCAGCCCACTGGGTTGCCTTTATCCCCCAGTCCTTTGGGTTTCCTTTCCCTCCAGCCCACTGGGTCAGCCTTACCCCCAGCCCACTGGGTCGACTTTCCCCCTGGCCCACTGGGTCGACTTTCCCCCTGGCCCACTGGGTCGACTTTCCCCCTGGCCCACTTGGTGGCTTTCCCCCTGGCCCACTTGGTGGCTTTCCCCACAGGCCACTGGGTCGTCTTTCCCCCGGCCCACTTGGTTGTCTTTCCCACCGACCCACTGGGTCGGCTTTCCCCCTGACCCACTGGGTTGGCTTCCCCCCTACCCACTGGGTTGGCTTCCCCCCTACCCACTGGGTTGGCTTCCCCCTGACCCACTGGGCCGGCTTTCGCCATATCCCACTGGGTTGGCTTTCTCCCCAGCCGACTGGGTATGATTTCCATCCCAGCCCACTGAGTCTGCTTTGGGTCTGTCCCCTGCCCTGCCAGACACCTGGGTCCGCCTTCCTCCCAGCCCACTGAGTCTGCTTTCCGCCCCATTCAACTGGGTCTGCTGTTCATCTGAACCCTGGTTTCACTTTTCCACTAGCCTCCGGGTACACATTTCAACAGTTTATCTCTGAATTACCCCAACTTCCTGGCCCCTCCTGGCCCATTCTTCTAGGCCTCTTCTCTTGCCTCTTCTGCTTCAGCACTAGATCCTTCTGCACTTGGAAAGTGCTGTGTTTGCCACACCCTGGCTCTAGCCCTTGTTGGGTGTATGGGGGAATATTCTGAGCTCTGTCTCCCGATTCGAGCCCTACTCTATCCCTGTTTATTAATGTGATCTGCACCAATGTAAGGGAAGCAGCCCTTCTTGATTTTTTTTAAAGTTTACAGGAGATTCTAAGGCACTAATGTGACTAACCCTCGTCTCCCACATGCGACTTGTTGGGGATAGCAGTCTCCTCATTCTGCCTCTGGGTCGAGAATCATTGGGTTTTTGGTGGCACTTCAACCCCCTTGGAAACACCACTATGCGCCAACAAGGTCAAGCAGGGTATGTTGTCAATAGGTAACACGTATGTGATACAAATACATTGTTTTACCATATATGTATTGTAAACAGAATCGAAAAAGTAATCTGAAATACAGATGTAAAAAAGGTAAATGTGCTATTTGCTTGCTCTTAATAAAAATGTAAATTCTATTCAAATATATGTATTGTTTTTCAAATATGTTTTGGTTTCTTATTAATTAATACAAGATGAAACTACTGACATACTTAGCTCAAAATCCATTGAGTTGCACATAAATGTTTCCAAATGTGAGGTTATACTTAAAAACAAAAAAATACAGGGCAATTGCGCTATTGTTTCTTCTCTAAACCATAATGCTTTTGTCCAGAAAGGTTTTACGTTTTGTTTTGATCTATTTTATGATTCTGTTTTATTGTATGTTAAAGTTGCGTATCACTGCTTTCTTTTGTTTTATTTTCAGTAAAAGATATATTTCATTAAACACAATTCTGTAAAATAGACTAATATGTGGGCTTTATACAGTATTTAAGTATTTTTCTTCTGTGTTACATAACAATGTTTGTTTTCAAATATCCAACAGATGAGTTACGTAAGTTGAGTTGGTATGGAATTCCTAAACAAGTTCGTCCAATAACATGGACGCTTCTTTCGGTAAGTTAACTTTAGTGTGGAACAATAAAACATCTTGTGTCACCTTAGGTCATTCTACTCGAATTATAGTCCATCAAGTTCAAGTTATTTTAGTAGCTCTGCAAAAAGCCTTTGAAATAGCAAGAAAAGCATTCCTGACGTTGTTCAATTTCAAGCTTGGTTTGACAGTGTTGATAGGAAACAAAACAGGTCATAATTCATGGCATCCTTTCCATTGTGCACATTTATTTCAGGTTTTAAATTACTGCAAGGTTTTAAATGGCGTACCAAGGAACGTTTCTGAACTACTAATCTCTGTCCATTGAGTTCCATAAATTGCATTGGATCTATTGCATAAAGAATGTGTGCATCATAGTTAAGGTGGCATAGCTTCCGGCAGCTGCTACATTTCTGGGGGTTTTGTTTAATTACATCAGCACCTTAACATCACTTCAACTAAAGCTTTGTTCACTGAATTTCAAGGGGTTTGTAATGCTATATACCTTCCACCACCTGCAATTCTATGTTTTTTCTGCTTACATACCTGATGTCATATTATCTGCTATCAATATCTGTTCTTGAGCTACACGGCACCGGGTTTATCAATTGTCCACTAAATAAAATGGCATTACTAATGGTGTAAGGTGACTAGGGCAAATGAGGTGGGGCTAGTGGGAAGTCTGTGTTGAGGAAGACTGAACTTGTGTAGTTGGGGACTGACAGACAAGCATGAGGTGGGGGTAGTTAGAAACTGTGATGAGGAATAGCTAAATGTGGTTAGTGGGGAACTGTGTACTGGAAGAGTAAGTTGGAAGTAGTGTGGTACTAAAACATAGAAGAGTGATATGGTGATAGTGGGGTTCTGTTACCTACAGAATATTAAGTCAAGCCTACTTCACTTCTGAAAATAGGTACCTTACACATTATTGTTTTACTTTATCTTGGCCATGTTGAGAAACCTCGTACCTATGCTCTGCGGATCCTTGCAAAATTAGTTATTGGACTCAAATAGGAAAAGAATTGCACATAAAACGTTGGTTATAGTTATAATATATATGGCGCGCTATAGGCCCTTTATTCACTCATAACATACAAAAATAAAAAATGAACACAATCAGTTATACATAGACAAACAAAACATACCTTCATCTCGGCCACTATGACACTGCTTCGTCCCACAGCAGGTAGGCAAAGAGACTGATTGTACTAACGGGATCTGAAGCAGAGCGATCTACCTCTCTGCGAGTCTGCATCACTGGGGTCCAAATTCTAACTACCTTCCCAAGAGGAAAACCTCTTCTCTTTATGGGGCTACTTTCGATCCCCATCCCTCATGGGTTACCATGCTACCCTTGGCTAGCCAAAGAGCAGACAATAAGCATGAGGCACAAAAAGAGTGGAATATTCCAGATAGAAACAGAAAAAACCCAGCTTCTCTCCTTGCTTTCTTTCCCATTACCCCTTATCACTGCACCTGCAGAGCGCTCCGACTACCTTTCTAGCTTGGCCTTTGGCGGTGTTATGGATTTAAAGACACGGCACACTCCAGACCAGGTCTCTTTCCACTGGCAAAGGATGTTGATGAGAACCATCTCCGGTTCCGGAAGCACCTCAAAACCTTCCTCTTTGCTTCTGCCTTCACTCCCCCTCTCCCCTGTTGATTTTCCTGACAGATACTGCACTGGATACCTGGCCTTCCTTCTGGATCTGGGCCAGCCCTTGGTCAATGTAGGGAAGAGGCCATCGGGACATGTGGACACGTTTGTTCAGCTCCCTAAGGTCTGTGCAAAGTCTCCGTTGGCCATTTGGTTTTAAAATCCCCAGTACTGGATTATTAATGGTACTGTAGACTGGACAAATTATCCCACGAGACTCTAGGTTTTTGATCATTTCAGACAGGGACTCCATAGACGCGAGAGGCAAGCGATATTGATTCACAAATACAGGAGTCAACCCAGGGACCGTGAGAATTGAGGTAGTATGTATCTCGGTACGACCACAGTCGTACGAGCCCACAGCAAAGATATCTTGAAAATCTAAAGACACCTGTTTCAACTTTTGCTTTTGTTCTTCAGTCTCACAGGCATCAGCGAGGTCGACCCGTTCTTCAACCTTCTGTCTGAACCCTGGAAAGACTTTGTGTTTTGCGATCTCAGCTGCCAACTCCAGCTGTGTGGAGTGGTCTCTGGTTAGGGTGTTGACCTGGACAGAGGGTTTCAGGTAGGAGAGGCAGTCATGGTGGACCTGGAATATCACCTCATCCTTCCTTTTGTCACAGGTCACTTCTTCCCCCAGTAAGTGCAGGAGGAGTACACCAGGAAATTCCCACCTTCCCGGGTGAAGATCCTTTCTGGTGGTAAGTTATCATCATAGCAGTCATTGGGGATTGGTCCAATAAGTTCATTCCCTAAGTCCATGAAAAAATGCTGGTCATCAACCGCCATTCCAATAATGGTGCCTGCGCCCAGAGTGATATTCCTAAGGTTGCTGTTATCCACCACTATTGGAATGGTGTTGTGTTCTACGTTAACTAATGGTGTTGGGTTTAACCCCAACCCCTGCTGTTGAAGATAGCCATTTAGGTGTACATATGTGTCTGGATTTTGTAGTTTCTGTCCTCTCTTAAATTTTAAGTCAAGCGGGAATTGTCGGATCCATCCTGGGATACTGACCTCCTCTCCAATTTGAACTTCAAACGCATACGGGAGCAATTTAGCTGACCAATATGCCTTTTCAGAATCATCAAAGCACATTGGGTTGCCCCCCAGTCGGGACCAGGCCTCGTAATTTATAAGGTCCACATTAATTGTAAAATGATTTTGAATGTCACTGCCTGAATAGAATGGAGCAGGGACATCTCGCATGAACTAACAATTATGCTCTATGCTTTTATCCAATACCTGGCAACTCTTGCTCACTGCATTGCCACTTTCTGCTCAAATTTCCAGTGCTACGCTGACACTCAATTCATTTTCAGGCTGCCCTTTGCCACCTCCTCTCCCTCTCTCATCTCTGATTGCCTAACTGCCATTTAAGATTGGTCTGCCGCCAATGATATTTGTCTGAATGCCAGCAAGACGGAGATCCTCCTCATCGGCACTCCTTCACCATCCTTTCCCCTCACTCTCTGGCCGGCCTCCCCTGGCCCTCCTCCTACCCCTACCTGCGAGGCTAAGAACCTCAGAGTCATCTTTGACTCCACGCTTTGCTTCTCCGCCCACTCTCTGAGGTCTCTCTGAGGTCTCTAAAAAGTCAACTTCCCTACTTTACCTCCTCAGAGGTCCTCTGCCTTTCCTCTCCTTCCCCCAGAAGCTAATGGTATCCCAAGCTCTGGTTCTTTCTAGCTTGGACTATTGTAACAGCCTCTTTCTAAATCTACCTGCCTCTACTCTCCCTCCTCTGCAACTAGTCCAGAACAGGACTGCGAGACTTGTCCTTGGCCTCCACCCCTTGGATCGTATCTCTCCAGCTCTGAAATCTCTCCATTGGCTCCAAGTGGATGCAATGATTAAATTCAAAACCCTCTGCATTGTCCACAAGGCTTTCTGGGGCTTGGGTCCAAAATACCTTCAGCTATCCCTCCGCAAATACCTCCCCTCTCGTGCTCTTCACTCCTCTACCTCCAACTCCCTCAGGGTCAGTCGTTTTTCAAAGAAACAAGCTGGGGGCAAGATCTCTGTCTTCGGCTGGGGCCTGCCTCTGGAACAGCCTCCCTGCCACTCTAAAACTTGAGGAGAACCATCTCCGGTTCCGGAAGCACCTCAAGACCTTCCTCTTTTCTTCTGCCTTCTCTCCTCCTGTCCCCTGCTGATCTGTTCTCTCTTGGCACCGTGCACCTGACCACCCTCTGTCCTCTGGGCCAGGTACCTGCTCAGCCTGCCACCCTCCCGCATTGCCTCCGGGCCACCCCTTGCACTGGGGTCTGTATCTGTACCCATACAGCACCCCTTTTTTCTTCCTGCACTTATCAGACCTACCCTGTCTGCTGCCTTAAACCTAGAACTTGCAAATTGCTGGCTGCACTACCACTGTTTGTTGCTTTTATTATTTATTTATTGTTATTTATCTGTTTCTCCTCTGCTTCGCACTTTCCACTTCTCCCCCTTCCATGCACATTTCCCCTCCCCCTCTCTCATGCACTTGCGCGTTCTCAATGTCAATGGGCCTAGTAAGATCAATGTTTGGTTCTCCCCTGTCCCCCTCCCTTGCCTTTGTCATGCTCTGAAACACTTGTGTACGAGTGCGATAGAAATAAAATATCAATATCAATTATCACCTATGGAAATTTTGAGCATACACCTGCTAGGCAGGAGATGTTTGGAATTGGGAGTTTCCAGGACCATTTCCCATGTATCAATCAATTTAAATGTGGGAATGGTTGGATCTTTTGGGAGGTTCCTGAAAAAAACTTCACTGATGAAGCTTGTTCCATTATTCAGGCACACTCTGGCGAGAACAGACTCCCTCCCCTCATTTAATTGAATAGGGAGGAACAGCTGTTCTCTCATTTTCTGAATGTCAGCAAAGCTTTGAGCTGGTTTTTCATCACTTTAGACTACAGGATTTGGATTTTCAGATTGGCGATTGGTATAAAATGTCAAGGTATTTCCTTTCAGTGTGGAATGCCACTTTGAACTGGAAGGAAGGTTGATTTTCAAGAATGGAGAGGAGTTCCCATCACCAGTTTGTTGTCCTACAGCAATTACTGTAATGTCAGGTGTTTGATTGTTTTGGAGATGGAACTCAATTTATTCTGATTTTTGTTCAACCATGTGGCATGTGCCATTTAAACTGACATAGTTGACGCTTTGCTTTAATTTTATTGGCCGGTTAGTCTGAGTCCAGAGGACCTTGTTCACAGTCTATGAGGGGAGACATCTAGCGAAGGATGTAATTCCCTCATAGAAAGGGGGTTCTATCTCGAGTCACGCCTATAACCGGGTGCTTCACCTTATGTTGCCCAATTTTAATTTCCAGATGCACAGTCCCCTCAACGGGAATTTCATTCCCATCAAAGTTCTGGAGTTGTCCAGGAAGAGGGGGAGAGGGATCTGGTGTCTCTCCCCCCTTCATGAATTTAGCTGCTAAAAGGCCCTTTTGGACAGTAGAGTGGCTTGGGATCCAGTGTACACCAATGCTAAAAATGCACATTGCCCTTGCACTCAGACAGGGGCATAGAATCTACCTTTTTTCTCCTCCAATGGGCAAAGGTAATGGGCATTTTGGGCAAGCTGGGAGGTTAATTTCTTTATTTTGGACTACGACACAGTGGGATTTTGGACAGTACTCTGTGTCGGAGTTTTGAAATCTGAAAACAAAATTTTGCATTCTGATATTTGGGGAGTTTCAGGCTCCCCTTTCTCTCTTGATTGTGTGCTGTCCACCCCTTCTTGGAAACAACCACCAGAATTAATTTGCGGAATTTGAGAATCCCCTTTTTCCTCTGGTTCTGTGCTGTGCCCCTTCTTGGGGACAGTCACAAGAAACAGTTTGTGGGGAGGATCCCTCTGTGATCATTACATTCTCTGGATAACAATTCTGGGGTTCACGGATGGGTGATTCTGAATCAGTCCCCACACCTATCCAGTCTGACTTCTGGTCTCTTGGGACCCATTTTTCTTTGGGAGGAATTCTTCCCGAAATTCTTCAAGGATTCTTCCCCTTCAAACTGGAGGACACTGACTTCCTCCACAAAATGGGCCTTTTTGGTTGGGCCTTTTTGGTTTCTTTGTTTCTCCTACTCACCATCTGTTCCCTGTGTTGCAGATTTTCAGGGACAAGAGATTTTAGTTCCGGTTCCGGGGTGTCTAGGGGCTTTTCACGGTTGAGGAAGGAAGCTTCCTCTAGGGCTTTGCACCCCCCTTCCTCCCGTGCCTCCTCCTCTGGAACCGGTGGGTTGTCGGGGGGCCTCTCCCCATCATTGTTCCGGGGTACCCGACCCTTGGTTTGAGGGGTTCTGAGCCACCATGCCGCCATGTTCATCTAAGGGTTCTGTCTCAACTTGCGACTCAGATCCTGAGTTAGGTTCTGGACCTGGCGCTCCAGTTGGGGCACCCGCTCCAGCTGGTACGGGGTTCTTTGATCAAATCTAGATTGTTCTTGGGAAGGGTAACTATCCCTTCTCCCAGAGTACCCTTGGTAGTGGGGATTCCCCTGGTAACCCTTGGCCTCCCCGCTCCCGGATTGGGTGGTCTGGACTCCTGAAAGTGGGGAGAGAAAGGAAGGTTGTCCTGCAGGTTGGGGTTTGGAAGGTACAGGGGGAAGAAACTTAACCCAGGACTTGGAGGTATTACCCAAATTGACCTTTTGCACAATTGACCTAATTATAGTGGTCCTAATTGACCTTCTGCACAATTGACCTTTATATTATTTTCATTATTTTACATATGTATTTGGTTGGTTTTGGACTATAAATAATATAAGGGGTAGGGGTGCAGGGTTTTTTGGATTGGGTTGGAGATTGCGGGGGGTTTCCCCCCCGCATATATGTCCTAATTGACCTTCTAATTTAGGTCAATTGTCCCGAGGTCAATTGTCCCGAGGTCAAATGAGAAAAGGTCAATTAGTAAGCAACCGATTTGTTGGATTACTGCCCTACTGAATAGTGACGTCATAAGAAATTGGACTGACGCACATATAGAAGATATAATGACCTGAGAATACTGACTTGACACAAAAAGACCAAGCAAGGGTCTCAAGCCTGAGTGTACCCTTACATATTCACACAATAGAAAACTCAGCTTGATCGATTCTGTGGGGATATTTTCACAAAATGTTTAATTCTTTATTTTTAGCCAAGGCTTCAAATATCAGGAAGAGTCTCAGACGAGTATACAATGAATTCAAAACTCATCTGGGCCCTCTGATTCATGACTTCCCATAAAAAAGATGGGAATCATTTAATAACCTCCAACCTGGATTCTGAAAATTAATTATGAGAAATATCAGAACAGAAGAGGAACACAGGAGATCTAAAATACTATCCTTTTTTTAAAATAAACAAAGGAATATCAGTACACAATAGAAATATATCTAGCTGTACCTCCTTTTTTATACCCTCTGGATAGAGAAATCAAATAAAATCATTTTTTTTTCACCTATGAAGCAGTTGTGTTAAAGTAATTTCAAGTACCTCTCTAGAGGGCGAACTAAAAATAAAGAATTCAACATTTTGTGAAAATATCCCCACAGAACTGAGAATACTGACAACAGACGAAATACCATGGATAAGTGACATCTTGAGCCTTAGGTAGGTGAAGAAGCCGATGTCAAGATAAAGAAACTTATGCCACATACATGATGAAGATATTCAGTTAGTTTAAACGTGTACAGATGCAAGTAACTGCAAGAGGAAAACAAATTGTTAAGCTTGCTTATACTTTATAGTTGATAGATTGCGGCAAGCAATATATACCTCAAGAAGCACTTTTATGTATGCAGGGACGTCATTTCACCAAAATGCCAGGGGTAGCGGAAGTGACATCATACGACCCTTGATCTCTGATGACATCACAGGAAGTGATGTCATTTGACCCACCCCGAAGTGATATCGCAGGAAGCTATGGAACACAACCTTTCACCTGTTGACAAAACAGGGAGTGGCATCACATAGCATTGTACACTACGAAAAATATGGTTACGATATCACTATAATGTGATGTACATTTCATACAAGAATGGATGGCCATATGTATCGTTAAGATCAGTGTGTATAGGCCCATATTACCAAATTACTGTGAATGCAAGCAGACGTCCATGACCAAATGATAACAATGTGTTATTATATAGCACTTACACTTAAGCGCTTTATATACAAAAACTTAACACCCAATTTCACCCAACCTGTGTTGGTACTCATTTATCAACCTCAGAAGGATGAACGGCTGAGTTGAGGCGTTTAAGAACAGACTAAATCGGTGACTCACCCCCTGAAGTGTGCCAGAAATAAACCTTTAATGAGTCTAGCAATTATTGTATAGAATTCCAGAAAGACACATTATTTTGTATTACTATTCTTTCTTATTTAGGGCCAGTGCTGAAAGTGTTAAACTTGTGGCACTCCTGTTCTTATTTTTTTTTTCTTTTTTAAGGGGCCTGAAAACGAAAGCCAGCCACTCCAGAAGTAAAGAGCCACATTGTGCTGGCCACAGCCAAAGAGGTTGCATCACAAAAAAAAAAAAAAAAAGTTGATTAAAAAAAAAATGTTTTAACCAGAGGTCGCAAGGGAGACCACAGAGGTCGCAAGGGACACCACAGAGGTCGCAGTTGCGACCTCTGGCGACCCCTAAATGACATCCCTGTATGTATGAATGGAAATCCACTACGTATATGAGCAGAATTGAACAAAGGTTACTAAAGGCCTCAGATGGAGTGTGTCACAGCAAGAAAATTGAGAATCAAGACAGAACAAAACTCAGCTAAGGTGTCATGATGCCTACCTCCAAGGAGCCAGGCCGGGCCCAGCAACCCCAGAGGCAGACATCATTTTCCCCAGGGAAGTCTCAGCGGGCCCAAGTCGGGGCCCTTTGGACTCAGTCCTGGCGCCTTAGGCGACAGGCTCATAGCGGACCCCAGTCCTGGCGCCTTAGGCGCCAGGCTCATAGGAGAGGATATGTGTTTAAGTGCTTGGGTGCACACTTACCTGATGCAGACCTTGCTGCTTCATCCAGGCCCTCTTGAGGCCTGAATGGGACTACTTTACCTGTAGGACTACTTCACCACCCGGGTGTGGTCGGGGAAGGATACATACCTGATTGGTGGAAGGATACATACCACGAACTTCTTCCAAGGATTTTAAACCCCACCCGAACAGCCACACGTGCTTCGCGTTGTTCTGCACCTAGCAGCTGGACGCTCACCGTGTCAGCTCCTGCATCCTGACTTCAGCCACGCCTGCCAGCACCCTGGAACACCTGCAAGGGGAGAAAGTAAGAGAATAGGAGAAGAAAAGCCCTTACCTGCTAAATCTGCATCCCAGAGTCATTTCTCCAACGGCCCTGAAAAGGAAGACATCATTTTAAAGGCATTTTGTTTCGATCGCTGCAGCGCTGCATTTTACTCACCTTTGCAAGGCGCTTCCATCTTCAGCAGCGATCTTCCGGATTCAGCTACGCCCCAGCGCCTAGAGGGAAAAAGACAAGAACAAAGGTGAGAGGGAGAAAAGGAATAAGGAAAGCTCAGTTTCCTTTTAAGTCTTACCTGTTGGATTATTCCCACTGCATTTCGGGTCCTGCCGCTTCCTGGCATCTCCGGACCCCGGCCCCTATGGGGAAAAAAGACAAAGACATTGAATGAGCGAATGCAAAGACATTACCTGAGCGCTCATCCAGAACTGTTTCACTTCGGGTCGGCGCCATATCTCCGGCACTCCGAACCCCGGCCCCTAAGGGGAAAAAGACATAACCATTAGCGCTTGCTGCAATTAGACAACGAACATTATTATTAAGCTTGAACTTTTGAACAGAACTTTTACAGCGCCTTACCTGAACAGTCAAGCTTACCTGAACTCCCATCAATCCTCAATCCAGTGAAGTAACTGGGTTTCAACGCGCCCCTGCATCAGAAGCAGGATGGAGAGCTCATCCTTCCAAACCCTAAGGTGAGGCTTCACGGGGAATCGTGGAGGAGGTATCGTGGAGGGTTGGAAGGGAGTGGGAGGCTTGAGCATTGTTCCACAGTTGGTAATACTCCCTTTTCACGCACAGGAGGGTATCCAACGAGCCAGGGAAGCCAGAATAGAGGGGCCCTTCCTGTCCATCTTCAGAGTTCTGCGCCTTCGACGCCGCGCCTCCGTGGGAACCAGGTGAGCGTTACATAAGGGTGACCATGCCAAGAAACCAAGGTCTTATCTGGTGGCAAAAGGCCGACATTGGATAAAATCAAGGAGAGAAGAGAACAGAGGATCCTATTCAGAAAGGTCAAGATAAGCCACAGACATCAGAAGACTGGTAGAACTAAATCAAATATACGAAAAGACATAGAGAAAAGACTTTTTCATGGTGTCCAGTCACGTGACAAAGGCAGGTTGGAAGGGTGAAACTTTCACGCTTACGCATGGATCCCCTGCCATGCCCATACTCCTTGAAAGCTCTCAGAGTACAGAACAGACATTAGGCCAAACTACAAAGCAGTAATTGATACATGGCCACTGAGGTGATGATTGATTGTAGCACAATTGGTGGGAAGCTGGGGTGCAGACGAGCTTCTCTGCACCTGGATGTTCTTTCTGTGTGCTGTTAGACGTAGGTGGAAAAGTATGAGTGGAATTGATGCCAACCAAATCATAGTGGACCATGTAATCTAGGGTCCTATAGTGAGCAGAGCCAATGGGACATTGTACTTTTAGTGATGTTCATAGTGGCCATTTTGAAGGGAGGGCTTAGTTGCCCAACCAGATTTATTATTATCCAATCCCCACTCCCTGTTAACATATACAGATATAGTACCTATGTTGAGTTACCTTCCTATAACCAATAACATTGCATGTTAGGTTTTTAAAATTGCCACATAGAATGAGGTTAGTAAGTGCGCAGGTTGTACGTCAGCAATGACACGTTTTTGTTATAAATATTGTGTTTTTTCTAAAAGTGAAGAGAGCGAGAAGATTGAGCGGTTGCTGATGTTTGTTGTACTCCCTGTTTTAAGAACTTGTCATTAAACAGACTCCCTTTGCCAAACTATTGAGTTGTCCTAATTATTATTTGATGCACGAGTATGAATCTGCATCCCCATCTATCTCGAGGGTACTGCTTAACATCTTAAAAGGCTGTTTGAGAGATCATCCAGTTCACTTGGTAGCAGAGATTAGATGGTTAGATTAGATAAACATACCCATCGACCGTGGACATTTGTAACTAGGGGTCCTCGGTAATATCACGAGTCCTTTGGCATCCGGCTGATAGAACGATGAGCTCCACGTAGATGGTGGCTAGATAAATAAATAAAAACCTGTAGGTTAGGTGTGATGGGTTCCTTGCTTTCACTCAAAAACCCCTCCCACTTCTACGAGTAGTGGATCAGACGAGCAGCACGAAGAGGCAGTAACGAAGGCGGTGATCCCGAGCGTCCGTAGATGAAAGACATGTGAACGATGAGTAAAAAAGACTGAATGTTTTGGAAAAGCATGCATGCATAGAAAACAAGTAAAGGGAAGGTAACGGAGGGAGGCGGGATAAAATATGATGTCGGAATAAGAGTGTAATATATATGAGGAAAGAAATTGACTCTAGTGTGGCCGAGCAATATGAAGAGTATCGTGAGTGTGGCTGCGATAAGAGTATACTCCCAGTGCCTAGGTTTTAAAGAACGCTAGCAGAAGCCCTTATCTCAAGTCCTGTTAATAGGATGACGTAGATGACCAGATCGATTAAAGACGATCTGAAAGAGATAGGCTTTAATTCAACGTCGGAATAAAAATAGGGGTAAGATGCGTCTGAGAGAATAAACGGCATGAAGTTCATGTGCTTGGTCAGAGTTTGTCTGTTAGTTTTATGTGTTTTAGGTAACTCGTCATAATTGAAAACTGTTTTTTGTGAAAAAAAGAGTATGAAAATTGCATGATTATAGAAGGAAATGATTGCATGACTTGGGTTGATGGTTGTTTTTTAGCAAGAGTAAAGTAAAAAACATTGTTGAAATAACGGGATTTGAGCTTGCGACGATTGGTGCTCGCTCATATTGTTAATTAAGAAGTAATTGTAATAAAGTGTGAAGTGAAAAAAATAAATGAGTTAAGCATGGAAGATATCACTCTGTTAATATACATGTGCAAACAGTTGCCGAAACATGCACCTAAGCTTAAACAGTACAGTGCGGAATGGGTTAAAGGGACCGCAGACAAAATGTTTATGCCATGGGCCCAAGGAGGATCGCTATCTAAAACGGTCCTGAAACACATGACGACATATTTACATGCCACGTACACTGGCAAAAAGTTAGACAAGCGCCTGGCTAGTTTAGAACTTTGGAAGATATACCAGGAAGAAAGAGAGGAGGAGTCACCATTAGATTGGATACTGAATATATGCAAAGAGGGTGGTGAAGATCCTTCTGCGCCACCCACCCCATCTGAAATAAAAAACAAAGCTAGTAAAGACGAAGGATTGTACCCACTAAGGGAACTTAAAGCAACAACGGGATATAGCAACCCGTCATATGAGTCACCTACACAAAGTAGTAATGAAAGCCCAGAGCAAGACAAGGAAAGAAATATTACCTCCAAAGTCCCGAGGGACAACGAGAGGCGCGAAAAGGAAAAAGGTGATCAAATGCTAGCAAGTACATTTTTAGGTACAGGAAGAGAGGTAAAGAAATGGAAAGGAGATGAGGATAGAACTGTTGAGATTGCATTCACAAAGAACGAATGGATGGGAGGTCAGATTTTATTGAAACTCGATGGTAAAGGCATTGAGGACATGAGACAAAAACAAGACAAACAAGATGGAATGGATAAGGAAAAGGCAGGACGATCGAGGGATGAAGGAGCGAGAAAAAATGACAGGCAGAAACGAGAGCAGTTATACCATGATGAACAGGCTAGAAAACAGAAAAAGGCGGAAGAACAAAGAAAACACGATAATAAGCAAAGAACAGCTCATGATCAGGAAAGGATGGAACAAAGGAGAATAGAAGAAGAAGAATAAAAGTTTTGAGAGAAGAGAATAAAAATACGGAAAGATGAGGAAATAGGAAGGGCAAATGAACGTAGAGATACAAGGAAAAAGAGGAAGATAGGGTTAAAGAGGAAGCAAGGAAACCTAGAGAATTTGATGACGACATAGAATACAAGCGAAGACAGAGAACATGTGATCTCGAATATCTGGAAAAGGAAGTTAGAAAACCTGATCCAGTAGTAGAATGGGAAGATATAGAAGAATCCTTTCCTGGGTATGATTCAGTAGCAGGCACGTCTAGAGTAATTCTAGAAGATGACTTCGGCATCAGGAGCATCGGACAGACAATCAATAAGATATATGATGAGATGGGGCTAGAAAAAGTACCCTAAGGAAAAAGGAAAGGATGAGCGCCTTCAAAGCACTCAGTTGTATGACACTGAGGATGCTTCACAGAGCAGCAGACAGAGAGCTGTCACTAGATCGGCTGACACTAAATTGAAATGAGGAAGATGAGAGAAGCTGCACGAGTTGGGCACAGGCAATATCAGACGAAGAAAGGGAAGCCTGTGAAAGAGAAGAAAGAAGAAAGAGACACAGAGCAAGGTTGCGAGAAATGTTTCTCTAACAGAAAAGGAATAAAATGGTTGGATTCAACCGCGTCCACATCTAAAGTGCCATAGTCAGTGAAACAGTCAGACCGGCATGAAGGACTGCCACACGGTCTGAGTGGGGTGACTCCCCTGCCATACGTAAGCAGGTTAAGGACATTGCCAGGCAGACGGCGATGTGGGAATATTACCCCTGCGGTAGACAGACAAATTATGAGAGAGGAAAAAGAGTTTAGTTTGTCACAGTTTCCCTTATTGGAGAAGGGAGGGACAAAGCCACAGTATATACCATGGCCACAGATGGATAGAGAGAATTTAAGAAACAGACTCCCAATGTTGACATCTGGAGCTGGGAAATGGATATATGAGTTAGATAAAATGACGGGAGGTAATACGTTAGCTATAGGAGATATCAAGGGTCTTTTGATCGCCATACTTTGTGACAGAGCTGACGATGTTTGGACACGTGCAGGTTACCCAGGTGTGACTACAGTTATTACTGCCCATGACGGAGCGCCATTTAATAATTGCAGGACCGCTGTATGGAAAGAGCTTCGAGTGATATATCTGGAAACTTCTAACATGGGAGCTATAATGACGCGTAAGATGAAAGAGGGAGATGATCCGCTGCTTTACATTCAGACTTTCAAGAAGCATGGGTGCTGGAAACTCATGAATCTTGGGGGAAATCTATACCTGTGTTTTACCATATATTATGTCAAGGACTGCCAGAACAGGTACAGAAGCAGCTCAAAAAAGTTGGTAGGAATTGAAGCTAAGCCATGGTCTGAAATACAACTGACCACTGCGCATTATTGCAGGCTGTTGCAAGAGAAAAGTCGCAAGAAGAATGATGCAAGAAAAGGCAAAGAAGCCAAAGTATGTCCGAAATAATTGTCGAAATATGCCATTGAAGGGGCAATGTTGACTAGCACAGTTGGATCCAATACGCAGCCGGTCAATAACCAAAGGCAGTTCAATCAAAGCAATAATGGGTTCAGCCCAAGAGGAAGAGGCTACCGAGGAAGGCGATTGCAGAATATTCATGGAGGTTTTCAGAATATGCAAGGCGGAAATCAGAATATGCAAAATGAGCAAATAATCATACCACCACCAATGTGTTGGACTTGTGGGATCACAGGACATCTAGCGTGTATGTCAGAAGTCAAGGGATGATGCAAAATTACCAATTTACAAGAGGTGGGGGACGAATAATCCACTTGCTTTCTCGCAGCAATAGGGAGACGGATTTATGCAGAATCAAACTGTACAGCAGCAAGCGCTGAGAGTGCAGCAAAGCTCACAGCCACAACAGACTGTGACCAATTTCCCACAGGGGCAGTCTCAACAGTCTCTGATGAAACTTCTACAGACTACAGGTACAGGACAGGTATTGAACTCTAGAGCAGGAAAAGCCATGGATGATGGAGGAATTCCATTCACTAACTGTGGGACAAAATTGCACATGGACTAGGACAGCTAACTGGGAGACCTGATTTGTTCCATCTTAATAGTGACATCAAACCCTCACGAGGAACCAAGGGTAGATGTCACAACAGGGGATAAAGAATATTTGTTCCGAGTGGACACGGGTGTGACACTCTCATGTATACGTGAAGGCAAGTTTTCTTTATCTGGCGATGCCATGAATACCCAAGGTTTTACAGGACCCACAAGCCACATTCTTTTCACAAGAGAAATTACTGTTTCTATAGGAGAATGTGACATGAAAGTGTTGCTATTAAATACAAGACAGACACCTCTCAATATACTGGGATGAGATTTGATGACAAAGCTAAATATGACAATCTCGTTCACTGAGTAAGGCATAGTTTGTTCAACTCCAGGAATGCATTATTTAAATGTGCGCGAAATGATTAGAGCATACGCAGGACGAATGGCTATGAGAGCTATTCCATTAGAACGTGAGATCTTCGCATATGGAGTGCACATATTAATGTCATGGCTACCAGGCCTTGCAGACAGAACAGTGAGAGCACCAGATGAATTTCAGCTCAGACCAAGAATATCTATGCATGAGGAAAAGGGACAAGTGTTTCCCTTAACAATACATGCAGCCATAGTGCAAGGAGAAATGGCTTTGCTTGATGACTGTGATGAAGGCAGACAATGGTGCGCTATGATCGCCATTGGGGAAGGTTACAGATTGACTGACGTCACTGATGACGATCTATTTGAAGAACAAACAGGTGAGGACGAGATGACATTTGAGGTTAATCTCATTTATTGGGTGAAAATGATTAAAAGAGAGGTACCCCAGAGGATGATGCTGGCACAAAAACGTCCTGAATGTTTTGATGACGACATGGCAAAGTGCCTGTCTCAGTATGGAATATAGGCCCTTATGATGTGGGCCTACTAAAGTGAGTTGGAGAAGTGAAGATTAAATTGAAACCAGGAGCAATTTTCCCAAGAGCACAGCAATGTCCCATGTCTAGGGAGGCAGATGGAGGGATTTTCAAGCCAATTTCTGCCATGATGGTTCAAGGTATCTGAGTGACGTCAGAGTCACCATGTAATATGTCCGTGTACCCCGTGAAAACAAGTAAGGGGGTCTTTGAGGCTAATACAAGATCTTTGCGCGATAAACCGTATAGTAGAGGCTGAGTTCCCTCTAGTCCCTAACCCGTCTACAATCCTATGTAACATACCTGTTGAGGCACATTATTTTACAGTGATTGACTTAAAAAATTCATTTTTCTCAATCCCATTGCACAAAGGCTCACAAGATTTTACATCTTTCAGATTCAGGCAAGTTTGTCTGAAAAACACAAGGTTGCCCCAAGGTTATTGTGAGTCTCCTTCGATTTTCAATAGAGTCCTGCAGATGGACTTAAGAAACATTGCATTAGAGAGTGTAGTTTTACAATACGTGGATGACATTTTAGTGTGCAGCACAAGAGAGGAAGAGTGCAGACGCGATTCCATTCCGTTATTAACTATACTTGCTAAGAAAGGATATAAAGTTGACAAGGAGAAGTTACAGTATTGTCAACAAGAGGTGTTGTACATAGGCCAATTGATTTCACATGAGAGAAACAGGGTTACTCCTGAAAGATCTGAAGCTATTTTGAGAACAGCTAAGCCACACATGGTATAACAAATGCAAACTTTTCTGGGATTATGTAATTATGTCAGGGCATCGGTCTTTGAATACAGCTCTTACACCAGGCCCTTATTACCAGCCTTAAAGAAAGCACAGGCAACACAAGAAAAAATTGTGTGGACTAAGACCATAAAGGAAGGGTTTGATGAATTAAAAAAATGCCATTAGCAAGGCACCCATTTTAGGGATTCCCAATTGTGCAGAGGAATTCTACCTGTTTTCACACACAGACAGTACTGTTATGGAAGCAGTCCTTATACAGAAAACCACGTTGGGGTGCAAGTTCCTGGCATACTACAGTGAGATTTTAGACACAGTAATGAGAGGTCAGTTCCCATGCGAACAAAGTTTGGCTGCCGCCGCGTTCACCATAGAAAAAGCTACAACCATTGTAATGGGGTGCCCAATGACGTTATTCGCTGAGCATGCCTTATTCGCCATTTCAGAGAAACAGAAAGGTACATTGACATCACAAAGAGCTTCTGCGTATGAAGTGGTCATATCAAATCCAACGATTAAAATAGTTTGATGCAGAATAGTGAACCCCGCTATGTTTATAGCAGAGCCAGTTACTGAAGGAGCGCCAGTACATGATTGCGCAAAATATAAAGAATTCTATGATGAAATCCCCAGAGTAAAAGTAAATGCATTGGCAGAAGGAGAAATCGTCTTCATTGACGGTTCTTCGAGGATCGATCAAAATGACGGACAAAGATATTCAGGTGCCGCTGTGGTAAAGCACACGGCAAATGGGGAATTTTGAGTACTTATTAGTGCACGTTTACCCTCTCATTATTCAGCACAGGCTGCAGAATTATTGGCGTTGATACTCGCGCTTGAGAATCATTCATACTAGGAAGCGACTCTGCCTATGTGATGTCGACAGTGCACGCAGGCTTAGCGTGTTGGAAAAGGAGGGGCTGCCTCCGAGCGGACGGCTTGCCAGTGCAGCACACAGCCTTATTGGACAGGCTAATAAAGGCATTACAACTCCCAATGGGCATAGCAGTCGTGAAATATGCAGCCCACACAAAAGGGACAGATTTTTCTCAAGTGGAATCAAGCAGCAGACACTGAAGCCAAGCATGTGGCAACTGAAGATGAAATAATGACGGATGTGGGAATGCCTGATGTGCATGAGAAAATGATTGTTGTAAGGAGTGAGCCGAAAGGCTACAGTAACTTGTCAAATACTCAGTTAATGGAGCTCCAACGGGAGGCACCACAGGAAGAAAAGAATCTTTGGAAGTGAAGAGGGTGTTCTTTAAAACCCTCTGAGGCTTTATGGCGACAGGACAGCACTGGTAAACCAGTAATGCCTCTAGCTTTACTGAAAATAGCACTAGAACAGTTACACTATCCAGCTCATATAACAAGAGAGAATCTAGCAGCAACCCTTGCCGAAGACTGGTTTGTACCAAACCGAGCAGAGCATGTTGCATTTTTTGTGATAAATTGCATAATCTGTCAAATTCATGGCTGGGCATACACTATGTGTGATCTGAGGAGACATCCCAAGGCCTAATGGTCCTTTTCAGCGCTTGCACATCGACTATGTCGATATGATTCAAGTATGCAACGGTACAGGTATCTAATTGTTGTGATGTATCCATTCTCTAGATGGATAGAAGCAGGTCCATGTACACCCCCAGACTCTACATGTGCAGCCAAATTCTTGGTGATGGAGGTGTTTTCCAAATGGGGAGTTTGTGAAGTGATGAGATCAGATAACGGTCCTCATTTTGTTAATGCAGTATTTGAACAGATCAGCTTGTTGCTTGGTATAAAGCACAAGTTTTCATCGGTGTATCATCCGCAAGGGAATGGAATATTTGAGAAGCTCAACGGCTTGTTAAAAGAAAGGATAGCCAAGTTGAAGCTTACTCTGAAGAATGGATGGTTGCACTGCTTTCCAATGGCATTGTATGCACTGAGAAACCAGCCTGGTTCTGACCACCATCTTACGCCACATGAAATTGTGACGGGAAGGAGAATGCAGACGCCATTCATGATTTGAACTAGAGCTAGATGTGATGCTCAGCCAACAGGAGAAGTGCTAGGATTGGAAATGCAAAACTACCTGAACTGAATGACTTCCAGTTTTTCTGTAATTTCAAGACAGCTGAAGTGACGACAAGGAGGGTGTAGGGCAGTACAGAACACAGAAGGAGATATTAAAATTCACAAGGTTCCAGAGTTACGTATACCTCAACTATACCCTGGCGATACCGTCTTAGTTCGGAATCACACAAGGAAAAGGTGGGACGAGCCAAGGTTCCACAGCCCTTTCATTGTAGAGGATATTATGCCATCTGCAGTCAAGTTACAGGGAAGAAGAGCATGGATCTTCCTTGGAGACATCAAGTCATATATATCGGAGAGACCCCTCTGCCCGCAGCCCAACCCAGAGAGACTACAGACAACGGGGAAGAACCACAGCACATGCAGACGAGATCTATGATGAGGAAGAAGGACGCATGACCAGTCAAGTGAAAAAAGCAAGGAAACCTTTGTGATAAGGTTGTGGCCCAGTTAGAAGACATTTCCTTTGAGCAAAATAAGGGAAAAAGCACACAAATACGAACACTCTGTGCATCCTAGTTGCAGAGTAAGAAAAATAATTGTATTTATTGAGCCACAAATAGTTTGTTGACTTTGGACTGAGGCACACTGAAGCCTTCATAAGAAAAGCTATGCCAAATTTTGATCGAGAATATATAAACTGGAAAAGAATACACTATCCTGAGTCCTTCCACACAGAGTCTTTGTTTGGACATACTTATGGTGTCACAAAATAGTGACCTCACTAGGCATATACTGACCTATTTCGAATTGGTATTGAGGTCCTATCAGTCATTGGTGGGGAGACTTACAAGCATATCAGAGTTTTTGCAAGAACCTGATAACGAAAAGGTAATAAGAAGACTTCTCACATTGATTGCAGAACAGTTTCTTTTACTTCCAGAGTACAGCGAGGACAAGACAAATGTCCCTATCACCAGAGAATCATAGACTGGCAAATGCAGTATTTTTTTGATTAATTGAAGACTTTCCAGACCTTGTTGGGAGACATGCCAACGTTGATGTGCTCACATTCATCCATGATCCAGCCAACACTACTAACTTGAGTATGCTTCTGCATAGCATAATAATTAAGGTTGCACTTTCTTCTCATCAAAATCACAAAACAGTGTAGAGACTTTCATTCGAGGGACAGATCGTGGAAGTATTGACAAGAAATACACTTTTGCTGACAGAGAAGCAACATGTCATCTGGAGTGAAGCAGATTCGAGGTATAGACTGGGAACTGATCTATATGGAACACGTATTATAGACTTACCAAGGTCATCGTTAATTGTTGGAACATTACATTACAAACAGAACTGCTTCCAGGGACAAGAGACAGTCCATTATCCAGAATTAGAGGACAACTGGTCCAGAACTTTTGATCTGTGAAGCAGAGACAGCAGAATCCAGAAAAAGTGATAATTATGAAAATGTATTAAAGAACCAGTTTTTGTTTCCATAGATGACCGAGATGGGAAGCCCGAGTAGCATCATCGTTCTCCCTCAGGAGGAGAGACATTCATATTGCCCAAGAAACAAATGCTGTAAGATGACCTACCGGTGCATGTTTATGCATGCATTTTATTCATAATCATATTACTGTCATTAACTGCATTTTTTACAGGTGCACAGTGTTGTTCCCGTGCAACCACTTGAGAGTGCACGCTTGACATCTACAAGAGCGCCCAGTCCTTATATAGTCATTCCTGTTCCAAGAAATAATGACAGAGTGACTGAGCTTAAATTGGATGTGGTAAGCAATGACACACAGAAGGCCAGATGAAAGGCGGGCACCACCATTTGTCAACGTATCTTTTCTTTTGGTACAAATAACTAAATTCTGTGCGGGGCAACCGGTCTGGGTAGGTCCTAACGACACCAGAACCATGTGAGACTAAACAAAAATGAAGAGGCTAGATGAACCATCCAGCCAAGACTGGTGCTCACGCTTCTGTTCCGAGAACTGAATGATATAATTATTTTCTAAACAGAGTCAATCAGAGTTCCATTTGTAAATTGTTTCTTCACAATTTAATTAATATTCAAAATGTATTTGATTGTTGCGCTGATCAATGTGCAGAGTAAATTCAACACCATCCAAGTTGATTGCCAAAAACATATGGTTAACAATGCCTATGCATTTCGGAGTCTAGCTCCTTCCTCAGGGCTGAAACCATAACGTAATATGCTTTTTCTAATGAGCCACAAAAAAAATGTATTAGTTAAACAAATTAAGTCCATAATGTCATACACGTGGGATGTTCACAATATATCACATAGGGTAGAATCAAAGGTAGTGTACATAGCAGATACATACTACATCCCGCGTGCACATAGGACATAGTAAAACAGGAGTGCAAAACATGAAAATAAAAATAGAGAAAATGCAAATGAGTGCAAAGAATTTGTGTGTGAAACTTCTTAAGTAAACTAACAATGGTGCCCAAACAGAATTAAAAAATTAAGTGTACCTGAAGTTCAACTTAAATATACCGTGTGTTTCTTATCCAGATCGAGTGTGTGGAGTAAAAGTGTCTCTCTTGAATGCTGCGCAGAAAAGTAAATAAGAATGGAATATGCGCGTAACTTACTACAAGTATGTCATTACTGAAGTAAATCTACTAGAATAACGCTACATATAGCCACGCTTCCTATAATGGTTACCTGATTACTCGAATGTATGTCGGAGCACGAGAAGTACGTGTGTCTAAGGAGGTGAACAGCGTTCACTTACTTGTTTTATTGGTTGCCATGGTTTCCTCGGCTCGGCACTGCGCAGCGTCAATAAGTGTGTTGACGTGGCAGTGCCTCGCGTCCCGTATCTCCAAGGGGTTCGGAGTACGGGAATGAGGAATAACCATTCGGATGAACACTAAATCATTGTAGTATTAGAAACACTCGCTCGTGTGGATCAATGTAAAAGGTAAAAGCGCATAGTTATACAAGCCGGAACCACCGTGGTGATGATTCAGCATGTTGGATCGTAATGGTTACTTGATCACTCGAATGTATGTCGGAGCACGAGAAGTACGTGTGTCCAAGGAGGTGAACGGCGTTCACTTCCTTGTTTAATTTGTTGCCATGGTTTCCTCGGCTCGGCACTGCGCAGCGTCAATAAGCGTGTTGACGTGGCAGTGCCTCGCGTCCCGTATCTCCAAGGGGATCGGAGTACGGGAATGAGGAATAACCATTCGGATGAACACTAAATCATTGTAGTATTAGAAACACTCGCTCGTGTGGATCAATGTAAAAGAAAAAAGCGCATAGTTATACAAGCCGGAACCACCGTGGTGATGATTCAGCATGTTGGATCGTATCTCTGCATTCAAGTCAGGGATGTCAATGACTGGTATGGCAATTAAACAAATGTGAAGTATTCATACCTGCTCACTAGATAATTGGAGGTAGTAATGTCTGTGTTACAGGCTTGGAGTACATTGCACATGTGGCTCTTATGGGCTAATGTAAGCTAGCATTGGGATCCATTCGCTGAGTCCCAAACTGAGAATTGAATAAACTAGTGTTTCAAAAGTTGAACAGTAGAAAACCATCTGAGTAAAACCTATGGTATAATCGGAAGTTAAATAAATACACCATGTATGAAAAAATAAAACCTAGTTATGCAAAAATAATATACATTAAGAAATAGACTGGGAATAAAATGACAGAACTGAATAACAAAACACAAATAAGTGAAAGTAAATAACATGTCCACAATGTACATGGATATGTGGATGATCGTGTACTATCTGTACCCTAAAGGTAACAAGACCAATTGATCTCCTCATTGAGCCCTCTGGGGGCAAGTGTCCCAAGTCTATCTATCCAGAAGCACTCTCTCCTGTCCAGTCTATGTTGGAGATTCTCATGGGGTTCATGTCGATGTATGATCTCCAGTATTTGGAACCGTATCTGTGCCAAGTTGTGACCTTTCTCTGTCCAATGTTTGGCCACTGATGAAGTCATATTCCGGTTGCGGATACACGACCGGTGTTCATTCCACCGCAATTTCGCCTTTCTCTTCGATTGTCCCACATAGTACAACCCACGTGGGCATTTGATGGCGTAAATGATATTAGCTGTTTCACATGTAGCAAAGTCCTTAATGGGCAGTTTCTCACCGGTGTGTGGATGGTTTATGATTTGTCCTTTCAATATGTATCCACAGTTGCTGCACTGCAGACATGGAAATGTTCCTTTACGTTTTGTCTCAAATCTTTTCTGAGGCGGACGTGTCTTTACCAGATGGTCTCTAAAATTTCTACTGCGTTGATATGCAAAAGTAGGTAAATCCTTGAACAAACGTTCAGTTTTCTGGTCACATGATAAAATTTGCCAATGCTTCTTAATGATAGATTTGATTCAATTACTTTGTGTGGAATATTTTGTCACAAAAACCAAAGGTGGTTCAGATTGAATTCTTCTAGATGGTGTTAATAGATCATCCCTGTTAATGGTCTCGAGTCTGGTTTTTGCATTGGTAATTTCACGTTCTTTGTAGCCTCTCTTGATAAATTTCTCGCCCATTTTGTGTAGTTCGATGGTGTAATCAGTAGGGTAACTAATAATACGTTTAACACGTAACATCTGGCTATATGGGAGATTGCGTATGAGGCTTGGCTGATGAAAGCTCAATCTATGGAGCAAATTGTTGCGATCAGTGGGTTTTGTGTATATGTTCGTCTTGTATCCTTCTCCTGTAGTCTTGATTTCAACATCCAAAAAATGGATGCTTTCTTTCGAATACTCGTGTGTAAACTGTATTCTGGCATCGATGGTGTTAAGATCTCTGAAGAATGTTAGCAAGCTTTCTTCACTCTGAGTCCAAATTCCAAAAATATCATCAATATACCTAATCCAGATAGCTAGGTGTAATTTCCATATAGGATGGATCAAAATGTGGTCTGTCTCAAATTTATACATGAAGGTATTTGCATATGTGGGTGCCATGCTGGCACCCATCGATGTTCCGGCAATCTGTTGATAATGTTGTTTCTGGTATTTAAAATATGAGTTTTTGGAAATGAACTCCAACAGGATGATCAAGAATTCTTTATTTGCTTCTAATTCGCCAGTGTTTAACAGTAGCCAATCAACCGCTTGTATTCCTAAATCATGTGGGATTGATGTGTATAAATTCTTAACATCCAAGGTAAACAAAAAATGTGTTGGGACATAGGGTATAGCTTTAAGTTGTTTCAAAAAGTGAGTGGTGTCCTTGATGTAGGTGGGAGTGTTCTGGATGAGTGGCTGGAGGAAAAAGTCAATATACTTCCAATCTGTTGCAATACGCTGTTGACACCTGCTTACAATAGGTCTGCCGGGAGGTTTAAGGGGATCTTTGTGGATCTTAGGCAGAGTGTAGAAGTTAGGTACACGTGGGTTGGTATTCTGTAAAAATATATGTGTATGGTGACTGATCCAAGAATTCTCTTCGGCATCCTCCAAGACCTTCTCGAGATCCTGCATAATCATTATGGTGGGATCATTCTCCAATTTTTTGTAAGTATCCGTGTCTGCCAATTGTCTCAAACATTCTTCGTTGTAGTCTGTTGTATTTTGTATAACTAGTGCTCCTCCCTTATCCGCCGCTCTGATAGTTATTGATTTGTCACCATACAGGTCTTTTAGTAGTTTAAGTTCATGGGGTTTAAGGTTGTTATGCCTGGTGTTTGAAAATGTGATCTTGTTTAGGTCTTTGAGTACCTGTTTCTCAAAGATCTCCACACCGGGGGTGCTACATGGTGGTACAAATGTACTCTTGGATTTGAATTCTTTGTATGGTGAACCATCTCTTCTGTCCCCTTGATCTTCCATTTCATCAAAGAAAATGTTTAGTTTCATCTTTCTCACCAGTTTAAGTACTTCCACTTTGGTATCAAATAGAGAACTATCGTATGTGGGTACAAAACTTAAACCTCTTTGTAGAGCATTTATCTCAGATTCTGTTAAGACTCTACTGCAGAGATTGATCACTAAGTTTTCCTCTGTTGATATCTTGTCTGCGGGCCTTCTCGTCCTTTTTCTTTGGCCTCTTCCTAAAAATGAGACTCCTGAAGCACCTGCTCTTGCTTGTGAGGGTCTTGAAGTTTCTGGTTGCTGTGTATCCCTTTCGGGTGGTGTTTCTGTGGTTGCTTCTGATTCAGAACTAGATGTATTGCTGGAGGTATTAGGTCGAGGTCTCCTCACTGGTGGTCCATATTTTTCCATCCAGGTGTACACCTCTTCGTTAAGGTAATCGTAAGTGTCTCTTTTAAACTTTCTGATCTTCTTCGTTTCAAGTTCTAATTTGTAGTCCGCAGGTTTGTTGTTGATATCTGTTAGTATTTCTTCCAAATCCTCCTTTTTCAATTTTAGTGTGGTGATAAGCAATGACACACACACACACACACAACACTTGTTTTAGCAAACGAGCTGAAACGTCAGAGGTAGGGCCGGCAAAGTAAACCAGACAAGGGATTTATGAAAGTTACACCCACACAAATATGCATGCAGATACACCTGATCCAATTACAAAAAGCCCAAGTACAAGTCCCAAAAGACAATCACGTGCAGAGATGATAGCAGAATCAATATGGCCATTTATAAACAGAGTCAGAAAGAGGCAGAGGGATAAAGAAAGACTTACTGAACTTTCTTCTACTCAGAGAACCCGGATGGATATGCCTGAGAATCCGCCAGCCAGAAGAAGTTATACCGATGTATTCAGAGATGTGGTTATAGCAAACTACAAAAAGACTGAGAATTAAAAGAAGCACACAAGACGACAATAACGATCTAAATGATTACCTGGATAGAAAAAGCACGTTTGGGAAACAACATATGGTACCAACATATGAAGGAAGTTGGAATACGAACTTTGGATGAAGAATGCTTTGTATGTGCACTTCTGCCCTACAGCATCGGAAAGTCAAAAGTCTTTGTAGCTATCGAGATGGATGTGCAGACAGCACACTGTCTGTCACATATAGCAATGTGCAAAACCAGAGGTCAGTTCATGGGAAGTGATGCTTCTCTCAAATGGGCGACTGAAAAAACAGATCCAGACGAAGATGATTATGTCCAAGACATAAAGACAAGAAACAATGCCAAGACAAAGAACATTGTGATCAGATATGAAAAACCTGGAATAAAAGGAGCAGAGATCAGAAGAGAAGTGTACAAGAAGTTGGAAACTACAGGAAAGACTTCAGAAGAATCTCACAGATGGATGAACAGATGTGAAATGCAAATCTGGGGAACAGTGCTTTCACCAGAGGGATGGGAAAAAGTAGTAGTGATCTGCAGAGCATGGGTAGTAATTGGTTGTTACCAGACTACCATTGATATAGTAAAAAATTGATGCAAGCCATTATGGCCAACGCTTGCTAAATTACTGACATGGGTCAAGGATAGAGGATGACCCTTGCAGATGATACCATTGGAGAGCCCACAATTTTGTTTCAGAAATAATGGCACAAGAAAAATGGGAGAGAATTGCAATTGTAGTCGAGATTTTGATGCTCCAGGAATGATGCATGGTATTGCAGTGATCATGGATCACTATTGGGCGTGTGGATCCCAGGCATGCATGAGATTGCCGAAAAACTGGGGAGGTACATGTACATTGGTGAATGTCCATGTTCCAGCATTAGTGATCACAAAAAGTGATGTGAACATTGATAGTTTCCTGAAAGCAGATGCTCACCTGAGAAAGAAAAGATCTATGGAAAGAGCAAAGAGGGAAAATAATTTCTACAGAGGCTTTTGATGCTATCCTATAAGACAGGTTGTTCAGCCTGACCTCATCAGTGTTTACGACGATCCTGATGCAAAGAATTCCGGTTGGAGCAAATACTAAATGGTTGCAGATTACCAGATGGGAGTTACTGCAGACCATTAACACAACCATAAAAGGATTCAATGCTATCAGAGAAGAGCTGAGAGCAATTAGACTGATGACACTCCAGAACAGATATGTCTTAGACATGATCACAGCTATGGATGGAGGTGTTTGTGCAAATATTTTGGAGAATCGTGTTGCACATTTTTATCTTCACATGATGATGAGAATGGAACCTTAACAGAGGCCATAGACATGCTGAAAAAACTACAGAATAAGATGATAGATGAAGCTGGTGGAGTTGATGATGACAGTTGGTTTGGATCACTGTTTTCAAGGATTCCGCAATGGATGGCAGATGCATTCAGGTTCCTAGGAGTCCTGCTGGTGATGATATTACTTGGATTATGTGTGATCAAATTAATAATCTCAGAATGCCAGAAAACTGCAAAGAAAGCCATAGGGATGAAGATCATGATTGATGTTGAGTCAGGATGGAAGCCCAATGACCTAACTGATGAAGAAATAAGAGACTTTGTGAAAACCAGCATTTATGCACCAGAGGGAACCAAGTTCCTGTATTCAAGAAATCATAGAAAATATGTGGGAAGATGGATCTATTGCAGTCCAAGTGGAGAATGTCAACTGATGACATGGAATAAGGATGAGCATGTGAGAAAAGCAGGTTGCTTGAAAGGAGTCATAAAGATATGGACCGCAAGGAAGCATCTCTTCTGACCAAAATGTTTAGATCAAGAGGATGAAACAAAAGTGAAGGATGAAGAAAAAGTGAATGCAAAGAAAGAAGTGAGAGTGGTCGATGAATCGTCCAGAGGGGGGAGTGAAGAGAAAGTGTTGAGTATCTGTCAGGATTAGTCAGGCGAGTACAAAGGCCGCGAATATGGCAAGGGAAATGTGCACCCAGGAACTACGACTCAGGTATGCTAGAACCCAGGAGTGCAAATAGAGTGTGACATCAAAACCAATATATGAAAAGGGATGTGGGGTAAGCACCTGACCGCGAGGAAAGTCGGCAAGCGCCTTACCCCCAATTGTTGTTACAGGTACTGACAGCGCTAAACCCACGTGGAGGGCAAGCAATGACAGGATCTGTGTACTAACACTCTTGATGGTATTACAGAAGGGAACTTAAGAACTGTACTCACGAGGACGAGATAAACCTCTTGAATGTCAGCTAGCCCACGAATCCTGTTGAAGAAACTGGGACCCCGAAAGGCTAGAACAGCAATGGAAGGAAAACTAAATACCTAAGTGGGAATAGTGTCTACAAAATAGTGAGGAAAACATAAGCATTCACACAGGAGCTAGCTACTACCGCACACCACACCTAATAATCAAAGGGAAAATAAATGCAGAAGTGCAGTGGAAAACATGGAATGGATCCTCTAGAAAGTAAGGATCAGGAGCAGGGAAAAACGAAATAACCTATGCAAACTTCTCCCTACCCCTCCAAGGAAAAGACAGGAAACTAAACTAAGAGGAAGGCTAAGGCAAATGGGTAACAGCAGCAAAGGACAGAGTCAATGAAATATAGAACACAGACAAACTGGGCTGCATCTAAAAGGGGAAAGCACTGAGAATTGCTGCCTGCAAACAGAGGAAGACAAAAAGGGAAATCAAGGGAGCAGAAATCAATTAGCTCATGAATCCGAAATTCAGGGCGGAGGAAACAAGAAAACAAGGAAGTAGGTACAAAGGCAAGGAACCAGGGACTAGTCAAAAACAGGAACACTGCAAACGATGACCAGCGCTGGACTGAAGTGAGACTGAGGCTTTTAAAGCTGTTTAACGAGCACACGCCTCAGGTGTGCTGACTGCTGCACCTGCAGCCACAGGTGTTGCCTATCCTCCACCCAACCTTGTCCTGCAAGGGTGGAGGTGGAGCAGTGGGCCAGGCATTCTGGGAAGCACAGTCATTTGGTTAAAGAAGCATGCTGGCTGCCAAAAACCTGGAATGGATCCGGAAGGGAAGTAGTTTGGAAAATAGGGATTTAGCGCTCCCAATTCATTACAGCACTGTGGCATTAGGTTCGGAGGAAATGTCCAGCAAGGAATAAGCCCCAAAACATGCCCCCAAGTGGCGGGAACGGGAGCGAAGGGAGCGAGTCGTGACAGTATACCCCCTCCTACGGCCCTCTTCGGGTGCCCGCCCTCCGTACGAGACTTCTTCTTTCCATGATGGGAGTGCTTTTTCTTTGGAGGTGGCACTGATGGAAATGGTGGCTTGTGGGCAAAGGCATATGGGCTTCCATGATAGGAGTGTGTTGTCTTTGGAGGTGATACTGATGGAAACGGTGACTTCTGGTGAGGAAGAGACTCATGGTTCGAAGAAAGGCATGAAGAACTTGCAGGACCTGGAGCAGAGTTGGAAGGTCCAGGAAGCTCAGTCACTGGGAGTGGACCCTTGTAAGTCTTTGAGGAGGGAGGCAGGCTGGTGCAACTTGCCTTAGACGATGGTAGAAGTTCTGTTAGCCTTTCTGCCGAGAGCGGACCTGCGGGAGGTGAGGAAGTTGCTGGCTTCAGGAAATGTTCATGTTCAGCCATTAGAGAAGGTGGCGGCTGAGGTAGAGGTTCAGATCTTTTTCTGTCATCCATCTGGGAAAAGGCTTGTGGTTGAAAATGATTAAGGTTTGACTGCACACATTCTACGCCTTGGATGCCTGGAAGTCCCATGGGTTGTACGAGGCTGGTACTCCTGGTGACAGTCGTGTAGCCACTTTGTTGCACGTTGGATACAACAGCAGGGACGTTTGGCATACCGATAGGAGTGATAGACATAGTACTTGGTATTTCAGGCACACTCGCAGAAGGAGCAATAACAGACACATCTTGAACTGCAGCAGTCATTCCCTTCCTTTGGCTACTAGCACCCAACTGGTGCTTCTTGGCGGAATTCTGTTGCACAAGTTCTGTAGGTGATACGCCGGTCTGCACCACCCCCTGTGCACACCCAGGTGAGTGGTTCTGACTCACCACTTGGTCCAGCTTGATGACTCTGAAGCGGGAGCTGGCAAAAGTCTCAAACTCTGATGCTGCATTTTTAGGAGGCTCTGATGCTAAAGTGAAGCAGTTGGGAGAATCGTCTTGTGGAAAAGGCAGGCATTCTGGTGCTCCTCCTGAAGCAAAAGAAAGGCAATCTAAACGTTCATCGACAGTAAATGTTTGGGATTCAGGAGGACTGTCTGGAGCAGTAGAAAATATAGCAGGATCTGATGGTGTAGACAGGTATACCTCTGATGTTGGAAGCGAAGCTAAGCAGGATATCGGTGTATCATGAACTGAAGGCAAACAAGCAATAAACTCTGGAACTGAAAACATGCACATATGATGGACTACCGGAGGCTCTCTGGCTGAAGGATGATCTTCTGGATGAGTCACTGTAGCTGAAGACAGGCAGGCTAGAGGAAACTTTGAAGTTGAAGGCATGCGAGTTGGAGCCATCTCGGTAGCTGAATCCAAACATGTCAGGGTCTTTGGGACTAACCCCGTGCATGGTGGAGGCTCTTGATTAAATGGCAGACATGGCAGCGGTTCATTGATTGAAGACACGTGTACCAAAGATGACTGCAGGGCTGTGGATTGGATCATAGAAGAGTCAATGGTTGTAGGAGGACACACAGAAGTCTCAGAAGTTGATAGACACATTAGTGGCTCAGGAATGGAGGGCACCTTTAGGGCATTAGACTCCTTGGCTCCAGTAACCAAGGACTGAACTGTACCCTTGCAGTCCTTTTCTTTAGTGGGTGACACAGAGTCTCTTTCTTTGTGGAAGTCAAAATCAACCAGTGGAATCACCATAGTAAAGTCTCTGTTAATCAGGATTTCGTCAATTGTCCATTCCTCTGTCTTAGCTTCTGAAAGAGGCAGATTAACAATCAACAGTTCAGGAATCGCCTGCTGGTCTTTTGGTTCTGTATACTGTGGAATGAGTTCATCAGAACATGAAATCTGTACTGTCTCTGACTGTTCGTATTGATCAGAATTGGCAGAAGGAAGAGTGAACCCAGAGGTAAGATCGTCTTCCACATCAGCTTTAACATCTACTTCAGTCTCAGCAGCTGTATCAAGAGCAGGACCTAAGCCTACTGTAGTGACTGAATCTGTGTATGCCACCTTTGTGTATTGTGTTTGGAGATCAGAAGCTTGTATGTGTGCTAGCTCAGAATTATGACAGACTGCTACACAGGAAACTTTAGGTAAAGGAGTGGCTTGTAAATCTTCAGCTAACTGCAATCCCTGACAATCAGCAGAACAATTGTTAGAAACTGTGCCCAGATTGAGCGCTGTGCTAGAAGAAAGACTTTCACTTCCAATAGATCTAACATATTGGCAATTATCATGGTTTACCAAAGTCTCTGCACTCAGGGGCTGAACTGTGTTCACTACATCAACATCAATGGATAAAGTCTGAGGTGTATTCAGGAATGCGTGCAAGATCTTATTCTCCTCTTGTAAAGAAATGAATTCTTGTGTTAACTCCTCAAGCTTAGCTCGTAGCATGCCCTGCATTAACTGTACATCACTATCAGTAGGCACAGGGGGAGGCATAGTGGCATCAGGGCTGGATCCTGCACTAGCAATCTGGATGTGCACCGATTGTGCATTGTCCTCAACTGCTTTCAGGTTCTGAGATTTATACTTTATCATACTAACTTGGTCTGTATTACCCTTAAGCAATCTATTGACCTTAGACCTCTTGACATTAGGGACTACCGTATGTACTTGTGCAAAGAAGTATTTGGACTGAGGGTAGAAAACTGAAGTTATGCAAGGAACCCCTCCATTCGTTATGTTTGTACCATGAAACTGTTCTATCTGAGGTGAAGCACAACTGGAATCATGGGGTTCAACAACAGAGGTACTCTTGTATAATAAGTCTAACAGTGTGTTGTTTTCTGCGGCTAAGGCTTGCGCTGACATAGAATCGGGATCAGAACAAAAGATCGAACTAGGATCAGGCAATGTAGGATGTGCCATCCTATGGGAAAAATACTTTGCTCGTAAATGCCCATTCGTGACAAGGAGTTCATTTAAGCCAAGACTAGTGATTTGATTGTCACAGGTAAATGTAGGGGAAGCTTTCTGTACTAACTTGTTAGAGGCCTTGCTGCCTTTCTTTCTTAAACTTGCCATATTCAATGGGAATTTTGGGCTGGTCATACTGTCAGGATTAGTCAGGCGAGTACAAAGGCAGCGAATATGGCAAGGGAAATGTGCACCCAGGAACTACGACTCAGGTATGCTAGAACCCAGGAGTGCAAATAGAGTGTGACATCAAAACCAATATATGAAAAGGGATGTGGGGTAAGCACCTGACCGCGAGGAAAGTTGGCAAGCGCCTTACCCCCAATTGTTGTTACAGGTACTGACAGCGCTAAACCCACGTGGAGGGCAAGCAATGACAGGATCTGTGTACTAACACTCTTGATGGTATTACAGAAGGGAACTTAAGAACTGTACTCACGAGGACGAGATAAACCTCTTGAATGTCAGCTAGCCCACGAATCCTGTTGAAGAAACTGGGACCCCGAAAGGCTAGAACAGCAATGGAAGGAAAACTAAATACCTAAGTGGGAATAGTGTCTACAAAATAGTGAGGAAAACATAAGCATTCACACAGGAGCTAGCTACTACCGCACACCACACCTAATAATCAAAGGGAAAATAAATGCAGAAGTGCAGTGGAAAACATGGAATGGATCCTCTAGAAAGTAAGGATCAGGAGCAGGGAAAAACGAAATAACCTATGCAAACTTCTCCCTACCCCTCCAAGGAAAAGACAGGAAACTAAACTAAGAGGAAGGCTAAGGCAAATGGGTAACAGCAGCAAAGGACAGAGTCAATGAAATATAGAACACAGACAAACTGGGCTGCATATAAAAGGGGAAAGCACTGAGAATTGCTGCCTGCAAACAGAGGAAGACAAAAAGGGAAATCAAGGGAGCAGAAATCAATTAGCTCATGAATCCGAAATTCAGGGCGGAGGAAACAAGAAAACAAGGAAGTAGGTACAAAGGCAAGGAACCAGGGACTAGTCAAAAACAGGAACACTGCAAACGATGACCAGCGCTGGACTGAAGTGAGACTGAGGCTTTTAAAGCTGTTTAACGAGCACACGCCTCAGGTGTGCTGACTGCTGCACCTGCAGCCACAGGTGTTGCCTATCCTCCACCCAACCTTGTCCTGCAAGGGTGGAGGTGGAGCAGTGGGCCAGGCATTCTGGGAAGCACAGTCATTTGGTTAAAGAAGCATGCTGGCTGCCAAAAACCTGGAATGGATCCGGAAGGGAAGTAGTTTGGAAAATAGGGATTTAGCGCTCCCAATTCATTACAGCACTGTGGCATTAGGTTCGGAGGAAATGTCCAGCAAGGAATAAGCCCCAAAACATGCCCCCAAGTGGCGGGAACGGGAGCGAAGGGAGCGAGTCGTGACAGTATCGTCCCCAATCCAGTTGCCCCCTTCCCATCACCTATTGGGTTCACACCAAAGTATGTGATGTACTGAGAACAGGAAAATCAGCAGAGAGCAGCACTTGGGCTTAGGTGAAGAAGTTGATGTCACGATGAAGAAACTTATGCCACATACATGATGAAGATATTCAGTTAGTTTAAACATGTACAGATGCAAGTAACTGCAAAAGGCAAAGAAATCATGAAGCTTGCTTATGCTTTTTAGTTGATAGATTGCGGCAAGCACCAACGTTTACAAATATATACCTCAAGAAGCACTTTTATGCATGAATGAAAATCCACTTTGTATATGAGCAGAATTGAACAAAGGTCACTAAAGGCCTCAGATGGAGTGTGTTGCAGCAGGAAAATCTTTGGGCTTGTATCACTAGAAGCCCGAATCGACGCAGTTCGATCGCTGCTGTGGACAAAGTACTAAAAGATCTAATTCAAATAAATACCAGAATGGGAAGTAAGTATACTGTTCAAAATAAAGCGGAAGCAAACTCCACTGAATTACAAAAAGAACAAGAAAATCGAGCCCCAAATGGAGCTCCGAGTGGAAAACATGAAGAATATTTTGAACTTACGATCTGAAATCCAAGAATCCCATGAAAAACAGAACCCGTGGCTTAAACCCATGCCTAAAAGGAAAAGACTTGATTCCTTAGGTGATGACCATAGAGACCAGCTGTTCACATCGCAAAAAGGACATGCCGAGATGCGAGATGCAGCGGGTCTGGATTGTCTTGGACTTGAGTCATACTTTGTGCCGCTTTCTGCTGATCCCCTTATACAAAATTTCTCCACAAAGAAAAAGAAGCGTCGGAAAGAAATGTCAAAAACAACCAAACTAAGGGTGATACACAACAACAAATCAAACTTCCAAACACAAAATATGGCAGAACGCCTATCGAAAGAAATCTCCAGAGATCTGAATGCACTTATAATGTCCGCACATAACATATCCATGGTGCCGTATATGAAACTATATGAACAACTGAATGAGACCTTAAGAGATCAAACAACACTTTTAGCTATGATGAACACAAAAATGATCAACGTAGAGCAAGATCTGAAAACTACAAAACAAGCACGGCAAGATGACCACTTAAGAGCTGAAACAAATGTGAAAATCATACTGGAACACACCAAAAACAGTGCTCTCGACAAACGACTATTTGCAGAAGTAGCAAGAGAAGCGATCGCCCTGTTAAAACAACAGAAGTTGAATCCCACATCCACCGAGATGGAACTAAATGAGAACAGAGAGCAACTGAACGACAGTGTGAAAATAACATTGATTACTAATTCAACTGATTCTAATATGAAATCCGCAGTCCCGAAGACGGGAAAAGCTGTAAAGACAAACCAACAAGAATTAAGCAATGGAGAAGATCGTATGAACGACAGACCAACTAAATGCAAACAAAAACTGAAAAGATTAAATGATCCAACTATTAACAACAAGGCCGTCCAACCGAGTGAGAAACCTGGTGTAATAAATGGTGCTCTTGCAAGTACTGGAAAGAAAGAAAAGTTGAATTTACCTCGATCACAAGTGATGTATCCTAAAAGTACGGCTGTTCCAACACCGCTGCCACCTGGAAATGGAGGTTCAGTGACTGATCAGAATAAAAATGCAGAGTGAAGCTGCCCTAGATGCTGATCAATTGGAAGCCAATCTGGCTACCAAGTCTAAAGATAATCATAACCTGGAAAACTGTAAAGAGAACGAGGTAGAGGATGTTATGTCAAAGAAAGCAAAAGCGACTTCAAAAGAAGTGTTCGCAAGTTTTGACCCAAAGAGAACGGAGCCAGAAAAAAATCTTTAAATAGTGGGATCAAAAGATGAGAAACAAATGAAAACCATGAAGAAAAGGAAAATGCGAACTAGAGCAAGTGTGCGTTCGTTTCTAAGGAACATCAAAAGCTTTAGCTTCACAACTTCATCTAAGCATGCAGTGGGTCCTTTGGTAAAAGCCAATATTGCCACTCAAATAGCTTCTGCAAATGTCAACCAAAGAGATAACATCGAGGCATCAAATGATGAGCCAATGGCCGTTGAGAGCTCTACCGAAGATCTATTAAACTTCTCGACGTATGATGAATGTGAAACAGACAAAGGCAGCCTGACCGAGATCTCTGATTTAGTACTGAATGAAGAACGTGCACCTACTGATGGCCTAATTAACATCAACCTCACTGCTCCATTAGATGAAGTTATAACATCTGCAAAAGAGACTATGCCAAATATGCCACCAATTGTTTCTGGAAACGGAACTAACTCCAACTTAAGCTGTATCCCGAGTGTGAAACTTGTAAATCCGCAAAGAGGTGTAACTATAGATCCATCGAAACATGATGGTGATTCGCCACTCTTAGCAGTAGACTCATCTAAAAAATTCATCACACTTGAAGCTAAAAGAATATTACTATTGACCTCGATGAAACGAGATCAATCTGACATGAAGTCCACTACTCGAAATACGAATTTGTGGAAATATGAGCAAGAATTTGGAGCACTTGACTCAAAAATGGCTTTAATGGATGTTGGCTTAACCAAAGCTCTACCAAAGATTGAAGAAAGATGTGGAGCTCTGTACATGAACAAATCTGAATACCACTCTCAGAAGCTGTCTAAAGATCTATTCTCGCAATCAAAGAGACCATGTGACCATCCGCAACCATTGTCAGAGACTAGGCATAATCACTCAAAAAAGAACTCTGATATCTACAATGTCTCTGATCGTCAAGTGAGAAATAACAAAAGGGAAATATCTTTTGCGACTTGAGCGAATAGTAAGAGAAAGAGATGGACTCCTACTAAACAGGAAAAAATGTGATGAACTTATTACACCACATACCACAATTAAGAACTGTGGTCTCTGAAGACATCCAAGTGGTAGAATTTGAAAAGGAAAAAATTAACGACTGTGTGATATTACACATAGCCTCAAAAATCATTTGTGACTCATTATTAAACGTGGGTACGATTTTGAACTCATTGGGATTTGACATAAATGAAATCTGGAACCAAAAAGAGAAAGAGCGATCGAGAGACTTAGAATCTCCTCCAAAATATGAAACAAGATCTAACTATGGGCCTAGACACCAAGTCGAAAATAGTAGCTTAGAGAGCAAATTTGTCTCAGTCACGAGAACAAACAGTGATGAAACACAAAATCAGATCATCGACTGCAATATAGTAACAGATGTGAACATAAACACTGAAGAATACCAGTTTACAAAACGAAGATCTTGACTGGACCTGGGTCGCTAAAACGATCAACATCACTAAAAAACAGCTAATGTCTAAATCCCAAGGATCCTGGCAATACATGCATAGCCTCATGGAACACGCAAGGGCATACGCATCTATTTGGAAACATACCCAAGGAACTGCGGGACGTAGATTTACTTTGCCTACAAGAGACCTGGTTAATGGAACCACCCATTGCAGAAGGTTTTGAAATTGCGTTTAACCCAGAGATCAAAGGGAATAAAGGACGCCCCATGTCAGGGATGGCGATCCTTGCAAAAATCAAAAGTGACATACGTATTTTATCATCAACTAATGTATCATCGCATGTACAAGTATGCAAAATCAAATTCCCGGTGAGACATGGCACAGAGGAGAACGTGCTAATACTGGTAAACATCTACTGGCAACATGCTGCCATACAAGTGGAAAATTTCATTGAAACAATTTCGAAAATCATCTGCGAAATTAAAAGACATGAAAAAGATGTACACATTTTAATATGTGGCGATCTCAACATAAATTGTTTCCAAGATAAAAGCCACAATGAGCACGATGAGAAAAAAAACAAAGATGGACATGCGGCAGCACTCTGGATGCTAGAAATGAATGCATGGAATCTACAGATGCTAAACAGACAGACAACAGGAGATATCCCCGCCCAACCGACATAGCGAAGAAATGAGTCAAGCTCAACAATTGACTATATGTTCGTAAATGGAAAGCTAAGAAGTGAAGTAAAATGGCTAAAAATCATTGAAATGAAATCTTGTGATCACAGCCTAGTTAAGCTGTATGTGAAACCACAACAATGCGGGAGAACAAGCGATGCAGTTAAAACTGCTCTTGAAGTGGGACCAGGCCGCAATAGACTACGACTAAATGCGACCCAAATAATCTCACTGCGGACATCATTAGAAGCAAAGCAAGACCCAGATAAAATTGAATACACTACTCTCTTGGAAACTTACCGAGAGAAGACAATCCACAAAAATAGATCTGATTTTTCACAACGTCATATATGGGATGCTGAGCTTAATCTAAGGAAAAAGAAAATTGAACAAAGACCTCAGATTGATAAAGAATAAAACTGATCCAACCAGCAAAAGCAAAATAAAACAACTGAAACAAATGTATAAGAACTGGCTAATCAGCCATAAACACATAATGTTGCAAAGAGACGCAGAAAGCATGATGACAACGCTTGCTAATCGAAATATAAGGGACTTTTGGGCATACCTGAATAACATCTCAAGTCCCCAAGGAGCAATTATAAAATCCATAATTTCGGAAGAAATATGGATAAAACATTATACTGAAATTTTCTACAATGACACCGCCAAAGGAATTGTACCATCCACTGCAGAGTCTGAGTGGTCAATCGAAATAAAGAAAGAAGATATATATTGCATCATCAAAAATCTGAATACATCAAGAGCCCCTGGGCCGGATGGTTTAACAAATCATCTCTTAAAACAACATCCGGAACTCTGGGCAGATTTATGCCACTCAATGTTTAAATCGATCTTACAGAACCGAATGATTCCATCGTCATGGCGAAGTGCTATTGTCGTACCCATCTTCAAAAAGGGAGATCGCACAGATCCAAAGAATTATCGGCCAATAGCCCTGCTAGATGTGGTGGGGAAAGTTTTTGCCAACCCAGCTTCAAAACCAACTGTTAAAGTGGATCCAGGATTCCAAGAGATACGATCCACGCCAATCGGGATTTGTGAAGGGGGTTGGCTGTGGGCTGAATTTAACAATCCTAAATTTCATAAAGATGGAAGCTATTCGCCAAAATAGGAAAATCTACGTGGCTTTTGTCGATTTGTCCAGCGCTTTCGACACCATCGACCGAGAGATGCTCTGGAACAAGTTAATGAAATGGAAATGTCCGGATAACCTACTTCAACCTATAAAAGCACTCCATACAGACACGGAAATTAAGGTCAGATTAGACACCTGCGGAACCTTAAGTAAATCAATAAGAACAAATCAAGGCGTGAAACAAGGCTGCCCATTGGCAGCCACGCTATTTGGCCTATTTCTGTCAGATATTGGAGAAGATCTTGAAGCTGTCAACTCTTTCCCACCAAAAATCAACGGGATGATTGTAAACTGGATGCTCTATGCGGATAACATCGCATTGTTGGATCTAACCCCCATTGGTCTAACACGAAAACTATCTGCTCTTGAAGGGTATGTAAGAAAAAACAAACTAAAAATCAACCCTGCGAAATTGGTAATAATAATACTCCAAGATCTATCTCGAACCAACAAGAGAAACATGAAATGTACACCAAAATGGAGATTATCTAACGAAAATCTGAAATGCGTAAGTAAGGCAAAATACCTAGGTACTTGGATCAACAGTAACATAACGGATGCACCATGGGTCGAAAATGCTAAACAAAAATGTAAACAACTTGCATGTCAAGGAGTAATTATAAATAAAAAATTTGGAAAATTCTCCCTGTTACCTGTGTTAGCCCATTATAATCAAAAAGCGACACCAACATTGATCTATGGCGCTGAAAGTGCCCTAGGAGTGTCAGCAACGTGGTGGCCAGAACTAGAAAACCAGTACTGGAGGCGAGTACTACACCTACAAAAAGGAATCTCGAGTGTTTGCGTACGATATGAACTCAATCTAATATCTATGCAAGCCCGAGTGTTATGGAATATGTTATCCATATACAGGAAAATCATCCTAACAAACTGCATTCCTCAATTTAAGATCTTACAAGATGCACTGCAAGGCAACCAAGAAGCGCTTTTTTGTAAATGGGCTACTGAATGTGACAATCAATTAACACTCCTGGGTACAGATCAAGACACTTTGAAAAATAACCCAAACTATGTAAAAAAAAAGTTATGGGAGCTCGACTGGTGCACCACGATTGATGATCGGAATCGTCACAAGCTCATGGAAGACGCAGCAATTGAGGCTAAAGATCGAAAGAAACCGCTGCAATACCTGATGAAGTCAGCTAATGGAAAACATTGAGCTATCTACATGAAATTTCGACTAAATCTCTTTAACACCAGGGTGAGTCAAGCAATCAGGGCGCAAAAAATGACAGCGACCTTGAGCTGTCGCTTCTGTAACAGTCAGCAAGAGACTCTCAAACACTTAACTCTATATTGCGAAGGCTTGAAAGATATGAGATCTGTGCATTTGGGAGACCTGGTGCGACAATATTCTACTCTATGCGGCGACGAACTCTGGTGAAAATTCTACAGTCCGCGTGAAAAAGACATATATGGGCTGACCAACTTTCTACAATCTCTGGAGGCTCTGCTAAAATCCCAATAAGAAAGGAATGAAAATCATTCAGAAACTAATACCAATGTGTCGGAGATGAAGAAGTGTGAAACTGCGTCTAATGCAGTCTTTTGATGCTGAAGCGGTGGCAATAAAGTTAGTTGACTGAACTAGAAGGAATTAACGAGAACCATAAGACAGTTAAGACCCTAGCCGTGGTAAAAACTCTGTCATTATGCACTGTAATACTGCTAAAACTTGCCTCTGCAAGGCCCTCCGACACATTATAGGAGGAGGGATAATGTAACATTTTCAAAAAGTTTGTATAAACTAAATGAAATAAAAATAAAAAAATAAAAATAAATGGGTTTCAGGCCCTTGGTACAGAGGCACCACACTGTGATCAGGAGTGGCCCTGTCCCTCTCTACTTGTTCGGGGTACCTCAAGTTTTGATTCAGCCTACATACTTTTTCTAACAGCTCAAGTTTCTCCCTCTCATGCCCTGTTTCCTGATGGTAGGCTAAGGCCTGAGCCTTTTGCTCTGCAATCAGGGCTTGACTTAACTCTATTACCTTCTCTTGAGCTGCCACCTGGCTCTGGAGTACCCTGTTCTCATCAAAAAGGGCCTCCTTGTCTTTTTGTGCTGCCTGTATGGCCTGGGAACACTGGGACCATTTTTGTTGCAGGAGATGTATCTGCTGGATTTGCCCATGTTTCGCTTGGTTGGTCTCTTCTAGATCACCTTCTACTTTTCTTGTGTGCCCCATTAAGTTTTCATATTCAGTTTTTAAGTCAGCCAGTTCCAGAAGGTCCGACTCTGTTCTGTAGATCTGTTTTAAATATGCACACTTCTTGCTATAGGGCATCTATTTCCTGATACAGGGTGCCAACCTGTTCAGTCAGGTCATCCCTCTGTTGCGTTATGGTGCCTAATTTCTGGCGTTCCTGATCAAATTATGTTTGGAAATGGAGTTCCTTAATAATTTATTACTCTCCACTTCCAATTTCTCAATCTGTTTTTGTAACGTGGTTATTTGTTCTGAGCAAGCTCTGTTATATGTTATTTGTTGATTCAATTTCCGTTGACTCTCATCCAGAGTCAACCTTTTCCTGACACTCCTCTTTTAATGTATCTAATTGGGCCACTTGCACTGAATTATTTTGTTGTTATACAGCCAAGTCCTCTTTTAACTGTTTGATGTAGTTTTCAAATTCTCCTTCAGAATTTTGGCCTTTTTACAATTTTTCTTCTACTTGTTTTAATTCACTCTGGATTTGGTTTAAGAATTCAGACTGGTTTTGCACAGGGGTTCTATTTTCACTATATTTATCCTCAATAACCTCCATAACCCCCAGGTGGACTCACACATGGGCAGTGAGTCAGACCATTTTAAGCAGTTCTTCTTTAATATTCAAAGTCATATACAACTCCCTCAAGGCTTCATGTAACAGGCCGCTGCCCTGCCACACACCCATGCTCATGGCAGTGACCTGTTGCATTATGTTGGCTAACCAGACTTCCTGATCTTGCTCTGCCCATTCCCCTCTAATGAATAATTTGGACAGAAGGTGCTGCCTACCCATGTTGATCTCAACAGTGCTCATTATAAAAAGTGTTCTTCCTTTATTACATTATTTATATAAGGACACATCTGTACTCTGCTTTTTGTCTAATTCAGGTTTAATTTTACTTTATGTTTATACACAGGCCTGATACTAACGGTCTACGTTTTGGGATGGTGCTTTTACAGTGTAACACATTTTTCTAATGACAAAAAGTATCACGACCTTTTCTGGGTTATCCTGCTGTGTTAAGCTGTCACGGGTGGAAACACATCTCAATCCCAGCAACGAGCCCCCACTGTGTTACAGATATAAAGACATGGCACACTCCAGACCAGGACTCTTTCCGATGGCAAGGGATGTAGCACACAATAAAAGCACTTTTCATTTTATTGATTCCAGATTCTGCTTTGAGAAGGCACCAAACCCATCTGACACCCCCTTAACAAACATTCTGTGCTGCAACGGACCATGAACCAGGCCGGTGTGTAATAATACAATATTTATTTATTTTTAAATTCAAATTCAAAATCAAACAAATCAAAGTTAGGACAGCAATGACCAGTGTGGTGATAATATACAGCAACATTTTAGGATACACTTAATATTACTTTCAGACCTTTGACACATAAGTTTAATGAATATGGAAGCATAGTCACTTTTGGGACATACTTGTAGATGGCATAGATGGCAAACTGTTAGGCACTCCCCCTGTAACAAACACCTGCTGGCTAAATTTAGTGTGGATGGAAAGGAGTGGCAAGAAGTCACAAATAAATGGGAGAAATCAGATTGAAAATTTGACCTACCACCCCAGATTCGGAGGCCAAAATGACATGAAAAACCCTTGAAAATTGAGCAGGGTGCTACTTGGAAATCACTGAATAATTAGAGGTCAGTTTAGAGTGCGGTAGAATGGATAGGACAAAAATTTGTGTGGCTGTACTAAAATGCAACAAAGCTTACAAGCTGCATGGCAGTGAACTACACAACATGAATACAGGTAAGAAAATCGACTTTGGGAAGGAAAGCAATGCAGCAAAAAGCACACATGGCAGAAGTGCAATTTCTGCTTTTTTCACGGATTCAAACAAGCAAACAGCTAAGGAAATGAGCTAAACAGTCAAATCAAAAATCGTTTTTTCTGAATGGGTACCAAGGCACATAACAGGTAAGATTCTAAAGTGAAAGGATGACTTTTTATGGGGTAGCAGTATGGGATTCTTTATAGGACAGTTAAATCAAATTTTATAATGAAAACAATTTCATGGGAAAACTCGGTTTTGTTAACTTAAATGATTTCTTCTACTGAGGCTTTATTTTAGTGACTAGATCACTAACGAAACACACTGCAGGCAAAGAGGTTAATTTGTAATTTTAACCAATTAATGCCGCGTTCCTCTTCATGTGGGAATTAATAACTTTATCTAAACATGGTACTAAGCAATTACACAGATAGTGTAACTCTTTTCAACTCATTTCAGCCTAACACATGGAGACTAACAAATAATCTTCTAAGAACAGGATAAATAGAGGATGCTGACAATTTGGGGAAATTACTAGGGTTTCTTATAGGATTTATATAGGGTTTGGGCAGAATGCAAGATAAAAGAGCAGTGTATGCAGTTTTGCTGCCGGGGAGGATGATATTTACACAATGCACTGGAGTTGGGTTATTGGGACAGCTTAGCCAGGTCTCTGGACAGTGAGGCCAGGGTCTGGTCACTGGGCAGTGGCTGGGCTCTCTTTTATGGGAACAGCTAGGCAAAAGGGGTCTGGTCTCTGGATTCTCTCAAAGGGGATCAGTGGCCTCTCCTCTTTTCTCCCTGGATTAGTGGTTCTGCTTGGAGCTAGATGGGTGGTTCTGCCTGGATCTAGATCAGGATAGGTGGCTATAGATCAGTGGTTCTGCCTGGATCTGGATCAGCTACCTCTGGAGTTTTGGAATCTTGCAGGGTGAATTTTCAATGTCTGAATTTTTGAATGGCTGGATTCTTGAGTGTCTGAATCTCCCTATGCCTACTTCTTATATAGGCAGGATGACATCAGAGGATTTTTACAATGTGGGTGGAAGTAATCTGAGCATTCCCCTTGGAGGGGAGAGTTCAGGCTATGGGTGTCCCCTCCTCCCTGCGGGTGTATTGGTTCCAAGGAAGAGACATCATTTTAAGTGTGGGTGTTTTATGACTGGCTTTGTTTCACCACAGTTACTTTTACCAAAATAAGTTATGGAACAAAACTCTTATATTTACAAACATCACCATGATAAAAATCAGATAGCAAATCCCATATTTCACAAGGAATATGCTGGTTCAAACACCCAGTCTGTATGATGATTCTTCGCCCTTTTGGCACTCTTTTGCAATTTCTCATGGAAAACATTTTATCTAAAATAGCTACACATAAGCCTAACAGCATTGGGCATATTTTCAGCACATTTCATATCTGTACCATTTAAGCTTTCCTCAGAAATGCCTTTTTGCTGCCGTTCACATCCACTACATGTCAGGAAGACCCACATGGTCTTATTTTACTTGTGCAAAAATTACATTAAAACTGTCATAATTTCACATTACTGCTTCTTTAGATTACTGAAATAAATGTCTTAATGTAAAACGTCTTTTCAATTAAATGGGATGGATGTGTACCCCAAATGTCTTCCCCTGGTCAGCTTGCATAGGGGTTGCTATTACTCCCCCTTTGAAGTCCTCCAGTATGAATGGAAGGGAACTCACACTTCTTTGTGAAGTGGTAATTCCCCTTGATCCATTGTCCCTTGCTGGGGAAATGCAGGACAGTCTGAAAAGTTCACGAATTGCCACACCTTGGCCCTTTCACTTTTGTAAAGGGGCTTCCTTTCCCATGGGGCTGGATTTCTTTGAAGTGCCTGAAGTCTTCAAACATTTTTTTTTCTTTTTCTCTCTTTCCAAGAAACCAAGTCCTTTTGTAAATAAATAAAATATATATTTAAACCACCAAGCCCCACACATATAATACTGTTTCTGTGAAAATATTGGGATGATTTCACACTTAGCTTTCAAAAGACCAGTTTTCTTGCTTTTGTAAATGCAGATTTCACACGTGTGTTTATTTCAGTTCATTTTGAGATTCCCAATGCGGTTTCTGTAGCACACATTTTCTTTGGCATTAACTTTCTGAAAGCTTTTTTTATAGCTCTGGTCAGTTTCTGTACACAGGGATATGCTTGGCAAATGGGTTCTTTGAAACTGACACATAGCAAGTGATAGAGAGAGAGAGCTTCTTTTGAAGTACCTCGTGTGAGTTAACTTGTTTCCAAAAGTAAATTCCAGCCGTGTTTCAGTAGAAATCTGAATTCTTGGCCTTTCAAATGGTTTCCCAGCACATCAGTTGCTCTGGGAATGCTTTTGCCTCACCTCTTGGTACTCAGCAGAATTGAAACATGCCAGGAAAGGTTTCCTTGAAGGGCATAATCTTTGTGGACAATGAATCAAGAACAAATTTCAAAGCCGTCTTGAGAGTCATGTGCACAATGTTAGTATTCAACATGACAGAACAGAAAAAGGTGATGCCGTTCTGAGCAGAGGAGATTTTCTGCTGGATTTAGATGAAAGAAGCAAATGCAGCCATTCTTTTTAGTGGCAGTGTTGAAAGCTTGCCACCCCTGCGCCAGGGAAACAAAGCACAACCACTTTTGGGGTGAAATGGGGGAATGTAGTTTTTGTTGTAGGTTTTATTTTGTTGGGGCTGGCAAATGTACTGCACAACAGACAATACAACAACTATTCTCCCAGGCTTGTTCATCTGACAAAAATATGTTAACTTGTCTTTGCAGCAGAATTACATGTTTGCTTGCTGAGCCCACGAAAACGTAGGCTTTCATCGCTGTTTTATTGCGGTGAATGGAAGTGAATGTCCAAGATGGCCACGCATTGGCGCCATGTTTTCTGGCTCATTTCACACACGCACTACAATTGTAAACACAAAAGTCATTTTAAGGACTATCTATAAATGTGATTTGTTTTTCTTAAAATAATACTCAGATTGAGATATAGCAAAGCACTGGGATGAGCAAGAGTCACATGCTGATATGATATCTAGATTCATGAAACATATCCCTAAAAAAGAGAAAACACTACTCATAACATGTGAAATCATTGCTTACTGTTTTTTATTACCATTTCAAACACTGATCGCAAATCTAGATCCATACCGCCCTCTTACTCGTCCCAGTACTTTCTTGGATCACAAATTCAATATAGAAACAAAAAATATATACTTCTTCAGCACATCCAACTTACATTCACATTTCAAAATGTTGCCTCTCTTTCATTATTTATTTTATTATTTAGATTTATATAGCACGTGAAACGAGCCCGTTAGCATGTAGCACTAGACAACAAAGACTTAAAAACACAGGGGAATATAATAACATAGTAATCGGTCCGTGTTCATGGAAATCAATTAAACATACAGGTTTGTAATCCTTGTTTAAATTTCATTACAGACTGACATAATCTCAGGTCCAACTTGTCGGAGCAGCATAAGTGAAGGAGCCCTGAGCCACAATCTCTAACTTAGCTCAAGGGGTAAGTAGTAAAGCTAGACTGTTGGATCTCAGGTCGCTTCGTATCGGCAACCAAGCACACCTATTGGACAAACATGCTGGACTAGCTCCATACAGGCATTTGTGCGTGATACACTGAGGCCGAAAACAAATTCTACTGGAAATTGCAAGCCAGTGCATTGCTTTTCTGCCTTGTGCGATATGATCCCTCCTGGTCAATCCCTCTACACCCCTAACAGCATAGTCTGGACAATCTGGAGATGCAGTCACTCATATGTTGTTTAGATTTTATCTGTTTGACAATTGAGGTGGAGAAACAAAAAAGGAGAGCTATGAAAACACTCTGAATCAAGAACCAAATCAAATTTTTCAAAGTTTACCTTGTTTCTATCCCCACCCAAAATAAATGGTCAATTTATAATTTCACAAATTATTCAGATGATACTGAAACGAGGAAGAGAAGATTATGTAAAAATACTACTCAATTCTCAAATCAAAATGCTCTAACACACATTTAGTTCGATAACCATGTGTACACCCAATGAAATAACTTTGTAATCCTTAAATAACTTTATTTTGGGCCTGATCATGAATTGGGCATTAGCCCTTAGATGTGGCGGTAACATTGTTACCGCTGCATTTAAGGGTCTGCCATATCTCGAGTCTGGCGTGTTTACCCCCAGCTTAGAGCTGGGTGGAAACACGTCAGAAAAATGCCAATTTTCGGCACAATTACCGCTGGGGGTATTACAGCATGGTAATTTCACCAATTGGGAATGGGGTGTAACAGTTAGTGCCCAACCTGTGATCAGGCAGTGATACCGCCGGACGGGTGGGCACTAATGCAAATAAAGTTTGGCTGCATACCAGCCGGGATACCATCAGGCCCTATGTGAAGGGAGAATGTAAACACTACAAAAAATATAGATAATTGCAATCTCTTTTGGAAACAGAGAAACAAATGCATTGTTTTGCCTAAGTTCACGATTCAAAACACAATGTGGGCAGCACTTAAAATTCGACATTCGATTCTTGAATCTAGATTTGTCAGAATATTCATATAATGAAAAACATACCTATAACATTCTTAGATATACGTATTTGCCACATCTTATGTAATCTGATGTTGATGTTATAAAAACCACCCTGGACTTCAGAACCCATAATGCCTTTGGTACTGGGACGAGGAAGAAGAACTCTGAGTTGATGAAGATTAATGGTACCCTTAAACATAATGAGTGGTCTAGTTGTTGTAGTGAGAAGCACCTAAGCAGGGCTCAAACTCAGGAATGAGTTACAGCTGGGGGAAGGAGATGCTGACAGAGTATTAGAGGCAGCAGCAGATCTTGGAGCGGGACTCGCTGTGAAAGTACAAGAAACATCAGCTGAGGCTGACGTGGGAAAAAGTATTTGGCATTGCAGAAGAGTGCAGCTGAAAGCAGCATTGGGTAAAGCTACATTGTGTGGGAGACAAGCTCCCAACACGCTGTGAACAACTCCAGTAAGGGAGCAGAAATAGAGACCCCACAGAGCTGTCAGATCTCCACCGAAGGACTTTGCTTACTTCAACAGCCATACCAGAGCTGGCAGCAGAGTGGACAGACCCAAGAAGATCTGCGACAGTGATAGTGAGTGAAAAGGAGATGCAAGAGAAGACCAGTGAGTTGGCTAGGATATTTTTGTTGTGTTTGTTATTGTGAGGCTCCGAGACCTTTTGGACACTGGGTCATTTTTCTTTAGTTAAGTTTTCTAGGCAGGGACATCCTTGTTGGGTTAGGGAAAGATAGCTATTTATTAAATAAAATGGTGACTTTTGAGAACACTATACCTTTGTGTTCGGTTTGCATTTCTGACCCCACACAGGAGACAGATTCATATTGTCAAAGTGATGCATTTGACTGTCCTATTTGTCCAAATAGCACTATGCCCCACTCAAACATTTTCCCTGTGTGCTTTCCCTTTGTTGTACTTTTTTTTTCCTGTTGGTTAGCAAGTTTTACATTAGTATCTGTTTTTTATACCTTTTCGGGATTTTTTTATTCATTTTGCTACAATTTTTGTTGTTTGTTTTGATTTTGATTTCTGATATTTTTTGGAGATAGAGACACAACATCCCGAGGCACTCTTCATCGATGAAGAGATCAACTTTGTCACTGTCCGCGAAGACCCGGAAGGCATGCAGAAAGATTTTGTCCACCCAAGAAGTACTGCCGCAGGAGTTTTACATCTACCTGTGATGACAGTACTTCAAGGTCCCTAAAGACATGCCACTTTCTGAGGTCAAAAATGGACTATGCACATTTTGTGGTGCGCTGCGCAGGAGAGGATTTTATTTAGTTCCGACACAGAGCTTGGGGACCCTGGTGTTCGGCAACCAGCTGATTTGTAGCATTTGCAGTAAGTGGACAAATGTTTCAGGGGCAGGTTCTGGCAACATGCTTTCCACCTTAAATTGAGGATGCCTGGGTGGAGAATGGGCAAAATTGCCATTAGTTTAATTGCTTGTTTTTACCTGACTGTTAATTAAAAAAAGAAAAATATAATATAAATATATACACAGCTGGTCATAACGTCTACTTCCCACCTATCCTTGGTACATCGACTCCCTCACATGCACTCCTTAATCCCACAACAGTTCTTTTCAGAACCAATATTTAATCATTGATAGGTTTCACCCTAACTATGGGGCAGCTGTCTTGCGCACACACCCACACACATAAAATATGTCTATGTACCACCTTCCTGTGTCAAAATATCCCTATCTCTGTCTATTACACTTGTAACTAAGCTAAACAGTTGTACCAAAGTTCTTGGTCCAGGCGAAAGACTCCCTCCCCCTGGACTAGGTGACACAGTTCTGGCTGAAAGTTCTTCAGCAGGGAGAATGGCTACCTTCCTCTGATTCCAACATTTCACAAACAAACAAACAAAAATCAGATCTTCCAACTCTCTGTGTCACTAAATTCAAATACTTGATATCCCAGGGGGAATTACTCCCATCAACTCGATTCCTGGTTTGATCCTCCTTGTGGGTTGGTATGCCAGGAGAATGCCTCCCTTCTTCTGGACTGCGTTAGTTTTGCTTTCCTGGTTCGCAACACCAGAGGGAATGCCTCCCTTACACTGGTCTTCCTTAGACTTTATTTCACAGTTCACAACATCAGGAGTAATGGCTCCATTCCCCTGGCCATTCTTAGGCTCCAATTCACAGTTCACAACTGAAGGGGGTATGACTCATTTCCCCTGGCCGTTCTTGGCAAGCAAAGAATCAATTGTGATAAGGATCACGACCTTGGTTTCTCTTCTTGCTCCCGGTGTACTTGGTGTACTCTCCGGACAAGTGCTGCGAGGCAACAATGGGTTTGTAGCCTTTTCTTGTCAGCGCGGGTCCCAGACCTGTTCTTCTCTATGGCATGTTTTTGGCAGACCTGGTTCCCTGCCCTACCAGGTTCTGCCATGACAAAAACAGCTTCCAATGTGCTCTCTTTCACTGTTTACTTTGGCAGTGGTTTGTGACCAACCACAGTGCCAAGGAAGCTGATTCCTGTTGCACTCTTTCTCACTCGTATTCTCAATAGTGGTCTGGGACCAACCAATGTGTTGAGGAAAACGATTCCTGCTGTACTCATTCTCACGATTATTCCCAATAGTGGACGGCGACCACACACTGTGCCAAGGAAGATGATTTCTGTTGCACTCTTTCTCACTCTGGACTATGCCTCTCACACCTGGTCCCCATCCATACTTCCTTTCTCTCCCGTTATCTGTTTCCCAGGAGCTCGTCACCGGATCTCTGCGGTCAGCCATCCTTGTTCGTGCTCTGCTTCTCTGCTCTGGCTGATCCTGCATGGCTCTGCTACAGGATATCATTGGCGGCCTTGTTGCTGTTTTCTGGACTCCTGGTCAAACCACTTCTGGTCACGCCACCGCCCTCCAGCTCTGCCTTGGAGTGACTCCATGCCTCTGGGATATGAGTTCTCCTCTCCAGAATTGGCAGCCTTGGCATTCTCTCATTGAAATTCCTGGGCTGGACTGCCTCTCCTGCTGATTGTCTGGCTCCCTTAACAGAGTCCTTTATCTATTTGTCTATCAGCTGGTTGGCAATATATTTTAAGTCCCTTGTCCGTTGCTCTCGACTTTCAATCTTTATTCCTCTAAGCCACCTCTGCGTCCTGTACTTTTATTGTTACTCTCCCTTCAGTAATCCTTGTTCTTTCTCATCTCAGTAGAAGTCCAGGTTCTAGACCTACATAAATACATAGGTTGGTTAGGTATTTTTCTGGGTTTTACCAGGTCGGAGGTGAGGATTATAATGCTGCGTCTCCCTTGGATGTTCGTCCTTGTCTCTCCCCATGAGATCAACCTGCTGAGTACCACTCCCAGGGGACTATCGGGTAGTATTTTTATTTCTGTATTTATTTATTTGTATTTGTATTTCTGGGCACTTAACTTGGAGTTACAATGACACAAATTACAAGATACAGTAAATGGCAGGAAAGGTATATAATGCAATGTAATGTAAAGTACATACTATACAGTGAGAGGCTGAAGGATGAATATACAGCAAAGGTTCAAGACTATAAATGGTATATACAAAATGCATGGTGAAGCATAACAGTAGCAGCAAGACGGTGCAGACTCATACAGTCGGCGGGTTGTCTGAGGTAGAGAGCCACAATATGGTTTTACATTTGAAGGAATGGAAAGAGGGTTCTGATCTAAGCGGGTTGGGCAGAATATTCCACAGTTTGGTGGCTATTACCGGGAAACTAGACCCACCCGCTTTCTGCAATTTAAACCTGGGAAGGACAAGGCAGTTGGCTTGTGCGGATTTCAGGGATCGGGTGGATGTATGGGGTGTGAATTGGCTAGTCAGATAGATGGGAGCCTGGTTAGTTAGGCATTTGTGGGTGAGGGCGAGCATTTTCAGGGAGATTCTTTGAGCTACAGTGAGCCAACGTAAGTTGCGTCTGGTATCAGCGATGCGCTGGCCCCCAGGAATATTTAGGGCAGCCCTAATGGCATTGTTCTGAGTGACCTGAGGTTTGTTTAGGTTTTGTTGAGTCCTCCCTAGGTAAAGGGCATTACAATAGTCAATCTTAGACATGATGAGTGTTCTGGCTAAAGTAGTGCAATTGGCAGTGGTGAGGAAGGTGCGTAGGTGGTAGTAAGTTTGCACATGTAGGCGGATGCAGAACTAACAGCATTAGTTTGTCTAGAGAGTGATAGGGTGGAGTCGAGGTAGATACCTAGCGTTTTAGTGTCATTCGATACCTTAATGGTGTTGCCATCGATGGTGAACGATTTGAATGCTGGGTCAAGTTTATTAAATGGATAATGAGAGCCCAGGATGAGGAGCTCGGTCTTATCTTTGAGGCACAGCTGGTGTTGTGACATCCACGCCTGAATGACCAGATAGACATCATTTAAGGATTTGGTGTCCACAGTATACTCTCCTGTGATAGGGATGAGTACCTGGGTGTCATCGGCGTAATCAGTGTAGGTGACACCCAGATAGTCAAGAACATCAAAGAGAGGTTTGGTGTAAAAAGTAGTGGCCTCACCTCCCCTAGCCTCATGGGAAGGGGCTTCCCCACATGGAGAAGTGAAGCCATCCAAGGACTTGTCACACCATGTAAAAAGGACCTACAATTAATAATTGTGTGGCTTGTTTGGGAGCAAGTTGTTAAACTGCCTCAAATTAGGCCCAATTCTATGTAAAGTGGTGTGATCTTATGTAAAAAAAAACTCCCCATAGTGTCCAATAGAACAGATAATATAAACAGTATACTGAGTTAATCACCAATCCATCTGTTTGACAGGCTCTTAAAACTCTAGGAATTTGAGCATGTAGTGTGCTTCTATCAGGGTCCACAGATTGGTAAGCAAAGGAATAATTGTTTCCAATCAATCCTGTAAGAATGCCTCCTCATCAAGATATTGGGTGGCATGACCCTAAATCCGTACGATCTGGCACTAGGCCCGAGGCTACAGCAAGTCCTGCTAAAGTTCAGGAAGGCTCTGAAAAGCAAACATTTCTGTCAAAGCCTTTCACTACAATCATGTAACTGACTTGAAAATGAAGTCAATTCTTTCAACAATATCTCCATAGGCGTAGGCAGGGTACGGCCTGAGGGGCAAGGCCCACCCAAAATCTGTAAATGCCCACTCAGCAGCGCTGTGTGGGCATTTACAGATATTTTTGTCAGTGCAGTGGGCCCAACTCCATTAGCATCAGGCCCCATTTGCTAGACAATCCTGGCTACGCCTCTGAATATCTCGCTGCTAGTGTCAACAAACAATTTCATTCTGGTGAATATGGAATGAGAGCTTGAAATGCCTTTTTGTCTCTTGTACCGCCGCATTTTTATTTCAATTTGACATGACCACCAACACACTCACTGCCGTCTCCTAACCCCCTTCGACTCACAATTTTCGTACACATTCCTACACAACCCTATCTTGCCTTCTAATGCAACTACCAAACATAAAAATCATCAAGCAAGCTCCCATGTGCCTTACTACGAAAACACTGACAAATGCCAATATTAATGTTCACTTCACTTGTTTATTCTTAAGACTATTGGAGCTTTGCTTCATAAAATTGTCTTTTGAGTGAATATGGGAAGGGTGATTTATTTCAACATTGACAGTTGGTCGTTGATGTAAACTACCAAGATTCTAAGTTTAATGACCAGGGAGACTAATGATCAACCACATGGCAAAGTGATTTGGCCTTCAAACAAAATGTGAAGAAGGGCCATATGCAGTCTGTCTGCCTCATGGGGGGCAGAGAGGTGGGGTTACACACACTCTTCCTTTTGTGCTGCGCTGTTTATCATTCTTGGCATACAATGTATTTTATTTTTACTTTCAGGGGTATCTTCCTGCAAATGTGGAGCGCAGGGTAGGCACATTAGAGATGAAACAAAGGATACTTGCCTTCATCGAGCAATATTATGACCCTAGAAATGATGACATCCATATGGAGACATAGAAACAGGTATTCTATTGCCATTTGTTTTTCCTTCTACCTTTCAGAAATGCAGATACATTAATGGCCTTGGCACTTTCTTGCCACCACATCCTTCTACCACATAGCAATACATCAATGTCTTCTTCCTGGTCCATTAACCTGCCAGGACTAACCACTGAATAGTCCCTTTCCTGGTGTACTCACCTGCCAGGACAAAACTCCTACCACTACTGTAAGTATTCTTTGGTGAGGCTGCTTCAAGCTTCAACACACTCCAATCCTTAATCTGGAAAAGTGAAAGCCCAACAATTGTTTCATTAATAGATCACAACATATTGGCAATGTTGTTCACTTTGGTTCATTGTAATCCTCTCGCCCTTCATATTGGTTAAAAGGAGGGTTTCTGTTCTTTCATTCTTGATTTCCCTTATTTGCCTTTCTTTGGCTTTGACAAAACTGGTTATAGTTCTCTTTCAAAAATGCACTTTCTGAGACACTTTTATCTTGTGTGAATATTCTTTCCTTTTGGCTTTGGCAAAGGTTGTTACAATATTCTTTTCGACCTGAGTTAAATAGTAACCCCTTTTGGCTTGGACAATGGTGGCTACAATGTTCCTCCACTTGTTTTCTCATCATATAAGAGTTTCATCCACTTTGACAATAGTGGATACAATTTTCCTTAATTCTGTCTCTTTTACCATATGATTCATGCTGAATTGGTTTCCATTCCATTCAATAAATTGGGTCGAGAGTCAGCAGTCTATTTTGTAGTGTCCCAGGGTTCCATGACAGAGGCAAACTCACTGGCCTTCTCGCGCACATCCAAATTACCCTCTGTTTTTTCTCCCTTCGTCGGACTCGAACAGGTGCATGACAGCTTTGGTCATATTTCCCTTGCTCGTGCCTCCTGCATATGGAGACATCTCTGCTCATACTGCGCTCCAGTGAATGCCGCACACCGGAGTCACAAACAGCAGTACCAGGAGAGTTTCTCTCTCCCTAGGGACAGCCCGCCTTTACACCACTTCCCGCTGTGCATGGGACCTCCGACTTCTGCTAGCTTCATAAGAGACCGCAATCCACTTCCAATCTAGTGGCAGCTCCTTCTCATTCCACCTGCCTCAGCTGTTCTTTCAACTGCTTTTTCCATGGCTTCCTTCTAATGTGCTGCACCTGAGGGGGTTTTAAATGTTCAAAAGTCCCGCTCAGGTGAGGGTCAATAGAACAACTAGACTGCACATCATAGTTCTGCGCCCCAGAGCCTCTCTTCCTCGTGGTAGCACCTAGAGCATTATGGGACTAGAAGTCCCTAATATTCTTGTTCCGTTTTACATTATTTAATTCCCTCTGACTCAATGATTCACAAAATGTATCTTCAGGAGAAGGTTTTAAAGAAATTAATAGGTGACATTTGATTTTATACTTCAAACCTAAGGTGCAATTGGAACTAACATAAGTGGTAATATTGGTTCTCTGATTTCGACATGTATCATTCCTACATTTACCATAGAGGTTTTCAGGACTGACCACGCGAGCAATTTTGGGAAGGGAAGGCTTACTATGACAACAGAGCTTCAAGTATTCCGGTATTAGGGAAACCTCACCCTCAGAAGAAGGTGAATACTGCGTCTCTTCAAATGGAGTCATTCCACTCCCTTGGGGGGCCTTTCTATTCCCAGGTGATCCCCCCGGCTGATCACACCCCCAGGGTTAGGATCAGGTAGCGGTTGCCTTCCCCTGGCCACCTGGGAGGAGAATTTAGTCAGGGATTCTGTGAGGACTCGGCACAATTCATAACACTTCATTCTGCTTGGTCACATTTATATATTGATTACGTTGGAGATACACCCACCAACCTCCTACCATTCCTTGCATAAACCTAGCAAATGTATTTGATGGATAACATTGTCAAATTCTTTTCACAGATATAAAAGAATACAAGACAATAAGTGCAATGGAATCAACTGAGCAGCCACCATTTACGGTGTGTCCAACATGGCTACCAGGTCAAACTGGGTTCCTCTGACTGTTCAGAATTTCCTACAAACGAGTTTGTGCAAATGGTTTCTAAGCAGTGGAAATGAAACAGAACATGTCTACTTGTATGCTACGCTACCTAAAGAAGGTTAGTAGACAGGTTCCCACTTTAATGGGGGCTATAGAAAGTGTGCAGACTTCCAACAGCCTAGGAAAGCCAGGGGTATGGGGACAGCCAACAGACCATATGTTTTCCCTACATGCTATGACCATTGTGCGTAAACGAAGACATGAGGGACTGAAGGTGAATGAGGCCATGAATGGGATGATGAATGCAGGCCTGTGCATTTTTCTGTATGAGTCAGTTCATCCTGTGTGAACTGAACAGGTTTCTGTTGGGTTGACATCTTGTTATACTGATCCACAGAGTAAGGAACTACAAGAAAGGGAAACCATAACTACTAGCTGATTCTACACTTCCCGACCTCAGCCTGGTATTTTTCCATTATTCTAAAATATAACACTGTGGCAAAGAAAATGAGATAGGCACATATGCGTGCAAAGCAAACGACCAGACTGGAAGTGTAGTATCAGTAGGTAGTTCATTCATCTCACTCCTATAGTTACATCTCAGAGAATGGGACATCGTCATTCCTAAGGATATGGCAACCCACCGGACCCCGTTTCGCCGTACACAGAATCAACTAATCCATACAGAACACGTGCACTGCTCCCATACTGCTGGGGTCAATGCATTCTCTTATTCATAACCTTGCTCATCCTCTGTCACTGGAGACTGCATTCTCTCAAGGTAGAATACCTCTACCTCTCTTGCACAACAAAATAGACACTCATAGGAAGGGAAGACACAGCGCCTCAAGGGAATAGACGTACTCAATGTGTATACCTCCCTTGGATGTAGATGACACACTGGTAGGTGAAGGAATTGTTCGCACGTGTGGCAAGAGTGCACAATATATTCCACCAGACAATAAGGTAGAAGAAATAACCATATGAGAAACATGGACTACAGTATGCCAGAACATTCCATCTTGAGTGCAATTGTAGACAGTGAGTCAAGCACCCAGCACTAGAGTCACTACCCAACTAGATACACAGTGTGACTTCCAAAGTGATGCTATATTTACTGACATCTTCCTGTGCTACCGTCCAATAGGACACACAGTGATCGTTTCAAAGTGATGTTATAGTTACAGTCAGCATTCAGCAGGAAACATAGTGATACGTTTTTAGATTGATGTGTTTTACAGACATCCTCCAGTTACCATGTTTCGTGTGGGTCTCAGTGTAAATTTCAAAGTGGTGTCATATTCACAGACATCCTACCAGCAATTAAGCCGCAGAACGCGTAGTGATAGTTTCAAAGTGATGTTCTATTTATAATCATTGCACATCAGGACACAGTGATAATTTCAAAGTGGTGTGATTTACAACCTCCCGTGGCCAAGGGTCCAGCAGGATGCACAGTGATAAGTCGAACGTGGTGTTATACCTTCAGGCATCCTCCTGTGGCCAATCTTTCAGCAGGCCAGACAGTAATGCTAAGGTGTGTTATATTTGCATATTTGAATAATACAATTCCATTTGCAGGGGAGGAGTAGGGAAATGTATGTAAATCGGTCCTTACCCCATTATCAACCTTGTTCCACTCCTTGGCAATAGCTTGGGCAGGAGATATTGGTTCAAACTGTCTCTAATGCATTAAGAATGAAATGCTCCCCTGTTCCATTGTTTCTGCCTCGTATGGTTATTGCTTTTGACCTTATTGCAAGAGGGAATACATTGTAAAGTCTGACTCACCCCCATTATCTTGCTTCCGACCCCTCCACTGGACAGAGTAATTTACATCCACAAGTGGCATACAAATGCCGTGCATGCCCGTCCCTCTTGGTGTCAAAGCATCCCCTCATGCATTTATCTAGTTGTCTAAACAGGGCTAAAGTGTTTTATGTGCTGTATAGTGAGTGGATGCTGTCAAATGTTACTTAGGGTAAATTGTGTCAAAAGTGGGAGGACGCATGGAACCCTGGCCATAAAAGCAGTGAGAATGTGTGTATGAGTCTGTGATACTGTGTGAGCTTAATGGATGTCAGTTGGATTGCCCACTCCTTATCATAAATGAAGCTACCTGATTCTCCGAGATGTAACAAGAATGAGAATGAGAAGAAGTAACTATCGGCAGATACTTCCTTTCCAGTCTCTGGCTTGGATTTTATCCATCCAAGATGCAACAAAGACATTATAAACAGTGGGGGTCATTCCGAGTTTGGGCAGCCATGGTGCTGAGCTATTAGCACCATGGCTGCCTCCAAACTCGGGTGTGGGTCTGTGGTGTCGGAATGGGGACTTACCGGGACATTCCGACCTACGCGGACCCAGTAAGTCCCCATTTCGAAAACCATTCCTCATTCCCATTTGAGCCCCCATAGTGCTCAATGGGAATGGGGAAGGAGCTAATAACGGGCCCGCAAATTGAGGGCCCGTTATGAGCTCCATGGTCCCTTATCGGGTCCCGCAAAGACAGGCTGGTAAATCCAGCCGGTCCTGGTGGGACCTGATAAAGGACCTTGTAATAGGGCGGTAGGGAGTTAACGGCACCGGCATCCTTACCGGTGCCGTTAACCCCCTACCACCATGGTCAGAATGACCCCCAGTGTGTACTGCCCCGCACTATAGAATGTTCAGATCCCTGTTGGTTGGAAAACAGTCAAGCAAAGGTCCTTCCTATTTCCCAGTCACAATGAAGTCTAAAAAATATGCAGTTTCAATGTGTATGAATGTGTAGACATTGTTGAGTATATAGAGTAAGGAGTGACACTGAAGAGAATGGTAACAAGCGTAAGGAGGGTGTTTGAGTAGTGGTTTGGAGGGGAAGAGTAGTGGTTCAGACTGATCGAGTAGTGGTTCAGTGGGGAGGAATAATGGTTTAGTGGAGAGGAGTAGAGGCTCATAGATGAGGAGAAGTGATTCTGAGGAGTAGTTGTTCTGAAGGGAGGAATAGAGAGTAATTTAGAGGGGCACAGTTGTGGTTTGCAAGGTTGGAGAAGTGGTTTCGGGGATGAGTCATCTGGAGGGGAGAAGAAGGGAGCTGGAGGGAGGAGCAGGAACATAGACAAAGGAGCAATAACATTGAACGTTGGAGGGCGGTCTAAGTTTTGTGAATGAAACCTTTCAAGTACAAAGAAGTGGTGGGAGGAGTCATGTAGAGGAGAAAGTGTGAGCTCAGATAAAATAAAGATGAGTTGGTGTTTTAAAATAAACTTGATTCTAATTGTACTCTAGAAATGCACTATTCCAATTCTCCTTTGCCCACTAACAACTGGATAGTGTAGACACAGCTGGAAAGTCCCAGACGGAATTCAGATAGCCTGCACTGAGACTAGCGTTGTTGGCAAAGCAAGCCTTCATACAGTAGGTGCTACTACTTTGTAACCCTTAACTAAGGTTACGGATGCCTGGTTTAAGGCGGAAGGTCAATTCAAGACAAGAGAGGAAGAGGGATGCTCTAGGGACCATTGAGGTATTAATTAAAAATCATAGGAGCCAACTCAAAGTCTGGAGTGATTTGTGTGCCATCTGTGAAATTTTCTAAATCTAACAGGTATTACAAGAAGTCAAAGAAGAGATTCTGATGAAAAGAATCCCTTCTAAATCTTAGTCATTACAAGAATGCAATGTAATGTGGATGAATCAAAGTCTTTTGTAAGTCAGACTGTTAATCCAATGCATAGTAAAGAAAGAATAAACTTAAGTATTTTCTAGCTTGAACAGTAAAAGAATACAACGTTGAGAGAGTAGATATTTCTTGAGGGCATACAAACTATAAAGGATTATAAGGTCAACTATGTCAATGAATCAAGCAGAATCATACATGATGAACATTGCAATAGCTGACGTGTTACCAGATGGGAAATAGAGTAACATATTTCCAAAAAACAGAGTAAAGAAAGTTCAGGTTAAAATAATAGCATGGATGGAACAGTGAAACGACCATTCCTGGATCAAATTAAGGTACAGCACAACTGACCGGTCAACCCTGAAATCCAACTGGTACTTGGCATGAAGCATTGAGACTGAAAAGATAATTGTTACTTGTATTAGGCAACTGGAGGTAGCAAGGAAGTGTCTTGGATCTGATCAGGAGAGTGTTTCATATTTGTGGGCATCATGATCCACCTCGTGTTTTGCATTTTACCTTTGAGTTAATGTCTTCTTTGCTGTTAATAGGGAAAAAAGGTTACTTATAGTGTTGAAAGCGGGATTACCTGGACTTGCTTCAGAAGTTCAACCCACTTAGAATAAAACATGTTTCCAAAAAGCCAAAAAACAGACAAAACAACCATCAACAACCCCTTTGTGAATCATCAAACTAGCCCTTTCTGAACGACTCAGGGTTCAGATAAGGCTTCGTGCCAGGATGTATACAGTGACTCTGATTGAGGAGTACCCTCATGTAGATGCACAGTAATGCAAACAGACATAATCATATCCATACCACATGTATATCATGGCAGATGAGATCCAAGTTCAGGGCTGCCCATGAACCTTTATTGGATGGTGATTGCAGAGATATGTCTAAGTACTAGTCTAGAACTTTAACGAGCCACCCTTTGATATGTGGGAAAAGGGCTTAATTTCTCAACCTAGATGTGGACAGATTGGCTATCCAGACCTGCAGAAGGTTGGGACCTTGGATTTATTTCAAGAGGGGAGGCACTGCTCAGACCAACATCTTGGTGAGCAATGTCATATTCCCAAAACTTTCTGCATTCAAAAAGGTGAAACCTTGTTGAAATAAACATTCAAATGGATAATCCCTCATGCATAAGGCATCAATACCCAATTATTCTTCACTGGAAAATGGTTGGTTATTATATAGAGTGGAGCCACAATTCAAAAGAGGACACCAAGCCCTGATGGCAATTACTGATACCAAAACCTTATAAATGGTAAACTATCAAGATCATTTAACCGTGTTCAACTAAGGATAGCTGGGACACAAGGCCACATCCTTTATAGATTTCCGTGGCCACGAATCTACTGAACACTCAAAACTTCTGTTCAGACCTCTGAGGTCTGCTTATGGATTAGTAGAAAAGTTGTTCTGAAAGCAGCACAACACAGAACATCTTAAAGATCCTAATACTACATTACTCCAGGCAATAATTAACTACAAAAGAAACCATCTAGATTGCCAAAGGAAGGGCAAAATATACACTTTTAATTGATTGAGAGCATGTAGGACCTCAGATTCCCAAGAAGGCTTTGTAATCAACATACTTTCATCAGAGTGGCCTTCACAACTCCCAGATCAGTTACCCACTGACAATATAGGATGTGAATATCTGTCGGGAAGAAATGGATCTCCTCTTCCTGGATCAATCGGGTAGAGTAAACATCTCTGCCTGCTTCAGTATGCCACCAAACACTTAAGTGTGCCACCTGCCCTATTTGCTCCTGGAAGCCATTAGAAGCAGTCTTCATGAAGAAATCAGGAATGTTCTTCAAATTAGAATAATTGACAACAGAGGACACTTTTCCACTGACTTCCACTAAATCAACACAACATCTCAGTACAATGCATAACAAGTGCCTCACATGTATGAACTTCGAGAGATTAGAGCGCTCTAAATATATCTCCACACTAGCTCTCATGGAAGCTACTGGTAAGTCCCTTCAGAATCTCCAGAGTAAAAATAAAATGTACTCTGCCTTGCAGGGACATTTTCAATTCATGATGCCACCTCCATGGTGAAGATGATACATTCTAAGGAATAAAGGACCAACGGCTAAATAGAACATCATATTTATGAGAGGGCCTATTTTGAGTATGCTCTCATTCATAGCTGGATAAGGGAAGCAAATGTGTACAGTCTGCTTTCAAGGACAACTTGGCTGTGTTCATTGCCTTACAAGCCTCCTGTAACGTGTTGCATGCAAGGTGCAAACAACACAAAATAATCTTTGCAACAAAGAATGGCATTATATATCTACAGGTGAAATAGCTGCATTCCCCCCAACAGGTCCAACTTGAAAACAAAACATGGCATTCAGATCTTTCCAAGGGCTGTTAGGGTAATATTGCTGCTTTATCCATCAATTGTCTGGACATGCCTGACCCCTCACTGATCTGTTCTCCGCCAATCATCCTAGCACACCTAAAATTGTCTTTTGCATAGTCTGATAACCTGATTTCCGAAAGCCATTGATTTTGCAGATACATGCCTACCAAACTGGACCAGAAGCAGTGCATTCCCAAATGAGTAATGTGAAAAAAACAACCAGTTCTCTTCGCGAGAAACTGTTCCAGAGAGAAAAGACCTATGGCACAATCAAAAAGATGTGTCTTGCCATTCTGTGTGGCTATGAAACACTTGGCTTTGAGCTCATCGAAGGTAGTTTTACTTGGTAGCCAATCATACCCCATTTGTTATCATGAAAAATGGGTCAAAAAAGGGTGATTTTGTAGTGGTTCTTAATGCAGCTACCTAATTATTTCAACAGTGGAGTGTTAAGTGTTACTTTCTTGTATTTTCCTCATGACATTTTTCTAAACTGAGCTGTCCGAGCCAGGGGAGCTCTTCGGTGCCACCTGCTTCTTGATGCAAACCCTGTCAGTGGTTAGTGGGGGATTTCCCAGAGCTGCCCTCAAACCTCTGAATACCGCCAAACGAGATCTAAGGCACATGTCTCCTACAGCCTGTCAACGCAGGTTATACTAGATTATAATGCTCACGTAGCTAACAAACGGGCAGGTGAGGAGAAGGAAACATTTGCTGCTTAGCGTGCCTAAGTTCTGTAAGTGCATGCACAGAACAGACAACAAATCCCAACATGGATCACAGAAAAGACTGTAAGGCAAAACATGTGGCTGGGGCACGAATCAGGCATTCAATTAAAGGTGCACAATCATAGGAGAAGGGTGTGCTGTTTCCCTGCAAACTTACCAAGCAAAGTGCTGGTTTAGGAGAGCCAAGTCCCCATGAACTTGCCATGCCGGTCTAGGGTTAGGAAGTATCCATAACACCCTTGGAAAACGAGAACACGGTGGAAAAAGAAACTAAAACAGTAAAAGAAACTCCCCTCGTCTGGATTTAAGGAAGGGGAGAGACTACCGAGACGTAGAGGGGTTGAGCTCAAATGGCCTGAGCCAATCAGGTCTGTGGAAAACAAAGTAGAAATGGGCCAGCCAATCAGAGCCCTTATTACCCCAATCCGCCTATTATCAAGAGTATAAAAGGTAGCCAGTCACCACAAGCTGAGTGGGTAGAAGATGGCTTTCCTGAGAGCTGATATTATGAGAAGGACAAGAGCTAAAGAGTGGTTTGAGGAGAGAAAGTTAGTTTGGGCAGGTGGTGCAAAAGGAGAAGTGGGAGTAAGAACTGTAGCATGTAGAGGATGTAAAGCTGAAGCAGGTTGTGGTGTAGGAACAATAAATAAAATGACAAGATCTGGAAAATAATATACAGGGTGGTCAATTGAGAGGAGAGCAGTGGACTAGGAACCAGGCAAATCCAGGGGATCACTGGGGTCCACTACCAACGTAGAAAGTGTTGGGATGCATGTTCAGTTTCCAGTCCCTCCCAAATGATTCAGACTGCGGAAAATATACCACTACATGGGAAACAAACATGAGCAGGTACAGGGGGTGGGGGAGTCCTGTGGGCACAGGGAGTAGTGCAGGGTGCACTGATAGTAGAAATGTAGATAGGGCTAAGGCAAACTACAAACAGACCCATAGAGTCTTAGTTAGAAAATGCTGTGTACATACGCCACACAGGGTACAAGTCCCTGCCCAGTGACGAGAAGCATACAAGTGTCACCATATACAAAGTTAGGCCTGGGCCATCACAGGCCATGTTGAGAACATAGAACAACAAGGCTTTGTGTTCGAATATTCTACCTCCCCCACCCCAGGTGTGGTAGGGAACATGTACATACACACATAACATGTATCTTGTTAGAGCTTTGCAACATTAGAAAGGAATGTGAACAGCCTAAATGAGTAGGCCTGCTGCCGGTCATGAAGGACAAACCCATTGGACCAAGGGCAGAGGTCTTGAACTGCCAAAACACAAGTTGAGATTTGGGACACCAGCACCCTCCAAGATAATGGCCATCCCATTTGAACTACCAATTGTCTGTGAGCAAATCACCTACAATCTTCACAAATTAGACTGATTACTGGGACCTGCAGGAGAATCAGGCCTGCCCCCCCCAGGAGGTGTAGCTGACAAGGGGGGAGCAGAGGACAACTGGGCTCATGGTTTGTACCAGGGAGAAAAAAGGGTTTATGCCAATACATACAATATTGCAACGGTGAGGCATGGTGGGGGGGTGTTGTGTCTAGGAAGAGGAAAGAGTTTCTTTATTCACAAGGACCAGACCAGTATCAAAGTTATCCAATGAGCTCATGTTGATGACCTGGTGCACACCACGTAATTGGACCTTAGGGCAGGGTAGTGATTTCAGTAACTTAACCAATCACCTAACAGCAATCCAAGGTTAAGAGATCGAAACTCACGTGTGAAGAAGTCAGAGTCAAAGAGGATGTGACCAATGTACTGGGGGTTCATATGTAATCAGTAGTATGTATATAGGTGGTTGCCAATGAGGGTGTGGGATGGACACTGTATATTGTGTGCATCACAGATGACGATTTTCACATTTAGATGTGCTGTTTGCTTTGAAGAAGGGAGAGAGCTCTGCGACAGTAGACTTGTAATACCTTGTCGCCATTTTGTTTGTGTATACAAAAAAAGCTCCAGTTCTTTTTACAAAAGGGTGCACTGAGATCTTTTCCTTTGAGGATTGTTATTTTGCTGTCTGGTTGTTGGAAGTTTACCCTACAGAATTGGTGACCCCGACATGATCCCAGACTTCCCCACAAGCATGGGGGATTCCTGGCTGCACATCTGTAGGGGCCACGCCCACTTGCAGCGATCAGTCCCCTTGTGTGCACCCTGGAGAGGTTCACAGGTGCCGTGTTAGCAGACTTTCTATCTGTTCTTTAGAGCGGGGCAATGTCCCCCGATTCTGCAGGGCAATGATGGGACCCTGTGATGGAGGATTTTGGGAGAGCATGTAGATGTAAGTACACATTTCTGCAGAGAAAACCAAGCAGGGTAAGGGAGAGGAGTGTGACTGTTTGAGGGTGGGAGGAACGGTGTGAGTGTATTGAGCAAGGAAAGGGTGGAAGGTGTAGAAGACCATATGGCATTGTGTGTAGGTTAGTTTGGTTATAATATAGAGGATTGTGTTATAACAGGACACTTCCTATTACAAGGGAAGGAGACAGCACTGTGTAACGGAGGAAAAAGAACAGATAGATCCTCTGTATATAGTGGACCTGGGATCTCTCTGTCCGGTATAAGTAGGGCATGAGAATGAGAGGTAGTTGTGGTAGAGGTCCCTTGTGGACCTGGGAGCGCCACACCTGATATACAGGAGTTGTGGGAATGGAAAATAGCTTTTTTGTGTGACTTTTTGTGTTTTATTGCGAGGTAGGGCCTGATTTTGTTGTTTGAGAGGAGGTTAGTGGGTGGTGTGAGGACGTGCGTTAGAGGAGTGCAGGTGTTGAGTAAGGGAAAAGGTGGGGTATTGGTAGTGGGAGAGCAAGAGGGGTAAAGGGTAAGAACAACCCTGCTGGTTTGGGGTGTTGTTCAATATAATATTGTATAAGGGCAGTAGAGGGGTAGCTTCAATTGAGTCGGCATCCCCATTGGAGTATATGTGTAAGGCTCTTCCCTTGTATCGAGAGAAGATAAACAAATATCAAAAAGAATGGTCATCAGAGACCAAACGGGGGATGTATAAACCATTGCTATTCCATATCTATTCCCTAGATTTTGGGAATACAACCTTGTGTCTGGCGTATCAGTTTGTGTGTGGTAACTGTTCCTTGTTTCCACATCCGAGGGTCCCTCAGGGGCCCCTTCAGAAGAAGTTGGTTCTCAGGGGGCTAGGGAGGACAAGGTGGATTTGGAGGAATGGGGTCACAGGGAGCAGGAGCGGGACAGTGTTGGATATGTGGACGGATGGGTCATTTTTTGAGAGAATGTAGGAGTCGACAAGCGATTGCGTACCCACAGCAGCAGATGCCCCCGGACACCTAGGGAGCAGACAATCAGGGAGGGCCCATCTCATACCCCCAGCCTTATTTACAAGCGCCCCCAGCAGCTCCATAAATTGCATCATTGCTCAAAACCCCACCTGCTCCCCCACCATCATTTCTGTACCTGCCAGCCCCAGTTTCTGATGGTGTATCAACATATGCATTTCACCCTGGGCAGCTGCAGGGGTCTCAAGTGCAGAATAGTAATGCTGTACCCAGCGGCACATTGACAAATTATCAAGGAGTCACTCTCGCTGGACGGAGTCCATTTGTTTTTCCAGGAACAAACATGTACCCATACTAGGACAGCCCATAGAGAGCCATAGCATGCCCAGTTCTATCGGTCACTTCCAACGCAGAAGAGGAACCCTTGGTGGGCATGGAGATAGGCAATAAACCATTTATTGGCTTGGTGGATACAGGTGCAACAAAGTCATGTATTTGTGAGTGAGGATTCCCATTCTCAGGAGGGGTAATGGACATGCAGGGCTTCTCTGGGTAAGTACAATCAGTTCCGTTTACCAAAGAATTACACATTAAGATTGGGGGCAGGCTGATACGGGCCCCATTGTTGTTTTCCACCACGACCCCCCATCATTCTTTTGGGTAGGGACATCCTAAGTAAGCTCAACATGACCATCTCATTTACTGAAAAGGGAGTGGTGTGTTTAACGCCCAGTATTTGCTACATGAGGGTTATGCTGGTCATACAAGCCTTGGGAAATGAAGCAGTGGTGAGAGGAATGCCAGTGGCTCCCGATTTGTTTGTATATGGGATCGCAGTGCTTCTTAATGCAGTCTGGCAGGTGGCCAACAAGTACTGGCTGGATCCCTCCACATTTTTTGTTCAGACCTGCACTGCCCAAGGGACCTGCTGCAGGTAATATTATATGCCTGATATGGAAGGAGTGTTGGTGTCAAAGGAAAGGATTGTGTTAATAACATTAGATATAGATTGGGGAGGGGGGCCCACAATTTTGTGTATTGATCCAACCCAGCCCCTCAGAGACATAACAGATGAGGATCTTTTTGAGATTAAGGACAATAATGGGGCGCTAATATTGGAAGTATTTGTCCCTTGTGAACTAATGATACAGTATTGAGACATCCCATGTCCCATGTTAGACCTATCTCAAGTATCTGACAAGATGTGGACAAGTAACCCTCACGATGTAGGGCTTTTTTGCACAGTGTCACACCAATACACATCAGATTGAAGCAAGGTGCAGTGTTACCCAGAGTGAAACATGTCCTCTACCCAAAGCAGCTGAAAAAGGGATGATCAGCAGCATTATGGCCCTCCTACACCAAGGCAAGGCATCCTCTTAACATTATAGTACAGGCAGAGTTTCCCATGGTCCCTAACCCTGTCACAAACTTGTGTAATATACCTACTGCGGCCGCACATTTCACTGTTAAAGAACTCAATAACACTTTCTTTTCTGTCCCGTTGCACCCAGATTCTCAATACCTCACTGCATTTACATTTGCCGGGAGGTGGTTCAAACATACTAGGCTTCAACAGGGCTACTCTGAGTCCCCCAGTATTTTTTACAGGGTTCTGCATGATGATGTAGTTAACATCCAATTTCCAAGTAACATCATTCATTATGTGGATGACTTGGTGGTGTGTAGCACTACTGAGTAACAGTGCAGAGAATATTCCATTGCAATACTACAGTTGTGGGCTGACAAAGGGTACAAGGTGGGTTGAGCAAAACTGCAGTACTGTCAACAGGGGGTATTGTATCTAAGCCAATTGATCCCAATAAATGGTAAGAGAGGGACCCCTCAATGCGCAGCAGCGGTGTGTGGCACACTTCAGTCAGTAACTGTTAAAGACATGCAGAAATATCTGGGGTTGTGTAATTATTGTGAGATGTGGATCTTTCACTATTCATCATATACCTGGCTATTGCTGCAAGCACTTAAAGAGGCCCAATGGATCAAAAGCATCATCACTTGGACTGATGATGTTCACTAGCTTTCAGGAGTTGAACAATGCCATCACTACTTCCCCCTTCCTAGCAAACACTAACTACACTAAAGAGTTCCATCTTTTCTCACATTCTGATGGTCAGATGATGACAGCCGTTTTGATGTAACATAGTACCATGGGCAAACACATCCCAGCATATTACAGTGGTATGCTAGATTTGGTCATGCAATGACAGTTGCCATGTGAACATTCGTTAGCTGCAGCTGCTTTTGCCATTGAGAAGTCAGCCACGATTACCATGGGGTGTTCAGTAACTCTGTACGTAGAACATGCAATGTTTGCAATAATTAAAAGGTCAAAGTTGATATTGACAACACAGAATGCTTCTGCATATGAAGTTATTCTTCCCAGTCCATCTACCCACATTTTTTACTGCAAAACAGTAAACCCTCTGAACTTCTTGACAGAACCCATCACTAATTCTAATGATGTTCATGAATGTGCCACATACGAGGGCCCGGGCGATAACATACCTAAAGTACAGGACTGCGTCTTAGATGATGGAGAAGTGCTTTTTGTTGACAGGTCAGTGACCATTGACCAGGAGACAGGCCAGTGACATACTGAAGCAGCAGTGGTTTGGTTGGTTGATGGAGAGTATGATGTTTTTATCCAACAAAGATTACAAGTGCATTATTTTGCCCAGGCATCAGAAGTGATTGCTCTTATTGATACGCTAGAGGCATCGCAAGGATGTCGAGTGATGATATACTCAGACTCAGCATATGTGGCAAAAACTGTGCACTCAGAAATGTCGAGATGGAACAGGAGAGGAATTTGGAGAGCTGCTGGGTCCCCAGTACAGCATGCAGCCCTCTCAGACAGACTGATTCATGCTCTCTTGCAGCCAACAATTGCAGCAATCATCGTGTGCCACCCATACAAATGGTGAGGACCCCGTTTCACTTGGTAACAAAGCAACAGAAAGGGTAGCAAATAGCTGCATATTTACCAGTGGCAGATATCCCTGAGCACCCAGCACTTGCCGGTATGCAACGGCAAATACAGGTTCCGTATCGAGTGAGAAGTTGCAGTGGCAGAGGAGGGGATGTATGAAGTCTTCCACAGATTCAGTTTGGAGGCAGGTTAGCACAAGGAAAGTAGTGATGCCCCAAGAACTGGTCCTGGTCACATTCAACGAACTGCACTACCCTTTGCATGTGTCTAAGCAGCACAGTGCTGCTGATATACAGGAGGATTGGTACATGCCAAACCTGCAATGGTTATTGATTGTTTTCACATGAAACTGTACTGTCTGTCAGCCATATAACACTGGAGATACATTAAGGACCCTGCGGGGTACATTGTGCAACCCAAGCAGATCATTCTGAGATCTCCATATTGATTTTGCAGATATGGGAGAACGTATAACACCTTTCGCTATCTCATTCTTTAACTATATTGTCAGAATGTTTCTTTTAAATTACTATATTGAAAAAAGACTTGTGATGTTTAGAAAGTTTTTTAATTCTTTATTACAGCAGAATATTTCAAACATTTACATCATTGAACCACGGATCAAGTATATACGTGGACTTTATTTTGTAATATTTGAGACCAAGGAAACTAGAAGGTGAAGCATTATTATGTAGACTATGCCAAGCGGACTCGCCGATCGAGTCATTGAAACATCTTGCAATTACCTGTTCGGCAACAAGAGAATAAAGACTGAAATTCATGATGGAAGTGATCAGTAAATATGTGCCTAGACCAGTGGATGATTGGTGGAAAATACTTCTGCCAGTTTCAATTACATTGGCACTTGTCAAACTGCTCATTGGACTTTTTAAGAAGATTGATGTTTTAAATGTATGAACATTGGACCAGACTGACAGGAAGTCAGGCTGGTTGTAAATGATATTGGACTTTTACAAACGTATTTCTTTGATGATGGATTAAATGGCTAAAAGGTTTTCCTTTGTATAACCATCTATAGGCAATATTTGTTTTTTGTTAAATACAGCCACTTTTGAAGGAGGTAAAAGTTGATGGGTTGCAGTTGAATCCTTTTAATAGATGTTCTTTTTTTTAACAACCAGCTTTTACATTAATTTGATTTTAGAGAACAAAAGCACATCACTGTTCAACACCTTCACTCTGTTACTCAATGGTTTCTCCCGGTCTGAAATGGACAAAACTCACAAACCAGTCAACCAGATCGAAACATGTGCAGGTATAGGCTGAGATGTGGGCAACCATTGAAAAAAAACCATGGTTTTTGTTCTAATAAGTTTTAAAAAAAGATGTTGGATTTGAATGAAGTTTGAAATGCCAAATTCCAAATTGAACACCATATAAAAGTGATTTTGAGGAAAATCAATAAAGTGTGTAACTGGTTTTTGAAAAAAACATCGGAGTTGAACCTTGGAGTGAAACAGTCTTCCATTGATCAGCAGATGGGCATGCTGCCAATTCGGGCAGCTTTTACATTAATGACATAAGCAGTGTCATTGCTCTAAATAGCAAAAAACATTGAACCATTTCACTGTACTTACAATGAATGTATACGTCTGCATTTCTGTCAGAAATCGCTGAAATCACTGAAGTGCCAGCAGTCAAATAGTTAATGTTTCTGTGGAGCGTGTACTAATTGTATAAGTGCATCACAATATGCATTTGCCAAAACTTTGTTCTAAATAATAAGGCATTCAAGGACGAGAAATGTACTAGGCTGGGGAGGCAGGAGGTTAGCACCCAGCATGCGTCTTGACTTCTTAGGGGTTGGTACTGGCACAGATAGTTCCACCATCTATCCAAAGGTTCTGTTGCAATCCTTCTTGATGCGATGAAAACACGCGTGTTTTAGTGGATTACCATACCAACACGTATTTGAACCTTTTTCGTGGTTGTTACCTTTGAGCCTACCACTACGTGTTAGTTTCAGCTTGCTTCAATTTCAGAGAGTGTCCTTATCCTCTCTTTAGCAATAGTGGCAGGTGGTGTTGCAATTAAATTCTGATATACGTGTTGTGTAGGAGCAGAAACTGGAGCTTGAAAACAACTTAGAAGCTGTTTCTTATTGTGTCAGACGATTTTGTAGCATCCACTCCCAGAGAAACGTCTTGAGGTAGACTCTCACCAGACTGGAACTTATCTCAAACATTTTGTAAGGTTGGTAGGGGACCAGTTGCCTTAACCACAGATTGTATTATTATTACTATTATTAATAATAATAAAAAACACATTCTTATAATGTTCGACACACCCAGGGACCTCAGTGCGCACATATAACAAGAAACAGTACACACACCACATAAAAGGGGATGAGTCATGTTCGATAAAATGTAAGCTCCAGCTAGTCCGGCAATCTAAGTGATCCATAGAGGGAAGTCTAATCTTTGGAATTAAAAAGAAAGGTCTTAATGGCCTTTTTAAAATTAGAAAGGCCAGATATGTTTCTTAATTTGGGCTGGATAGAGTTCCAGAGGATTGAGGCAAAGGTGTCAAAACTAGTTCCCCCGAAGTTCTTTAATTTGTGTCTTGACAGGTGTAAATAATCATGGCCATTTGAGTGAAAAGAGCATGTGGCCAGGACCTTCCATAACCTTTTCATAAGGTATACAGGTGCTTTCTCTGCCAGACATGTGTGTGCTAAAGATAACATTTTGTAAGAGATGTGATGGTGGACCGGCAACCAGTGCAGAGTTCTCCGAGCCTGGGCGGTCATTTCTCGCCATTCCACACACTGCTGTGACAGTACCATTTTGGGCTACCTGTAGCATCTTCATGTTGCTTTTGGAGGTGCCTGCAAGAAGAATGTTAGAATAATCAATTCTCAAGTTCACAAGTGTTGTGGCCTGCATGGGTACGTTGGCCAGTGATACAACGGTTTAATCTGCCTGATTAATTTAGTCATGTAGGCACAAAACGGATTTAATTTGCATCACATGCCTTTTCACGTTTAAACTTGGATCCAAATGGACTGCAATTTCAAATTGGCTGTATCTGGCCTCTAACTTTCTTAAGCATTGGCTGGAGCCTACTAACATGAGTTCAGTCTTGTTGTTACCTAGAGCCAGCAAATTGGTGTTCATCCATCCCTGAATCATTTTGTATGTCTGATTGGTTGTATGTGAGTCCCTCTTGTAGTCACCTGTCAACTCAAAGACCACCATAACTATCGTGACTGTTTAGAAACCACATGGCATCCTTCTCCAAGTAATCTGAGCCGCCCACATTCATCTGAAGACGTCTCTTTCTTTGCATAATATTAAAGAGCTAGATCATCTGTTGCTTCTTTTTCCTGAGTGTGACTTACTCTTCAACATGCTGTGCCTCTGGGAATTAACATTAGGGGACCTATACCTCCTCTGCCATGAGTGGTTTTAGCACCATCGTTCTACTGTTCTGTAGCACTGCATTCTGAGAGAGTGGGTATCCCACTGAACCAACACTTGCTTCCCATGAATTCACTTTCTCTTTTACTCTTCTGACGAGTGTACCACACAACTAATATCTGAAGGATTGAGATGGTGGTCAGATGAATACCCTTCCTACACTTTGGTTCTAGGCACAGAGTTGAGTTGGGGGCTTCATAATGTCTCACTGTTTTAAAGACCAAACCTGTGCAATACTGGGATGAATGTTATCGTTTAGCAGACACTCAGACTGCCCACATGGCTGTTGCAGGAGCATTAACTCACCAAACTGGAATTCATACATATGGACCAGTTAGTTAGGCACAGATCTCATCTGTAAAAGCAGTAGGATAAACGGGTGGAATCTGGTGTCTCCTTACTGTAGGTCACCATACCACAGCACAAAGCATTGCATATCCCACTTACTATGGCTCACCAGGCACTCCCACTCCTTTTAGGATGATCTGATTCTGACCTGGGTGCTCTGCTCTAATCATTCTGGATACTTCTTGTGGTTTGCTGGGTCTTCTTCCCACCTTTACCCTTATTTTGGGCAGACTCATCTCTCTGAAGGCTACATGAGATATGACACAGACAACAGATTCAAAATTCAAAATAAAGTAATTTTTAACTGAAATGTCAGGAAGGTAGAAGGCCTAAATTGCCATATGCTAAGGTGGGATTTCCCTACCTGAATGAAACTAAGGAACGTCTGAATCAAAGAGTTCTACATAAAATTCTGTCTGTGTCCAAAACCTATGCTTGCCCTCACAACTAAAGCTAAACAATGTGTAGGGATGTCAATAATGAAATAAATGATGATCCACACAAAGTTCTGAGCTGCTCCAGCTCTCAGCTTCTTCTTCATCCCCCCTTCCCCAAGTTCAAGAAGGTTCCACAGAAGTGCCTCCACTCAAGGTAACACAGTGCCACACAATCCTCTGGGTTCCTTTCCCCGAGTTCCAAATAGCAAAGTTCAAAGAAAATATGGTCTTGAGGCTTCTTCTCGAGACAACAGGTATACATCCTTCCGTCTCAGGGCTCCCTTCCCCAAGACTTCAGCTCTGCTAAGTATACCTCTTGACGTCTTTTAAACAAAGGAGTTATCACAGTTCAAAGCTCACTGGTCTAGGCACTGTTGTCAGACCACATGGTTCACCCATCACAGGTGACACAACCAGGATCCCACTCTTTGTTGGCCTCTTGGCTTTGGTGGACTCTATTCACCCATCTTTGGCCTCTCCTTGGTAGCATTCTGGCTCTACCAGCGGAAGTCACACAGCTCCTGCCAGTCTTTGGCCTTGCTGCACAGTGTTTATTGACAAAGTTCACTTTTGGCTTACAAAGTTCACTGTTTGGCTTTCCCGCAATGTACTTGACTGTAAGATTTGAGTTAACTTGTTTTGCAAAATATATTCAATAAATCTTCACAACATGCCTTTCATTGCGAAAATCCATTTATATTGCTCTTGGAACGTTGCCCAACATTTCTTTAGTTCATTTAGCAAACACCCAAACCATTTCTGTGGCTTGTACAAAGTTTATTTTCCCTTTTCAGGTTTAGAACACTTTCTGTCAAAAGCCTTCATTGAATCAAAATGTGAAAATGTGTTTGTGGATATTATTTCTGTTCTTAATCCTTCAATTCACTTTAACAATGGCTTCTCAGTTATTATCAACTCGTGTTTGCAGTTTAAGGGTATGGACAATGCATTCGCTGATACTGTTGCTTTAAGGTACCACGCTTGCATGCAGAGCTGCTCAGTGATTCCTGTGTCTCTGAACCTCAGCAGCTCTTGAGCTCTTGAATGCACACACAGTGTCGCTGACGGATTCCTCTACTTCCATTGCTACCACCATGGTGAGGGGTCTCCAGTCAGCCCCTAAGATGCTACGGCGTGGCTCTCACGCCCAGAGCCAACGAGTACCAGTCTTCAGTATTACGAGATCGGCCCAGCTCGGCACTGCTTCCTGTTGCACAAACTCTTTATACAGGGTTAGAAGTTTTAAGGCCAGTCTCAAGACACTTTGTCTGTGCACGCTCTGCTCCCCACAGTTCACCACAACTCCTGCTGGTGTTCTCGTTCTGCTGCTGCTCACACAGGTCTCCCTGTTTTCCCTGGTGCTCTCTCTCTTGCTCGGCTGTTCTCTACTCATACACCTGCATCCCCTTGAGAGGCTGCAGGTTTGGGGGCTGCAGGTGTGCATGCTTCATTAGCCCTGCCTGACCATAATTAAAGGGACATGCCTGAGCCTCACAACTCCTTGAAGCCATCTTCCTCATCCCAGTAACAGAGGGGTGAAAGAGGGAAGTCTTCATTGCGCTTAGTTGCCTCTTCTTTGTCCCAGTACTGTCAAGAGTCATCTGTGGGGAAACAAGTGGAGGCGGCTTACAATAGCCCATAAAGGTTGGGGGAAGGACTGGGTTGGTTGTCACTAGAAAAAAGGGTATAACATGTCTCATCCAACTTATTTTTAACCCTTTTTGCCCTCTTTTTGGTGCATCTGGACTGGTGGTATCCCATATCCATTTCTTGGTCCATGGGACAAGGATATCAATTTCCCATAACTGTCCTTGGAATAGAGGGTTCTTCTTAGAATGGAAATGGGGAATATTGTGTCTCGCCTGAATATACCTCACTCCCAATGCCCAAGGACTGCCCACTCATGTGATCCTTTGTCGATTCTCCGCCACCAGCGTCAGGATCCAATAGCGATGGCCTTTCCCTGGCCACATGCGCAGAGGATCCTCGGGGAGTAGAAGTGAGAATACCCTCCGGTTTCTCACACTCACTGGGCCCTTCTGCTTCATGTAAGCAACAGCTTATTTTATCATCCATTCCTTCCTCATTAGAGTGGAGGCCATTTTCCCCACTTGTTCCAATCTGCTTTTTCATGCGTGTAAGGCAAATCCATGTCACCCCTAATGCATTGTGAACACTCCTGTTTTTTCCTTACTTTCGTGGCTTTGTTTTCCCTAAACATAACACCCTCTCTCCCTCAAATTCACGGTAAGGTTGTCCCTTAACTGATTCCGCGGCCCCTGGAAGGTGCCTTCTGACAACCATAATGCAAAATGTTGACTGGGTACCTTCCAATGAACTTTGGTGTTAAATAAGTTTCAAACTTGTGTCATGCAGGCTGCATGCAGATCGCGATGCAGAACCTACTAAATATTTTCCTTATTTTCCACTCTTAGTAATCTGTATTGCTCCTTGTACTTCAATGCAAAATTGCAGCTTGTGCCTCTTTCTGAATCACACATCGTTAGGTCCAACTTTTTTAACTTTTGAATGTTAAAGATGAAAACGGTGTCCTGTGCTCTGCATCTGCCAATCTACTTTCTGAAACTCCCTACAACCCATGCAGATAGAGTCAGAGCTGAAATCTCACATCTTCTTTTATTTTACCTGATAACACTGGATGGCCGAAGGCGGCAGTCTTCGTCCCAGCGCACAGTTTGATTCCCCAAGAGTCAAAGGCCTGTAGGTGGCAAAGGAGATTTGGATTGTGGTTACTCTTTTTCCCTACAGACGGTGCGTTACACTATGACTTTAGTGCTTTAACACGCATGGCTGCAATCCCATGATGGTAGAAATTAATCCATACAATAAAATGGACATTAGTAATGCTATTGATTCAATACTTCTCCTTAACACGAAATAAAATCCTCCTTGTTTTAGATTGAATCTAAAGTATTACATGGCAAAAATGCGTCAGATGGCATCCTGATTTAAAGCTTATTGCATGACACATCCTTCTTGCCAAAGCGAAGCCCATAACACATGTACATCGTTTCACTTCTCAGTCCCATGTGTATAGGAAAAACGTCCTCACTGGCTCATGATGGGGAAATCCGTTTTCATTGTTCTAGCGATTTCATTAAAACTATCAATAAGATCCAAATTGGCTGCATTTTAAAATGATAGTGAACATTGTTTATTGGAAAATGTTCATTCTTTCACCTGTGCGTCAGAAAAACGTTTAGAACTGTGCAGTCATATTAACTATGGCCTGCCATTCAAGAGAAACACAGCTCTGTACCGTTTCTGATGTACATCTCTGAAATGAGACACTCTTGGAAACATTAGTGTAGTGTGCTTGTTTGAAAATAATGCAGCAAGTGTGGGCAGTGTAATTCCTTCATACAACTCTCGTGTCTGGAGACCATTTGGAGTTGGTCATCCTGTGTATGTGCTGTGCAAAGATGGTGATCTGGCATATTGGTCGTGTGCGGTTCTACTTGAATATTCAGTGCACATATTTGCATTTAAGCACTGTGTTTTCTGCATCCACATGTGTAAGCATGGCATGCTTGTATAAACCTGGCCACATACATTAAATGTTCCTTTAGCAATTTTATGATTAGTGCATATTTCAAATAACAATGAATTAATAATTTAAAGGATAGGCAATCCCAAAATACCTTATGGGCCTCTCTCCCTCCTAGGATCAGCCAGCTTTCCCCTAAGGATGGGGACTCAGAACCATCAAAGGTTAAAACAGCAGACTGATTTAAAGTAAATCTGTGTGGGGATTGCTGTCTTTCGAACGTCAGGCTTGAATCAAATGTCCATGCCTTCCTAGAAAACTGCCCGACATCATTTGCATCAATTCTTAGAGTCACTACCTCCCAGTGACATTGCTTCAGGGCAGAGCGAATAAGCATGTGAGGAAAACACAAACACGCTGGCAAGGATCTCCGGTTATTCTGAGCGTAGTTTCAGACAAGTCACTAGATAAACGAGTAAGCTGTTCAATAATGACAACATATGTAATCGTTTATAATGCACTTCGTTTAGACAGTAACCATCACAATTACATGTACCATAAATGTTTTATTGTTGTTTCTTCAAAGCGAATGCACATATCATACACATGTTGTGAAAAAGTTATGCATTCTCCGTGGAAAACATTTAAATGCTTCTAACCTCATGTTGCTTTATAGAAAGTAACTTTGAAATCAATCATTACTATTTAAAAATAAATCGTTTTAACAATGATACCACACTGTACTGTGGTACATGTTGACAGCTATTATCTCATAACTGTGATATGGGTGATGGCTTTTAGCTTAAAACATGTTTTGCAAAATTGGAAAATCTATTTATATCAATTCCTTCGGGCTTGCACAAGATTCTTCCTTGAGCCAGACCTCCCATGCCATCTCATCAGCTCCTATTGTCCTGCCTCCCTGAAAATAAAGCCTCTACCTGAAATTAAATTCCCTTGGCCAAATTGGAACAGGGTCCAACAGTATGTTATATTTTAAACCAGCCTTCAGATGTCTTTTCCCATCACATGCTAGTGTAGCGTGGATGTCTGACGTGATAATTACAAATTGTTCTTACGTTAATATGGACCCATTTGGCGTCATACCTCATGAGAAATTATTTTCCAGCAAAAATGCTTCTCATTTTTAGAACAGATGACTGAAGGGTTAGTTGGATATCTATATTAAAATAATGGAATGTGTAGCATTCAATTTGTAGAGTGCTATTAAGACACTGTGATACGACGGGGGGCATAGGAGATATCAGTGCATTTTAACATATTCCCCCAGTATTGACCTGAAACTCCATTGCTTCCAAGATAACTTAACCCTAAGACTTTTCTGGTTAATATTTTTTCCCTAAAACGTCTCTTATAGCAGTGAAGTGGTCAAAGCTACCAAAAGCCATCTGTATGATGTCGGTCCATCACCCTGGTGCCAAATGGACTATTAAAGGGAGATAACGCATGGAATTGCTAGAGTTTTTTTGTGCACATTTGAATTTGTATGTAACCTTTGTATCCAAAATGCATTCAATTCACAATTCAGCTGCTGATTTGTAATCAGAATTTGCACAGCAGCTTTCAATGCATCAATAATAGTGTTTTTTACGAACTCAATGAGCCTGAAGCGGCTTCAGAAATAATCATGGGCGCCACTGTTTAGCTACAGAGCATATGTAGAATGGGTGCCTGCTTAGCAAAATAAATCTTCTGTCTTAATGATCATTTCAATTCCGATCGGCCAAACTCTCCGTGATGACCAAAATCAGGATCTAAGGAATTATTTTCCATCCTCAAAGAGCTTGAGGGCAGTAAACATAAAGGTAATGAATGCCAGATCAGTGACAAGTGGTGTGAACCTACTCAGCCTGAACTTATTTCAAAAGTTGATAATCATCAACAGAACCTCAGGAGTCATCAATTAAAACTCTATGGTGTTCTACCATCTGTTGAGTAAGATAAATTGTGTAATAATTACATGTGCCCTCCCAAATGTACTCTTAAGGAGGTCTCTGGGGAGGATATCCTGAAGATCATTTTAGGTCTTAAACCCAGATGTTGTAAAGGCAATGCTTGTCACACCAGTGTCATAAAGGAAGTGATTAATAGTCTTGCCGCTTTAATCGCCCCTATGGTCAACTCCTCCTTTTCTAACTCTTGTGTACCGATGGATCTGAAAGAGGTTTGGGGTTCACCCTTACTCAAAAAAGCCACGCTGGATCCTGAGGTTGCTAAGAATTACCATCCAATCGCAAACATCCCTTTTTTGTTACAAATCTTGGACAGGACCGTTTACCTGCAATGGCAGGATCATATTGAAGACAAATGTTTGCCGGGCTAGCATCAGTCGGGTTTCTGGAAATATCATGGAACAGAAACTGCTTTGATTTATCTTATTGAAATCATAGATCAAGGTCATACTGCCATGCTTATGGTGCTTGACTTGGCAGCTTTTGATCTTGTGGACCACTCACTACTGCTCAAGAGATGTAATGAGCTTATCAACGTCTCGGACTCAGCCACAGCATGGATCGGGTCTTTGCTTGGTCATAGACTATCAAGGGTATTGTCCGCCAATTTTAAAGTATTTCCTGTTCCCCTTCTTATGGACCACCACAGGGACCATGCTTATCCCCCATATTGTTTAACATATATATTTGTCCATTATTCGATCTTTTGGACGAAGTTGGGGTGAAATACACTAATTATGCAGATGATACCCAGTTTGCCTTTGGGTTGACCGGAAACCATGAGTCTGATTCCTCTACTATCAATCATGCCTATTAATTTGTAAAAACACTCATGACGAGAAACTCTCTGGCTCTTAATGACAGCAAGACTGAGCTGCTGATAGTGGGGTCGGCTCAGTCTCTAGAAATGTGAAGCAGTGGGTACCATCAATACAAAAACATTGGGTGTAATTTTTTACTCCAATCTGACCTTGAAAAATCAAGTTGCGCAACTTCAATCTGTCTGAGCTTATTCCACCAAACTGTTTAAGCATGTTAAGTCTTACCTCATCTAATAATCTGTGGTATCTTGCAGGCGCTCTTATTAACACCAAAATTGATCGCTGTAGTGGTCTACTGATGCGTACTTACAAAAACAAACTTCAATCTTTCCAGGTCATCCAAAATGGGGCTGTTGGAGCAGTGAACGGTTTGAAGAAAACCGCACATGCATCCTAGGTCAGAATATTGCTTAATTGGCTAACTGTGTGCCCTTGAGTGACCCATAAGACACTAACATAGTATATAAATCCAGAACAGGTAGTGCCCCCAAATACCACATGGATTGTCTGCATGAGGCCTCTATGTCAAGGGGCTCGGGTACAATAGAATCAATAAACTGTATCAGACATGATGTAAGAATTTTGGCGGAACAAGCTTTGTTTATTGTGCTCCAGAACATTAGAACAATCCTCCTTCTGCTCTATGGGAGGTATGACAACTCACCAGCTTCAAGAAAGCTGTAAATATGTACTTTTCTTTTTACTCTAATGATTAAGTTAGCACATTAGATGTGCTCTCTGATTTGTTGGTTCCATAACTATTTCTTTCTCCTGGTCTTCAATGTTGTTTTGTTCCTGTCTTGTCTTAAATGCACACTTAGGCCGATTGGAAAGTTATGTGTTATAAGTAATATAATAACAATAATAATAATAATAATAATAATAATAATACTATAATATAAGCAAGGAAATGCCATCAGCACCTCTTCCTCTCTGAGTTGACTATATCTTCCTTTAAGAACATACCTTGGTCCAACTTCACACTCACCACTCCCACTATTCCCCTAACCTAATGTCCACTGAGCACTTTCAATCTCTTTTTGCCTGATTTTGACCAGATGATGTTCCTGCCAACAAAATGGGTGAACTCAACCTCTCCAATATGTCTAAGGTCCAGCAGCTCCAATATGACTCCACTCCTTGACAACTGACTAGTCAATCTGCATGAGTGGCAAACCCACACCGAAGGCACCCACGCTCTCATAGTTCGATCTTCCACCCTGGCTCCACCTGCTCCAACAATTGCTCCCTCCATCTGACCACTCTCATTCTTTTCACCATCTGAAGTCCTCCACCACTCTACTATCCCCTCTCCAACAAAAATAAAGTAAAGCACCACACTATGGTGCTTTTTCTCAAGCAAGTCAAAATCTCTCTGTATGTTCCCTTTCCTTCATGTGGTCACTCCATTGCCTCTACTTTACTGAATTCAACTGTGCACTGTGCACGCCCTTCAAAGATTATTAGACATCCTTCTATTTTGCTCTCTCACATGCACACCCTCAACCATGGATGCCACCATCTATCCAGCTGTCTGTGCGCAGCCATGCATTGCAGTTAACATGGTTTATAGTCATAGTTTCGAATCAAAAGATTTGAAAAACAAAAGTTTCGAAAACAAAAGCTGTGACATGCTATGTATAACATGCAAAGTGCATTTCTTTCAAAACCAATCCGTCGACAATAGTCATGGATTGGTTTCAATTGAAATGCACTTTTACATGTTAAAAGTAGCATTTCAATGCTTTTTTTTTGGTAACGTTGAAATGTTAGATGGAGCTGTCCAGTGCTGTAATTTCAGAACTGGACAGCTCCATGTAACGTTTCAAAGTTTTTGTGCATATTGGCATTTAAATGCTTTTTAAACTTTGAAACGTCATATGGGGCTGTACAGTGCTGTAATTTCAACACTGGACAGCTCCATTTAACGTTTCAAGGTTTTAGTGTATATTGGGGGGTTCCCCTCCCAGCCCCCGAACCCCCACGCCACCCTCCCACCCTAACCCAAGCCCCAACCCTAACCCAAGTTTCGAAAGGCAAACTTTCACATTTTTTTCAAACAAATTGTCATTCGAAAGAATGGCATTTCGAAAAAATTATCGAAAGTTTGTCTTGCGAAACTTTTGTATTCCAAGAAAAGACTGGACACCAGTTTACACTGCTGCACCTCTCTCTCAATTCTGCATACACTGACTCTACTGACCCTGACCATAGCTCTGGTCGCATCCAAAGCCACATATTATACTAATACTGACTCCTGTCTATGTTCGCTCTGTCGTGAATTATCCAGGACCCTAAAGGCCAGTTTTCCTGTCGAGAACTACTCTGATTCTGCCTGTCTCTGAAGATAACATGTCAAAACATGGGACATCCTCTCCACCCTTCTATGTCGCCTACCTCATCCCTCCTTCTCTCATTCTCATATCTTCCCAACACTCTCTTCTCCATGCCACTTCTTCAAAAAAATCCTCACTGTACCTCTACTCATCCGTCACTCAGTCAACAGATTCTGTGATTCGATTGACTCATTTGCATTACAAAATAAGGAACCTGAACCTGTCAACACTTGGCCTTATTTAGCCTCTGTCTAAACTGGTATCTTCCAAGACTGTTATAAAACAGCCACAGTCATTCCTCTCCTAAAGAATCCAAGTGCTGACCCCAACAACCCCTCAATCTACAGAACCTACCATTCTAAGATCTACACAGTAAACTAATTAAAGTTACACTCACTCGCTGACCCCACCAATCTCGATGCTGGGCCAAACACTCCACTCAGACTGCTCTCATGCATGTCTCCAATTCTCTTCCCAATGGATGGCACTCTCATCTCTCCTCCACCCTTATCCTCCTAGGCCTGACTGCTGCATTTTATCCCAGCCTCCTTCAAACAATTCCCTCCATACCTTCAAGGACAATGAGACTGCTCTCATGTATGTCTCCAATTCTGTTCCCAATGGCTGGCACTCTCACCTCTCCTCCACCCTCATCCTCCTTTGCCTGGCTGCTGCATTTTATCTCAACCTCCTTCAAACAATTCCCTCCATACCTTCAAGGACACTGTACTTAGTGTCAACTTAGCTCTTTGACTGCTCCTTCTCTATCTCATGGAAGCACAACACTTAATTCCCAACACCTTTCTCAGTGGGTATTCCTCAAGTATCAGTCCTACCGGAATTCTCTTTACCTTACACACCTCCTCCCTCGGAAAAATAATTTCTGACTTCAGCTTCAACTGTCATCTCTTTTCTGATGATGCTCAGATCTTCTCCTCCATCCCCTCCTCTCCCATGCAATCTCTTAATGCATAAACAACTGTTTACTGCCGTCCATCAATGTATAATGCTACACTGCCTCATGATAAACTTCTTAAAAATGTAATTCATCTTTTTTCTTAACTCTAATGCCAACTCCATTCTCCCATCTCTTACCCACTGACCCATGACTTGCAACATTAAGGTTCTTTTTTATCAGGGACCTAAAATGCACTCTTTCCATTTGCCATGACACTGCCAACATGGCTAGGCTTAAGTTCCTACACATTAGAAAAAAAATCACCCACACCTCACTAACTACTTAACTAAAAGAATGATCTTCTCTCTTGCTTAGAAAACTGGACTACCGCATGAGCCCACATCCTGGCTGCATCCATAGCGCTCGATGCAAAATTGTTCTTTACATTTTTTGTCCAAAATAATACATTCCTCAATGTCCCATTCGTTTTTGGCAAGCAATAACCTATTAAGCAGTTAATTCTTAGTCCTACACCTAAATGTCCTGAATCTGCATGAACATATTTTGAGACGTGCCTGTCCCGGTATGTGCAGATGAGGTAAAGCAGCCAGTCATGGTCCAAAGAACAACGCATACAGGCTTGGAAAAACACAAGGATGCTGGGAATCTATTTTCACAAGTCAAAATCTCACAGCTTTGTGGCTATGTGTTGCTTTGCATAGGTCTTGGGATGGGTGAATGTTTTCAACTCACCACAAGTCTGAAAGTGAATTCTTCTGATAAGGACAGCTGTGGATGCACAGTAGTAGGACACAAGAAATACAGTCTGAAATCTGATGAACACACACAATATTGGCTCACATGAAATGGAAACAGCAAATAATCATTAGGAGAAAGGGGAGAATGAATGTACGCACCGTTTTGTTGAAAAGAAGAACAGAATTTGAGAACTTGAGAAGAAATTGATTGTGACCATGCTATAAGGGTGGTAGGCTACAGAGTAAACATAACAATTCTAAGGAGTAACATTTGGAAGGGAGTGTCCATATTTTAGGAGGGACTAGCTGGATCTTGGAAGGAATATGGTTACACGATACATAGAGGTGTCTTCCAGTGCTTTGAATATGTTCAGTTGCTTTCTCCCACTCCTATCCATCACAAGGCACCAAAGAGGAGGAGCATATGTGGTTCTACTAAAAGGAGAAGATCATAGAATATATCACGTGATAGGGACGACGCAATCATCAAAAGCAAGAAATAATCATCTATGCCTTATTGTGAGATAAAATGAAGGTATTATTGATATAAACTCCAAAGTATTTCCATCCTTTCCCCTCTCGCAGGCTCATAGAACACCCATTTGATTGAGAAATATCTTGGCAATACCAAGTTGTCCTGTCAATAGATATACTTTTGTACAAATTAGAGCTCAATGATTTGGGTTATCTGAATCAAATTAAAACACATTTGATGCACTTTACATCAGTTACAGAAGGCTCCATAGGAGTTGATGGTCAGATATTTGCAGAATTAGCTACATATTTGCCACAATCGGGAGTATTGCAAACCTTTTTTGTTTAATCTATTTCCAGCAAATACCTGAATCCCTACGGCCTCATCACAAGTCTGATGGTAATTCGGTGCAACTTTCACTGAAATAGCGTTACAGCTGGTTTGTTGCTGCGGAATTAGTACTGCATTACAACCTGCTGTGAATGGGCACCCGACTTCGACAGTAACGCTATTAGCATGCCATGGAAACTGTGCCCAAATAAGGGCTACCGCCAACCCTGGCGCTATTAGCGCCAGCAGAAATTGCATCATCCCCAGAATGGGAAGCATTGCAGGGGCCAGTTTGAAAAACGCAATCCATCAACTATCTCCAGTTCCTGCAGCCATCCTGTACTGGAAATAAGCGAGGCTGTCTCAGGAGAGGATCAGGGGTAAGGTGGTAGAAAATCAACTCCGAAAAGTAAAGTTCTCTAAGGGATAGCTGGTGGTCCTGGCCAATGAGGCTGTTGCTCACACTGTTAAGCTATTCGGCCTTCGCCAACGGAAAACATCAGTACAGCACAGGACAGCCATCTGGCAGCCAGAAAGTGACAGCTGTGGCCAGCGTCCCCCGTGATGGGGAGGACTGTCGCTAATGCTGGAATAACCTCAGGTTCAGGGTGCGTGGGCTGCTGTCCTAACACCGCCAGGCGTCCCTTGCCACATGAGGAGGAACTGTGGAGCCCCTGGTCCTCCTCACCTGGGAGGAAAAGTGCAGCACAGTTCTGAACATGGAGGGAATCGAGGGCGTCTGAGGTGTGGAGGCGCGTGCCACCAGCCAGGAGGCACATAGAAAGTTAACCCCACCCGGCACAAGTGCATGCAGAAATGAAAGTCTAGCATAAAATACCCCTGTAGACATGGACACATGTCAGAACACTCAGTAACTGGGCATGCCAACAATGTGGAGTGAGGGTGGCACAGCAGCCACCCACCACAGCAGCAATGTAGCAGGGCATCAAGGGTACCCCTGTGCATTGCAGCAGCAGGAAGGGGTGGCGAGTGAACTATCCAAGTGCCCTGCACACCTCACCCCTGCTGGTGCACCCTTTGTCAGAGGGACTATAGGGCTTGAGCAACCACAACGCTGTTCAGCAGTCACACCAGCATCTTGTGGGCTCAGTTGGCCAGCCCCATGTTGGGAGGGAATGTGGGGGCAGGAAGGACCACATGCATGCCAAACATCAGCTGCCCTAGCATAGACAACCTACCCCCCTCCCCAGGCCAAAGACCAACTGGCCATGTGTCAAACACTCATTGATGCTACCATCCCCATGATGCTGGACCCAAATGCAATCTCCTCTGACCAACCATGCCCATCTTCCCAAATGTGTGGGGTACCACCCTGTACCATAGCAAATGTGCATTGCAAGCCAACACACGGAACCATACCTGACAACATTTCCTATGTCTCCTATAGGCACTCTCACATCAGCAGAGGTATCAATTGAGGGTGAGGGGTCAGGCCCATATGGGAGAGGCACATACAGGCCCTCAAGGTCAGCCACCATGACTGCCACTCTGCAAAGTTGCAGTCATCCCACGGTAAGGCAGATGTCCCACCGTGAGACACTGCAACGCAGCAAGGTCATGCTGATGTCCACCTCACAGTCCACCAGAACCACCACAAGGCCCGCTGCACTCACTCCTGAAACTGGAGGGTCTGAAACAGAGACTACACCTCCAGGCTGGGTGACTGTGGAAACACAGGTGAACACTTGCCAAAAGTATAAGGGCCACAGACCCACCGTTGGCAGCTGAGATAAGGCATGGATTCCCCTGATATAAGGCTACAGTAGGCAAACATGAAAGGATTGCATCTGCATGCCACTGCAGAGGCAACCTCAAGACATAGACCAAAGGGTTGATGGCCCAGAGGACTCTTTAATGACTCACATATTGTGGCAACAGCTTATGGGACTACCATATTTTAAACCCCCAACCTACAGGCGTGTTCTTCCACTCAATGCTTGTTAGCTTGATGTTTTTGTCTCTTGAGCAGCAAGCAATTGCTGGAAGATAAGTGATGTATTGGGTGCAGGTCATGAACGGTACACAATGCAGCTAGTACAGTGTGAAAGGAGGGAAAATCCACAGCCAATATTCTAGGGCGCACTCTGTAGGTGAATAAAATGGATAAGAGCTGGGAGATGAATGGGGAATTGTTAAATACCAACTCTGCCTTAGGCAAGAGAGCAATCCTGGTTAGTGGATGGTTTAATCCATAACACCTTAAGTAATGCTCATTGGTTTGTTTTTGTCTCTCGGTTTGACCCTCTGTGGCTGGCACCTGTCAGTGAACCAAACGTCCAATGGCATAAGTCACGTAACAATTACTAGTTGTGGGCTGCAACCCTAATCAGAATTTAACACAATGGTCAATACATGCAGGTGAAAGATGTTATGAGGGATCATAATGACCAAACGTGGAGTGTTGGGTATGTCCTTACAATGGATGAAATTAGCAATTTTTGTAAATGAATCTATCATTACCTGCATACATTCATACCTCCTGATCATTGGGGAGTTTGACAATGAAATCTATATTCTGGGTGTGTCAAGTCTTCCATGGAATAGGCAAGGCTTTTAGCAGCCAGAGTAGTTTTACTTTAGGTCTCTTGGTCTGGGCACACAAAGAGCAGGTTTGCACAGTATCAACAACTTCCTAACATAAGCGGGGCCACCAACACCACCTCTAAAACAGCTTAGTAGTCTTCTTTTTGGGCAGGAAGAGATGCAGTCAGACACCCATAGTTCATTACGGGTCCACCCATAGTCCACTAGCTAAAGGCTGGGCAAGGTAGACACATTGGGGGTAATTCATAGAATATAGCGCACAAGTGGCGCACGCGGCTGGCGCACAGCGTGCGCATGCGAATCCCTGCGCCAGCCACGTGCGCTAAAATCCATTTCGGCGCACAGCGTATTCATGGATTCCAGCTACCAAAACCAGCCAGGGCGCACAGTGGCGCAGCGACCCTGCAGCAGCGCCAGTTACGCCCCCAAGAACGCCCCTCGTTCAGGGAAAAGCCATCAAAATCCCCAATCCAGAGCAAGTATCACTGGGGTGCGCAGGAAGTTTCACACGCAATTTCAGCAGGGTACGTGTATTACTGGGGTGCGTGGGAAGTTTCACACACGATTGGCCCTGTGCAAGCGGGGTATGTGTATTACTGGGGTGCGTGGGAAGTTTCACACACGATTTCAGCAGGGTACGTGTATTTCGGGGGGGCGGAAGGAAGTTACACATGCAATTTCAGCAGGGTACGTGTATTTCGGGGGTGCCGGGGAGTCCTACATGTGATTTGGCAGTGTGGGTCCTCCAAGGTGTTCCCTGTACACCCTCCACGGCCCCTGCAGGCAGCCCACACACAGGGGACTACCCTGCATCCCTGGTCATGTCCCGCAGGCAGCCCACCCAACATGGGCATGCCCCCCAGCAAAGGCACATGTCTCCTTGCACTACTGATCACCAACTCATGTCCCCTTGCACCCCCAGCATTGCGGGGCACCTGCCAGCAGGCCCCCACTCATGTCCCACTCATGTCCCCTTGCACCCCCAACGCCCAGCATTGCGGGGCACCTGCCCGCAGGCCCCCACTCATGTCCCCCTGTACTCCAACCCCCCAGCATTGTGGGGCACCTGCCAGCAGGCCCCCACTCATGTCCCACTCATGTCCCCCTGCACCCCACCCCCCAGCATTGCGGGGCACCTGCCAGCAGGCCCCCACTCATGTCCCACTCATGTCCCCCTCCACCCCCTAGCATTGCGGGGCACCTGCCAGCAGGCCCCCACTCATGTCCCACTCATGTCCCACTCATGTCCCCCTGCACCCCCACCACCCAGCATTGCGGGGCACCTGCCAGCAGGCCCTCACTCATGTCCCCCTGCACCCGCACCCCCCAGCATTGCGGGAAACCTGCCAGCAGGCCCCCACTCATGTCCCACTCATGTCCCCTTGCACCCCCCAGCATGGCGGGGCATCTGCCAGCAGGCCCCCACTCGTGTCCCACTCATGTCCCCCTGCACCCCCGCCCCTCAGCAGTGCGGGGCACCTGCCAGCAGGCCCCCACTCATGTCCCCTTGCACCCCCACTCCCCAGCATGGCGGGGCATCTGCCAGCAGGCCCCCACTCATGTCCCCCTGCACCCCCGCCCCCCAGCAGTGCGGGGCACTTGCCAGCAGGCCCCCACTCATGTCCCCCTGCACCCCTGCCCCCCAGCATTGCGGGGCACCTGCCCGCAGGCCCCCACTCATGTCCCACTCATGTCCCCCTGCACCCCCACCCCTCAGCATTGCGGTGCACCTGCCAGCAGGCCCCCACTCATGTCCCACTCATGTCCCCTGCACCCCCACCCCCCAGCATTGCGGGGCACCTGCCAGCAGGCCCCCACTCATGTCCCACTCATGTCCCCCTGCAGCCCCACCCCCCAGCATTGCAGGGCACCTGCCTGCAGGCCCCCACTCATGTCCCACCCATGTCCCCCTGAACCCCCACCCCCCCAGCAGTGCGGGGCACCTGCCAGCAGGCCACTACTCATGTCCCACTCATGTCCCCCTGCACCCCCACCCCCCAGCATTGCGGGGCACCTGCCAGCAGGCCCCCACTCATGTCCCACTCATGTCCCCCTGCACCTGCACCCCCACCCCCCAGAATTGCATTGCGGGGCACCTGCCAGCAGGCCCCCACTCATGTCCCCCTGCACCCCCACCCCCCAGCAGTGCGGGGCACCTGCCCGCAGGCCCTGACACATTTCCCCCAGCCAACACGTCATCACAATCTAGATCCCTGGCCCTTATGGGCAGCCTCCACATGCCAAACACCCACCCAAGTATTGCATCCACCCACTTAGAAATGCCAATTACATGATAAAACCCCAATGGAAAGTATGTAAATGAACACATGTCCCTCACATACACACAATGGGTGTAGTGAATGTCAAAACCCATATCATGATATGCATGAAACCAATGAGATGATACTACACACTGAAATTTGATGAAAAAAATGTATTAAAAGCAACATAAATGGAATTAAAAATAAACAAACGACAATGGGAATTAAAAACCAAAAGCAGCATGTCCGTAAAATAATGAAAAACAACAAATCATAATCCAAAGGAAAGGTGTCCAAAGACACAGTTCAAAAAAGTAAATCCAAGGGAAAAACAAATCCGAAAACCATTGCTCCATGGGTAAATCCAAAAGAAAAACTATAATCCAACAGTCAACTATATACAGATAAACAATCCAGGGTCCATGATCCCAACTGAAGAAATGAAACCTATCTAAAAATACTACCTAATAAAAAAACTATATACAAAAATGTGGTCCATTGTCCAAAAGGTCCAAAATAAATAAAAAAGCAAAGGCTAACTACATAACTATTTACAAGGGCAGCAGGCTAGTACGACGGCTCACTGGTTGTTGTCATGGGCCAGGTCATCATCGAACTCCTGTTCAATGGCTTGGAGGCGGGCATGTTCCCTGGCCCCGAGGTCTCACAGGGATAATGCAGTGTCCAGCTCCAACTTCCTACGAATACCCTCGAGGCACTAAACCCGCCTCAGCGCCCTCCGCGTGGAGCTCTCCACCCTGACCATTGTGAGCCGTTCCTCCTCTGCCCGCTGCCGCTCCGCACCTATCTGCTGGCCCAACCGTTCCACACAGAAGACACTCCCATTCCAGGGTTCTCCTGACCTCCGGCCGATGCCTGCCCCCCTGATGTTGATGGCCCCGAGCCATGATGCCTCCCACGTCGAGCCTGTCGCTGCCTCCGACGCAACTGCCTGTGCCAGCACAACGGCATCCAGGCTGATGGAATCCACCGACCCTGTCGTGCACGTGCCCTGCCCGATGATGCCGTCACATCCTCCATCTGCTGGGGTCCAGTCGCTGGTGTGTCCACGCCTGCTGGACCTCCAACTCGCGACTGTGGCAGGGATGGGATCCCCACCGAGTTGGCTGCGTTGGTCGGGGCAGGTCAACAGGGGGCCCTGGTGGCATCTGGGCCAGAAGACGGCATGGAGAATGACTGGCGCATAGCCGCCACAGAGGAGGAGAGGGTCACCAGAGTGGCCGACACATGTACGAAACCCCCGACCACGGCCGCTCCCAACTGGGCCACGTTGGCACGGTGCTCTTCGTGATGACTTGCGTGCTCCCCCCGGGAAGCACGCACGTCATCACGAATGACACCCATGCGCAACGCGACACCAATCAGGACCTTCTCCATACGGCCAGGGGTCGCCTCGTCCGCAGGTGGAGGGGAGTCAGATGACATGACATCCCCCCTACCTGCGGACGGGCCTGGGATGGGGCATCCCTGCTGGTGCATGATGGTGCAGTCACAGTGTCAGGGACAGTGACATGCACAAACCCCTCCAATGCGACCTGTGCTGCCTCCTGCCCCTGGACTGCACCACTTGCACCAGCAGGGATGCCCCCACCAGGCCCCATGTGCGGCTCAGTAGTGGCCTCCTCCTCCTCTGTGGAAACCACCAACCTGGATGGCTCCACCCGTCTTCCGCCATTGCAAGCCCCTGTGGGGGCTCACCCACCCCTTCCGCTGCAGCCGTGGGGGCATCCCCGCCGCTTTGCTCCACAGCGCCGTCTCCGCCCTCTTCTTCACTTTGCGCTGTGTAAAGGGAGACATAGAACACAAGCATCAGGGTACTGTACAATGGTCCCCTAGACAGGAAGCAATAGCAGATGAGTGGCACTGTCAAAGATCACTTCCATCATGTCCCTCCACAACACATGGGTCAGTGCAGGCAAAACACATGCAGTAACAGGCATGGCGCATGCTATGGACATTAGCAAACATGTCCAAGGGACTCTTGAAACATACAATGTTGTTCTTGAACTCACATGCATCATGGGTCATGCCTATCACATGCACACACTTCACCGTACTTTCATCCATCTGGACTCGTACACCCCAGACACAGCGGATGCAAGGATAACTAGGCTGCATCAGTAATTCTGAACATTGTCACAGACATGTGTCATGCATCCATGGCATTCACAAGTCACAGACACGCAGGTCAGACACACAGACATAGACACCATACATGTACATGGCATCAGCACCCATTCCTCACCCCCACCCATGTCCAGGAACAGAGACTGGCATGCTCTCATGTGTCCATTCCGCATAGGGCTCCCCATGTTGCATTTAAACACATACACCAACCGTGTGCTTCACACATTACTGGTCTCACATGCATGACCATGATGTCCCTGCACACACACACGCGTACATGGCCTATGTCACACATACAGGCAAGTATCAGACAACCAGCACACTGCAACATGCCCTGTCTCACACAGCAATGCTTGGCCACTTACCGCTCGACTCCAGATGGGTCTGCCTCTCAAGGATCTGGGCATGGAGCGCTGGGCGTACGCATTCCAGGACCCTCAGCTGGATGGTACTCATGCTGCCCCGGCCCCTCTCCATGAGGCGCTGGGCCTTTATGAGGGTCCTGGACTTCAAGTCCTCCCAGCGCTTCTTGACTTGCTTGATGTTGCGGGTTGCCACCCGCTCCGTGTTGATGGCAACCACAAAGTCGTCCCAGATCCTGTCCCATCCTTCCTTGTCGGCGCGTGATGATCTGAAGAGGGCATCATAATGCCCCAGGACAAGCTCCACCAGGACACCAACTTCCTTCTGACTGAAGCTGGTGGCTCTCTGCCCCTCTGGCTGGGGGTCGCCAGTGGTCTCAGATGGTGTTTGCCCTGACATGGCGACCCCTGAGGCAGGCATGGGTGGGCAACTGGGTCCTGGGGCTGGGCTGTGGAGAGATGGTATCCCAGTCGGGAGTGTACTGTTCCAGCAGGGGTGGACACAGCAACTGGACCCCTGCAGATGGCTGATGCAGGCACCAAATGGCAGGGCACGAGGGCAGCAGGCAGTCAGGCAGGCAGCAGCAGATGACAGGTGGGAGCGTGCTCGGGGCTCTGGGGGCAGTGATTCAGCCTTTTGGGCCGGAGCGTGGTCTTCCGTGTGTTTTCACGTGGCCAGCTTAATACGGAGTGATTTGGCACGTGAAAAAATTGCACATCAGCGTGTAATTCGAGGAAAGGCCCTTAGCGCGTAAGCGCGTCTGCACGCATACGCGATTTCATTGGACCAAAGGCCCTTCAAGCGTAAGCGCCTCTGTGACGTGACGCGCGCAGGCGTGCACGGGCATTTCAGCGCATGTGAAAAACTGCATGTCCGCGTGGGAATGCGTGTAATCCGAGTAAAGGGCCCATGCGCGAAAGTGACTTGACGCGCGTGGGCGCTTCCCTCAGCACGGGTAAAAGGTGAGCGGGGGCAGCAGTTCGCTGTACGTGCCTTTCGTGGAGACCGACGTGTGTTGCTGCTTCCTGTTTCGCGCGCCATCACAACTTCACAGCTATCAAGGACGTATCTCTTCTTTTGGCGGGGGTATTGGCTACGTGTGTTTTTCTGCATCGCGCTAGTCAGACGGTGAGTCGCACACGCTATTTTTTCCACTGCGGGTGCCCCTGTGTATCGCACCCATTTTCGAGGTCATAGTAGCCTACGTGTCCCACGCGTACGCGTTATTCGTGTTACTGGATGCCACCGCGTACTGCGGAAGGTTGATTCCACGCACTTAGGCTGCAGGGTTGCGTGCACCGTTTTACTGCAGTTTTGGGGAGCCTGAGCATTGCGTGACCCGTCACTACATCACCGGGGTCACATACAGCCTTGCAGGTGCAGTGGGGCTGTTAACATCTTGCTTCCCACCCCCTTCACCCCAATTGCCCAGGTCAATTATGGTGTACACCTCCCATTGGCACTACTCCATCTGTGCCATGGTTGGGAGGACACCAAAGGTGAGGGGCGCCTCAGCTGGGTGTACTCCTCGTGGCGGGCGTGGTTGGGGACGTGGCCGTGGTGACCAGGGAGTAGGGGGACTCCAGGGTGTCCAGAGCAGCCACAGAGGGGGAAGAGGCAGGGGTGCGCCACTTGAGCACAATGTTGTGCCATGTGTTGGTGCAGTCATGCCACCACTCCCTGTGGTTCCGGGGGATGCAGCTTCTGCATCTGGCACTGACGCCCATGTGACCCGGCAGTCCGTTCCATCGACTGCCACGGACCCAAGGGCAGTGGCAGCTGCAGGTGCAGCTGTGGACACAGCCACCCAGGCCCAGGGTCTGCCAGCGCAGGCTGCGTTGGCACTTAAGGAGCCCTTGGTAGATTTCCAACAGGCCAGGAGGGAAACCATAGGGGCACGCAGGGCTGCTCTGACCAAGACACGTGTCCCTGGGGCAGTTATGTCATCTGCTGCCCCGAACAGCCGGGTATTGGCAAGTGCAGGGGCAGATGCACCCAACAACACCCCGGTTGTGAGTCTGCCAACCAGGACCGTTGCGGTCAATGACCCTGCCACAGCGGATGTTGCTGTGCAGGGTCCATTAGAGGGCACCCTGATGCCACTGACACAAGTCAGGCCTTTGGTCGTCCCTCCACCTGCCACTACCTTGGCTCAATCCACCGAACCCACTGGCCATACTGGTCAGGGCGGCATTATCCAGCCAGTGTCTGCGCCACAGTCCAAGAGGAGGAAGGTTGCACCTGCAGCACAGGCTGGGACCCCACACACAGCCACAACCTCCTGCACGTCGAGGAAGAAGCCTTTCTGCAAGCAGGAACTTGACTTCCTCGTGGACTACGTGCGGGGCCACAGCCGTGACATGGTAGTGGGTGCCAATAGTCAGACTACGGCTGCCCACCATGACACCCACTGGAAGCATGTTGCGGAACATGTCAGTTCATGCGGCCATGAGGTGCGCACGGCGCAAGAGTGCAAAAAGCGTTGGAATGACCTCAAACGCAGCACTAAGGCTAAGCGTGCCTCAAATTACAACTTAACTCTGGTGACTGGCGGTGGGCCTGCACCAGAGGAGGAAGAGCTCACTCCGCATGAGTCACTTGTTGCGGAGTTCATACCACATGAATTGGTCGAAGGAGTGGGAGAGATGCTGGACTTTGATGCCCAGTCCAGTGAGTGTTGATGCGTGTTTGTTGAGGACGTGTGCGTTTTACTTGTGGGATGTGTTGTGCATGATTGCCACTACATGTGTCGTGTACATGGTTCTGATGTGTAAGTAATGCAATGCTTCCGTGATGCATGTCTGCTCTGCTGGATGCTGGAAATGTGGAGCAGACGGGGACTGTCCGCATCACCACTATTGCACCCTACTCACATGCTGGTTACAAGTATACCCCTCCGGTCCATGTTCCATCTCACTGGCCCTTCTGCATGTGGTGTGGGGTGACCTTCCTCTCAGCCCAGGCACAATGTCATTGCATGACTGACGTGCATGTGTCCTCTGCCTGCATGCGGGTACTCCATGTAGGCATGATCCCTTGCCCCTCCTCCGCCACTCTGCCCCCCAGTTCCACCTTTGCACTGGTCTGCTTCAATCTTGCCATTGTGTACTTTCCTGTTCATGCATCCTGTGTACATGCTAACTTCCAGCGTACAATCTGCCAGACATATGCTGTGTGGTACAGCCTTAGTACTTGATGCAGGGTATCTCACTAGTACTGTGCATAGGTCAGATGTCCCGCAGGGACATGAGTGCCCATTCATGCTCCATGTGCATTGCATGCATGCCCCTATGTGTCCTTGACTGGATGATCACTGTAATACAAGTCCTGGGTGACATACATTGCATGGCATCTCATCAGCCTTCCCATGTCAACTGTGGCTCAGTACTGCGTTGCACACGTTTAGGGTCTGACAATCTGTGTGGGTCACAGGCCTCAGCCTGTTTAATGGCCAATGACTCTGTCCGACTGTTGTAGTGTCATCTTCACACGTGGGTGACCTACAGAGTTTTCATCATGTGTCCTGCTTACTGTCCCATCATCATTTGCAGTGTTGTCACTTGAATCACATTAAGCTGTTGATGCCAGTCAACACTGCCTGTCAATACACAGGTCTATGGTCAGCCTTTTGATACCATGCTAGGCATCCCTGCTTTTGTACTTGGGTGGAGGGGTGCTTTGCTTATAGATATGCTACCCATTGAATGCACAGTGCACGTGATGCCTGAATTTGACCTTGCACTGCCTTCACATTTCCTGACACACACCATGGAGTCCTTGTACATGTAGGTAGTGAGTGACATACACATTTTCTACACTGCATAGACCCACTTCCATGCAAACTGCCACCTTTCAACAGGTCTGATCAAAGAAGCAATTCAAAATTGACCCAGCATGCATGCCAGGTTCTATGTTGTGTGTCACATGTCTACCTGATGTGTTTGTTGTCGGTGTGTGTGTGTCGTGTGCTTCTGACATGTGTAGTGACCTTTTTTCTCTCTATGTTTCAGGTGATGACGCAATGGAGGCGGAGGATGGTGTTGTCATGCCAGACACAGGGTTTTTACCACTACATCAACCCGGCACAAGTGGGGGTCGTGTGGTGGTAGGCCACGAAAACCCCCAAGTGCTACAGTCCATCTTGTCTCTGGCTGCCTATGAGTCCAGCCCTGATGACGACTCTGACGTCCATGTCGAGTTGGATGAGCATCAAGTCCATGTGTCAGGGGTGAGTGATTCTGATGTGGACACTCCTCTGTCCGCGACACCTGCACTGAGGGATCAGACAGTCTTGGTACCTCCGCCAGTGGTTGATCGGGACGCAGGGTCACCCTCCACACCAGTCACTGATGTGCCTGGGACATGACGTCGACGGGGGCACGTAGTCGTGCAGCAGCGGGCGGTGCCAACACAGCGAGGACACCCAGTCCTTGGGTCCCGCAGGGGTCAAGCCCAGCAACGCGGTCACCGCGCGCAACCGCAGTATACTGAGTGGGAGCAAGACATGACTGCCAATTCAGAACGGCAGGGGGCAGCATTGGAGAACATCGCTGAGAGCATGGAGCGTGTGGCCCGATCTGTGCTCCCCCCCTGCTAGGCAGGTGCTTCTCCAGCATCATGCGGCACGGTCCAGGGCCTGCTCGCTCAGGCTGGGCATGGCGGCCTCAGACAGGGCACGCCAGGCTGAAATGTCGTCTCTGCATAAAGCAATTGCTGCTCACGCAGAGGCGCACATGGATGCCCTGAGGGAGGAGTATGCTTCCCTCAAATCCACTCGGGGTGTCCTTATGATGTCCCAGAGGCAGCGGGCAGAGGAGAGGTTTGCACAGCTTGAGCGTACCATCTCGGCTGAGCTACAGGCTTGCCGGGAGGTGCAGCGGTTGCCCAGCCAGGCCTTGCAGGAGAAACTCCGTGTTACACGTGCTACCTTTCAAGAGGAAGCACGTGTATCACGTGAGGTTCTGCATGCAGACCTACGTCACATCGCCACAAAGAACGAGGCTCACCCGTCCGGCAGACTTGCTGCTGTCGAGGTGCAGCCTGCGGCTAGGCGTGGCCAGGATATTGTGCCACGTCCTCCTTTCCAGGATGAGCCAGACTCGGACGACCATCTATCTCCCACATAGGTCGGGCTGTGCAGGCGTTGAGCCCATGGAGGTTTTTTTTTGGCTCAGCATCATCGCATGTGGGTGTTGAGCAGCACCCTCTACCTCCCCCCTCCTGGGTGCCTCCCCTCCCTCCTGGGTCGTATGTGGCCATTTTTTATTTTTCTTTTAGTTTAGTTAGTTAAGTTTCTGTTTGATAGTTAGTTTAACTAGGTAATGTAGGTTTTTCATAGTTAGTGTAATTAGTTAATATAGTTTAAAATTGCTGGTCTATTGTGCTTTCATATGACGGTGCTGTGCTTTGTGGCTTTTGAAAGCATCCACTATCTGTTCCAGCTGGGCCCTTCAGGCTTGTCTTGTGTATGTGTTTGCTGCTTGGGGTCCTTGACTCACATATGCCACTCCTGCCTCCCTTATCCATGGGCTCGCAAGGATGGTTCGGTGTGACAGCCTATTACACAAGGGCTTTGGACTGTCATATCTGTGGCATGTCTGGTGTTGTGTAACTTGTGTTAACACCCCTAGTGGGGATGATTGCGGTGTTATTGACCACTTTTCTGCTTTTGCTAGATGGGGTGTTTCATGATTAATGTGCACATTCATTGCTATGCATTGTGTAGTATGTTTCTTATCTTTACTGTACACATGCTTGTTGCAATTCATGCCGTAGATAGTGTGTTCCACACTTTGGATGTGAAAGACGGACTGATGGTGTGATTTCTGATGTGCGTCTCTGACATGGTCCAGTAATGAGATGCCTGAAGAGACACACACAGATGACTTTAAAGCATTAATCATGTGTTTCATGCTCTTTCTGCAGGGGGATGAGCCTCCAGACCACCTTTGCCAGCAGACATGGCCCATTGGACGTCTGGACACGTTTGTTAGTGCCCACATGCACATGTGTGCGCAAGCAGAGGCACAGAGATTGCAGACATACATCCTAGAACTGCTGATGTGTTCCACGGAACTCCAGGCAAGGTGAGCAGCACAGGGGGGCCACAACACAGCAAAGCTTCCACCAGGCCAGTTGCACATGCAGGCTTAGTAGCAGCACTGAGGGTGAGCTTGGTGTTGAAGCACACAATACAGCTCAGATGTGTTGGTGGACTGATGGCTGTTGATTGTAAGGTTGTCTGGGGCCACTGCAGGGGCAGTGGCACATACCCTCCGGTACACCAAGGTCCATTGAGGCACTTGTATCACCCATGTAGCCTTCCGAGACATGAAAAGGAGCAGCTCACAGGGACATACAGCAAGGGACATACTTGGGTGCAGTGCATTTCATTTCCATGTACATTTTGAAACATGCACTGCCTACTTTGTTTCGGTCATGGTGGAACACGACTTGTTCTGAAGTCATGCCTTGCTATATGGGTCTGTCTGCTTACCCAGGGAACATTGCATGTTGTGTGAATTGTGACACATTGGTGTTCCATTTGCCACGCACCCACCGGCGGCTGACTTACTGCATTGACTGTGTATGACCCATCACAGGGGTAATGTTACATATGGGTACGAAGCATCCACACCAGATTGTCTGTTTGTAGAGTAGTTTGTTGCTATGGGGCACATTTGGTGGTGTGTTTTTGTGTTATGGGCACGCACAGATTATTAACTGTGGCTCTCTTTGCAGCATTGAAGTGCTCCTGTAATTGGACCTGAGAGTGCGCAGGCAGGAGGCCGCACTCACAACCAGAGCTAAGTGTCTTGTTGTTTTTCTTTCAAACTGCTCTGCATAGGCTTGCTGGGGGGTGTACTAATGCATGGATGAATGTGTAATTCAATTTGGTATGTTTTTTTTCCCCTAATCACCCGGAGTCCTATCCAATTCTAAACCCTGTACCCTCTACCCGGTGTTCCTGCTTCCCGTACCTATCCAACCAACGTTCCCTAACCCTCTTTCCCCGCTGGGGTTGCGGATGCCTGTGTAAGCCCCAAGCTTGCAGGCGCCGAAACCCTAGAGGGGGTGGTTGGTTCGTGCCACTCCTAAGCCTGGACTCAGGAAGGCCCTGACAATGATGTACAAGTTTGTTCGGATTGTGTATGTGTTCATGCAGGTAGTACATTTTCGTGCATTCCCTACTTTCACGTGTCATTCCTCCTCCCCTCTCCTGCCACTCATTCCAGTTATCCAGTGTGCCAACGCCTGTCCCGACTGCATATCCCTGACCCACCTTCCCCACCAGGGTCTCAGAGGCCTGTGCGAGTTTGACCTTGCAGGCACCCGGGCCATGGTAGGGGTGGTTGGTTCGTGCCACTCCTGCGCCTGTACACGGGAGCTGTGACAGTACACATCCGTTCGTGGTGCATCAATCTATGTTATGTACCACACATGGTTCACATCCTGTTGTGACATTGTTTTACCGTGCTACCTTGGTTGTTACATCATTGTGGTTGTACTTGGCCTTTGTGAGGTACTGCTACTTCAAGTCATCTACTGGAGGCTGTTCTGGTTCATTTTTCTGCCTTGGATTTTGTGTTTTTGCAAATGAAGGTGGACTCTGAGGGTGCAGGCACCTTTTTACACACAAGGTGGGAGATGGTGCCGAAGGGGAAGGGTGATCCTGTGGCCAGGTGAAATTGAGGGTTGAAGGCTCCATGACCCAGGTGCAGTTGTTCAGTGGGTCATGGTGATTTGTGAGGGAGGGGCAGGTGTTTTGTTGTTGATAGTTGCCTTGCCCTGCAGTGTGATGGGAACACTGACATTGTAATTGTGGTATCCTATGTACATGATGTGTTCTGCTGATCAATGCCTGTTCATGTGTTGTGTTTACCTTTCAGGTGTGAGGGGATAGTTGTGGTTTGACATTCTGGGGTGTACACATGGTGAATGTTCACATGTGATGTGTAGAGGACACTGATGGTCACTTGATTGCACATGCATATGTTGAGTGCATGTCCTTACTGACCCACACTCTCGCACTATGATGCACTACATGTACAACCACCCTTGTATATCCACGTGTACACTCTGTTTGCCTTCTGGTGCCCACTGTGTCCCTGCAGCACATGTTCTGTGACCAATTATGGATCCTGTACATGCCTAATTTGCTTTTTGTTGTGGTTTGTAGTTTAGATGTGATGCTCAGGGTGTGCATCGCACACAATAGCTGTTCACTGTGCTGTGCGCTGAGCAGTGTGTTGCAGGAGTTGGACACAGCACACAGAAGCTGCAGTGTTGATTTTGCAATGCACAATGTGCATGTAGACAGGCATTCATTGTTATGTTACGGCTACAACTTTTGTAATGCATTTGGGAATTACTTATTTTGGGAGGGAGGTTGTTGGTCAGTCATTTCATCTGATTCCATGTCAGGCATCATTGTCTGATGCCAATGTACATTTTTAACATGGCAATGTGTACCTTATTGGTACTGTGTTGGTGTATGGCTATTGCTTGCCATGTCATTTTGTGGTTTGGGAGGGTTTGAGTGACATAACAGTGATGATCATGGCCTGTTTTGCAGGTGTATGTGATTCACACCTTGCATGTCAGGGTCAGCCGCTTCTCGAAGCAACAAGCTGGGGGTAGATCTCTCTCCGCAGCAGGGGCCTCCCTCTGGAACAGCCTTCCTGCCTCCCTGGAACTTGAGGAGAACCATCTCCGGTTCCGGAAGCACCTCAAAACCTTCCTCTTTGCTTCTGCTTTCTCTCTCCCTCTCCCTTGCTAAATTCTTCACTGAAACTGCACTGAATCTGCAACTGGGCCACTCTCACCAACCTCGGTCCCTGGCCCAGCCACTCTCCACTTGCATGCCTCCCTGGCAACCCCTGCACTTCTGGACTGTCTATCCCTAAAGCGCCCCCTTCCCAGCACTTGTCTGCACTTACCTTTGCAGTTGCCACCAGCCGGCCTATTTATTTGTTTTTTATTCTACTTACCCTGTACTGCACTCCCCCCCGCCTCCTCTTCCCCTTGCACTTTTCCCTTCCCCCTACCCCTGCACTTGCGCAATCTAAATGACACCTGGCCTAGTAGGATCATTGTCTGTCTTCCCTTGTTCCCCCCCTCCCTGCCTCGTTGCACCTTGAAACACTTGTGTATAGGCACGTTACAAATGCCATATCATGTCATGTCATATGTGTGCCTTTTGGTCACACAGGATAGCTTGTGTTTAAGTAGCTAGGGATGCAGACAATGTGGCACTTCCATGGCAACAATCTCAGGGTGGTAAGGTTGTGACAGTTGACTCTCTTTGTCATCATCGATTGTCACCTGGTATGTGCCAGGGCTGTGTGCACTCCGCAGGGGTGGGAGTTTAGGTGAAAAATGTGGCCACAAGCTGGGTCCGGGCTTCCTCACCACGTGCCCTGTCCCCTCCCATGGGCAGCACCTGTGCCTGTGGTTGGGGATGTGGGGGCACCACCATGTCCACCGGTATGCCATGCCGTGTTGCAACATTGTGCAGGACACATGCTGCCACAATGATCCTGCACACTACTGGGGGGTGCATAGAGTAGCTGCCCGCCAGAGCGGTCAAGGGAGCGGAAACGTGACTTGAGCACTCCGAATGTGGCCCTGGTTGCAATATGGGCAGCGTTGTATCTTACCTGGGGTGGTGTGGTGGGGTTCCGGATTGGCGTCATCATGTGGTTGCTCAGAGGGTAGGCACTGTCCCCTGGGGAGGTGTAAATGGTTGTGATTATTGGGGTTTGTGTATTTGTGTGTGTGTGTGTGACATGCATGCATGTGCAAGGGCATTTGTACTCACCTAGGAGCCATGTGTCGCCATGCTGCCCAGCTTCCAGGGCCCGGCTCAGGGCGGATATTCTGTATATGAAACTGTCATGGGTGGAGCCAGGGTAGTTTGCATAGACAGAGGTGATGATTCCCTTTGCATCGCATACCACCTGTACATTGATGGAATGCCAGTGCTTGCGGTTTCGGTAGATGTACTCAGTGGCCCTAGGTGGACGTAGGGCCACATGGGTGCAATCTATGGTACCGAGCACTTTGGGGAAGTGTGCCACCCTGTAAAAATCCAGGACAACGGCCTGCCTTTCTGCAGGTGTTCTGGGCATGTATATGTGCCTGCGGATTGAGGGGCGCGCTGTCATGATTGCCAGTACCTGGTGTAGGCAGCGTGACTGCGTGGCCTGATAGACCCCCCCCCCCACTATGGCAGTAGTCCGCTGAAATGACCAAGTGGCCTAGAAATGTAGGACATTGAGCACCTTCTCCAAGGGGCTCAATGCTTGGGAGCAAAGGGTGGGGGATGTAAGGTCATCTTCCCACTCCCTGACCAGGTCTAGGATATGGGGTGGAAACCTATACCTGCCGTAGACCTGGTCGTCAGTCATCCCAAAAAGGCTTGTCCGTGGTGCGAAAATGCGTGCCCTGGCTATTTTCCTCCTCCTGTGGTGTCCCACGATCAGTGCTGCGACAAATGGGGCATTCATCGTAGCTGTATGTTGTTTGCGCGCACTTTTATACTGTGCGTGGGGTCGCTTCCGCCTGCCTTCGTGTGGCAGATGCTTTGACGCCTGTGTGCGTCTTTTGCCGTGTGCAGGTTTCCTGTATTCGAATCCATGAATATGGGTTGTTCGCGTGCGTGTGGGCGTTCCGTGTAGTTCCCTGCAGTACTTCCCCAGTTACGCCTTCTTTTTCACACGTTATTCCCCATTCCGCGTGTTCCGCCCACTGTTCCGCCCACTTTGGTTGTGTGCGCTGCGCTATGTGCGCTTTTGCTGTGTGCGTAGAACACGCCGTTTGGTGGAGTGTGTGCCCGCGTGCGCCATGCAAGGATTTGGCGCACGGACAGCGGGAAACACACGCAGCGTCTTCCTTGAATCGCACGTGTGCACGTGCGCTGGGTTTCTCACGCTTGCGCCACCTTGCGTCTGCTTGCGCTGGGATTTTCGGCGCACATTTGCTCCATGAATCGACCCCATTGTTTCTTGTCCATTGTTTAATGCCTTCTACAGGTGTTCCATCCTGAGCACAGACTACCCAATTGGAACCAAGAACAGGGGGTTTTACGATCTATCATAATTTAACCCGCTCCATCCAAGGATCCTAGTCTGTTCACAACCACTGTGATGAATCCTGAGTATTCATCCTTTCTCCCCAGGGGGAAGCCCCCTTGTGAAGCTAGGGAGGTGAGTCCGCTCCGCAACACCCTCCCTAAGCGTCAAGGCAAGTGGAATCTCACTGGGAGAGACTTCCCTTTTGGGGGTAACGACTCCCATTCCTCTGAGGAACCCCACACGAAACATTCCAACCATAGCTTTTCAAATACCTCCACTAAAGAAAGGTATGAAGAAACTGCTAACATGAGTTATTGCCATCAAGAAACTCAGATTTCTTATTTACAAGAAAAATCATCTACAACTGAGATCAAGGTCACATGTGGAGGAATAAAGAAGAAATAATGAACACAAAGAAAGGAATAAGAGACTCCTCCGTGGAAGTCCCACAGCTGTGTACTGAAGGAAAGGGGAGGAGACTGGATTGAGAGGAGAGACAAAGCCCACAAGTTAAAAACTTGCTCGTTGGTTTAAGTGAGGATTAGACGGGACATGCACCGTTCTGTGATTGAGAGGAGAGACGAAGCCGGCAAGTTACAAACTTACTCATCAGCTTATGCAAGGAAGACAATTGACATGCAGTGTCCTGTGATTGAGAGGCGTGACAAAGCCTACAGGTTACAAACCCGATTGTCGGCTTATGCGTGAATGACACTGGACATGCAGCATTCTGTGATTGAGAGGAGAGAAGACTCTTGCGAGTTACAATTTTGTTCATCGGCTTATGCGAGGACGAGACTGGACATGCAGTGTCCTATGATTGAGAGGAAGCAAACTGCTGTGTTAGACATGCAGAGTCTAGAAAGCAAAGGGAAGAGAGAAATCAAAGCTGACACAAGGCATCCTTAAGAGGATCAAGTAGTGGTGTGACCACAACAGAGCCATGGTGGACTAGCGGTCCCTCGAACGACACTGATACCACTCTGCTATATCTGACCGCAGAACCTACTGGGAGAGGAGATAACAGGGAATCTGCTTGTACAACGACATGAAGGAACAGAGGAATGACAAGAGGCCAATCTCTTAAACTAGAGAAAATGTCAAAGCCAAAATGCAAATCCGGTGCCGTTATTCCTGAACATGGCAGGTAAAGGGGAAAATGGGAGACCCGGGAGGGACACAGAAGAGTCATTATGGAAGGCTCATACTAGTACCTGTCAAGATAAAGCATTGGTATTGAGTGTAGTGAAAGAAAATCATTCCTCGAATGCTCATGCTCATCCCAGTTGAGATAAAGCATTATCATTGAATGTAAGTAATGAGGATTATTTTGGAAGAGTTCGTACTTGTCTCAGTCAAGGAGAAAGTCTTTACTTACCACAAAATAATAGAAGGAACAAACCCCAAGATTGGAATGTTCATAGTGAGACCCAAACAGACCAAGAAGGTATAATCAGAGAAGAGGGCTTTCATAGAAAGGAAAGCATGAACAGAAGGTGAAAACAGAGAACAAGGGCAAACGTCAAAGAGAAACCAGAAACTATGAGGCATGTATCAAGGGCCAGAGAAGCCCAGGAGAAAGTACAAAGTGTTGGATACAAATACATTAAACAAAGAGAAGAATAACTCCTAGTAAAATAAGTCCAGAAAAAGAACATGAAAGGCATACAGGTAGACAGTAATTATCTAAGAAAGAAGAACCAGGAATTGAACAATCCTGTAACAGAACTGTACAAACTGATCAAAACAATCACCAGGAACTATTTGGGGATAGTTTACTGAACTGATCATGGTAGAAACCCAGTCTTCAGAATAAGGGAGTCATTCTCGTGTTTTTGTTTGCACACCATGATTTAAGAGTAAATCACACTCAAGCAAAAGAAGGAACAGATGTTCTAGCTAACAATCGCTTATCAGTTTGTATCAACTTGTGTTTACAGTTTAACAGTATGGACACTGAGTTCATTGATACTGTAGCTTTAAGGTATCACACTTGCGTGCAGAGCTGCTCAGTGATTCCTGTATCTCTGAAACTCACCAGCTCTTGAGCTCCCGAATGCACATGCTGTGTCGCTGAAGGATTCCTCTGCTTCCATTGCTACCATCATGGTTAGGGGTCTTCAGCCTACCCCCAAGATGCTTCAACGTGGCTGTCATGACCTGAGCCAACGAGTACCAGTCTTCAGGATTACGGGATCAGACCAACTCGGCACTGCTTCCCGCTGCACACAGAGATAGGAGTTTCAAAACCAGTCTCAAGACACTTTGTCTTGGCACGCTCTGCTCCCAACAGTTCGCCACAACTCCTGCTGGTCTTCTCGTTCTGCTGCTCCTCACACAGTTCTCTCTGTTTTACCTGTTGCTCTCTCTCTCTTGCTGGGATGGTCTCTTTTTTAACACCTGCATCCCCTTGAGATGCTGCAGGTGTGGGGGCTGCAGGTGTGCATGCTTCATTAGCCCTGCCTGACCATAATTAAAGGGACATGCCTGACCCTCACAACTCCTTGCAAATATCTTCCTCATCCCAGTACCATAGTTGTGAAAGAGTGAAGTATTCATTACGCTTGGTTGCCTCTTCTTCATCCGAGTACTGTCAAGGGTCAATTGTGGGACAATAAGGGGAGCTGGCATACAATAGCCCACAAAGGTTGGGGGAAGGTCTGGGTTGGTTGTCACTAGAAAAAAAAAAGGTATACCATGCCCCTCCCAACTTAGTTTTAATTTTTTTCCCTCTTCTGGTGCATTGGACTGGTGGTATCCCATACCATTTTCTTGGTCCATGGGACAAGAATAACAATTTCCCATAACTGTCCTTGGAATAAAGGGTTCTTGGAATGGAAATGGGGAATATTGTGTCTCGCCTGGATATATCTCACTCCCAATCCTGAAGGACTGTCCACTCAGGTGATCCTGCCTCGCTTCTCCGCCACCAGTGTCATGATCCAAAAGCGATGGCTTTTCCCTGGCCACATGCACAGAGGATCCCAGGGGAGTAGAAGTGAGAATACCTTCCAGTTTCGCACACTCAATGGGCCTGTATGCATCATGTAAGCAACAGCTTATTTTATCATCCATTCCCTCCTCATTAGAGTGGAGGTCGTTTCCCCACATGTTTTAATCTGCCTTTTTCATGTGGATCCAGAAAATCCATGCCACCCCTAATGCATTGTGAACACTATTGTTTTTTTTTCTTACTTGTGTGGCTTTGCTTTCCCTAAACATAACGCCCTCTCCCCCTCAACTTCATGGAAAGGTTGTCCTTTGACTGTCATGAATCACCGAATTCGCCCTTTTTGGACTTCATGGTCCAAGATGCACCGCGGCATGAATTCAGTGATCCTTCCAACATGGCCGACGGGCCTGAAACACTGCGCTCTAGCCTTTGCGTGCAATGTTCGACTTCCTAGAAAACAGACATGCCCCCGCGGCTCTGCGCGTCTCGACGCAACTGCTTGGAGTTGCTAGACGTGTGTTTCGAGTCTGCTTCCCATGCTATCTCCAGTTCCTTACCTTTCCTTTTTTCTTTTGTTTCCTGGAATCCCGTCCGATTCTTTCCTTACCCGCTAGCCGTATCCTCTTTCCGGATTCGTCTTGTGCTCGGTCCTGAGGTGTCCCGGACGGTTCATAGTGATAATACCGAATCAAAAAATCTCGAAAACAAAAATCTCGAATACAAAAGGCCGAAAAAAAAAATGTCGAATTTTTTTTTCAATGTGTTTTTTTCCAAAATGGGGGGGTTCCCCCCCAAGCCCCCTTTTTTTCATTTTTTTTTATTTTACCCCTTTTTTTTACTTACCTGACCCCAAAAACATATATAAATAAATAAATAAAAAATTCAATATTTTTTTTTTCGAGATTTTTGTTTCAGGCTTTTTGTCATTCGAGATTTTGTTTTCGAGATTTTGACTGACCACCGTCCCGGACACTCTCCGAGCATGGGACTCTTACCTCCTTCCTTGATTCACGACTACATTCCTGGATACTGAATGCCATCCGGCTAAGGACAGCCGGCTACCTCACGCTGGAACCCGAAGACTCACGCTCTGGCCTGTACAGGTCTCAGAAAGTGAGAAAAAAGGAAGTCGCACCCAAGAAGGTCACAAGCAAGGAAAAACAGGTGAGAAAGAGAGAAACTTGTGACAGATGGAGACGCCTCAAACCTGATACAGAAACAGATATGGAAGCCACAGTTCAAGATCTCATGAGAGGTATGCAAGAATTAACCACATAGGTTCAAAACCTCAAGGCTGAGAATGCAGCATCAAAAGAGCTTGTCTTGTCCCGAGATTCTGCGGTCAAAGAAAGCACCATGGTAGGGGGGGTCGTGGACAAGTATGATGGATCTTCCAAGTCCCTGCGTTCCTTCCTTGATTCCTGCCTAGTACATTTCACCTTCAAACCCTAGTATTTTCTCACGCCACGAGCAAAAGTCGGATTCATGATATCTCACCTCACAGGCAATGCCTTAACCTGGGTGACACCCTTAGTCAATTTGGGAGACCCGCTCTTGGATAATTACGATGACTTTGTGGAAGCCCTTAAGGCCATGTTTGACCGACCAGAACTTGTCTACAGTGCACAAGAAAGACTTCTCGAATTCCAGCAAGGGAGTCAGGATATGCTCACTTGTGTGACTCGCTTCAAACAGCTAGCTAAAGTAGCCGATTGCTCTCAAGAAACCAGTTTCACTCTCTTCCAAAGAGATTTAAATGATGAGATAAAGGATGAACTAGCCAGAGTAGCTCGTCCGAGTTCCTTCCAGGCTCTCATGGACCTTGCCCTAGAGATAGATTTCCGGATCCAGGAGAGAAAGGCAGAGAAAAGGAAGACTAAGACAACATCCCCAAAAGCAACCGCAGATTATCCTTGTCCAAAAGAAGCATGCACACCACGTGCCTCAGATCGAGAACCTATGCAATTGGGTGCCTTCCGTGGGCCAATTTCTCCACAAGAAAGGATCCGTCGGATTAATACCAGACTTTGCATGTACTGTGCCTCTGATAAACATCTTGTGAGAGAATGCCCTATAGCACCACCCTGGCGTTCGGGAAACGCCAGCTCCCGATCCTAAGCGGAGCACAGCTTCGAGAGAAAGATGCCTGCTCCACATCCATTCCTTCCTTGAACACTCCAGGACAGAACACTTTAGTGATTCTTCAGACATTCTTGTCACCTACCAAAAAAGAATCTTACCCCATCCTGGCACTAGTGGACTGCGGTGCCATGGGTATTTTCATAGATCGCGACTGGGCTGTCAGTCACCACATTCCTCGAGAACCCAAAGAGGTAATACAACCCGTCGAAGGTATTGACGGTAGACCATTGTCTTCTGGACCCATTACTCATCAAACCAAGGAATTACTACTATCGATAAACAACCATCAGGAAAAGCTCTAATTTGACATCATAAAGGCTGCTCATTACCCCATGATTCTAGGCATGCCCTGGCTTCAGAAGCACAATCCTTACATCAACTGGGCATCAGGATCCCTGTTTCTAGGTTCTGAATTTTGCATGTCCCACTGTTTGTCTCAAGACACATTACAAGACCCTCCAGTGACCTCCCAGAACCACAAGCAATCATCCTTAAGTGTATCCAACATTAGCCAAGTACCTGAGATCTATCAAACGTACTTAGATGTGTTTTCAACAGCCATTGTTCAAGCTCTTCCACCCCATAGGCCAGAGGATTGTGCCATTGACACAGATGCTTCAGCGGTGATTCAATTCGGGAGGATGTTCATATTATCGGAACACGAAAAGAGGGCTCTACGAGAATACCTGATACCAAGCTGGCAAATGGTACTGTCCGGCCTTCAAAATCTCCAGCCGGTGCTTCCCTATTCTTCCTTCCTAAGAAAGGCACTAAAGAACCTCGGCCTTGTTTGGATTACTGTGGTCTCAACCAATGTACCCTCAAAGACCGCTATTCACTACCACTTATTTCTGACATTCTGAAGGCAGTACGAGGTGCTGTCATATTCAATAAACTTGATCTTATGGGTGCTTACCATCTCATCCGAATAAGGGAAGGCGATGAATGGAAAATGGCCTTCAGAACTCACTTTGGCCACTTTGAGTATCTGGTAATGCCCTTGGATCTCACCAACGCCCCAGCGGTTTTTTCATGGATAGAGTTTTCTCTGATATGCTGTTCCTTTTCGTCATTGTTTACCTGGATGATATACTGATTTACCCCAATGACCCCCAGATCCATCAAGAACATGTAAAGGCAGTCTTACAACGTTTATGAGGACACAAACTCCTGGCCAAGCCAGAAAAATGTCTATTTCATGTCCCAACCGTTCATTATCTTGGATTTGGGCTTAGCTCCAAAGGAATCGGAATGGATCCTTCCAAGGTCGAAGCCATTCTTTCTTGGCCAGAACCCACCACTGAAACAGATTCAATCCTTCCTGGGACTTGCACATTTTTACAGAAAATTCATTCCTGCATTTTCTGACATAGTGCATCCCATTGTAACACTCTTAAAGAAGATACTCCATTTAAATGGTCTACTGCTCAAGAGACGGCTTTTCAGCAACTGAACCAAGAATTTACTCAAGTCCCAATCCTGGTCCAGCCTGACATAGACCAGCCTTTTTTGGTGGAAACAGACTCTTCAGACTACGCCATTGGTGCGGTCTTAAAGCAAGAATTCAAAGACAAAATGGAACATCCTATTGCATATCTATCCCGCACTTTGACTCCCAGTGAGATTCACTATTCCGTCCTGGAGAAGGAGATACTTGCATTCCGACAAGCCTTCACCGACTGGCGCCACCTACTCTTGGGTGCTAAACACCTAGTGCAGGTACGACCAAATCATCAAAACTTGCAAGTCCTACAGTCCCTGGAATGCAGAAACAGTTGTCAAGCCCGTTGGGCCTTCTTTTTTGCTCAGTACCAATTCCAAATTCATCACTTTCCTGGAACGAATAACATTATCGCAGTTGCCTTATCTAGGCGTCCTGATTACGAGTCCATCGAAGCCCGGACCTTTCCGAAGATGTTCCCTGATACCGTGTTTGTGGCACACGCCATTTCTCTCCTGGAAGACATCCGTGCAAGAACACCTTCTTCCGATCTCTGTAAGGAATACATCAGGAATAATCAACGGAACATAGTAACAAAAAAGGCTATCTCTTCAAGGAAAAACGGCTGGCAATACCCACACAAAAACTGAGGGACAAAATCATGAATCACTGCCATGACACCTTCCATTCGGGACATCGAGGCATCACTACCACCCCATCCGTCTTATACAGAGGAAATTCTGGTGGCCAAAGATGGTAGCTGACATAAGAACGTACATCCAATCCTGCGCAGTGTGCAATCAGAATAAACATGATAACAGAAAACCTGCAGATCTCCTACATCAACCCGCACTACCAACACGACCTTGGGAAATCATCGCCACAGATTTTACCGTGGAATTACCCCCGTCCAGATGATATACAAACATAATGGTTACCATCAATCTGTTTACCCATATGGCTCACTTCACACCCTTGTTCATACTACCATCCTCGTTTGAATTGGCTGGAATATTCCTAAAACACATATTTAGACTTCATGGATTGCCTTCCAAGATCATCTCCGACAGAGGACCCCAGTATATATCCCAGTTTTGGAAACAACTATGCCAAATATTAGGCATCCAGCGTGCATTATCTTCAGGATATCCACAGACTAATGGGACAACTGAGCGAGTCAATCAGACCCTAGAACAATACCTCCGCTGTTTCGCAACCAAGGTCCAGGATGACTTGTCACTTTTGATTCCTGTGGCTGAATTTGCTTACAACAATTCTGATCATTCGGCTATCAAGACAAGTCAATTCTTTTGCAGTCAGGGATTTCATCCTTCAATTCTACCATCTGTCCCACCACATCCTACCCTGGTCCCTGCAGTTGATTTCTGGATTGAAACACTGGTAAACGTACACAGGGATGCTAAAGAACGACTGGAAAAGGCCAGGATAGAAGTCAAACGATATGCAGATACCAAGCGGAGATGAAGCCCTTCATATGCAGTCAGGGATAAGGTTTGGCTATCCTCAAAACTTCTTCCTCGACATCTGCGGCCAAATAAACTGGCTCCCAATTATTATGGACCCTTCTTCATTAAGGAAATCATTAATCCAGTGGCCTTCCGGATCCAGCTTCCAGAATCCTGGAAAAGGATTAATCCGGTCTTCCACAGTTCCTTATTGAAACCATATGTACAGTCCACCAGAACTACTCCTAGACCTAACCCTATAATCATCAGTGACCAGCTTGAATTCGAAGTCTCCAGGATATGTGATTCCAGATACAGACGGGGTCGGCTTCAATATTTGGTAGAATGGAAAGGATACCCCCCAGCCAGCATACTTGGGAACCTGTCTAAAACATGAATGCCCCCCGTCTAATACAAAGATTTCATCGAGTCCACCCAGGCAAACCCAGTGGTGCCGGTTTTAGGAGGAGGCATACTGTCATGAACCACCAAATTCGCCCTTTTTGGACTTCATGGTCCATGATGCACCGCGGCATGTATTCAGTGATCCTTCCAACATGGCCGACGGGCCAGAAACGCTGTGCTCTAGCCTTTGCACGCAATGCTCGACTTCCTAGACAACAGACAAACCACTGCGGCTCTGCGCATCTCAACACAACTGCTTGGAGTTGCTAGACGTGTGTTTCGAGTCCGCTTCCCATCTATCTCCAGTTCCTTACCTTTCCTTTTTTTCTTTTGTTTCCTGGAATCCCATCCGATTCTCTCCTTACCCGCTAGCCCGTATCCTCTTTCCGGATTCGTCTTGTGCTCGGTCCTGCGGTGTCCCGGACACTCTCCGAGCGTGAGTCTCTAACCTCCTTCCTGGATTCACGACTACATTCCTGGATACTGAATGCAATCTGGCTAAGGACAGCCGGCTACATCATGCTGGAACCGAAGACTCGCGCCCCGGCCTGTACAAGTCTCAGACAGTGAGAAAAAAGGAAGTCGCACCCAAGAAGGTCACAAGCAAGGAAAAACAGGTGAGAAAGAGGGAAACTTGTGACATTAACTGATTCTGTGGCCGCTGGAAGGTGTCTCCCGACAACCATAATGCAAAATGTGTCTGGGTACCTTCCAATGAGCTTTGGTGTTCAATAAGTTTCAAACTTGTGTCATGCAGGTTGCATGCAGATCTATATTCATAGCACTGAATTTGCGATGAAGAACCTACTAAATATTTTCCCTATTTTCCTCTCTTAGAAATCTGTATTGCTCCTTGCACTTCAAAGCAAAATTGCAGCTTGTGCCACTTTGTGAATCACACATCGTTAGGTCCAACTTTTATAAGATTTGAATGTTAAAGGTGAACGTGGTGCCCTGTACTCCGCCTCTGCCACTCTGTTTTCTGAAACTCCCCACTGCCCATACAGATAGCGTCAGGGCTGAAATCTCACATCTTCTTTTAGCCTAACTGATAACACTGGAAGGCCGAAGTCGGCAGTCTTCGTCCCAGGGCACAGTTTGAATCCCCAAGAGACAAAGGCCTCTAGGTGCCAAAGAAGATTTGGATTGTGGTTACTCTATTTCCCTACAGGCAGCGCGTTACACTATGACTTTAGTGCTTTAACATGCATGACTGCAATCCCACGATGGTAGGAATTAATCCATACAATAAAATGCAAATTAATAATGCTATTAAAATCTTGTTTTAGATTGAATCTAAAGTATTACAGGACAAAAATACATCCGATGGCATCCTGATTTAAAGTTTATTGCATGACACATCCTTCTTGCCAAGGCATGGCCCATAACACATGTACATTGTTTCACTTCTCAGTCCCATGTGTATAGGAACAACTTCCTCACTGGCTCATGATGGGGAAAATCCGTTTTCATTGTTCAAGCATTTTCATGAATACCATCAATACTATCCAGCTTGGCTGCATTTTTAAATTGAAATTGTAAAGATTGTTTATTGGAAAATGTTCATTCTTTCACCTGTGCGTCAGAAAAACGTTTAGAACTGTGCAGTCATATTAACTATGCAAACAAAGGGGGGTCTGGGAATCTCTCTACCAGCACGAACACAGCCCAATGACCTGTTCTGGGGTGAATAACCCCTGGGAGAAACTCTACCAAGTCTTTAGCTCACTGTCCTTTTCACAGAGAAGAAATTTCCCTGCATATCAGCCTTTGTCCTGCCCAGGGGCAGTCCAGCGCCGAAATGCTAGGCAATTCTCCTCTGAACAAGAGTACCATCAGTAACCCCATACACGTGTTTCAGCTTTGTTGGGCATCATCAGTGAGGTGAAACTGTTGCCTCTCTAAGAACAGAGAGCAAGGGGTCCACGTCTGGATTGCCCTGTTAACTTAGGGTGGAACCCAAAGTTAATGTATGCAAACAAAGGGGGGTCTGGGAATCTCTCTACCAGCACGAACACAGCCCAATGACCTGTTCTTGGGTGAATAACCCCTGGGAGAGACTCTACCAAGTCTTTAGCTCACTGTCCTTTTCACAGAGAAGAAATTTCCCCGCATATCAGCCTTTGTCCTGCCCAGGGGCAGTCCAGCGCCGAAATGCTAGGCAATTCTCCTCTGAACAATATCTGATCCTCTGAACAACACAGTCCCATGTGTATAGGAAAAACGTCCTCACTGGCTCATGATGGGGAAATCCGTTGTCATTGTTCTAGCGATTTCATTAAAACTATCAATAAGATCCAAATTGGCTGCATTTTAAAATGATAGTGAACATTGTTTATTGGAAAATGTTCATTCTTTCACCTGTGCGTCAGAAAAACGTTTAGAACTGTGCAGTCATATTAACTATGGCCTGCCATTCAAGAGAAACACAGCTCTGTACAGTTTCTGATGTACATCTCTGAAATGAGACACTCTTGGAAACATTAGTCTAGTGTGCTTGTTTGAGAATAATGCAGCAAGTGTGGGCAGTGTAATTCCTTCATACAACTCTCATGTCTGGAGACAATTTGGAGTTGGCCATCCTGGGTATGTGCTGTGCAAAGATGGTGATCTGGCATATTGGTCATGTGTGGTTCTACTTGCATATTCAGTGCACATATTTGCATTTAAGCACTGTGATTTCAATACACATGTATCTGTATCCACATCAATGTATGTCGGTGTAAGCATGGCCTGCTTGTATCAACCTGGCCACGTACAATGAGTGCTCCTTTAGCAATTTTATGATTAAAGCATATTTCAAATAATATCTAATAAATAATTTAAAGGATAGGCAATCCCAAAATACCTTATGGGCCTCTCTCCCTCCTAGGATCAGCCAGCTTCCCCCTAAGGATGGGGACTCAGAACCATCAAAGGTTAAAACAGCAGACTGATTTAAAGTAAATCTGTGTGGGGATTGCTGTCTTTCGAACGTCAGGCTTGAATCAAATGTCCATGCCTTCCTAGAAAACTGCCCGACATCATTTGCATCAATTCTTAGAGTCACTACCTCCCAGTGACATTGCTCCAGGGCAGAGCGAATAAGCATGTGAGGAAAACACAAACACGCTGGCAAGGATCTACGGTTATTCTGAGCGTGGTTTCAGAAAAGTCACTAGATAAACGAGTAAGCTGTTCAATAATGACAACATATGTGTAATAACGAGACCTCCACAGGTAAGTTATTTATGTATTTAATTCTCAAACCCGAACTCCGTACATCATCTCTTCCCTGCTCCTTTCTCTCTCCCTCAACCAACCGCCACCCCCCGAACATTAACACATCAACATTCTACTTCTAGAACCTTAGACAAGAGCTCGCGGAAGCACGAGCAACTACTACACATCTCCCCCTGTAAACCTCCATAATGAACATTCATTAATTATGAACATAGGTAAGGCAAGGTTGGACAGGAAGAATCCTTAATATGCAATAAGAGGCATATATATCTATATGGAACATTGATAATTGATTACAGTCCAAGCATTAATCATCTGCAAATTCTAAAACAAAATCCTTGTATTTCGCTGGAATATTCTTTATTCGGTTTGGGCGATTATTCACTTGGTTGGAGGATTCCGCAAGGGCAGAGTTTTCACACAGCCCCCTTCCGTGTGGAACTAAACTTGCATTATCTGATGCGAGCACTGACAACTCCTCTGCGACCCTTGCATCCACACCAGTCAAACCAAAAGCACCTTTATCAGAATCACACTCAGAATATACATCCTTCCCCTTAGCACAATGTGCTCCTTCTAATGGCACAACATCATCACTTTCCGAGGCAGACGCCTGCCTACTTCCATGCCCCACCCGAGCATCCTGCCCATGAACAGCCATATCCTTATCCCTCTCTAGGGGAACCACATCCTCAGAGGCATATTCTGGATCAACTCCTATTGTATCACCACCTCCCTCACAACACGGTTCCTTAGTACCCGCCAGCTTTCCCTTAACAAGGACCACCCTCCTCAAACTCCATCTGGTACCATCTTGCAATTTAACGTATCCATGACCTACTTTGGTCACAATTTTTGGTTCCATAAATTTGGACAAACCCTTTGCTACAAATCTTGGATTTTTCACCACTACAAGATCACCAATTTGTACACGCAGGGGTTTCTTTTTTTTAAGCTGCGATTCCCAAAAACTGGATTGTTTAACACGCACTTTATCAAGAACATCCTGCATGTTGATGCAACTTTGTACACCACCCCCAAGAGCGGCCACCCTTAGTTTAGATCCTGGTTTTCTCCCTCTCATTAACTCAAAAGGAGACACTCCAGTAAAGGATGAAGGGGTAACCCTATAGGCTTTTAGAGCTTCAGTCACCACACTGCACCACGGCAGACCATTTGCGATGGCCAACTGAACTGCCCCCTTCACAAACCTGTTCATCCGTTCAACTAATCCATTGGCCTCTGGATTGTACAAAGCCACTTTATGGTGACGAATTCCTAGTTTGGAGAAGAACTCTTGCATGGCGACTGATACAAATTGGGGACCATTATCGGAGACTATTCCAGCCGGAACCCCTTCCCTGTCAAACACTGCTGACAAGAAGTCAATCACCTTCTCCGTAGTGACCGAGGACAAGGCCGTGGCCTCCACCCACCTAGAGGTATAGTCCACTAACACCACAAAATATCTGAAACCTCCACCCAAAGTGTCCATGGGACCCATAATGTCTACTGCCACTTTTGACCACACGTCTTGCGGCACTTCCACAGGCTGTACGGGTTGGGGCGACGTTGTCTTACTTTTATCACTGACTGAACAAGCCATACAATCCTTAACTACCTTCTCAACCTCCTCATCCATCTTGGGCCACCAATACCCTTCTCTCAGCCTTCTTTTCGTCATAGATCTCCCGATATGCCCTTCATGAGCCAACTCCACCAACTTGGCCTTAAGAGATTCAGGTGGTATTAACCTGGTACCCCTGGCAATGCCCCACGGACCTTCAGACAACTCTGTCCATACTTGTCCGAACGACTTGTCCAATTCATCCTTGCCTGCACCTGTAGTAAGAGCAGTCTTGATTTTGTTCAACACAGGGTCCATCGCACATTCTCTACCCCATTCCTGCTCATTTACTGCCGGAAACACCTTGGCCACCAACACATATTCATCACTCATCACAGCCTGTTTTGAGTTTTCCGCACTTACATCATGCCGGGGAAAACGAGATAGACCATCTGCAACCATATTTTTAGTGCCAGGTAAGTACTCCACCTTAAAATTATACTCACTCATGTCTGCCATCCAGCGCATCACTCTAGACGATGCCTGGAACAAACCCTTAGATGTCAAAACATGCACTAGGGGTTTATGATCGGTGCGTAATGTGTATTCTACTCCCCACAAGAATGTTCTAAAATGTTTGGATGCCCAGACAGCTGCCAAGGCCTCCCTCTCTATGACAGCATATCTACGTTCTGCTTCACTAAGAACCCTAGACGCAAAAGCAATGGGGCGGTACGATCCATCAAAACACTGTTCAAGAACTGCCCCTACCCCATACTCACTAGCATCCACTGTCAAAACCGTCTTCCTAGATGGAGAAAAGGAAGCTAACGATGGAGCCTGGTCCACTTGATCCTTCAAGCCTTCAAATTCTAGTTGGCATGACCCTGACCACTCAAAACGTACGCCCTTTTTGAGCAACGCTCTCATGGCCACAGTTTTGTCGGAGTACGTGGGAATAAACCTACTATAATATTCGGCCAATCCCAAAAACGACCGTAATTGGTCCTTACTGGTGGGTGGAGATACTTCACATAACGCCTTCACCAACTCAGCCTTGGGATGTATCCCCTTGGCATCCAGCGTGTGTCCTAAATAAGTCACACTCTCCACCCCTATCTTACACTTACTTAATTTGACCGTCAAACCACTCTTCTCCAAAATGCCCAAAACTCGTAGAATCCTTTCATTGTGTTCCTCACGTGACCTGCCCCACACCAAGATATCGTCCTGGAAATATTCCACACCATCCACTCCGCAAAACAACTTTTGCATCACCCGCTGGAAAACAGCGGAGGCGGATGCCAAACCAAATGGCATACGCCGGAAACGGAAAGCTCCAAATGGCGTAATGAACGATGTAAGAGGTCGTGATTCAATGTGCAAATCCACCTGGTGATAGGCAGATGACAAATCTAAGGTGGAGAAACAAGATGCCCCTCCCACAAGTGAAAGCATTTCCTGTATATTCGGTAAGGGATGTCTGTCTATCCAGATACTTGAATTTAAATTTCTTAGGTCAACACACATCCTCATACCACCATCGGATTTACGTGCCAATACAACCGGGGCTAACCACTCTGATGACTCTACCTCCTCTATTACACCAGCTTCCATCAGCTTTTTAAGTTCTGTCTGGAGACTTTCACGTGCCATGATGGGTACACGCCTAACTCTGTGCACAACGGGAACAGCATTCCTCTTGAGCACGATCTTGTGTGAGAAACCCCGCAACTTGCCCAGGACGGAGGAGAAAACTGACCGAAATTTCTTTTGGAGATTATCGGCTGTCAACACACTTCCTTCACTCAAACTACCTTCTCTTTCCTTGCTTACGCACAAAACCGGGACAGCTTTGCCAGGTCGAATCTCCATCTCCAGGGCAGCCTGCTCCTCCCACTCAATAACCGGATCGCCCTTACAAGCTACATATAGTTTTCCTCTGGTTTTTCTGCCATGAAATTCAATTTCAACCCACTCATATCCCAATACTTTAATTGGAACACGGCCATACGCACAAGGATTAATATCAGACGGGTTAAGACTAGACACCTCCTTATGGAACTTAGATTTATACATCTCAGGAGAAATCATAGTGTATGGAGAACCCGTGTCAACCAACACACTGAGGGGAACTCCATTCACATTAAGAGTAGCCCACGCACTTTTTCCCGACGGTCCCACACTCAACAGTGCACCTTCTTTTGGAAGCACATCCGCCCTAACAGAGGGACTAACATATCCTACAACCGTTACATTACTATCATCTTCTTCGGGGTCCACCATCCGCACCACTTCCTTCTGTGGTATAGCCTTACACATGCGGGCAAAATGTCCTCTTCCCTTGCACTTTCTGCACACAACGGCAGAAGCAGGACATTCCCTAGCACCAGCAACATGACCCCTCCAACCACATTTCTTGCAGAATTCTCTGCTATTCGGCGTGACTCTTTGATCCTTGTCCCTGGCTCGACTTTCTTCATTCTTGCGTGGCTGAACCATGTGTACAATGTCCGCCTTTTCCGTCACTTCTTTGACACTCTTCCTTGACTCCTCCAGGGCACGGGCTATTTCAATTACTTTCTCCAACGGAGGATCCTTCTCTGTCCACAACCTCTCCCTAACCTTCGAGTCACTAGTTCTCATCATGATCTGGTCACGAATGTATTCTTCTGCCATGCCCGTGAACTTACAAGTAGAAATGAGGGTGCGCAGTGCCGTCACATACGAATCAATGTTCTCGCCAGGACCTTGTGCCCTTGAAAAGAAATGATACCTCTCAAGCACAATGTTTGCTCTTTTGCCAAAACGTGTCTCAAGTTTTTTAAGAGCAGTCTCAAATGCCAAAATCACTGCCTGCCCCCCTTCACCATCTCCTTCTCCTGAAGACAAAGCCAAAACATCCTGGCCCGGAAGGTGTCTGAACACCCTCAAACCCTCCGTACCAAGGCAATTGAGTAGGGTCGCTTCCTTGTCATCATCAGACATCCTGGAACCACCTGACGCTCTGAGGTATACCTTAAAAGTGTCCACCCAAAGCTCCCATGCAATGGGGGGCTCCCCCGGATTTGGAAGAAAGGCTGGGGGAGGACGGGCATTGCTGTGCTGCATGGTCACGGGCACCGACATAGCCAATGACAGGGGTCAATTGCTATGAAATTAGTGAAATTTTCTGCGCACTTCCGTAAACAATAAGGTGCTAAAACATACACCTTGTCCACTATTAAGATAGTACTCCACACCAAAACCTTTTTACAGAAAACAGGTGGTATGGTTTGCAGAATAATGTTACACAGGCAGGCTCTAGTCACTTCCCTCCTCTTGAAAATGTGGTATCAAAATTTTGCAGTTCCTTTAAAGTCTGCACACAAGGAGTTAACCTCCTCCTTGCAGTTCAGGCGTTGCAGCCACACCCCTTTTAAACAGGAAGCCTTCCGCTCACTTTGTCATATAGTGGGCGGAGTCGAACAGCAGGACCTCGAGTACTTTCAGCGCCTTCCGCGATGAAGAGCGCCGGACTGTGCCCCCTCCCAGGGTCCTCCTCTCACCTATACTGCTTCTCACTCTCTTTGTCCACGGCACGGCTCGACCTCACCCTCCTTCAAGCCGCGCTCGACCTCCTCCGGGAGCGCGGCTCGGCAAGATCTTCTTCGTCGTGACAGCAGCCGCTCAGCCTCAAGCACGGCTGCACTCCGTGCCATGCGCCGCGCTCGACCTCCTCCGGGAGCGCGGCTCGGCCGGCACTGAAAGCAAGTCAGCGCTGGCCAGCTGACACGTTTCACGTCGGAGGCCGCGCTCGACCACGTCCGGGAGCGCAGCCCCGAAAACCAGCTGAAGCTCCTGATGATGTACGGCTGGCAAGGCGCGTGGGTCGGGTTTGAATATCCTCGTCGCCAGTGTAATAACGAGACCTCCACAGGTAAGTTATTTATGTATTTAATTCTCAAACCCGAACTCCGTACATCATCTCTTCCCTGCTCCTTTCTCTCTCCCTCAACCAACCGCCACCCCCCGAACATTAACACATCAACATTCTACTTCTAGAACCTTAGACAAGAGCTCGCGGAAGCACGAGCAACTACTACAATATGTAATCGTTTATAATGCTCTCTGTCTAGAGAGTAACCATCACAATTAAATGTACCATAATTGTTGTAGTGTTGTTTCTTCAAAGTGAATGCACATATCATACACACATTGTGAAAAAGCCAAATCTTCTAATCTGTGTTTTTGGCTGAATTAAGTTGAAAAGAAATACAGATTGAAATGCCCATAACCCAAACAATTGTTTCTATATGCTTAATGCTACTTGTATGTTATTCAAATGAATTCTGTTTTTTGCAAATGTGAAAATAATGTAAAAACATGTATTTTCAGATCTGCACTTATGCATTCTCCGTGGAAAGCATTTAAATGCTTCTAACCTCATGTTGCTTTATAGAAAGTAACTTTGAGATCAATCATTACTATTGAAAAATAAATCGTTTTAACAATGATACCACACTGTACTGTGGTACATGTTGACAGCTACTATCTCGTTATAACTGTGATATGGGTGATGGCTTTTAGCTTAAAACATGTTTTGCAAAATTGGAAAATCTATTTATATCAATTCCTTCGGACTTGCATAAGATTCTTCCTTGAGCCAGACTTCCCATGCCATCTCATCAGCACCTATGTCCTGCCTCCCTGAAAATAAAGCCTCTACCTGAAATTAAATTCCCTTGCCCAGATTGGAACAGTCTCCAACAGTATGTTATATTTTAAGACCAGCCTACAGATGTCTTTTCCCATCACATGCTAGTATAGCGTGGATGTCTGACGTGATGATTATAAATTGTTTTTACGTCAATATGGACCCGTTTGGCGTCATACCTCAAGATAAATTATTTTCCAGCAAACATGTTTTTCATTTTTAGAACAGATGACTGAAGGGTAAGTTGGATAACTATATTAAAATAATGGAATGTGTACAGGGACGTCATTTAGGGGTCGCCAAGGGTCGCAACTGCGATCCCTGTAGTCTCCCTTTGCTACCCCTTTTTTGTTTTCTATTTACAAACAGAAGCTTCTGGGCTGTGGCCAGCATCATGTGGCTCTTTGTTTCTAGAGTGACTGGCTTTCTTGATCAGGCCTCTTAAAAAAAAGGGGGTTCCACAAATGTAACAGTGAACCTAAATAAGGAAGAATAGGATTAGTAAATCATTTGTCTTTCTGGAATTCTATACAATAATTGCTAACTCATTAAAGGTTTATTTTAGGCACACTTCAGGGGTTCAATCACTGATTTAGTCTGTTCTTAAACACCTCAAATTCACAATGCAGACAATAACTTCCAAACAGCATTTAGAGTCGAGTAAGCATCCATTTCGGACTATGTATTTTGCTTTTTGCAGGCTTAAGTTATAGCCTGTTTTTTTTCTGCCATTGTCCCTGTTAAGATCATCACAAGACATTCCATCTCGGTGCCCTCTGTCACAGGACAAAAACCTTGCACCCAAAAGCTTGTGTACATTGTAGAAATGTTTGACCATAGCACATAAAGTGGCCCTTGATTTTATTGTGCCACAATTAATGCCTTGCTGTAACGTGTCTATCTTTTCTGGCATGCTGTTCAGGATGTTTGCATGTATGAGGTAACGAGTGCCCAGAGTACGAGATGCCGTGTGCATGCACTGTTTCCCCTCTGCTACTCTAAATTCTTTTATACAGTTATGAACCCTACCAAGAGTATGTATTTTGCCAACCTCTGAACCCTGAAAAGTAGATCCACACAGGCTTGACATGTGACCAAATATGCACCAGACCTCCAGATGAACTGGCCTGCTGTTAAATTTCAGTTACCAGTTTAATGTTGTCCACTAGGAAGTGTAATTTGCTTTCTGACTTTGAGAGCATTCAGGCATGCAATTGCTAATGTACTATAGCCGGTAAGATAGCACAGTGGGATGAGCACTCAATGCTGCGATGTCTGTGTGATCTGCAGGTTCGAATCCTAGCAAGGCCAACTCAACCTTTCATCCTTCTGAGGTCAATACATGAGTAGCAACACAGGTTGGATGATATTGTATGTACATTTGTTCTATATAAAGTGCTTAAACGGGAGTGCTATACAATAACACATCATTATCATTTGACCTTGGATGCCTGCGTACATTCACAGTAATTTGGTAATATGGGTCTATACACACTGATATTAATTATACATATGTTGATCCATTCTTGTATGAAATGTATATCACATTACAGTTTTATTTGTATTTAGTTATTTGCATTTTTAAAGCACTCACACAGCCCGGGGCCATCGAGGCGTTGTTACTGGAATATGTCTTCGTTGCGCATTTACAATACGCTTATTAAACAGAGGTTTCTAAGCGCAGACCTGGGGATTGCAACTGTCTTGCTTCGTGTTGTCTTGTTTCCAAGGCGAGCACGTTGCTGCTGAGCTATCCTCCTGGGACGTGATATTGTAACCATATTTTTTGTAGTGTACTTAGGAACAATGCTATGTAATGCCAGTTCCTGTTTTGTTAAGGGGTGAAAGGTTGTGTGCCATTGCAACCCGTGATGTCACTTTTGGGTGGGGTCAAATGACATCCCTTCCTGTGATGTCATTAGAGGTCATGGGTTGTATGATGTCACTTCCGCTACCCCAGGCATTTTGGTTAAATGACGTCCCTAAATGTGTAGCATTCAATTTGTAGAGTGCTATAAGACACTGTGATACGACGGGGGGCATAGGAGATATCGGTGCATGTTAACATGTGCCTCCAGGATTGAAATGAAACTCCATTGCTTCCAAGATAACTGAATCCTTTGCAGACTTTTGTGGTAAATATTTTTTCCCTAAAACGTCTCATAATAGTGAAGTGGTCAAGGCTGCCAATAGCCAGCTGTATGATATTGGTCCATCACCCTGGTGACAAATGGACTATTAACAGGAGATAACGTGTGGAATTGCTTCTGGTTTTTGTGCACATTTGAAGTTGTATGTAACATTTGTATCCGAAATGCATTCAATTCACAATTCAGCTGCAAGTTTGTAATCAGAATTTGCACAGCAGCTTTCAATGCATCAATAACAGTGTTTGTTACACACTCAATGAGCCTGAAGCGGCTTCAGAAATAATCATGGGCACAACTGTTTATCTACAGAGCCTATGTAGAACGCGTGCCTGACTATCACAGAGAAATGGATTTCCACATGACACTGCTCCCTGGCAGCAATTATACCAACCTTTCCTCTTTCTCTCACTCCCCTCATTTCTCCAAAAAAGGTGGTGGTGTTGGTCTCATGCCACAGAAGTATCGGACTTGATACATATCTTAAACCACTTTGTTCTCACTGAAACGGACCTACTTGTGAAAGACCAAAGAAATATCGAGGCTTAGTACCACAAAATGAAATACGCCAATCACAGGTCGAAAGATACAAGTATCTTTATTTCTGTACAGAATTCAAAGCAAAATAGATAGCTATCTGGCTCCCAACACCTCGCAATGTGTACCAGCAGACACAGTGAGGGGTGAGAGTGCTGGACATCTAACACGGGTTCCTTTATACATTTTCACAATCCTTGTCCAGCCGCTCTCCAAACTAATAATTTACATGCTAGGGTTCGTGCCCAGTTCATATGACAAATATGACATTATTATTTAACAGATTTAACAAGTTTGCTTGTCCATGAAGATACAATGGCAGTATTGGGTCTCTGGCTCATAGTAAGCCTAGTTTCAAGAAAGAACACAATTTATTAAAACCAAAGCACACAGTGTGAGTTTACTCTACATTGTTCCTTTGTTTAGATGAGGATGAGGCTTGTGAGCACAGACAACACTCGGATTGCAGTTCATATGAGTCACAAGGTTTATTTGCACAGAACAAACGGTCTGCTCAGTCAGCCTAAATGTTGACGTAACTCAAAGGTCGTTCGACATGGCTGTAGTTGGAAACACAGTACACCATTTTAGGACACAAAGTAAGATTTAAAATCAAAATGGCAGATAGTTCTTAAAATGGCAGAGAAGTTGATCAGAAATAAGAGCATTTCAAATGCGGTTTTCTGTGCAACGCGAATGGGTTTAGGCCAATATTCATATCAAAGCGGCATTATACGAATACAGTTTAACACGTGAGACTGCCACTCATGCAGCAGTGCTGGCCAGTCCCTCAGGTTATAAGATCATTAGAGAAGATGGTAAGATTTCGAGAGGAATTGGTGTTGCTAGCATTGTTAAAGAATCCTTGCAAATGCACATCACGAATATCCATGAGCTTGAAAGTTAAGTGTCTACATATTAAGATCAGTATTAACCACAAGACCTCTCCTGCTTTTCCTTGCTGTATATAGACCGCCTCAAAACACTCTTCATTAGGAACAACAAATCTTATCTCTTTGAAACGACTCTCTGAAGCCTCTAACTCACATTTTGGTTTTGGGTGACTTTAACCTATGGGCCCATAACGATCTTAACCCAGAGGTGATTGCAGTGATTTCTGCCTTATCAGCCATTGGCTTCTTCCACCATGTGGATGTGCTGATGCATAAAAAATGACAACATTCTGGACTGGTACTTACACACAATTTTGATATCTCTACTGCTAATTGAACTGTCTGTCACAGGTAAGACCACAAGCTGATATATTTGGATGTATCTCTCCCTAGTGCCCCCAATCAGACTCAAAGCCATCCTAGATAATTTCAGAAACCAAGACATCTACTAAACGCGACTCCTGAGGCCTTTGCTGAACTTGTGACCCTGCTGCTTAGGGACCTTCCACCCTCAACCGATGTTGAGATAGTTGTGAGGCAATATCAGGAAATCTCAACAAAGGTTAGGGATACTCTTGCCCCCTAAAGAGTGAGGAGGAACAAAAGTGGTCAAGGACAAACAAACGATGGTTTAATAGTAATATCATACTTCACAGGAAATCTGAAAGGTCCAGTGAGCAGTCTTGGTGTAAAAAGCCATGTTCTGAAACTAGGAAGTTACATCAGCTTGCTTCAGCAGCTCATAAGAAAGAGATTCTTCAAGCGAAAAGGGAGATTTATGATCATAGAATCTCAGGTACTAAATCAGGACCTAGGGAATTATTTTCCATCCTCAAAGAGCTTCAGGGCAGTAAACATCAAGGTAATGAATGCCAGGTCAATGACAAGTGGTGTGAACCTACTCAGCCTGAACTTATTAAAAAAGTTAATACTCATCAACAGAACATCAGGAGTCATCAATTAGAACTGTATGGTGTTCTACCGCCTGTTGAGTAATACATTGCATAATAATTACATTAGCCCTCCCGAGTTTATCCTTAAGGAGGTCTCTGAAGAGGATATCCAGAAGATTGTTTTAGGTTATAAACCCACACCTTGTGAAGGGAATGCTTCTCCCGCCAGTGTCATAAAGGGAGTGATTAATAGTGTTGCCCCTTTAATTATCCATATAGTTAACTCCTCTTTTTCTAACTCTTGTTTACCGATGGGTCTAAAAGAGGTTTGGGTTACACCCTTACTTAAAGCCAAGAGACATCTATGAAAGGCCACACCTGAAGACTTTGCTTATCTTGTGACCCTGCTGCTTAATCACCTTACATCCTCATCTGATGTTGAGATATTCGTGAGGCAATATCTGGAAAACGCAACAAAGGTTATGGATACTCATGCCCCATTAAGAATGGGAAAGAAAATAAAGGGTCACGGACAAAAAAGGGTTTAGTAGTAATATCATACTTCACAGGAAAGCTAAAAGGTCCAGTGAGTTGTCTTGGCGTAGAAAGCCATGTTCTGAAACTAGGAAGGTATATCAGCTTGCTGCAGCAGCTTATAAGAAAGAGATTCTTCAAGTGAAAAGGGGGGATTATGATCATAGAATCTCGGATGCTAAATCAGGACCTAACGAATTATTTTCCCTCCTCAAAGAGCTTGAGAGCAGTAAACATCAAGGTAATGAATGCCAGATCAGTAACAAGCGGCGTGAACCTATTCAGCCTGAACTTATTTAAAAAGTTGATAATCATCAACAGAACATCAGGAGTCATCATTCAAAACTGTATGGTGTTCTACCATCTGTTGAGTAAGATAAACTGCGTAATAATTACATTTGCCCTCCCAAATGTACTCTTAAGGAGGTCTCTGAGGAGGATCGTTTTAGGTCTTAAACCCACATCTTGTAAAGGCAATGCTTGTCCCACCAATGTTATAAAGGAAGTGATTAATAGTTTTGCCGCTGAATCGCCCGTATAATTAACTCCTCCTTTTCGAATTCTTGTGTACCGATGGGTCTTAAAGAGGTTTGGGTTACACCCTTACTCAAAAAAGCCATGCTGAATACTGAGGTTGCTAAGAATTACCGCCCAATCACAAATGTCCATTTTTTATTACAAATCCTGGACAGGACCATTTATCTGCAGTGCCAGGATCATATTGAAGACAAATGTTTGCCGGGCTAGCATCAGTCAGGTTTCAGGAAATATCATGGAACAGAAACTGCTTTGATTTATCTTATTGAAATCATAGATCGAGGTCATACTGCCCTGCTTATGCTGCTTGACTTGGCAGCTTTTGTTCTTGTGGACCACTCCCTACTGCTCAAGAGACGTACTGAGCTTATCAATGGTTCTGACTCAGCCATGGCATGGATCTGGTCTTTGCTTGGTTATAGACTACCAAGGGTAATGTCCGCCAATTTAAAAGTATCTCTGGTTCCCCTTTCTTATGGAGTACCACAAACACCATGCTTATCCCGCATATTGTTTAACATATATACTTGTCCATTATTCGATCTTTTGAACAAAGGTGGGGTGAAATACACAAATTATGCAGATGATACCCAGTTTGTCTTTGAGTTGACCGGAAACCATGAGTCTGATTCCTCTACCATCAATAATGCCTATTAATTGGTAAAAACATGGATGACGCGTAACTCTCTGACCCTTAATGACAGCAAGACCAAGCTGCTGATAGTGAGGTCAGCCCAGTCTCCAAAAATGTTAAGCAGTGGGTACCATCAATACAAAAATATTGGGGGTCATTTTTGACTCCAATCTGACCTTGAAAAATCAAGTTGTGCACCTTCAATCTATCTGCGCTTATTCCACCACAGTGTAAGCATGTTAAATCTTACCTCTCATCTAATATTCTGTTGTATCTTGCAGGCACCCTTATTAACACCAAATGTGATCACTGTAGCAGTCTGCTGATGAGTACTTACAAAAACAAGCTGCAATCTTTCCAGGTCGTACAAAATGAGGCTGTTGGAGCAGTGAAAGGTTTGAAGAAAACCACACATGCATCTGAGGTCAGAAGATTGCTTAATTGGCTGTGTGCCCTTGAGTGACCATACAACCCTAACATAGTACATAAATGCAGAACAGATAGTGCACGCAAATACCGTATGGATCATCTGCATGAGGCTTCTATGTCTAGGGGGCTCAGGTATAACAGAAACAATTAACTGTATCAGACACGATGTAATAACTTTGGCAGAACAAGCTTTGTTTATTGTGCCCCAGAACTTTACAACAATCCTCCTTCTGCTCTATGAGAGGTATGAAAACTCACAAGCTTCAATAAAGATATAAGTATACACTTTTCTTTTTAACGCTAATGATTAAGTTAACACAATAGATGTGCTCTCTAATTTGTTGGTTCCATGACTATTTATTTCTCCTGGTCTTCCATGTTGTTTTGTTCCTGTCTTGTTTTATGTGCACATTGAGGTCGATTGGAACGAGGAGGAGAAAGAGGAGGAGAAGGAGAAGGAGAAGAAGGAGAAGGAGAAGGAGACTGTGCACTGAGCACTTTCAATCTCTTTTTCCCTGATTTTGACCAGATGATCTTCCTGCCAATATAATGGGTGAACTCAACCTCTGCAATATGTCTAAAGTCCAACAGCTCCAATATGACTCCACTCCTTGACAACTGACTGGTCAAGCTACATAAGTGTCGAACCCACACCCATGGCAACTCTCATAGTTCGATCTTCCACCCTGGTCTCCCCTGCTCCAACAATTGCTCCCTTCATCTGACCACTCATTAATTCACCATCTCAAATCCTCCACCACTGTACTATCCATGTCCCACAAAAATAAAGTAAAACACCACACTATGGAGCCATTTCTCAAGCAAGTCAAAATCTCTCTGTATGTTCCCTTTCCTCCATGTACTCACTCCATTGCCTCTCCTTTACTGAATTCAACTCTGCACTGTTCACACCCTTCAAAGATTACTAGACTTCCATCTATTTTACTCTCTCACATGCACTTCCTCAACCATGAATGTCACCATCCATCCAGCTGCTGAGCGCAACCATGCATTGCAGCTTACACTGCTGCCCCTCTCTCTCTCTCATTTCTGCATACACAGACTCTACTGACACTGACCATAGCTCTGGACACATCCAAAGCCACATATTACACTAATACTGACTCCTGTCTATGTTCACTCTGTCATGAATTATCCAGGAGCCTAAAGGCCAATTTTTCTTCCGAGATCTACTCTGTTTCTGCCTTTCCCTGATGACAACATGTCAAAACATGGGACATCCTATCCACCCTTCTATGTCGCTTACCTCCTCCCTCATTCTCCCATTCTCATATCTTCCCAACACTCTCCTCTCCATTCCACTTCTCCCCAAAAATCCTCACTGTACTTCTACTCATCCATCACTCAGTCAACAGATTCTGTGATTCAATAGACTCATTTGAATCACAAATTAAGGAACCTGAACCTGTCAACACTTGGCCTTTATTCAGCCTCTGTTTCAACTGGTATTTTCCAAGATTGTTATAAAACAGCCACAGTCATTCCTCTCCTAAATAATCCAAGTGCTCACCCCAACAACCCCTCAATCTACAGAACTGTCTCTCTCCTTTCCTACCACTCTAAAATCTACACAGTTAACTTTTAAAGGTACACTCACTCGCTGACGCCCACCAATCTGGATGCTGGCCCAAACACTCCACTGTGACTGCTCTCATGCATATCTCCAATTATCTTCCCAATGGCTGACACTCTCACCTCTCCTCCGCCCTCATGCTCCTAGGCCTGGCTGCTGCATTTTATCACAACCTCCTTCAAACAATTCCCTCTATACCTTCAAGGACACTATACTTGGCTGAGTGTCAACCTACGTCTTTGACTGCTCCTTCTCTATCTCATGGAAGTCCAACATTTAATTCCCAACACCTTTCTCAGTGGGCATTCCTCAAGTATCAGTACTAGCTCAATTCTCTTTACCATATACACCTTCTCCCTCGGAAAAATAACTTCTGGCTTCACTTTCAACTGTCATCTCTTTTCTAATGATGCTCAGGTCTTCTCCTCCATCCCCTCCTTCTCCCATGCAATCTCTTAATACATAAACAACTGCCTAACTGCCGTCCACCACTGGATAACTCTACACTGCCTCATGATAATCTTCTCAAAAATGTAATTCATCTTTCTTCCTACCACTAATGTCAACTCCATTCTCCCATCTCTTACCCCCTGACCCATGACTTGCAACATTAAGGTTCTTTTTTAGCAGGGAACTAAAACTCACTCTTCCCATTTGCCATGACCACTGCCACCATAGCTAGACTTAACTTCTTAAACATTTTTTAAAAATTTACCAGCACCTCACTAACTACTTAACTAAAATAATGATCTGCTTTTCTGCTTTGCAAAGTGGACTACTGCATGAGCCCCCATCCTGGCTGCATGCATAGCGCTCCATGCAAAATGTTCTTTACATTCGTTGTACAAAATAATACATTCCTCAATGTCCCATATGTTTTTGGCAAGCACTAATGTATTAAGCAGTTCATTCTTAGTCCTACACATATATGTCTTGAATCTGCATGAACCTACATTGAGACGTGCCTGTCCCGGTATGTGCAGATGAGGTAAAGCAGCCAGTCATGGTCCAAAGAACAATGCATACAGGCTTGGAAAAACACAAGGATGCTGGGAATCTATTTTCACAAATCAAAATCTCACAGCTCTGTGACTCTGTGGCTCTGTGTTGCAGTGCATGGGTCTAGGGATGGGTGAACGTTTTCAACTCAACACAAGGCTGAAAGTGAATTCTTCTGATAAGGACAGCTGTGGATGCACAGTAGTAGGACACAAGAAATACAGTCTGAAAACTGAGGAGCACACACAGTATTGGCTGACATGAAATGGCAACAGCAAATAATCATTAGGAGAAACGGGAGAAGGAATGTATGCACTGTTTTGGAGAAAAGAAGAACAGACCTTGAGAACCTGAGAAGAAATTGATTGAGGCCATACGATAATGGTGGTAGGCTACAGAGTAAACATAACAATTTTATGGAGTAACATTTGGAAGGGAGTGTCCATATTTTAGGAGGGACTAGCCGGATCTTGTAAGGAATGTGGTAACACTATACATAGAGGTCTCTTACAGTGCTTTGAATATGTTCAGTTGCTTTCTCCCACTTCTATCCATCACAAGGCACCAAAGAGGAGGAGCATATGTGGTTCTACTAAAAGGAGAAGATCATAGAATATATCAGGCGATAGGGAGGACACAATCATTAAAACCAATAAATAATCATCTATGCCTTATTGTGAGATAACATTATCATTGGTATTAACCCCAAAGTAGTGTAATCCCATACTTTCACCTCTCACAGGCTCATAATACACACATTTGACTGAGAAATATCTTGGAAATACCAAGTTGTCCTTTCAATAGATATACTTTTGTACAAATTAGAGATGAAGTATGTGGGTTATCTGAATTCAATTAAAACACATTTGATGCACTTTACACCAGGTACAGAGGGCTCTGTAGGAGTTTGATGGTCAGAAATTTGCTGAATTAACTACATATTTGCCATAATCGGGAGAATTGCAAAACCTTATAGTTTAATCTATTTCCAGCAAATACCTGAATCCCTAGAGCCTAATCACAAGTCTGACGGTAATCCAGTGCAACTTCCTCTGAAATAGTGTTACCGCTGGTTTGTTGCGGCGGAATTAGTACTGCATCACAACCTGGCCTGAATGGGCACCCGACTCCAGCGGTAACGCTTTTAGCACCCCTTGGAAATTACACCGAAATAAGGGCTACCATCAACCCTGGCACTATTAGCGCTAGTAGAAATTGTGTCATCGCCAGAATGGGAAACATTGCGGTGGCCAGTTTTAAAAACACAATCCATCAAATATCTCCACTTCCTGCAGCCATCCGGATATGGAAACAAGCCAGACTGTCTCAGGAGAAGATCAGTGGTAAGGTGGCCGAAAATCAACTCCGAAAACCAAAGTTCCCTAAGGGGTAGATGGTGGTCCTGGCCAATGAGGTTGTTGCTCACACTGATAAGCTATTCGGCCTTCGCCAAAGGAAAACATCAGCACACCGCAGGACAGCCATCTGGCAGCCAGAAAGCGACAGCTGTGGCCACGTCCCCCGTGATGGGGAGGACTGTCGCAAATGCTGGAATGACCTCAGGTTCAGGGTGCGTGGTCTGCTGTTGTAAAACTGCCAGGAGTCCCTTGCCACAGGAGGAGGATCTGCGAAGCCACTGGCCCTCCTCACCTGGGAGGAAAAGTGCAGCACAGTGCTGAAAATGGAGGGAATAGAGTGAGTCTGAGGTGTGGAGATGGGTGCCAGCAGCCAGGAGGCACATAGAGAGTTAACCCCCCAGCACAAGTGCATGCACAAATGACAGTCTAGCATAAGATGTCCTTGTAGACATGGACACATGTCAGAAGACCCAGTAGCTGGGCATACCAACAAGGTGGAGTGAGGGTGGGACGTCAGCCAACCACCACAGCAGCCATGGAGAGCAGGGCACCAAGGGGAACCCATGTGCATTGCAACAGCAGGAATTGGTGGCAAGTGACCTATCCAAGTGCCATGCACACCTCATCCCTGCTGGTGCAGCCTTTGTCAGAGGGAGTGTGCAGCGTGAGCAACCATAACAATGTTCAGCAGTCATACCAGCATGTTGTGGGCTCAGTTGGCCAGCCCCATGTTGGGAGGGAATGTGGGGGCAGGGAGTATGACAAGCACGCATGCCAAACATAAGCTGCCCTAACATAGACAACCTGCCCCCCACCCCAGGCCAAAGACCAACTGGCCATGTGTCAAACACTCATTGATGCGACCATCCCAATGATGCTGGACCCAAATTCAATCTCCCCTGACCATCCATGCCCATCTGCTCAAATGTGTGGGGTCCCACTCTGTACCACAGCAAATGTGCATTGCAGGCCAACACATGTGGGGGAACATACCTGACAACATTTCCTATGTCTGCTACAGGCATTCTCGCATCAGCAGAGGCATCCACGGAGGACGAGGGGTCAGGCCCATCTGGGAGTGGCACATACAGGCCCTCAAGGTTGGCCACCACCATTGCCACTCCGCAAAGTTACAGTCAGCCCACGCCAAGGCAGATGTCCCGCTGTGAGACACTGCAACGCAGCAAGGACATGCCGATCTCCACCTCACAGTCCACCAGAAGCACCACAAGGCCCGCTGCACTCATTCCTGAAGCTGGAGGGTCTGACACAGAGACTACACCTCCAGGCCGGGCGACTGTTTAAACACAGGTGGACACAAGCCCGGTGTTGCCACATGCATAAGGGCCACAGACCCACTGTTGGCAGCTGAGATAAGACATGGATTCCCCTGATATAGGGCTACAGTAGGCAAACATGAAAGTATTGCATCTTCATGCCACTTCAGAGGCAACCTCAAGACATAGGCCAAATGGTTGATGGCCAGAGGACTGTTTAAGGACTCGCATATTGTGACAACAGTTTATGGGACAACCACACTTTACCCCCCAACCTACGGGCGTGTTCTTCCACTCGATGCTTGTTAGCTTGATGTTTTTGACTCTTGAGCGGCAAGCAATTGCGGAAGATAAGTGATGTGTTGGGTGCAGGTCATGAACTGTACAAAATGTAGGTAGTACAGTGTGAAAGGAGAGAAAATCCACAGTCAATATTCTAGGGCTCACTCTGTAGGTGAATAAAATGGAGAATGGCTGGTAGATGAATGGGGAATTGTTAAATTCCAACTCTGCCGCAGACAAGATAGCAACCCTGGTTCTTGGATGGTGAAATTCATAACACTCATTGGTTTGGTTTTGCCTCTCGGTTTGACCCTCTGTGGGTGGCACCTGTCAGTAGACCAAACGTCCCCTGATCATTGGGGAGTTTGACAATCAAATCTATACTCTGGGTGTGTCAAGTCTTCCACAGAATAGGCAAGGTTTGTAGCAGCCAAAGTAGTTTTATTTTAGGTATCTTGGTCTGGGCACACAAAGCGCAGGTGTACGCAGTATCAATAACTTCCTAACATAAGTGTGGCCACCAAAACCACCTCTATAACAACATAGTAGTCTTCTTTTCCACCACGTGGCCAGCCATGTTGGCATCATGCAAACATTTCAGAGCCAATTGGCATTTTCTTTGTTGGGCAGGAAGAGATGCAGCCAGACACCCGTAGTTCATTATGGGTCCACCATAGTCCACTAGCTCAAGGCTGGGAAAGGTAGACACATTGTTTCTTGTCCATTGCTTAATGCCTTCTAAATAGGTGTTCCATACTGAGCACAGACATATTACCCAATTGGAACCAAGAACAGGTGGTTTTACGATCTATCATAATTGAACCCGCCCCATCCAAGGATCCTAGTCTGTTCGCAATCACTGTGAGGAATACCGAGTATTCATTTTTTCTCCCCAAGGGGGAGCCCCCTTGTGAGGCTAGGGATCATGAAGTACAGAGAAAGTCAAATATCCATTTGTCAAATTGATGGCAGAAAATACTTTAGAACCCTGGATCTGTGAAAGTCCTAGTCGATATAAGCGAGGTGCCAACATCATGCAACCACCCAATGAGACTCGACCTCAGTGTCGGCTCGCAATGCTGCCACAATTGTCCAATTTTGCAAATCTCTCAAAACATGACTGTCAACAACATCTGACCAAATACTAATTCCAGTGGATGCACACGCTGACGCACAGACCTCACAGTACTGCACTACTCTTAAAAGATGCCTGCCCAAATTCTGCCTAGACACACTCTGTACAGAGCTCTGCTGCTCTGGAGCTAGGTCTGTGCTTTAAACAATAACATAAAATAAATATTGCCACATTGGCTTGTGTCCTCCCCTTAGGGTGTACTCTTTTTGTTGGCTACCATTAGTATTGTTATAACACATGTCAGGTATTAGACCAACGATGGGGTTAGTTAAAATCATTGAGAAGTGTGTGAAATCAAAGGGCAATCCAATGGAGGTGTCTTGAGATAAAATGATGCTTTGAGTAATGTTATTGTAATGTAATATTCCAATACTATCGCATTTAAGCTCTACTTATAGTGTTGGACACCAACATCCCTGTTGCTGCAGAATATTATTTAAATTAATAATATCAGGAGACTCAAAAAATCTCATCTTTACCTAAATCTGTGCTCCTAAGTCCTACTCTAGACAAATAAAGGTGAAAAGGGGTGCTAGAAGATGCTTACTTTCTCTCCCCACTACTGAAAAGAAAAATAAAGAAAGCAACTAAGACATCCGTTTTGGCCTTGCTCAATGAAAGGGGTGGCTGCTGGCTTCTGACATGCACCCCTGTGTTTTTTGAACATATGCCCTTGCTTATGTTCACATTTCCAAACACATAGTTTGTGTGCTGCTGGAGGTCCACCCCAGGGTGTAGCCCGGTCTCTCTGGTTTTGCTGTCAAGCAGTGTTTCCCAGTCTTTCTCCCTTTGGGGAGACTTTTCTCTGTTTTGTTTTCTCCCCAATCTGGGCTCATTCAGTATCTTTCTCCCCAATCCGGGTTATCTTGGTTCTTTCCGCCCCACCAGGGCGTGTATCAGTTTCTCTCCCCACTGTCTGAGGCTCCTTGGTATATTGCCAACTCTGGGGTCTTTCGCTCTCTTTCTTCTCAATCCTTTCCCACTTTGGGGGTTTTCGGATCTCTCCCCGCTGCAGGGCTTTCCTCTGTTCTCCCCACCTTGGAAATTCCCAGTTATTTCCTTTCTCTGGGGCTTGTTTTTTTCTTGTTCTCCAGACCAGGATTTCTCTGATACTTAGCAACTCTGGGGTTTTGCTCTGTCTTTCTCCCTGCCCTTGGGGTTCCCTGCCTTTCCAAGCCACCTTGCTCCCATGCTGCTGATGTGATTGCTTACCTGCTTGTGAAACCTGGGGCTCCCTAGAGCGAGGAAGGAACCAAGTGACCTCAGGGTGGGGAGAAAGACAGAGGCATGTCCCATAAGGGGTAAAGTTCTGAGTAGCCCCGTTGTGCTCAAAGGAACAAGGAGAAAAGTGAGACCGACAGTAAAGTGGGGAAATCACTGAGGAGCCCTAGACAGGGGAGAAAGAATGAGACAAGCCCCAAAGTGGGGAGACTACCAAGAAGCCCCATAATGGGGAGAGAGACTGAGACAAGCTACACTTAACACCCCCAAGCAGACAGGGAAAGTATCCCTCTGGAGGTTACTTCCCCCTTAAGGGACCAGAGAGGGACTTAAGTTACCATCCCTTCCCCCAGACACCAACACCTGTATATGGTATATAGGAACTAAAGTTTATAATAACCATATAACCATTTTAATGGCTAACTTTGCTTCTGACCCAAAATTACGCAGTCCTTACGGGAAACCACAGAAATAATCTTTCCATCCACTATGTATTCCATGTTGTTCTGATTATTTTTCAAACAAAATGATGTCATCATCTGTTCATACAGTTCTAGATACTCAGAAACCTAATATTCTGCATTTTTGTGATAGTGGCCATAACGCTCTGGATTAAATCTGCTTGATTGGGGATTAGGTTTTTAACAATATGTGATTGTGATTTTCTTTTTCTACTTGGATCTACTTGGAGCCTCTACTACTTAGACCCTACCACCCCGACCCCCCCAACTCCCTTGCTTCGATATTTGCTCTCTCTGTCATTATGAAGGTAGGAAGGTTTCCTATGTGTATGGTAGAGTGGGCCTTCTCTTTTCTCCCTCTCTCTTTTTCTCTCGTTCACTCTCTCTCCCATTGGTCTTCTGGGTTATGAACCTAGAATATTTTTTAGAGGGGCTGATAAAAGTAGCATTTAATCCATTGGTTGCTCATAATAAGTGTTTCACAAGTATCTAATCCTTGGCCTAGATAGAGGCCTTTAAAATTCTCCTTTTGTATTGTCATTCTTGGTGTCTCCATATTAGCCACATGAGCTAAATGGTCTCCCTGTTTGATCATATGAAGTAATTCCTGTTGCATTGACTCATCTGGATGCATGTCGACACTGATTCTCTGTTTGGGAGTACTCTCATGTCATCACCTATCCACTCCTAGTGTATTAAGTGAGCCATTCCCCCTTCTCTCACCTGAATGTCTTGATATTCCTCTGTATCTGACAATGAACTCAGCATATATGGAACCTCCATTGTCCTTCTTATGGCCATGTTGTACCAGACACACTGGAATGCATCTGGGAAGGTCTGTGTAATGACAAAGTAGTCTCAGGCATTAGAGAGAGTCCTCCTTTCCCATGAAACACCCATGTCTCTTAACCTTAACTGGTGATTCCAACCTCAACTTAATTTCTCTATTTTCTTGTCTTAATCTAGCATTGTTATCCATGTCAATTACAAATGTTTCCTAGATTGAATTAGACTGGCCTGGATAGTCTCAAACACCCTTGTTTCATAGGCCAGTATGTCTCGTGTAACTCCTTTTATAAGGATTATTTTCACCCTGACATGCTTGCATATATTTCTGTGACTCTTGTTTCATGGACTGCCAGCTTCCTAATTATTTCTTCAAGTGTTCAATCTGCAACATTAACTATTGAGGTCCTTTGTTAATTTATATGACTTCTCTCTCAAAGTCACTTTCTCTTTCATTTTGAAGGTGAGTTGGTGTTTTTCTTACAAAGTAGTGTATTTTACTTGAGCTAACTGCACTCGTTGATGTATCATAATGTGTATACTCTGTTGTAACTGATTACATTCAGCTTACAAACATTTCAAGCAAACAAAGATTTCATGACCTTGAATAGACACACTGACTTCAAGAAATGCCAGAAGCAGGATCTGCTGGTGCACATATATGAATATCTGCCTTAGCAGCATGTGCATGCATGTGATTTAGGGCACCCCCCTCCACCTCCTCAAGGTGGTAGAATCTGCAACTGCCCTTCCTTTAGGTCTCCAGATCTGTCTGACTGTCCAGGATCTTTGCTGAAGGCTCCTACTGAGAGATAGTGTGAGGGGCACTCACAGTGCTCTATAAGCTGCACTTTCTAAGCAACAAACATTTCCCCAAGAAATATATTATGATAATAGTACATTGCTGTGGTATGTTGAAGCCCTGGATTTGCATTGAGAGTGAACCCTAGCAAATGCAAAATTCCCGCTATCAAAAGCCGAGAAAGAGGACATGTTTTGGAACAATTCTTATTAGAAACGTAGCCACAAATCCACTTTAACAACAGCAAAGGTTGTCTGAAGATCGGAAACTGTTTGCTGTACAGGTTTTTAGCAGCCATCACTCGTTGATTACTTACAATTGAAATGCTCATTTATATGGCAGAGAGATTGGGCCTCATTACGACCCTGGCGCTAAGCGTAAAACGATGGCGGTAAACGATTACCGACATCGTTTTCCGCTAGGGCCGATTACGACCCCTGACCGTTAACTACGATGCCATTAGCGGCATCGTAGACAACGCTGCCGCTAACTGCGCCAAGGGCGCGTGCACGCGACCTCCCACACCGTAACTAGCGCCATGGCGGTAAGGTACGCGAATGCCGACCCAAGCGGACATGCACCTTACGCCATCACCCAGCCCGTAAAGTACCTTACCGCCATGGCGCTAACAACGCCATCGCGAATCAACCGCAAAGGGACAAGTTAAGTGACTGCAGCTGCCACAGGTGCACAGAAACAGCACAGGTGAAGGCAATACAGACACAGGAAGCACAAAAAGAGCACACCCCACCCCTGCCCACACCCAGTCACACACCACAATGCTACCGATAGGACTAGCAATGTTGGGGCTGGAGGACCTGATAGCAATGCGAGTGCTACAACAGCAACTACAACAACAACAACAACAACTACAACAACAACAACAACAACTACAACAACAACAACAGGCTGCACAGAAGAGATGCAGGAGGAGAAGGAGGGCAAGGCAGGCCCAGCATGCCCCACCAGCACAGCCAGTGCTACCACGCAGGCAGCCCCCAATCCCACGCGTCAGACCCAACCCATTCAACCTCACCGCTGAGCAGATCCACACCCTGTATCGACTGGACCGGGACACCATCACCACCATCGTGGACATGCTACACAACGACATCGCCAGCATGATTGAAACACCCACCGCCACCCCCCCCCTACTGAAGGTAGTGTCCGTGCTCCACTTCCTGGCCACAGGCACCTACCAGCACACAGTAGGGCACTTGCATGGCATATCACAACCATCGTTTTCGCGTACACTGACGCAAGTGCTGGATGCACTCCTCAAGCACACAGATGACCACATCTCACTACCACGGACTGCCCAGGAGATTGCCAACACCAAAGTGGGTTTCCATGCACTAGCTGGCATACCTGGTTGCATCGGTGCCATCGACTGCACCCATGTGGAATTGACGGTCCCACGTGCCCAGGAGGTACCGTACCGGAACCGCAAACAATTTCACTCAATCAACGTGCAAATGGTCTGTGACTCCAACAGTATCTTCACACATTGTTGTGCCCGATTCCCCGGATCAACCCATGATTCATTGGTCCTGAGGAACTCAACATTACCACGCTACATGGAGCAACAGGCAGGGCCCAGAACCTGGCTACTCGGTGAGTCCAATGTCATGGGCATTGAAATGTGAAGTGGGTGTGTAATTGACATACCAATGCAGGGGGGGGAATGATGCATACTCCAACTGGCGGGAAGGGGGGGGGGGGATGATGCATGCTCCATCTGGCTGCGACTAGCATTAGCCACAACACACCCTGAGGCAGCACTCACGTCACCTGACACCTGCATACATGAGGCCTGACCTAAGAAGACCTGACATGTCAATGAAGGTGTCACCCAACCCTGACACAACCACCTACAAGTGCATTGACCATACCGTGACCACATACACTCCAAAGAAATGTACGTCCATGCACGTCACCAACAGCTCCTACTGAAAGGCCTGTTCCCCATGACTGTGCCCAAAGGAGGCACATGATGGACTGGAAGAACAATGCACCAAAACACAGACAGCAAGGCCCACAGACTGTCCCCATGGGCAACAGTCTTGTTCACTGGGGTAATGATGATCCAGACTGCATTCCCGCTATCATGTGAATGCAACCCTCACGGGACACGTGCCAGGTCACCTACAGAAACAGCCTGAACGGACACAGTGGATCGGCACTCACAAGGCACATGTCACCCCTGCATACCTCGTGCCTTGGAATTCAGAAGCGGCACATGTGAGACATGTGGCACACTCTGTGAAAGTCGATTATAGAGGTATATCCAATAGACGCTCCATAAAGTTGCACCTAGAAATGTACCCAATAGCCTCTAGATAACTGAATTTAGAAGTGTGCCCAATAGCCTCTAGAGAACTGAATTTAGAAGTGTGCCCAATAGCCTCTAGATAACTGAATTTAGAAGTGTGCCCAATAGCCTCTCTATGGAAAATAGTATTTAGAAAACCGCCCATTAGCCTCTCGTGGGAAAATGAATTTTGTAGTTTGCCCGGTACCCTCTCTGGGAAAAGTTGCATTAATAAATGTGCACATTGAAAGAGCATATAACCCATCAAATCACACCACCACGCTTACTCTCTCCTTTACATCACCACTCAACTAGAACACAGAGATACTATGACACCATTTGGTATAACTGTTCCCATACTAACACCGCTTACTCCACATCAATCTATGTAAACACTGCTGGTTTCACACCCCCAGCCAGGCGTTTTCCTCAGGCCTAACGCAGCCACATCCGTCCTGGATAAATCCTGCCTGAACGAACACATTATCCTGATCTCTCAACCACCACATCTGCCGCTAAGAAGCAGCTATTACACAAGTACCGCACGAGCTGCACACATACCCGGTGCTCACACGCACCTTTTGACTCTCCCTACTCTCTCTACTGATCTGAACTTCGGTTCCCAAGGACGTTCAACCTACCAGCGCCTTCAGACCATACCAATGGTATATAAGGCGCTATATAAGTGCAAAATAACAATAACAATAACAATATAGCGGTTGCACGGTGTGAAACCAGTAGCACAGAAGAAACTGCTGCAAAATCAATGTTCAATGCAATTCATGGTGGCATTTCATGTACATCACTCAAGCTCATCCCTGACGCATACATTCTTGCCCACATACAGGTGATTCAGGCTATCCCCTGAAGAGGTGGCTCCTTAGACCAGTCCGAAACCCACAGAACCAGCATGAGGAGGACTTCAACCGTGCCCATTCCCGTACGCGTGTAGTGATCGAGCAAGCTTTTCGCCTACTGAAGGCACGTTTCCGCTGCATCAGCAGGTCTGGCGGAGCACTCCTGTACCGGCATGAGAAGGTTGCAATGGTCGTCATGGCATGTGTCATGCTACACAATATGTGCGTCAGAAGAAATGTGCCCCTGCCCCCTGACGTAGAATTGCTACCACCTGACGATGAGGATGATGAGGGTGGGGATGGGGCACCACCTCAAGGAGGCAGCGATGCACAGGAGCGGCGTGTCATGCGTCAGACTCTCATTGACCAATTCTTCTAGCACACACAGCGTATGCGTGTCACATGGAGACGGCACTCGGCGCACTGTGTGTGTGTGGGACATGCACACTGTGGACTCTACAACAATGTAGCACATGGACGCAATAAAGATGTCAACACATTTGGTTTGTGGTAATGATAAATGTGTATTGCAACAGTGAAATCTTGTGACACACCCCCTCCCCCCTCCCACCTCCCCCCTGCACACCCCAACACACCCCCTCCCCCCTCCCACCTCCCCCCTGAACACCCCAACACCCCCCCAACCCCCTCCCACCTCCCCCTGAACACCCCAACACCCCCCCAACCCCCTCCCACCTCCCCCCTGAACACCCCAACACACCACCTCCCCCCTGAACACCCCAACAATGGTGCAGTAGTGTCCGTGCTACAAGGTGCGGAGTAGTCCTGCTGAACAGGCAAGTCAAGGATGTGTATCCCCTCCCATGGCCCCTGGGGCACCCCTGGCCGTGCTGCGGAGAGTGCGCCCAGATCTACGGACGGGGCTGCTCTGTGCTGAGCTGGTGGTTGATGAGGCTCCACGCCCCACATCCGGTCGCATGTCCCTGATGGTGTGCACAAGTTCACTCAGTTCATTGCGCACAGCCGCTAGCTCAGTGCATATACTCCTTGTGGAGTTCTCTATGGCAGCTGTGACACGGTCAGCTGACCGCTCCATGGCATCCCTTGGCCCACCACACTGTGCCACATGTGCATTGAGGAGGTCAGTTAGTTGTTGCTGCCGTGTTGCAATGTCCTGTAGTGCCTGCTGGTTCTGCTGGCCTATGGCCAGTGCCATTTGCATCTTCGGTGCGATGCCCACCTCAGGCTGGGGGGATGGGGTGGCTGGCCATTCGTCGGAGTCGGACTGCCCCTGTGTGGCATCCGCCTGCAGGGGGCTTAGGGAAATTGCGGGGGAATGTGGATGGGCAGTGGGCCCTTCAACATCAATGTCCTCAATGCTGCCTGGCCCGCTGTCAGAGTCTGCCGCTATGGCTGCACTCTCCCCAAGGGTGCTGCTTGCGGCAGAGGCTGTCCCCTCAGTGGCCACAACTAGTGGCATGTCTGCTGCTGCTGCTGTGTCTGTGTCAGCAGTAGTGGGGGCTGGCACTTGCCTGTCCTCTACCCCAGGCAGGGTTGGTGGCTGCCGGTGGGTTCCCTTCCGGACGGCTGGGGTGGATGCCTGCGGGCTGGCCATTCTGGAGGAACAGGATGCGGTGTTGCCCTCTTCCTGGGGCTCTGTGTCGGAATCTGTGGTGGAGCAAAGGAGGGATGTGTTATTGATGGGTCCGCGGACATTGGACGTGCATTAGGGGATGACATCTATACAGTCGGTGCATGCAGCGCGTTTCATACAGGTTTGGTTGCTTTTGTGTGGAGGTAGCATGGTGCTATGTGTGTTCCAGCAGTTAGGGTGTGCATGCTGCTTGTTTGCAGGGTGGTGTTGGGATGTGTCTGTGCACGTTCACCTGTCGATGTGTTGCATGTGCACTATGGGGCGACTGGGTACTTCGCACAGTGGGGCTTTGTTGAGTGTGGCATGCATAGCTCTGGCCACCTACCTGCGTCTCCTGGGGTCGGCACTCCTCTCTCCATGGCTCCGACACCTTCAATGCTCTCCATCCCTATGGTGGATGCGCATATTTCCTCCCACGCCTGGAGCTTGATAGGTGATTCTGAGCCTCCGCCAGTTGACATGGCTAGGTTGCGGTTAGCCGAAATGATGCTACGGACACGGAGCCTCAGATCATCCCAGCGCTTCCGGCACTGCTGGGCTGTGCGGGGTGCAGCCCCCACTGCACTCACTCGCTGTGCCACTAGGGCCCATATCGCCTTCTTCTTCATGATAGCCGCCCTTGTCATCTGTGTCGAGAATACGACTTCTGCATTCTCTTGCAGGGTCTCTGCCAGCATGTTAAGTTCCTCCTTGGTGAAGCGGTTTTGGCGCTGCCTGTCACATGCCTTTTTTACAACTTTGGGCATGTTGGATGTGGTTTTGGGGTGGGTGATGGGTGTGGATGGTTATGGGGGCCGGATGAGGTATGGTAGTGGAGGATGGCGATGGATTGTGTTTTTAAAGATGGCCGCCATGCCATTTCCCGTTCCTGCGCGATGGCGCTATTTCCGCTTCCGCCTATTTACGGTGACCGCTAACTGCGGTGACCGCTAAGTACGGTGACCGCTATGGTGTGCGTGGCGGTAGTGCTCCATGGACGGTGTGCGATGGCGGTAAGGGCCGTTTTTGGCCCATTAGCGCCATGGCGTACTTTACGTTTCCGCCATGGCGTAAAGCACGTGCCCGATGGGTCGGAATTAGGTGCTATTTACGTCTTCGCTACTCGGCGTTAACGTAATTTACGCAATGGCGGTAATTTACGGAACTTACCGCCAGGGTCGTAATGAGGCCCATTATGCCAAAACCTGCTGCTGTCCAAATCTACTCCAAGTTGTGGTCTAAAGCGTGCTTGCTTCAACATACATCTTGAGCGTGCCCCTGTACAATGGTTAAGGTTATAGACTCTAGGTTATAAAATGCACATAATTTAAAATGAAAGAAAATTCAAAGATCACTGAATATTATTATTATTAATATTATTGTTTAAGCGATTTGTGGTTTACTTTAGAAACCTTGCACCCAAATGACTAATACCCAAATGACTAATACAAGCATCAGTCATGCCGTCTAAACATTCAAAAATCACACATTGGCTCTGGTCAATTAATCAATATGCATCTTTTAAATTGAAAGATGCAAGTTTTAAGTTATCTGTGTTTTGGCCTTACACACGAATAGCTTCCTTTTAAAGTTATTTCCAGAAACGTGCAAAATGCCAAGGTTAAACTCACCTGCCGGCCTTTTATGCCTCTGACCCAAACAGAGTCAGAGTTCAGCATATTTGTGTCATGCACACTTTTCCCAAACCAGCAAACTCACCTGTTAACGAATGCTGGACATTTCAACATGAAATGTTTTACAGTTTAAATGGTTTTAGGATTATTGCACAACCTGCAAATATGATTAACCATAGATAATTTTAATTTTGGCCCAATCATTTCTAACGTTTCGAACAGGTTTAGTCTAAATGAGGTAAATAAGGCTGCAAATTATACAATGTAGGGAGGCACTTTAGGTATTCTTTTGTGATATGCAGTGTTCTGGGATGATACATATTGTGATTACAGTCTCAAAAGTGTAGCTTTGTTTTTAATTCTTTTAAGGTTTACTTGTAGCGTCTTCCTCTTTTGGAGTAAATTCAGTATTAGTAAATCATTGTTGATTTAACTCGCAAAATCGATTTAGTTCTGAATTGTTCCCTAATATTATGGCCTATTTTTTGTGCATGGGTGATAATTTCACCATTAGAATCCATGGTTTTCAAAAAGGGGGCTACTCTGCGTATCCGGAGCTCTATTGAATATTATTATTATAAAGAAATGTGAAGGCAGGGAGTAATGGCATCTGCTGAAACAGCTGTGACTATTTTGTCATTATGTGTGTGGGTGGGTGTGTAATCGATTTGTGAACCAGAGTCTTGTGGGGGGGGGGAGTGCACATCGAAACATCATCCAGCATTACAGGCTTAGATGATTCAACCCAGGCTTTGTCCCACATGGGTGCAATAGGATCAGAGGCGTTGCTAGGGGGTGAATGAGGGGGCTATAGCCCTGGGTCGGTTGGCTGTAGCCCCAGATAGAATTTCAGCAGCTACAGCCAAAAGGCTAGCTAGCCCCAAGCTCCTGACAGTTCCTACATTAGCATAGCCCCGGATCATTTCTAGACCTGGAAACACACCTGAATAGGATGCACCTGGGTAAATGAGAATGCATATGATATACGAAGGCTGTAAAAGCATTTTTTTTTAAACAATGTGAACAAATAGGAATTTAATATAGTATAAAATGGAGTGAACATATATTTGTAAAGAAATGAATGGGCTTAAAGACATGCGAGACTCAAGAATATGCCCATGAATAAACCTCCCTTGGGAGAAGACTAACATGATTACATTCTGTCCTAGAAAGGGAGCAAGTAGTCCATAAACTTTGGAAGATCGATTTTGTCTGAATAAAAAAAATAAAAAGGCAGAATTCACGCTGGTGTCCTCCTAGAATTCTTGGTAGTACTGGGTGCTATTCAGATGTCTGCTGCTGATGCTGTTCAGAGATCAGATAGAGTTGGCTAATGTATCTAGTGTACATGGATTCCAGATGTGGAGGGGTGGACTGGGAAAAAAAGAAGCCCTGGATTATTTTATTAAAGTGCACCCATGTTACACTGTGAAGCAAACATAGCATCTTTTTTTTGTATTTGTATTCTTTATTTATTTAAGGGCATATGGTTATGTTACAACCGTGTTCACACTACAATTAAACAAAAAGAAATTACACCAATAAAATATTATACATTTTATCATACATGGTTAAAATAATAAAAGATGTAAAACATCATCAACAATGTCAAAGTTCATACTTCTAAAATCCATGATTTATTTGTTTGCTCCCATGGAGAGGTATATGTCAAGGCATCTTGCTCTTTGTTACATGCCCTCCTCAATATCCAACATTCCTTTGGCCTTGAGCCATATGTGGTAAGCAGCTGATGTCATAACAAGGGACTCGGCGCCATATAACATGCTCCAAAATTGGTCTGTATCATGTGACCTATAGTTAGCATACCCTTTAATGTAAAATGTGCCTAAAGCTATACAATGCATTGGTATATGGCGCACCATCTCCACTTCGAGTTTGCATAGGCGACAGGTACCAAGAACCAGTGCATAGACAGGAAGAATATCAAATCGCACCTGCATTACAAAACGCATCAGAGCCGGTAAGTGCATTTTAATCAAGTACTACCTAGGGGCTTGGGTGAACAAACCATATAGGCTAGATATTTTCGCCTTTCAGCCAATCTTTCCAGGGAAATCACACTGTCATAGTCTCAGGTTTTGGAGCCCAACTTACTTAAGAACAAGGGAACATCATGTTTTAGGCTGCATGACAGGGAGATGGCATCACAATGTGTGTGTGTACCACCAATTCCAAGTAACTGCACCGTGCACTGTGACTGTGGAGATATGCATCGGTCACAAGCAGTACAGGAGGGAATCATGCTTACTCCCCCCTAAACTTGATATTTGCCCAAAACTTGCAAATTGCTGTGAACCACAATGCGTGTTATGATTGTAAACCAAGATCTAATCTAATGGCCTCCACCAGGACTAATCTCGGGAGGCCCAACAGTGAACTTAAGATTTTTGCCTTGAGGCTTGGTAACCATGTAATGGCCCTCACAGGAAACACTTCAAGCGCATACATTATACCCGGCACAATTGTGACTTTGTATGCTATTAACTTCGCCTCAGTAGATTGGCCACCACAAGTATCAATAGTTTTCCTTATGGCAAGCCACTTGTTCCAAGCCTTCTTCCATATTGTTTCCTTTAAATAATGAAGAATGTAGATGACTTGACTTGGATGCCTAAGTACTTGTAGCGGCAGATTGGGCCTATTGTGTTTTCCCTAAATACCAACTGTACGCTAGTGCCCATGAGCCTTTTTACCAATAGCCATAACTTTGCTTTTTTCAATGTTTATCTTCAGGCCATTCTTCTCTGCGAAAGGTGTCTGAGATTAATGTATGTAGGACCCAAATTGGATGAGAAGTGCTAAAACCCCTTCTGAAGCCAAACTGATGTTTGCCCAATAGGTGATGAGCTGTTGACTAAGTAGATAAAACATTCAAGCAAATTATTTGCTTAAACTTTAGCACTACAGTCTAACATAGCCAATAATCTATAACAACTCAGCTGGAATTGTGAACCCAGTTTAAAAACTGGGATCAATATGGAATTGTGCCATAATTTTGGAATTTCGCTGGTCACAAATATATGGATGAAGAATGGCTTTAGGAGGTGAGCACAAAACGGCGTATCCTTTTTAAGGATCACATTGCACAATCCATCTGGCCCCGTTGCACGTGAATATTTGGTCCTGCTAATGATATCCGCCAGGTCCGCATCATTCACTGCAGTCCATACTACTGGCCCTATCATAGTGATACTCCTATCATGGTATTTGGGTTCTAGCTGGTCCCAATATCGTTCTGTTATGTATCTGGCCCAATCTACTTCTGCAATTCCATTAACTTCTATTGTTGCAAACTGTAGGGTATTTTGTGGAGATTTGGGGCCTGACGGTATTTTATTACCGCCAAAAAATAACTTAGCAATAATCACTCCTCGTATTCAGATTGGGCCCTGTACAACAATAATACAGTGGACATGCATTATTTCAGCACCCAGACATGCATATTTGGTATGCGTGGTTGGTGGTATTTTGGTGAGCATAATTCCCTTGTTTTATTTGTGGCCCCAATGTCCAGAATCCCTTATCTTTGCTTAGATTTTTCGTGTAATCACTAGAGAGACCTCAGACCTACATTTTAGGAATACCACATTTTCAGTGTTAGTGTTAGTGTGCCACCATGGGCGATCTCACTGACTTATTTACGACAGAGAGCTATATGTGGTAATTTTGTGGTAATTTCCACTACCTTATATACGGTAGGGAACTATGTTCAGAGAGTCTCTCTTCCCATTGGCTCATGTACCTCCAACGAGCTATGCTACAAACAATCACTCTCAACTCTCCATACTGAATATGTCATGCACACATCTGTCTTAAAATGACAATTGCATTGTTTAAACATCTCCCCTCATCAGCACTGTATTGGTAAATAGAAGACACACCACCCGTCTGCTTTCAAATATTTTTCTGTATTATAAAAGTTGCATTTAAACACAATCTCATTCTTTACAGAAATAAATACAATAGCACAGTAACAGCTTTGTCTATGACACACTGCAAAGAGAGTGGCGGAGAACAGAACTCAAATTGCAACATTAGCATTTGATTAAGGCACGCACAGGAGTCTCCTTCCCTACACTGACTGCATATTTTCATACACACTCAGCTCCCACACTTCTGTAATTACCTTATCTCTTTAGTTGTTCTCTTTCTGAATGTGGCTCCCTTGAAGATTAACCCCAGTAAAAGGAACGCCTGCCTTCTCAAACCGGGGTCATTGCCTGGAATTCTCAGCTTTTGCAGATAGGAATGCTCCAACCAGGAAAAGGTCTTCCTCCCAGCTCTGCCAAATCTTGACTGCCTTTCCTTCTCCTCCAACTCCCCCCAGCAAAACTCTGATCACTCCCTCTAGCATGATACTTGCTATGACGCTGCTCCAATCAGAATCAATCATGCCATCTCCTCCTTCTCTACACAATGGCTCATTTTTTATAGTAATACTTTGTAACCAACTGATTTCCTGTTCTTTCGAGCCCTTTTGCTTCCTGAATTTATGTGGACAGGGCAGCAGAGAAAAGAAAAAAAATGGATGTGCGTTTAAAAGTTCACTTTCAGAATAGGCCTAATTCTGCAGTGGAGGTTAGTTGTCAGTAAGGTTAGTTATTATTTTCAAATGTGTCTCTCGCACGATAGGCATTTCAGGTGAAAAATAGTGTGCATTTTTGAATGTGCACGTGTGCTTTTAACTGTAAAAATAGATTTGCATCTTATATGTTAACATCGTTTTTGACTGAATGGCCTGTCTTTCCTTGTTAATCTGGTAACACATATAGCAATGCACCGCACCCTTGTGGTGGTGCTGCAAAAAAAATTGCTACCTGTGCAGTAGTGTTGTACTCTGTGCTGTAACACGCCAAATATCCTTACATACCCTCCTTTTGTTTTTAGAACTTGGCTATAATCCAAGCCAATTCCTAAAAACAATTTGTTCTTTCTTTTTTCTTTTAAAATGCATGTGTATTGGGATATCTTTCTCTTCCTGACGTAGTTAGCAAAATCAATAACATCTTCATTTTTACTGATAGCACAATCAACCATCCGCCCATGATTAGCACCAGGATAGCCAAACCCACTATTGAGCGTTCTCCCCAGGTTCCCCAATTAAATCTTTCCACTTCTATTATGCCCAGATTACTAATTGTAATATTGTTTTTTCTCAAATTCATTTTTATAACATGTCTTTCTTTGTGATTCAATAAATATTCCACATCCGGATCTATTGGAAAAGTATCCCTTTGAAAAAAATCGATATTTTCCACTTGGCTTTCCCAAACATCATTTGTTACATGAAACAATGTTAATCCCCCAATTGACACAATTGCATCCTTTGGAACCTGTAAATAAAAAACATTATATTTCACCTGTTTAACCACGTATGTTCCATGGTTTAAATGTACTACCGTCATGTTCTTTAAACAGGTGCTGACCAACCATTTACCTCTGACCATCTTAGCCTGTGCGATTTCTTCACTCCCCATATTACTAATAATCACTTCACATCCCTCTGATATACTTGGGTCAGATTTCAAACCACAAATAGCATCTGTGGCATCAGGAACAAACGGTTTACCTGGACACATATAATTTTGTTCTTTAAATGTTACACATGTTTCCAGGTTTGGTATTAAATAAACTTCAAGTTCCCATGACTGAAATGCCACCACTTCTGGAGTCTTAATCTTAATGAATTTGTCCTCTTGCCAAAATCCCACATTGTGTACCCACTTCGTTTGATAAATAAGTTCAGGGGCTACATATGGGATGCATAGAAAAAATCTCTAGTCTTTCCAAGTCCACATATAACGGCATTGCATTCCCCATTTCGAATGCAATTTTTACCTGTATTATGTCAATTTCCCTCCTGGTCAATCTTTCTATCATTTGACGAATGATATCCTGCGAAACAAAATACAATGGAATATGTCCTTGAATCAATTGTGAAACTGCAGTTTGAACTTCTCTCATATAATTCGTTAATATTCTATCAACAGGACTCATTATGTTCAATATTTCATTTAAAATTCTGTCATGCTTAAGTATTATTTTAGTCGCCCTTTGCATTACATCCGCTTGTTCATTTAGAATGATTGCAGTTTCATTTATGAATCTTACTTGTTCATCCAGTCCCCCTCTAATTCCATCTAACGTTTTTTGTATTATTTCTAGGTCAATACTCAGTTGTTGTGCTTTAGTACTCAGTGTTCCTACCGAAATAGAATTGGCTGTTGATATTGTGGTACCTATTATTGCTCCAACTATAGACATTACCATTGATATCGCGAGCATCACCGCACCTCTCTTTCCTCTCTTCTTCTTAATGTCTGCTGAATTCACGAATGTTTTTTCCAATTGCATTAATATATCTCTTATTGACTGCTTAGTGTCCTCTTTTCTTATTTCCAGCCACTCTTTAGTCTGTTCAATCTTAATTCCGGTATTGTTCAAGTGTTTTTCAATCAAAATCTCAGGATTTAACGGAATGTATATATTTTGGAAAATCATCCTTCTATCACTCATGATGAATCCTGGTGCCTCTTCCACCGCGATACCAGATGCTGGTCCAGGTTCAATGACAACCTGTGCTTCTGAATTCTTGAAGATCCCTCCAAATATCATCATCATTAACCATATCATCGGTATCTTCAATGCTGATCGCTTTGCAGCCTTGGTCTTCACCCCTCTTTGGGGCTTTCCCGGAATCCGTCCTCGTGGGCTCCAGGACTCCATCGTCTCTCCCGTGGGCTCTGATCCCGGAACCTCCGACCAAATAATGTTAATTGTCTAAATCAAAATAGAAAATAACAAATTAAGTACATAGCGTAATACTAACTTCATCCTTTTGCCAAAAATAAAACATGCTTGGTAAAAAATTTTCATTTTCTTTTTTTTTTTTTTTTTTTCCTGAAATTAAACACAAGTTAAAAGAAAACAAGCAGATATAAAACAGCATTCAATATTTAACACATTTTCTCTCTGCACACCAACCGTGATCTTCTATTATATGTGCATTTATTTATTTATTTACTTATATTATATATTTTTACATATATTACAGTGTTTATGTACCATCATAACAATCAACTTTTTTAACTTCTTTGTCACTGCCTCCTGATTACACCCATTTATTTTCTCTTTTTGTGTTCAAGGGACTTTATCTGTTTCTACATGCTCAAGCTGCCTGATCTCATGTCTGGGATGGCATGGTTTGATTTGATTTACATGGACAAACTGCTCTATTGCTGTTTCACCTTCATTTTTCAAAATTTTATAAACCACAGGAGAGACCTTATCTATAATTCGAAATGGCCCCTGCCAGGCTGCTAGAAATTTAGAATTTTTCTGTTTACTTTTTCCAAAATGAAACTTGTACACCTGATCCCCTACACTGTATTCCTTTACTGATGTCTTTTTGTCATAATAAGACTTTTCACTGTCAGCAGCTCTTTCCAGATTTCTCTGCACAAAAGCAAATGCATGTTGCAAATGCCTCCTCAGTTCATCAATATATTCATGAACTGTGGATGCACTCACAAGGGTTTGCTCATGTGTTCTGTATAGTAGGTGTTGTGGTAACACCATTTTCCTACCTGTTAAGACCTCATGGGGGCTAACACCTGTTGCTTTGGCAGAAGTCGACATGATTGCCATCAAAACCAACGGTAAAAGTAAATCCCAGCTCGAACCTGCTTCTGCCACACATTTCTTTAAAATATCCACAACAGACCTATTGCTTCTTTCAACTGTACCTGAAGACGCCGCCCGATATGCGATATGTAGTTTCCTTTTCACACCTAGTATTTGCCATACCTTACTCATTAGAGTACTTGTGAAATGACTTTCTCTGTCTGACTCAATTCTTTGTGGCAACCCAAACCTTGAGAACACATGGTTCACCAGCAATGTGGCTGCTGTTTGCGCACTACAATCTGGTGCAGGAATGCATTCAATCCACTTCGACATCAAACATACCACACTCAAAATATAACGGTGTCCCCTGCTCGACCTTTTTAAAGGACCTACATAGTCTATTTGCAAATCTGACCATGGGAGAGTTAGGCCTCTTTTCATCAATGGTGCTCTATGCATTGGTGAAGCAGGTTTAAATTGGGCGCATACTAGACATCCTCTAGTATATAATTTCACATCTTGGGACATATGTGGCCAGTAAGCATAATCTTTTAGTATTTCCAATGTTTTTTGTGAACCTCTATGGCCTGCGGTTATGGCATCATGTGCATGGTGTAGCATTAGTCCTCTGAATGAAAGGGGTACTACCCGCTGTATTTGCCCTGTTATGGACTCTCTAATCATGAGTCCATCCTGTAATCTAATTCGTGTTTTGTTCTTTAATAACACCCTCAACTCTTCTTTTCCCATACAATCATTTTCTGTTAAAGGATTTTGTCCGGGGTCTATCAAATGATTATAATAGATTCCCAAAATCTGATCATTCTTTTGTGCCTCAGTCAAATCTTGGTCTGGCGTGTCATGACTCCACTGCACCACCGGTTGATCTACCTCCTTTGGTGCTTTAGAACGTGTGACTGCATCAATTTGTATTTCACCCATTAAATAATCAATAGGTAGCAATTCTCCCATCACAGCCCCAATCTTAGCCAGGTGGTCTGCCTTATCATTTCCCTCCTTATCCTCTCCTGGTGTTTTTAAATGCCCACAAATTTTTCTCCAGTATATTGTTAAATTATTTTCTGACACCAATTTGTCTATGGCTTGTATCATTTTTCCATGTTTAAGTGGCTTTTTGTTGTATGTAACCATGCCTCTTACTTTCCAACCAGGCAAATACTCAACAAAGCTATTCCGTGCATAGTCAGAATCAGTCACCAGGACAATTTCACTGAACTTTTTATCAACTGCAGTAGCAATTGCTTTATAAATGGCTGCCAATTCCGCCACCTGACTGCTCCTATCTCCAATCCTCATCCCTATACTGGGAACGCCTTCACATTTCAACCAGACATTTCCTATTCCTGCCACTAACTGTTTATTACTGTCATTTTCAATGTGAAAAGCACAACCATCCACATATACAGTTGGCAAATCCTTGCATGTTTTTTCATCAAAAGCTTTGTGTGGTGATTGTTCAAATTCCTGTAAACTAGTTTCCACTTCCATTTCATTTGTTATTTGTTCAGCTGCACAGTCATGTAAGTCAGCTAACCCTTGAGCAATTGGGCTCTTTTTATTTTGTCCATATCTCACTTCTACGGGAAAACCTTGTAATGCCAGCGTCCATGAAGTGATTCTGGATTGCGCTAGATTGCCTGATCTAATTCTTTTACTCTCTAAAAATTGCAAAGGTTGATGATTTGTTTCAATAATCACCTTTTCTCCCTGAACAATGGGGCGGAAATGTTGTAGCGCCCACACAGTGGTTAATAGGGCCTTTTCACATTCATTAAATTTCATTTCAACTTGGGAAAATGCCTTACTTGCATATGCAATGGTTTTGTGATTTAAATCGTGTTTTTGTGATAACACTGCTGACATACAATGTTCAGAAAAACCTATTTCTATAAAGAAATCCCTGTCCTTTATGGGGTATGCTAAACATGGTGCCTTTACAAGACATTCCTTTAATTTAGCCACTCCATCAGACTGCCCTCTTTCCCATTTCCAGGGAGTATTCAGTTTAAGCAGTTTAGTCAATGGTTGAGTGATTTCTGCATAATTTTCAATGAACTTTCTGTTATAGCCTGTCATCCCTAATAAACTTTTTACTCCTTTCACATTTTTAGGATCTTTTAATCTTTGTATGGCCTCTATTTTCTTCTTTTATGGATTTAGCCCATGTTCAGTCACTTCATGCCCTAGAAAGTTCACTTTTTTCTTGCACCATTGTGCTTTTTGCAAAGATACTTTGGCGCCTGCTTTCTGTAATTGGCCAAGTACATGTCTTATTTCATCAAAATGGCTTTTCAGGCTTTCATTTTTTATCAGGACATCATCCACATAAACTATTGTTCCTCTTTCCGCTGCATCCGGCATGGCCTTTCTCAAAAATATGCCAAATTCACTCCCACTATTGATGTACCCGAACGGAGCTCTAAGCCAGGCATATTGAGTCCTGTCGAATGTAAAGGAAAATAAATGTTGTATCTCTTCTGCCAATGGCACGCACCAATATCCAGAGGTGAGATCTAATGTGGTAAATACATTTGAACCATGTATCTGAGCTAGGCCCTGATCAATGAATGGCAGTGGCCATCTAGATATTGGTACTCTTTTATTCAACTCTCTCAAGTCTGCACACAGCCGCCATTGACCATTGGGCTTTAACACACCTAAAATAGGCGTATTGGATGTGCTATGAATGGGCCTGATTATTCCCCGTGATTCCAAATTTTTAATAATCTCAGCCAATGATTCTAAACATGCCAGCGGTAGTCTATACTGGCGTACAAACACTGGATTTCTGCTACAACCTTCTGGTAGTGTGGCCACATGTAAATCAGTTAAACCACAGTCATAAGCATCTTTTGCAAATACATCCTTAAACTCCATAAATATTTCCCTCAGGTTGTCCCTATCCTTATCGCTTTCACATGCATCCGCTAAGGAGACCTGCTCTTCTACCATTTTGGAAAATTCTGGAAAATCTTCTGGTGAGGGAATCTCGGCGCTTTCCTCTAACTGTGTAGCTGTGTCTTTTTGTAAAGCTGCCACTTTTAAATATTTTGGCATATCAGCTTCCACTTCAATGGACTGATTTCCTGTTTCATTTTCATTTAAATTAAATATTATGCAATCCTCTTGATGGCAGCACACTGTCTCATTTGAATCATAAGGATACACAGAATTCATTTTAAATATTCCTTTGGGCTGAGAGTCCAGGTGTTCTGGCAACTCGCCCTTGGCATCTACATATTTTTCAGGAATATTCCCAATCACCATGTTATTTAAATCTGCCGTATAATGTGATTTTTGTATGGCCATTCCTAATGGGGAGTTTTCCTCTAAATGAATATCCTGACAACCTTTATTATTTACCATGATTTTTACAGATCCTTCACCAATGTCTACCAATGGAATGTATTCATAATCCAGGCCTTGCTGTTTTATGGATTGATTCAGGCATACAAATGCATCAGAGCCTTTCATCTGCTGTCCATTTTTGCATTTCAGTGTTATTGCAAACTGTTTTGTAAATGCAGGAATAATAGTATTTTTCCTCATTTGTAATTCGACTGCATAAGGAACCAGTTGTGCACAATGATAAGCCCTTTTTTTGTCTTCAAATTCAGGTGCCGGACCACCTAGGCGTGACCATATTTTTTGATTAAGGAAATCTAACACCATACACATTCTGTGCATGATGTCATTTCCCATGTAAAATTCATTTTGTGCTCCACTCACTATCCATACATTATGGTAAATTGTTTTCTGCCCAATGCTAATTTTAAGCATGCATCTGCCTGCAATTCGGTTTTCAAAGTCTGGACTGTCCAAGCCAGACACATATTGGTTTTTAATCCTAAATCTCGGGATTTCTTCCCTTTCCATTGTTTTTTGCAACAATTTCTCATTAATGAAACTCCTTTCATGTTCAAGCGCTAAAGTGGCTTTTATTGTTTTAAAATAATCATTTATACCAACATGAACCCATGGTTGCTCATCTTCCATGTGTATTTCTGCCAGAGTGGTAATGTGTTTTTCTGAATCTGTTTTAGGAGCAATATTCTGTTTGCACGTTTTCTCTTTTAGATAAAAACATAATGTGTGCTCATCTATGGCAGTCTGCCAATCTTTCCTTGGGTCCAAGTATATTTGTACAGGTAGTTTCTCATTGCCGCTCTGTATTTTGTCTTGACACATTAGTATGACAGTGACACTAGGTATGCAGCTATTCTGGAGATATACCTCCACAGCATCATTTGTTTTGGCAACGGTGTGACATTCATTTATATTGCTGTTTTGTGATTTTAGTTTCTTAGGCCTCAATGGTTTTCTGGTTAAGGACCACAGCACTCCATTCACCCCATCTATGAGAGGAGACAATCTTTTCAGGCAATCTGTCCCCATCAGAAATGGAATTTCACAAATAGATGTGATCAATACCTCTTGTTTCATTCTGTGCTTTCCTATTTTTATGTCAACCTCAGTTACACCTATGATGGGCACCTCTTCCCCATTAAAGTTATGCACTGGGCCTTGATTTTCCTTCACTGTGATCTGACTCTGTGTAGGCCTCCCTTCATTGATACTCTTTACCAGCTCCTTGGACATAATTGTGGCCTGTGCGCCAGTGTCAATCATAGCAAAGGTGTGGCATTTTTCTTCTACAGTGATGGGTGCATAATATCTGTCCTCAACTTCCTCTAATACACATAAGAAATGTGAATTCTTACTGATTTCAGGGCTAACCTTTCTCAGATCTTTTTCACTTTTGGCTAAGCACATTGGTAAATGAAAAGACATTTTTCCCTCCTTTTTACCCATTTCTGCGCGAGAGACTTTATTCATTTCTGCATGATCAGAGGTTTTTTGGAGTGTGGCCACTGTTCGCCCATCCATCTGGGTAACATCAGAGACTACATTACAATCCTCCAAATGAACATGTGTAACAACATCATTCAGCAATTTGTCATTTTTTAATTCTATGCATTTGTAATCATTTAGTGTCAGACCAGCCCTTTCAGTTTCTTCAAAAATATGTGGCTCAAAGAATTCTTCAGGTGATTGACTTGTACCCTCCTTGTGAGTATTTCCTTTTTTTGTCTGTGCTTGGTCATTGTTTTGCTTGCCCAGGGAAGGAGCTATAGCATCCCCACTTACTCCCTGTTCACTGGTATTCCCCATGCATGAGTCATTTTTCTTAAATCTGTTCCTTTGTTCTTTTGGAATTCCTAATGTTTCTTTTTCATTTGTGCAAATCTTTACTGTTTTATTTAGCTCTAAGTTAAACCGTACCTCTTTTTTAGAAGTATTTGCACTTTCTGTCACAAATTCATTTACTGGTACTTTCATTTTTAATCCATTAGGCATCTCAGAGTCGTTATGCAAAATTATATCAGAGCAATCTGTCATTTTGGCACTGCAGTTATCATGAGTACTTAGTCACTTTTCGGAAGACTCCCGGTCATCGCTATGGCCATCAGCCCCCTCTTTGGAAGGTTGTTTTTGCGCTGTATAGAGCTTTCCTATTTGCTCAGCTAACATTTTCACTTGGGCCTCAAGGCACTGGAACCTTTCCATCTCTCTAGAATCCTCTTTCTGTGGCCTAGGTCGATATTGGTTGTTTTCCCCCTGATTGGATCTATTCTGATACCTCTCAGGTGATTGATGTCGGTTGGGATGGTTTCTGAACTCTTGATTCATTTGTGGAGGGGAGCGGGTTGCACCCATCCTTTGATTATAGTCCCCTGGTGGGGAATCATTGTACTGGCGTGGATTGTAGTTCACGTTTTGCCTCATGTCCTGTCTCTCAAATTGTGGGTACTGGCCCCTATGTTGATTTCCATTATCAGTAAATCGATCCACATATCGGGGCCTATCCTGATTACCATATATCATGGTGTTGGGATCAAATCTGCTCTGTGTCCCCAATGACTGGTAGGGACCATCATTTCTTTGATCTTGATTTTGTCTCTGGTTATTGTTCATACCTGCCATATCAGGCCGGTATCCTACCCGGGGTCTGTCCCCTAAATACCTAGGGCTGATGTAGCTCTCTCTATTACTAGGATCATGTGATTGGAACATTGGTACAGGAAATGGCGATCTTTGTTGATTACCCCTTTGTTCAGGTGTCACATTATTTTTACCTTGGCTTTGAGCAGACTCAAGGGACATTTTGGCTGACCTGATTTCCATTACTGTGGCTGAGGGTTCTTTAGATTTAGGTCTAGTATCTTTCATTTTATCACTTTCTCTACCCTGACAATAGAGTACCTCATATAGTTTTGTGCTTTGATGTACAATCCATTCAAGGGACTTGTCACGGTCAAATTCACGGACCAATTGGGATATGATGTCTTTCTGTAGCCCATAGAAGTATGCAGTTTTAAACTCATTGGAATTTGAGTCAAAAGATACATCAAAGCGAGAAAATGCTCTTTTTAAGTCTTGTAAAAATTGGCGAGGGGATATATTAGGTCCAGCAGTAATTGTGTACGCGACTTTCTTTGCCTCCTGCAATGACTGAAAAGGAGAAAAATGACGCCTAATTTCTTTTTCAAACTCCAGCCATGTCATATTCTGCTGTTCATTTAATCCCCTTATGATGCTGGCCGTCGGGGCATCTAAAGTTAAATGAAAATATTGTCTGTACTGTTCCTTAGGTATCTGGAGTGCTTTAAAAATGTCATGCACCGCTTCTAAGTGATCCTCAATGCAGCATTCACCTCCCTTCTTAAATGGTTTGATCATGGCTTTAATGGATTTCATTATTTTTATGGGGCTACTTGTTGCAATTCATGGAATTGCACTATTTTGTGATTCAATCCTGTTTTCAGGTGTATGATATTGGTGGCTGCCCCCAATGGGAGTATCAAATCCCCCAAGGGCGCTGCAACCAAGTTCAGTCACCGGCCCAGTCACTGGAGCACTAGCTCTTTGGGCAGAGCTAGAATTCACCTCCACTCCATTGAATGTGGTACCCTGCCGCCTCTCCTGGGACCTGGGAATGCACATTTGCTGTTCTAAGTCCTTACACTTTTTAAGGCGTCTGGTTGCTTCATTTTGCAAATAATTATTTTCATCACTCATTTTATTAATCACCTCCTGCATTTCGCACATTTGCATTTGGCATTCATTGAACTCTTTATTTCTCTTGTCTCTTTCTTGGATCATTTTAATCATTTCTTGTTCTGCACTCTGGAGATCACCTTCTTTTTCACAATGTTCTTTTTGTAAAATCTGCATTTCTGAAACAACCTCATCTTTATCCTGCCTAATGTGATCCACTAAGGCTTTTAAGTGTGCCAATTCTTGCTCACTATCTTCAAATTGTTTCTTGCTTTTGGATAACTGAGTATCAAAGTCTCTGCATTTTAATTGCATGTATTTTTGGCATACATCCAATTCTGCTCTCAACATTTCCTGATTTTTACTTGCCCCCTCTAATTCAGTCTTTAACCTGTTAATTAGATGAGTATCATTTTCTTGCATTCGCAGGGACTTGTTTAAAATAAACCATATTTTGCCGCATAGCCGTATTAAACAGTCTTTCTCTGCACTTTTATCGGCTGCATTCAATAATCTTGTAAGGCAGACCTGAATTATGCTGCCTTCTGCAAAAATATTGTCTAGTTTTTCTTTCTGCACCTCACCCTGAATGCGGTTACTCCATTCTAACGTGCTATTCGAAGACCAATTCCCATGTGCAAATAACTTTGCCTCTAAATATTGCACTAGATCTGAGAATGTGGTTTCCCTTTGTGACATTCTGAAATTCGTTTTTAGTGGCACACTGCTATTATAAAATGGGTTCCCTTTAATGTGCAAATGGCAGTGTGAGACACGCTTGCCACGCCCAGTAGGTACTCTATGATCACTTTCCCGGCCTGCAACGCACCATAAATATGTAGGGTATTTTGTGGAGATTTGGGGCCTGACGGTATTTTATTACCGCCGAAAAATAACTTAGCAATAATCACTCCTCGTATTCAGATTGGGCCCTGTACAACAATAATACAGTGGACATGCATTATTTCAGCACCCAGACATGCATATTTGGTATGCGTGGTTGGTATGCGTGGTTGGTGGTATTTTGGTGAGCATAATTCCCTTGTTTTATTTGTGGCCCCAATGTCCAGAATCCCTTATCTTTGCTTAGATTTTTCGTGTAATCACTAGAGAGACCTCAGACCTACACTTTAGGAATACCACATTTTCAGTGTTAGTGTTAGTGTGCCACCATGGGCGATCTCACTGACTTATTTACGACAGAGAGCTATATGTGGTAATTTTGTGGTAATTTCCACTACCTTATATACGGTAGGGAACTATGTTCAGAGAGTCTCTCTTCCCATTGGCTCATGTACCTCCAACGAGCTATGCTACAAACAATCACTCTCAACTCTCCATACTGAATATGTCATGCACACATCTGTCTTAAAATGACAATTGCATTGTTTAAAAATCTCCCCTCATCAGCACTGTATTGGTAAATAGAAGACACACCACCCGTCTGCTTTCAAATATTTTTCTGTATTATAAAAGTTGCATTTAAACACGATCTCATTCTTTACAGAAATAAATACAATAGCACAGTAACAGCTTTGTCTATGACACACTGCAAAGAGAGTGGCGGAGAACAGAACTCAAATTGCAACATTAGCATTTGATTAAGGCACGCACAGGAGTCTCCTTCCCTATACTGACTGCATATTTTCATACACACTCAGCTCCCACACTTCTGTAATTACCTTATCTCTTTAGTTGTTCTCTTTCTGAATGTGGCTCCCTTGAAGATTAACCCCAGTAAAAGGAACGCCTGCCTTCTCAAACCGGGGTCATTGCCTGGAATTCTCAGCTTTTGCAGATAGGAATGCTCCAACCAGGAAAAGGTCTTCCTCCCAGCTCTGCCAAATCTTGACTGCCTTTCCTTCTCCTCCAACTCCCCCCAGCAAAACTCTGATCACTCCCTCTAGCATGATACTTGCTATGACGCTGCTCCAATCAGAATCAATCATGCCATCTCCTCCTTCTCTACACAATGGCTCATTTTTTATAGTAATACTTTGTAACCAACTGATTTCCTGTTCTTTCGAGCCCTTTTGCTTCCTGAATTTATGTGGACAGGGCAGCAGAGAAAAGAAAAAAAATGGATGTGCGTTTAAAAGTTCACTTTCAGAATAGGCCTAATTCTGCAGTGGAGACACATTTTTATTAGTGGATTATGTTTCATTAGTCAGGTTAGTTGTCAGTAAGGTTAGTTATTATTTTCAAATATGTCTCTCGCACCATAGGCATTTCAGGTGAAAAATAGTGTTCATTTTTGAATGTGCATGTGTGCTTTTAACTGTAAAAATAGATTTGCATCTTATATGTTAAAATCGTTTTTGACTGAATGGCCTGTCTTTCCTTGTTAATCTGGTAACACATATAGCAATGCACCGCACCCTTGTGGTGGTGCTGCAAAAAAAATTGCTACCTGTGCAGTAGTGTTGTACTCTGTGCTGTAACACGCCAAATATCCTTACAAAACATAGCATCTTAATTGCGTGTGCTGCATGCAGCAATGTAAACAATTTGGAGTGCCCTAACAACAGAAGCCCATGTCCTCAAGGCCCACCAGGAAATCTCCATACTTACCAGTTGGCCAGTCCGTCACCTCAGATTTCTTGTGTTGAACATTTACTTGACGATGTTGAACTTACTATCCCACCTGTGTTTTCTATGGTTGTACAGAATGTCTGTTACTTGACATGGAGGGTTTTTAGTTTGTGTCTGCTTAGGTAGGTTTCTGTCAACACTCTTTTTTGTGCTCACACCTTATGTTGAGTATCACCAGTCTGTCACTGATGAAGCCAAGGAGTTGTCAATGCTTTTGACATTCAGTTTTAAGTTCCTTGTGCATGATTTGTTTGGCCTAAAACACCAGTAGACTTGGCTCGCATTCATTGGCTGCTATTTATTGCACTAAAAAGCCAGGATAGCTGTCCGATAAGATCGGGCAGCTGGTGGAGATGGATGCAAGCGGTGGCTTCACAGTGCTCCAAAGTAGTCTCTTTCTGGCGTCATATTACGGAAACTTTGCAATAGGGTAGCAACACTTTTGCCAGGTATTAGGACTTGGACAAAAATAGACCTGGAGCAACGAAACAAAAACAAACAAAAAACTGTGCTTTCAATGCATTTTGCATACGGCAAGGTTTGCTCTAGTGCTAATATGGGACAGTGTTAACATTAGGGCACACTATGTACACCTACATTGAAAACATTGGTTTGTTTACTCAATTTTGAAAGCATGGATTTTTTAGCCTTCTTGTATAACCTGGGCATTTGTTGTGTTCAACCCAAACTCTTATACCCATGAATAAAATACAATTTTAATACTTAACCGCTGATTTGTCTTCTAACATACAGTTTCTGTGATATATGATGTAATAGTCTCAAGTAATAGTCTGAAGGACTCTCTCGCCATCTGGATCTCCACACAATGATCCCATCTATAGCCAGGGACGTCATTTCACCAAAATGCCAGGGGTAGAGGAAGTGACATCACACAACCCTTGATACCCTGATGACATCACAGGGAGTGACGTCATTTGACCCCACCCCGAAGTGATATCGCGGGAAGTGATGTAACATGACCTTTCACCCGTTGACAAAACAGGAAGTGGCATCACATAGCATTGTACACCATGAAAAATATGGTTACGATATCACTCTAATGTGAATGTAGATTTCATACAAGAATGGATCGCCATATGTATCATTAAGATCAGTGTGTATAGGCCCATATTACCAAATTACTGTGAATGCAAACAGACGTCCATGATCAAATGATAATGATGTGTTATTATATAGCACTTACGCTTAAGCGCTTTATATAGAAAAAGTATACACCCAATATCACCCAACCTATGTGGGTACTCATTTATGGACCTCAGAAGGATGAAAGGCTCCATTGAGGCATTTAAGAACAGACTAAATCAGTGACTCACCCCTGAAGTGTGCCTGAAATAAACCTTTAATGAGTCTAGCCATGATTGTATAGTATTCCAGAAAGACACATTATTTGATATTCCTATGCTTTCTTATTTACGGTCAGTGCTGAAAGTGTTAGACTTGTGGCACTCCTGTTCTTATTTTTCTTATTTTTTTTAAGGGGCCTGAACAAGAAACCCAGCCACTCCAGAAGTAAAGAGCCACATGGTGTTGGACACAGCCTAGGAGCTTTCATTAAAAAAAATCTTTTTCTTTTAGAGGTCGCAAGGGAGACCACAGAGGTTGCAGTTGCGACCTCTGGCGACCCCTAAATGACGTCCCTGTTTATAGCACTGCCACACAATCTCCTGTATAAATGCAGTCATTGTGCTGGAGATTGCAGAATCCACTTCCGACGACTCCGAATCCGTTGTCCATCGCGAGTGTTTTTTTTTGTTTTTAGTTTTTTTGTTAGTGTAGCTTGCCCAAGAGCTGCTTTGATGCCTGTGTTGACTGTGCACATACTTTTTTAAAAATATATTCGCGCACTGTTTACAGGCGTTCCTTTTTGTAAGAGAATTTTCTATACGGTAGTCAGGCTGGCAAGGAAGTTAGTAAGAAGGGACGGACGCTCATTCATGGCACTTCACGGCGCTCTACAATCTGTGTGAGCTTCTGGGAACATAAGGGTTTTGCATCAGCAACACTGCTAAAGATGGGAAAGGGTATGCAGAAAACGTAGACATCCTTAGTTATAGAGTAAGGTGTACCACATCAGCCCTTTATATCGCCTGCACACTTCTGCATTTATATCCCAGCTTTAATATGGGTTAGGAACCCGGAGGCAAATGACATAGGGCGGTCTGGTCTGCGTCTGTCCACGTAGTGGGAAAGTACACAGGGCCATCTAGGAATGTAGCTATAAAACCAGACTCTGTATGTGCTTCTATTTTTCAAAAAAATCCAAATGGTAATTGGGAAACATGAAAATGTGCTGGACAGTAAAGAAAACCATATATTAAAATAACGATTTGGTGTATAACTTCGGTAAAGCTAGAGACTAAACTATCCCTTGAAGTAGCAAGGACATTGTTATTCGAGATGAACTTTTTTTGCATGAGCCACTTTCCTAGAATTTGTGTATACATTTCCCCTTATTCCTTTATTGCATTTCTTTGTTTTAAGGGGCACCGCAGGATCAGTGGAACGTGCAGGCTGTGGAGTTACTGTTACATAATCCAAACATTTAAATACATCTGTTTAATGAAACTGTCTATCATTGTTTAAATCTTCAGAATTTATTACCGGTAGTTAAGTAGGTTCTAGGATAAAAAGTAATACCTTTCAAAAAAGTAGCAAAGCGGTTTGTGCTCTGCACTCCCCGCAAATCTCCTGCATCGAGTGATGTGAGGACAAGGCGAACATCAATGCAAATGAATACTTTTTTAACGAGATGAGGGATCTGTTCATATATTATTATTTCCTAACAAATGAAACCCGTCAAGTGTGAATTGCAAACCGAGTGGAAATCATTAGGTGCTATGAAATTTGCAGTATAATATCAATTATGCTGTACGCAGAGCAGCATGCCAGGTAGTCTCATAAGGGTGTTCAAATTTGGCTCTTACCAACAACTCTAAGTCTTGAAATTGAACACATTCACATTGTTATGCTAAATAGGAGACAGCATTGCGCCATTGTTGTTTTCTGCGTAGTGTACTGTAGTACCGAATGCATTATTATGTTGTGTTACCGGGTCTTTCCATTAAGCAGCATTTGCCATTTGCATGGACCTTGCTGCTTTGAGTCCTGCAAAAGACCAACGAAACAGTAGGTTTTAGGTGACTGAGTGGCAGGCTGCGGCCATTGTGGCTTGTATGCAGGTGTCTGTGTGTACTGTGTAAGGTGGTTATTAGAGTTTTCGCTGCAGGGCGATGTTCAGCTGACCACAGCCCCTTTGCCTTTGGGTGTAGGTATCTGGCAGGTTGGTTGCCGACATGCGTGTTGTGTATGCATTATACTAATATAGAATGGGAAGGTAATGCGCTTTACACCATTACACTAATGCATCACAAAAGTGTAGAAGAGTTTTAAGGTCATGAACAGCCGACACGTGTTTCGACACACAGGTCGTCTTCAAGGTTGAATAATCAAAACAAATCATCAATTCCAAACATCAGATCATACAATGACATAAAACACAATACAGACAATCAGTTGATTAAATGGAAATTAAAAATATTGCATACCACGTGTCAGGTTGGGAGGGAAGGACAAGGGTTGCGCAGGTGGTTGAAAAAAATCCAGAAAAAAGCAAAATTCCAAAATCACAATTAAGAAAACAAATGACTGCTTACTAAATGCAGTGAGTTAAGGCGTGTCTATAGCAATGATCCACTACTTTAAAAAGTTCATGCTATTATAACAACTGAACTAAAATGGGCATTCTGTATCGGGCATAAGCACCTAAATCAACCCGCATGTGTTTCAAGCATGCAACACCAGAATAAATGGAAACCAGTGAAACCAAGTGAAAATGATGAAAAGGTAGTAAAATGAAAGGTCCCAAGCACTGGGAAAACAGCACATAAAATAGAAACTAGTGAAATGACTAAGGATCGTAATTGTATTAACACTGTGCGAAAGAATTATCAACCGGTGCAAAAATATCACACAAAATGTCCACTGAGGTTAGAGGACACGTAAGTAATCAGGTGAAATGAATGACACAGGCAGTAGTCTTACCGCGCAATGTTGCAGTCAAAATAACTTCATGAAATCCTAGAAATAAACAAGTCAAATATCAAAGCTGGGTTGTTGATCACACAATAATGAATACATAATGGAAAATACACCGTAAATAAAGCCCGAAGTTTGTTACACATACCAATGAAATGTCCGTGACCACTACACGGCAATAAGGGTCAGCATCGTCATCCAAATGAAAAGAACAAAGTGTAATGCCCAATTGGCCAAAGCACATATAGCGTCTACGAACAATGAAAAAAAGCCGAATTCAGGTTCTTGTTGTACATGAGATAAACTACTATGGTATAAATCAATGAAACACATTCATTCTGTCCGAAAAATTACTTACTCGTCCAATCGAGCCACATAGATTAGAACAGGAAAATCCTAGTGCGTACCGCGTCCAAGATAGTCCCGTAGATAAGGACTTCCGCATACGTCACGGAAGTGACGTCGGAAGCGTAAAGAACGTGTGGCGTCGCGTTGGTGACATCACACATAAATAAAAGCTAATCCACGAAGAAAAAAGCTGGCAAGTGTTATGGTAATACATACACAGGTCTCCTTAGAACCTTGTGCATGTAGATTCCATTTGAGAGTGCCTCGCCAGTTGATGCTTCCACTGCAGCTACCTGGGGGCCTCAAATAAAGCTCTTCTCTTCTCCCATACTTTGTGCCTCTTTATTTCATATGGCGACGAGGCACTGTACCCCGAGGCCCCCGGGAGCGTATTAGGTTACCTGATTGGGCGCAGCCCCCCCCTTTTTTCGCTGCCGCCGACTTCTGCTGCCAGCGCCTGCAGCGGCCTGCCTGTCAGCTGTGGACAGCCAAGAGGAACAGCCAAGAGAGGCCTCAACATCACCTTTCAGTTCTCCACTGTAAAGGGTGCCGCTCCTCCCCGCTGGGAGTATAGAGCGGCGCACATTGCACTCCTGCCCTACTCCAAAAGTGCTTCAGACAGCAGGAGCTGTCCATCTATCAGGTCAGAGGAGGGGGGAGGACGAAGTGAAACTTACACTTTCCTTTCATTTGGCATTTTATGTGTAAAATGGACAAAATGAAACGTACGCTTTCCTTTTATTGGCATTTTTTTGTGTAAAACCCTCACTGCTGCCCTGAGCAGAACCCTGCATCATTTTCAAAAGCTGCTAGCTGTTGCCCAGCAACACACACACAGCATTAGCAGTCTTCATTCTCTCAATGGCTCCTCTGGCTTTCCGGGACTAATCACTCACTATCTTGGTCCATTGTGACATCACAACTGAACATTCCATCAGGTCTTCCCTGAACCAGCCAACCTGTGCTCCCAGCCATTGTGAGGTCACAATCTGTACTAAGGATCATCCATACACTGAAGCCTAAAGACTCTGCAGTACAGATACACCTGGGCATTCTCTGAATCGGGTCCCACCCTGCCATGCAAGCAATTCTATAAAGACTGTATCTCAGCGCCTCCTTGCTAACTGCCAACAGTACTGAAAACCTCTGCCTACACTACAGCAACTGGTGCCACTCAACGCCATTCCTCACCACTTACAACCTAGAATCAGGCACACCACCATGCAGGACGTTCCGCCTCCCACCAAGTTTCTTCCATGCCCTGGGAGCCCAACATGCCCATGGGAACAATGGATCGATGGATTCCACGTCTACCTCAGAGCCATTGGGGGCAGCAAATTCAATGATGACCTCAAGGAGGCGACCCTCTTGAACTGTATAGGGGCAGAAGCACTGAGACTTTTCAGGACCCTTCCCGAACCCGGCAATATAGGAGGAGATGGCAACCGCAAGTTTGACATAGCATTGGCCAAACTCACCAGTCAGTTTGGCAACAAGACCAACGTAGTACTGGAAAGATACAGGTTCTTTTCCAGAAAGCAGCTCAAAGGCGAGTCTATTGATTCATACATAGCGTCCCTCAGGGCGCTTATGTCAACCTGCAGTTTCACAGGTGTCTGTGATGAGTATTTGAGAGACCAATTGGTGCTGAATGTGGCTGATCCACGCATCCAACAAAAATTGTGGCAAACCAAAAATCCCACCCTGGACCAAGCCACGGAGATGGCAAGGAGAATGGAATTGGGAGATCGATGCATGAGGGAAAGACGTGACCACACGACCAGTGTGGAAATCAAATGTGTCAGCCCTGAGTCCGAGCCATACGAGCCTCTAGTAGTAGCAGTAAGAAAGGCTCCGCCATCAAGGGGTTCGAAGTTTGGCTCAAGCAGAGCGAGGCCATACAACTCCCAGAATCCAACGCGCTGCCAGAGGTGCGGATGGTACAAGCATGCAAATCCTGACAAAGAATGCCCCGCCATCGCTGTGGAGTGTTATAAGTGCAGCCAGATTGGACACTTTGCCAAAGTCTGCAAGAACACACGGGGAAAGACAACTAGATATGGCAATCTCACCAGGCGACCTTTCATCAGACCGTCCTCTGTGAGAGTAATCGAAAGCAACCAAGAGCACAATGACATGTTATCTATCAGTCCAATGCAACAAAAGGTACAAATACTCACTGCAACATCCCAACAACAGAGCAACGGTCCCTGGGTCAAAATGCAAATCAACGGCATATCATTACCTGTAATGGTAGACACTGGCTCCCCCTACACCATCGTGGATCTCAAGACCTTTTTGAGTGTACTCTCTGGCAAGATACATGACCTGCGAAGCACTTGTGTAAGAGCTACCGGTTATGGAAAAACGCCCATCGAGATAATGGGATATGTGTGGGTGAACCTCAAGTTCCATGACAGAGAAACATATTGCAAACTCTTTGTAGCCAAAGATGGCTCCTCCGTTGTGGGATGGGAAGAACAAGCCGCTCTTCGAGTAAGAATACACCCTGGAGAAGAAATCCCCGTGCTGAGTGTGCTCAATAATGATATGGACATCAAATCTAATCTAGCAAAACAATTCCCCAAGGTGTTCTGCGATAAGATTGGACTCCTAAAATGTTTCCAACACAGAATAATCCTCAAAAGAGGTGCTATCCCAGTGGCCCACCGAGTCCGCAGTATTCCCTTTGGAACAAAAGAGGCGTTGAAGAAAGAACTTAAGCGCCTCTGCGATGAAAATATTATACAGCCCATCGAAAGTTCAGAATGGCTTGCCCCAATTGTCTTAGTAAAAAAACCGGACGATTCCATAAGAATGTGCGTCGACTTGAGAGACCTAAACAAAAACATATGGGTTGACAGACACCCACTTCCCAATATATCTGAACTCCTATCGACCATGAAACCTGCAAAATACTTTACAACTCTGGACCTCTCCTCAGCCTATCACCAGATTGCTTTGGAAGAGAGCTCAAAGAACCTAACATCTTTTGTCACACCTCTCGGTGCATTCATGTTTAACAGAATGCCATTCGGACTCGCTTCAGCTGCAGCAGTCTTTCAGAGACTCATGTCACATCTATTTGGAGGACTTGATGGCATACACTGCTTCCAAGATGATATCCTCATATCAGCCAGTACAGAAGAAGAGCACAACGCAAAACTTGTGGGTGTCCTACAGGTCATACAAAAAAGTGGGCTCAAACTCAAATTAGAGAAATGCAACATAAAGTGCGACCGAGTTTCATACCTGGGCCATTCCATTGACGCCAACGGCATCAGCCCCAAGAGGAAACTCATGGACACCATAATGAATATCGCCGAGCCTCAAAATAAAGACCAATTAAGGAGTTTCCTCGGGATGACAGAATACTATTCCAAGTTTATAAGCAACTATGCTGATAAGACCAAAAACATGAGAAACATCTTGAAGAAGGCAACCAAATTCATATGGTCCACTGAATGCAAGAACGAATTCGAAGAAATCAAATTTCAAATTAACCAAGCCCCAGCCTTAGGAATGTTCGATTGTAAAGCTAAAACCATCATATCCGTAGATGCAAGTAAAACCGGACTGGGTGGTGTCCTAGAACAGCAACAAGATAAGGACATTGTGACGATCGCATTCACATTGAGAGTACTGAGGGGAGCCGAACTAAACTATTCCACCATTGAGAGAGAAGCTCTAGGTCTGAGGTGGATTCTTCAGCATTTCAGGAACCTAATTTGGGGCTTACCCGTCATACTGAAAACAGACCATAAACCTCTAGTAAATGTCCTTCGGTCTAAAACTCCTCACCTTATATCACCGAGAATAAGACGTTGGTTCCTCGACATCATGCAATACAACCTCCAACTATGCTATACTCCTGGTCCACAAAACCAAGTAGCAGATTGTCTTTCCAGATTATCGACCAACATCGACACTGAGATTGCATCTCCAGATGAGGACATCATAGCTGTCGTAAACCCTGCCATCTCGAGAGATGAATGGAAAATGAATGCCAATACTGATCCGGAACAGCGAGAAATCAGGGAAGCGATAGCTAATGACTGGGTGGAAACGGGAGAGGCTTTAATAACCTTCATTCCCTTCAAGGAAGAATTATCCATGGACGATGAGCATATCTTCAGAGGCGATCGAGTAATCCCACCCACCCAACTCAGAAAAAAAGTACTCCAACTGGCACACGAAGGTCACCTAGGAAGAAGCTTGACGAAAAACAAGTTGAGAAACAACTATTGGTGGCCAGGAATGTGGAAAGAAGCAGAAGAACTGGTCCAAAATTGCTCCACGTGTGCCATGAGTGACAAGTCCAAGATCTTAAGAAAGACCCCCTTACAGCCTATTGAACCTCCCAAACATGTGTGGTCTAAACTGGCAATCGACATCATGGGTCCATTCGAGAACCTCAAAACAGTCGATTACACCTCTAAATGGACAGAATGGGGAATAGCTGAGGACAATGTGACCTCAAAGAAAGTCATAGATTTCCTGACAGAGATCTTCAGCATGGAGGGAGACCCCAAGGAATTGGTTTCGGACAACGGGTCTCAGTTCATATCTATGGAATTTGCTGATTTCCTCAAGAAAAAGTCCATCAGCCACATAACAACATCTTTGTACCATCCAATTTCCAACGGACTTATGGAACGCATGAACAGGCTCGTGAAGAGCGTAGTCCAACTGGCCACGGCCAACAACCTCCCATGGAGAGAAACCCTCAAAGAAGCTTTGCATGCGTATAGAACTACCCCACACACCACCACGAACATAGAGCCCTTCACCCTCATGCGAGGTAGGGTTGCAACTAACCGATTTAGACCGGCGTGGATGTTCTTATACACGGGAGAAGCAAGGGTGAACATGGATCTACTTCAAAAGACAGTAAGAGAAAAACAAGCAAAATACAAGAGACAATACGACTCCAGACATGGAGTAAAAGAGATGATGGTTCTTGAAGGAGACTGGGTACACGTCAAAGAACCGAAGAAAACTCTCAAGGGTGAATCCATCTTCAGACCTCCACAGAGAGTTGTGAGTTGTCATGGGAAGTCTGTCATCCTCGATGATGGAAAGAGATGGTCTGGAGATTATCTCATAAAAGTAACAAAAGACATCCAAGAGACCAGCATATCTAAGGACAACAGTCCTGACAAACCATCACAACACACCTCACATTCCCCAAGAGAATTCCTCTGTGAACATGTGGACAATGACAGACCTCACTCCATGCATCAAGGAGTCCCCACTGGAAGAATGTCCAGAAGGAACCGCAAAATCAACCAAAACTTTAACAATGACTATGTTTATTACTAATGTACCCCAATTTACCCATCTTCCCTCTGCCTCTCCCACTTGACACCCTTTTTTTTTCCCTTTCACTTTCCCGCTTTTCCCCCACCGTTTTTCCTTTTTCTTTTGCCTCACGTGGGGGAGATGTTATGGTAATACATGCACAGGTCTCCTTAGAACCTTGTGCATGTAGATTCCATTTGAGAGTGCCTCGCCAGTTGATGCTTCCACTGCAGCTACCTGGGGGCCTCAAATAAAGCTCTTCTCTTCTCCCATACTTTGTGCCTCTTTATTTCAGCAAGGAAGTTCCAAATATGCAAACACCAGAGAAGGTAAGTGAGATAATAAGATGAGGCCTATAAAGGCTATTGGGCAGTAAGAAAGAAGTTATCAAAGAAAAAAGGCTCTGGCTGAATGAACCCAGAGTGCTCATGTGCACAAGTCTTGTCATCTGGAGCACACAATACCTAATAACACAAAGAAACAAGCATTGCCTGGAAAACCAGCCGGGTCAATAAAGCACAGTGGCCCCAGCGGGCTATACTCATGAAACATAATCGCATTACAATTAGTAACGCAAGGTGTTGCTAGAAAATCTCTGCAAAAGTCAAACAGACTATAGATTGGCAATATAGAAGAAAGCATAACTGCATAAAACTGGATATTTAAGTAATGTCAACAAGGCTGATGGAGAAGTAGGCAGATGACAACTGATTAATCAAGTGCATGGAGCCTTGGGTTAGTGGTGTTAATTGGTGGTAGATTGCAGAAAATGGAATTTCAGAGTGAGTGCTTCATGTATGCAGTGCTACACCCCATTTAAGCACAGTTAGCCTCTTTGTGCAGGGACAGATGCCCACGCGACAGATGCCAAAACATTGCTCAAGATCGTCTCTTTTTCTGTGTATTCTCATGTTGAATGAGGACCAGTAGGTGGTTGGGTGAGTGATGAGTGGCCTGTGTTGGTTCAGGTAGCCGGTTGAGCTATGAATATGTATGTATACTTTGTATGACATACCATGTGTGGCACTGCCCCTTGCGTTAGTGCGACCGGGAAGCCCGAGCAGTACGGACGTGTCTGTGTGTGTCTTTATGTGCTTGGGGGCTTACGGGCATCGCGAGTGGGGGTCATGGGACACCCACAACAGTGGCGACAAGGTCAGTGGAATGCCTGGGCCCGGCGGTGAAAGTCACGTCAATTTTTCTTCTTGAAGCAGAGATTGTTGGGGTTTTCGTTTCATGCCGTAGGCCGTGCATTCACCATGCGGCAGGCGCCCATTTTGAATTTCGACCGTGGAAACACACCGGGCTCCGGTTTGCACGGTGAGAGGCATCCAGGCCAAATTTTTTGACAAACTGTCAGCAGGCAGTTATACCTGCACACCCATGCCCGATTTTAAATTTTTTATTTTTTATTTTTGGGCCTCCTACGTCGAGTGAAAGCGAGGTGAAGGGCTACAATGGCTGGGCCTGCTTAGCCCAAAATCACCTTGGCTCAATTTTTGGAGCATCCGTGCCTACATACAGCGCTGCTTCAGCTGGGGATTCATTCTTCATCATCCTCTTCATCATCATTGCAAGCTGCTGCAGCTGGGGACTTCCATATTCTTCATCCTCTTCATCATCATGTCCAGCTGCTGTGCCTGTGCATGAGACATTCTGTGGGGGTGGATTCTCTGCCATCATCACCTTCACTGCCAGGTTGGACATTTCATTTGCCTGGGTGTGTGTCAGAACTATGCTGTGGTGGTGGGAGTTGCGGCCCCCAAGATCCACGCTGGGGGTGCCTGTGCGCTCAAGCCCATGAACAGGCCTGGTGATCAAGACGGTGCCTAGCCAGCTGTTCAACAGCATCCTCCTCAGGACGATGGGCAACCAGCAGCTCAACAGCAGCCTCCTCAGGCTCTAGCAGGAGGTCAGGCTCCATTAGCTCAGGTGCCACCAGTGGCGCAACTGGTTGTTCAGCCACCACCTCCCATCATGGCCCAAGCACGAGCCCCAGCGGCTCTACAGCCGATTCCTGAGTTTGATGTCTCGGGTCCACCATCCAGCCTGGGGCCCAGATGGAAGAGGTGGGTAGACCGCCTCGACATGTATTTCAGGGCCGCACAGGTGACGGATGATGACAGCATGCTGGCGACCATGCTGTATTCGGCAGGACCTTCGGTACTGGAGATCTTTGAGTCACTACAAACAGCGGATGGCACCTATGTGGCGGCAAAGACTGCCCTCCAGGCTCATTTTCTGCCCCTTGCCAATGCGGACTACGAAAGATTTGTGATGCTGTCTGCAAGGCAAAAGTAAGATGAGACTTTGGACACTTTTTATGGCCACCTCAGGCGCCTGTCGCTGGCGTGTGCATGGGGCAATGCAGAGGACATGATAAGAACAATGCTCATCCAGGCGTGCTCCTCTGGCAAACTGAGACGGCAGGTGCTAAGAGAACCGGGCACCACGTTGCCTCGCATCCTTGAGCTGGGACGTTGCCATGAGGTGCCCGAGGCTCGGGCAGCCAGGATGGAGGCTGGATCATGTCCGGTCAAGACAGAGGAAGTGTGTGCCATGTGGCGAGGTGGAAGAGGCTTCAGAAGACCTGGTTCTGGACTCCGTGACAGAGCTGGATGAGCTGGTGAGTTGTGCCAGAAGTGTGGGTACGACCTTCCCCACACAGCAGAGTGTCCAGCGGCTGGAAGGACATGTGGAAGGTGTGGGCTGCCGGATCACTTTTCCCGGTGTGCAAGGCAGCCCTGCCTGTGATGGTGCCAAGAGGCCCGGTTCGGTCTGGGTTCCTTTGCCAGAATCGCCCGCCAAATGTTGCCCAGGTGGACCAGGGCAAGGACGGTGCCCCGGTGGAAGAAGTGGAGGAGGAAGAAGAAGAGAACATTTTCTTCGTCTACAGTGTGGGGGCCCTCAAGACGAAGAACAGGTGACAACCGAGGTGTGTGGTGGAGGTGAACAAGTCACCAGCCCTGGTCCTCGTGGACACAGGAGCGTCGGTCAATGTGATGGCCCGTGGCCACTAAGACGCCATGGACATGCCTCCCAAGCTGGTCACACCAAAAGCCTGCATCTTTGAATTCGGAGGTTTGGAACCCATCCCGCTGGAGGGTGCCTTCGCAGCAAAGGTGGAGCATGATGGCTCACAGATCACTGCACGCTTCTATGTGACGCCGGTAAGCACCAACGGTCTCTTGAGCTGCGCTGCGGGCGAGGCCCTCGGCATAGTCAGTTTTGCTTACTAGGGGTATCTGGAGGCCATTAGCGACCTACTAGACAAGTACTCCGCCCTGTTCAGTGGAATTGGACAGATGGCTGTTGAACCGGTGAGGCTGCACATAGATGAGTCCGTGCAGTCCATTGCCCTGAAACATCGCAGGGTGCCCTTTCATCTTCATGAGCAGGTGGACAAGGAGCTGGATAATCTTGTTAACCTCGACATCATAGAGAAGGTGGAGGGTACAACTCCCTGGGTGTTCCCGATTGTTGTGGCGAGGAAACCTAAGCAACCTGACTCTGTCCGCATATGTGTCGATATGAGGCTGTCGAACAAAGCCATCAAAAGGGAGAGGCACCTTACCCCAACGATTGACGACATCATTATTGCAGAAATGCAGGGTGCTCGATTCTTTTCCAAGCTGGATCTTCGGGCGGGTTACCATCAGGTGGTCCTACACCCTGAATCAAGATACATCATGATGTTCAACACCCACCGGGTACTCTACCGCTACAAGAGACTTCGGCGTATCCTCTGCAGCGGAGGTATTCCAGAATATCATCCGGCGTGCACTCGCAGACTTAGAGGGCGTCTTGAACATCAGTGATGATATCCTGGTGTTCCCAGAACTGAGGTGGACCACCTGCAGAGGCTGGCAAAGACAGTCGAGAGACTGCAGTCGCTGGGCCTCACCCTTCACAGGGAGAAATGTGAATTTCTGCACCCGTCCATTGAGTTCTTTGGCTTTGTTTTTAAAGAGGGAGATGTGTTGTGGATCCGAAGAAGGTCCAGGACATCAAAAAGGCACAGCCACCCGAGTCGGTGTCCGATGTAAGGAGTTTCCTCGGCATGGTTATTTACTGTGGATAGTTTATCCAGAACCTCGCCTCGAGATCTGAACCTCTCAGGGCCCTGACGAAGAAGGAGTCCACCTGGCACTGGGGCCCGCTCGAGCAGGCGGCGTTCGGGGACATTAAGGGAGCACTTGCAGCTGAAGACACCATGGCGTTCTTCGACCCTGCCTTACCATCGGAGGTCATTGTGGACGCCAGCCCATTTGGACTGGGGGCCGTACTGACACAAATAGATCGGGATGGGGGTGTCCGCCCGGTGGCCTACACCAGTAAGGCGCTGTCCGAGACTGAGCAGCGGTACTCACAAATTGAGGGTGAGGTGCTGGCGGTGCTCTGGGGCTGCAGACACTTCAGGCTCTATGTCCTGGGACTCCCGGTGACGGTCGTGACAGACCACAAACTCCTGCTTCCCATCCTTGCAGGGTCGTCATCCAAACCACCGGCGAGGATCGAGCGATGGATGCTCGCTCTCCTGGAGTATGGGGTCACTCTGGTATATCGGCCGGGGGTGAATAATGCGGCAGACTACCTATCTAGATACCCGGGTGCACATGGGGGGAAAGATCATGACACCTGTGCCGAGGAAGCTGATGATCATGTTCACATGGTGGTGGAGGTGGCCACGCCTAATGCGATGCCCCTCGAGGAACTAGAGGCGGCAGCTGCAGGAGACGAGTGCTTCCAGATTTTAAGACACTCCATGCAGCAGGGTTCCTGGAAGTCGGTGCTGGAATCCCTGGCCGGACGTACTCAAGAGGCCAAGGCGGGGTTAGAGTAGCTTTGGAAGGTCAGGGAAGAATTATCATTCTCGGCGTCCGGCCTGCTGCTCAGAGGTGACACGATAGTCGTCCCCCAGTCCAAGGTGAAAGATGTGATCACCCTTGCTCACCGTGGCCACCAGGGCACTGCGAAGACCAAGGCCCGGCTAAGGCGAAAGGTGTGGCTCCCTGAGCTAGAGCGGAAAGTGGATGATTTTGTGGCGGCCTGTGTCTGGTGTCAGGGGGGTCTCCTCTGCAGAGAGAACCTGCCATAGAGCCGATGCCTCGGGACACGACCCTGGGAGGTGGTACACACGGACTTTGGATCTACGACGCTGGGTACCCACTTCCTGGTGATCATGGATGAATACTCGAGATACCCAGAGGTTGAGTTTGTGGACTCTGTGGCCTTTGAGCACACGGTGGTGGTCGTGGAGAAGGTGTTTGCGGCCCATGGGTTCCCCCATACCTTGTGCTCCGACAATGGGGCGCCGTTCCAGAGCGAACGGTTCTCGGAACTGATGGAGAGCTGCGGGGTACAGCACAGGAAGGTCACCCCCCTTTGGCCAAGGGCAAGTGGCGAGGCCGAGAGGCTGATGAGGACACTAAACATGACCTTCAGGATTGCCCAAGGCCAAGGACAGTGCCTACAGAGGGCCCTCTATCAGTTCCTGCGGGTGTACCGCACCACTCCGCATGCCTCCACAGGGGTGGTCCCGGCTGAAGCGCTGTTCAAGCGGTGCCCCCGGAGTCTGCTGCCTGAAGTGGGGGAGAAGGAGCCAGGGGTGATTGACGATCAACAGGAAGAGCTGAACCGGTGATTGAGAATTGAGCAGGAGAACACGAGAAGAGGGCTTCGCCCGCAGCAGCTAGAGCCAGGTGATGAAGTCCTCATCAGAAAAAGACACCCACATGGAAAGCTCTCACTTACTTACGAACTGGAGCCGTTGGATTTTGTGGCTGTCAAGAGGTCCATGGTGACAGCCTCGGAAGGGAGGTTGGCTGTCACCCGCAACATGAGCTTCTTCAAGAAGCTAGGGGATCTGAGAACTGAGCCTCCCCTTGAATTGGACTTAATGGAGGTGCCTGGTGACGTAGGAGGCCAGCCTTACATACCCGAGTCCCCCGTCTGGGGAGTGCCCAGCAGATGGACTACCCGTGCCGGAGGTAAGCGGGAGGTACCCCCAGAGGGCTGGGCGAGGGAAACCTGCTTACCTCAGCGATTACGTGTTGGGACACATGTCTAATCAGCCTGAGGCCCTGGAGTGTTAATTAAGGGGACCGGGTGGATGCAAATAAAGGGGTGTGTGGGGAACTGTTTTGAAGTTTTATGTTATTATGGTTATTTGGTTTATGGTGTATAGTATTAAAGTATTTGTTGTTTGTCCTCCCGGAAAAGGGGGAGTGTGGCGCTGCCCCTTGCAGGGACGCGCACGCAGTGGCGTGATGTTGCACGCCGATGCGTGCAGTATAAATAAAGAGGGCATTCCCAGCCACGTTAGTGCGACCGGGAAGCCCGAGCAGTACGGACGTGTCTGTGTGTGTCTGTATGTGTTTGGGGGCTTACGGGCATCGCGAGTGGGGGTCATGGGACACCCACAACACCATGGGCCAACTATGTTGCACCAAGAATCCTGGACCTGTGGTGGTGTCCACACTAAAAAGCAACGAACATTGCGTCAAAGCCAATAACATTTGATCATGTAATAGCAACTTGACTTAATGCTTAATATCAATCAATATGTGGCTTAGAGTGTGCAATCAAACATATTTTTAGTACTATGAGGTGGTGTGTCAAAGGTTGTCATGGCAGATGTTGCACAGCCTAATGCAGGATAAAGAAACACTTGGCTGTCTGCTTGAACCTACGTTCTTAGACTGTAACACACCTGACAAGAGCATTACAGGAGGGCTAATGTAGTACTGCGAGTTATGGCATCATGAATAACACTTGAATTGTAGGAATTGTCCTTTTATATTGGTGTGACAACATAGATGGAGCAGAGGGAACAGTTTAGGGGTTCTCTTGGTTTGGAGATACATGAATGTTGGGAGTTACCATTGATTATGAATAGGTGTGATTGGGTCGTGAATTGTGTATGTTTTGTTGCATGTTTGAGGTAGGCAGGGCAGAGCCGCTGCCTGTGTATGGATGAGTCTGTGTGCTTTTGGAATGTATTCTGAAGTTTCTGTTGGTGATGCTGTTCAGGGGGCCATAAGGTATGAGGGTTAGTGTTGGGGAGTGGACCAGGGGTGGTCTAATGAGTTGCATGAATTTTGGTGACCCTGATTTTTGATGAGCATTAGCAGGTTCCACAAGAGACAGGGCGATACTGGTTGGAGGAATGTTGATGGCTCATTGAGATGCAAGACATACATGTAGATTAATGGGCTCATCAATGGATCTTGGATGGGTAAGGGACTGAGAGAGTTGGTCAGTAAATTCCCTTTCAAGTCTCGTAATGAAAGTGGGCCATGGCTGAAATATTGTTTACAGCTTGCTGAGGTGCAAGTCTTGGTGCTCACTAGTACAAGTTCAATGTCTCTGGGTTGGCTAGGGAGAAAGTCCTATAAAGATATGTGTTTAAAGCTCAATCAAAGTCGTTTGTAATGTATGTGTCCAGGTATACACTGAGATTTCTGGGAGCTCTTGAGTTGTTTCTGACTGAGAACGTTTTTAAGGCTTCTTGTAGACCATTGTATTGTAGGATGTAGTAGTATATATGTTTTAAGCAGAAGATCAACAAGTGTTCTCTAGTATTTCTAGATCTGGATACATCAGGCCCAACAGAGGCATTCCCTTGTATGACTGAACCATTAACGAATCTTTTCAAAGTGGCAAGAGAAGTCCTGCCAAGCAGTAGATTTATACCAAAACATCACAGATGTAGGCTCGGATTGTAGGGCATATAGGGTCTGAGTTTATTACCACTGCATGCTCACTGGCGGGAGTAGCAACAAGTTAGGGGTAGACATAACAGTTGGATCAGAAGCATTTAGACATTCTAACATAGAAACTGGGGTGATTTTTTTCATTTGGTACAAAGTGTAAAGACAGCGACCAACATTGTGTAAGGTTAGAGTACAGAGCAGAGCAGATCTAGTTCCACTGGGGATGAAGGAACTGAGATATGTTCTATGGCTTTGCAGTGACACACAAAACAAATAAAATAAATGGTTAAACACGTATTTATTTTTTTAGCTATTTGGGGGAGCAGCTTTCTCCAGATCTCCAACACCTTCGAAGATTAGTGCCTCAATCATGAAGTTCTTAACCTACAGTTATACGTCCTTGGCCGTCATTGGGACATCCTACTCTAAAAATAAAATACAATTTGGCCAACAGAAAGTTTCAGACCTTCTGGTAAATAGCTTTTTTGCCTGCTTCCTATCCCAAGCTTTCAACACAGTTGGGCGCGGTGGGGGGGCAGTTCCAACAGCATTGGGGTTTCGGACCCAAGAAAAGCCTCGGAAGTCGGCATGGTCATGTCTAGAGTGGAATGGCATAGACACATACTTTCTGGATTGCGCAACATAGCCTGCTGTAATTGGGTGTATGGCATTTGGGTGCACGCAGTTTCCACAGCTCCAGATAGGGAATCAATTGAATTGTGGTAATGAGTGGCGGGAGCTTGGAGCAGATTACTAGGATTACCAGGGAATGTATTGCACAGATGCTGCCCGATCAAAATGCCGAACATTGCCAAATTCTCAAGGCTAAGGTATGATAAACCTTTATCAGTTGGATCCAGAAATTATTGCATATTTGTGGCACTAGTCTGTTTTACGTGATTGTGGCATTAAGCACTTTAAAGCATTTTAGGCACCGTCAGCAGGTTTCCACCGCATAGGAAAGAAAGGAGTTAGACCATTTGTTGTATTATTGTCTTGTTCTCACAAAGTGCTACAGAAAGCCATGATCGCCTTGCATGTTTTTGCCTTTCTCTGTGGCTTCGCTTGAACGTCTGCTATATCACAATGGTGGCAATTTGTTCTTTTCATGCGTGTGTGGCAAAGGGCTTACTCCTCTGGTGCTTTGGCTTGAAACGCAAGACCCTTGAACCAGGTGATATTTAGGTAGCTACTACAACAGTTTGACTTTTGCTACTGGTGAGTGGGGCATAAGGGCTAAAGAGGATTCCACTGGGTTTGGGAGTCGTAGGCGTTTGGACTTTGAAACATTTGTATATTTATTTAGTTTGTTTCTTTCTGGTTTTCTGCTAATCATATTTATTACATTATTGAGGTATTTGCTATGTAGAAACATGAGGCACTCAATCCGTTTTTAACACAAGAAGGTGTGCCAAATAGGATTGAGTCTTTGGACTCAATCAAGCTTTCCTATTAGAAGATGGATTGCAAGATAAAACGGACATAAATCCCTCTGCCCTGATAAGACTTCAACCCTTACAATGCCATCAAACAATCATCTTTCAAATGATAAAACATTGACACTTGTGGATATTTCAGCTTCTAATGATGCAACTTTTTATTACTATTAATATCAGGGTATGTATTGAGGGCTGATCTAGCTTTTGGTAGCAACGGAGCACTTCACAGTTAACATACATTCCAGTCTTGCTTCTAAAACAAGATAGTGTGTTGGTAGCCTGAACACTGTACGCCCAAGCATGCTTGATTGCTATTCTAATTTTATGGTTGCAAAACATCTGCTAATACATTCTAATAACAACAAAAAAAAAAAAAATCCTTATCTTGGGTCCCAGGAAACAGCAAAGTTATAATTAATCAGCAAATGAGATGAGACTTGATAGGGTTTAATCCTTTATATATTTTGGGTTTATTTTTTACAAACCCCTGCATGATCTTGTGCTCTTGAAGGGACAAGCCATATTATGTTCACAGGCCAAAGGAGATATCTATAAACTCACATTTTCTGGGAAAACAATCTATTTAGGCTATATTTTCCATGTACAATGCATAATCCAGAGCCATTGTTTTGTTTGGCATTGAAATACGGATTTGTAATATTGTGAATTGTATACAAATAGCAGATCACCAGTGGAGGCGAACAGCAGCCGTGACCCCCCATCCACAACCTCAGCCTCCCGCACTCATGCTGGGATTACAGGGACGCGCCACCACGATGTGGATTGTATACACATAGCAACATATTTATTTTTAAAAGGCATCTGACAAATTGACCATTCTGCACCAGATTGTCCGCATAATGAACTCAACAAATTCACATAATGGATGAGAGCAACATGAAACGTGCGTTATTCTGGATCACAATGTAGCTTATTCGTGTTCAGCTCTTTATCATAGAATCTTTAATGATGTATGCCAATGGGTGGTGCAGAAAGAAACTCCAGCTCAAGCATGTTACTGAGTTGTGAGAATTGATTGGGAGTTCCCATTGCTGTATTGCTCCTGTAGCCATTTAAAAAATGAAGTATACAGTTAAAATAAATCTTCACATACACAAAGAATTTGAAACTAATTAAAAGAGTAATGGGGCACATCAGGTCATTTCGTCCTATGCTAACAATATTTTGTCTGGCTCCCAGATTTGAATTGTAGGAAGTGGCTGTGACGAATTGAGTTCTGCCCTGCAGGAATACAAGGATGAGTCGAGGCTAAAGAGCCTACTCAGCCCTCACACCTATACAAATCAAGAGTAATCCCAAAAGAGCGAGTCAATGTGAATTGAGAGAGCCAGAGGTCAATAGGAGGAATACAGCATGTCAAACCTCTGTGTCTATGAGTACCAATGAGGAAAATACAACAAATGAGATCAAAGTATCTCAGCTTAATAGCAAGTGCCATGATGTGGGCACTACATTGGTGGAATGGGCGAGAGGGGTATTTGCACCCCCAAATAAAACTGAAAAGCAGATCAATCCTTTGCCAAGAATGATCATGGCTTCTCACCGGAGAGATCTTTGAGTCAGGAAATCAGGATTGCCTGTAATATCGGCTGTCACTCATAGAGATTTGGCTTTGGACTATAGGAACATTATCATAACCAATGTTAAAAAGCAGGAGAGAGTGGAATGCAAGCGCTCAAGAACAAGGTTTTGTTTTGGCTTAATTCTAAAGTGGGCCCTGGTTGTGTAAGAGATCCAGATTTTAGAGTTCCGCGAAGGATACATATTAAAGAATGGTGCACTGGGACCAACACTGGCTGCATTGTGATTTGCTGTGAACAGAGCAGCCTTCCTTCATTTTTGAGTCTCTCTAATAATTTGACCAATGTACCAATTATTTCGAATGTAAGAATTGTGCTTAATTACTTTTAGTCAATAGTTATTTGGTGTTTCTTGATTTGTTTCTCTCACATAACTTACTCTTGATGGTCAGCCCTTTTTTGTTATCTGTTGTATGTTTTTATGTTTGCTTCTATGCCTAAGGGCTATGCTCCAGCATGTTATAATAAATACATACATAAATAAATACATAAATAAATAAATAAATAAATTTGAAAGGTAAAACAGGCACAGTTAAGAGATTTACCTCCTTCACCATTTGTGGTAACATTGGCGAGGAAAAGATAAACCCTCAAGAGGGGGGAGAATGTGAAAATAGAAAACACTACAAAGCCCATCCCTCAAGAAAGAAAACAGAATGAGCAAGACAGCAAGGTGCAGTACTCTGGATAATGAGACAGGGGTAGAAAAGGCAATGAAAACTACATTGTTCAAAGAGGATATGTTTCTGAGTTCCAAAGAAATTACTGTGAGCTAGCCAGTCTCTAGTGCCCATAATTTACCAGGGGGGAATCTATCAGGCAATTGTACATTTGCAAGGTCTTTGAGTTTTAAAAATGGCAAGCCAAGCTTCTCATTGCTGTTTGGTGGTTTGAAATGCAGCAGTCATGGTAGACCAGCTGCAAACAGATGTTGAGCAAGGGTCAGACTAAGGAAGGCGTGGTTCAAATCGATGCTCAAGCAATGTGGATTGTGGTTGTCACCCGGTACTGTTCAACTGCAGATGACTCGTGATGGGATGCACAGGAGAGTCGGTTCAATGCTGGGCTTGATCGTTTTTTTGAATGGGCAGAATGTGGTTCAATGGTCAGTGAGTGCAGAACGCAGCTCTGGAGTGTCCTGTTGTTTCAAAACAGTGTTATTCATGCTTGAATCATCATAGCTCTCAGTGGATCAAGGGTGAAAGAGCAGGAATCCTGGCTGACTTGGCTCTCAGGAGTTCTGAGTAGCACTCGAGGGTGTCAATGTCAAGAGTAGTCTTTTTCCTGGGCTCCCAAACATGGGGAGGCTGGCACACACCTTCAGCAGCGCTTTGGCACGGTGTGGTCCTGGGATGCAGGGTGGCTGACAGAGGTGCAAGTTTTGCTCAAGCAGCAGGTTACCCCCAATGTGCCCTGCGGTTGCTTAGGCAACATAGCTTACCTCTGCCTTGGACTACCTGTTTTCACCTTACAGCTGGAGTACATTGGAAAGGGCTGCTCTCCCAACAGGGTACCACACAATCTTCTTGAAGGCTTGAAGTCCAGAGATGAATCAAAGAAGGAATTGGAAACCCCTTCTTTTAAATGTGCAATCCCTATTCTTGGAACAAGTGAAATTTGCCTTCTGACATCAAACCCTCAATGCTTTACAGGATGAAAGAGGGGCAAGGAAAGAAGAAAAGAATGTGAAACCTTCCTCCAGGTGGTCTGAGCTCTCTCTGCCTACACTAACACTGCCCACTCCCCTTGCAATAGTGAGGCTTGTCCTTTTGTGAAGGGTGTGTCCTTTGATTCCTGTTCCCATGAGAGCTTTCTGTGTAGTGGTTATCTCTCTGGGGAAGGTGTTACCGACCCTCAACAAAGAGAGACAATCCCCATGGCTAGAACCTTGCTTGGGGCAGCTGAGACAGCCTGGCTTGAGGGAAAAGCCATTACCCTTCCACAACTGAACCAGATAACAGGACTGACATATGTGTGATATCAATTTGAAGTGGCTTGGATAACTGAGAGATGCCAGCCACCATTGCTCAAACTCAGGTATGGCTTAACTTTACAGTTCAGCGTACTGTTGGGGGAGACGTGTTCTTTTCTACCCCCTCACCATTCCTGCACTGAGTAAGATCCTGTATATGCTAAAGGGGGGAGACGCCCCACACCCTGTCAATTATTTGCACTGACAGCAGTAAACAAATTAACAACCAAGCTTTTATCGATGCCTAGAGACTACATTTTGTGACACACCTGATGCCATCTTTTACTAGGCCCAAACATGATCTCTAAATACTATCTCTCCCCTGTCCAGTGCCTTGCACAGATGGCTCAGGCCGCCTCCGCCTCCTGTCAGCTATGCACAAGCCCTGTTCTCACGGAAGTCCAGCCATTCATTGTTGCAAAATTTAGCATTGCCTCAGGATGGATGAGATCACTGTACTGTGTGAGACCGGAGCAGGCCCCAGCTCGTTTGCACATCCATATCCACAATCCTGACCGTGCACCACTGACCCCCCACTCCACCAAGACACGTCCCACCATGCCCATGCTGCCCTGGTCTTTGATATAGATACACATCTGGCTGCTCGCAGTGACCAGATAGGGACACCCACTATAGTCCTAATGCTGGGCACCAGTATATCCTCCTTAGACCTAAACACATGTCTACCCATATCATGAGGCATCAGGTAGATCAAAACCCATGGGGCAGGTACTCAGGTCTGGGGCACTGTGTTTTATGAACCTCTGGGTACAGGGGTTGGAATGCCTATATATCTGCCAATAGGTTCTAAAAATACCCCAATTCATGTTAGAATGTTATGCTTGTCATTTGTCTCATGCCATCAGTTCCTGTTGTGCTAAATTAGAGAGATAGATACGTAGCACTCCTCTAACCCGACCTTCACCCACCGAGATGAGCCCATCAGACCCACGTGTGCCCGGAGAAAAGGGGAACAACGTCCAATAGCATCCAACCTCCCCTATGTGTTTGAGTATGGCATAGGCCTTTCCCTATTCCATTGCCAAGTTTTTTACCCTGGGTGAAACATCACAGCTGACAATGTGTGTCCTTTTAATCTGCTGCCCGTGTATTGTTTGGCAGAGCCCTCTCGGGCAGAAGAGTTCTCTGCTTGCATTTACCTTATATAAATGTGTTTTACTTGCAACTATTATCTTGGTCTCATTCCCTAGCAGGGTGTGTCCATTTATTTGGTCTCAGGTATACGTGCATTGTTGGGAATGAGCCTTCATTTGGTGACCCCTCTTGTGTTATATTCCTCGAGATATCCCCGTACTTGCTGCGAGATCCAGGGCTTCCCCGGAAGGGCCACTCCCACCTACGGCTGACCAGTCCCCAAACAAAATGCATACGCAGAAGAGAAGGTTTTGTGGCTCCCAGCTTTGTGAATACCCAACTGCTCGCCTGAACCAGGTGCGGTCAGGAGGGGGAGGCCCAGGCATTGCGGATAGACCACGAACAGAGGGTCTTGGAAGAACACAGGCAGGTGAGTATTAATTGCAAGGGAAAACAAATGAGGGAAAGTGGGAATATTTTTTTATGGAGCATAAGAACGGAAGGGAACACGCAGGATCAGAGTATGAATGACTAGGATGAGTGTAGGAAAATAACGGCTTTCATTTGCATGGCCATTATTTTATATACAGAAGGACAAGTTGAAAAATAGAGGAGAAATGGGAACCTAGCTCTGAAAGGGGGTTGAAGGCAGCACCGCATTGCACTGTCCCGACCAGTGCGGATATTAAGTGATGAAAGGATAAATGTAGGAGCCTCGTATAATTAGTGGCCTCGGGAAAAAGTAGTGGTTGTTATTTTAGTTTTAGTTTGTTATCTTAGTTTATTATTTTAGTGTTTTTAAAATGTGAAGGTAGGCCCAGTGGGGGCGAAGTGATGTGAATGATAAGAGTGAGTGAATCAGTGTTTATGTTCTAAGCAAAGGGGAAGGCTCGGGGTAAAATGGAAGATATTAAGATTTATGTTTCTTGTTCCATGTTGTTAGTTCATTTGTCAGCTTGATGTGTAAAATGTTCAATGGTTCATGTTTTATGTGTCTATCCTGAAAATGTATAAGTAATGTTCTGAAGTGAAAAAGAAAAATATTAGATTGCTGTTGTTGCATTAGAGATTAATATTTAGAGGTGACAGTGAGGAAGGGCCGAGAAAGAGAGGCCCGTTGTGGAACATGGGGATGGATAACCCACTCTCACATATTTGTAAATACCTACCCTTGTACAGTGACCGAATAAAGAAGTACCACAGTCAGTCAACAGTGGAATCAAAGGGGGGGTGGGGGGGCCCGCCCCATGTCTGGTCTGAAGAAGGGTCTTTTAATAAGGGAATGTTGGACCATGTAGCAATTCACCTAATGGCAAAATATAAGGGTAAGCAGCTCCAAAACAGATGGAAAGTGTTAGATTTGTGGAAGATGTTTGAGGAGATACCAGTCACACATAGCACAGGAAAGGTAGGGGAGGGGGCGTAGAAGTGAAGGAAAGCGACGAAAAAGAAGGGAAGGGAAACAATGAACCCAAGAAACTATACCCACTGCTCACGAGAACCGCAGAGGGATACTCAGACCCAGCCTATGTGCCGGGGGGGTACACCAGCGACACCTGGCATGGCCCCTCCACCTCCATATGTCCCCTCCACTATGACACCCATGTCCACCCTCCTGGGGCAATCCAATAGAGATCTTGAAGTAGCATTAACATCGACTCAGACAGAACTGGCCCGGTTAAGAGCAATATGTGAGACAACCCAGCAATCTGGGGGAGGGCCCCCACCACCCTTAAAAAGATCCCCTCTCCTACCAGAACATAAATGGAAATCAGAGGGCTTCCTCTTTAGGGTAGATAGTGCCCCCATACGGGCAGTACATGTAGAAAGGGAAGGGGAGGTAGAAAGTGTGGGATATGATACAGTGGCTTCAGTGAGGGATGAGGAGTGTTGGAGCGATTTCCACGAATCCGATGAAGGGGCTGTGGGAGAAATACAGCAAGTACAATGGGTCTCCCCACGGGTGAAAGAGGAAGAAGAGGGATCGGAACACAGGCTCCGAAACAGAATAGGGAGGATAGCATTAGCAAAAAAGAAAGGACCAAAGGTAAGTAGGGGAAAGGTAAGATCAAAATTACAAATGTCCCTCATCCATAAGGGAGCCGGACAACCTCATTATGTGCCATGGGCGATGATGGATAAAAATAACCTCCTCAAGCCCCTCCCCCCTGCTCACAGTGTGTGTGGGAAAATGGATCTATGCCTTTGAAAAGAATACCGCAGGAGTGCCTCTGGCCATAGGGGACATCAAAAGCTTGCTATTATCTGCGGTGGAAGATCAAGCAGATTCGGTGTGGGCAAAGGCAGGGTTCCCGGGTGTCACCACAGGGAATGATACGCATGATGAGGCTTCTTTTAACAATGTATGTGCACAAGTTTAGGACGCACTGCGGAGGACCTTCCCCGACACCCCCGATCTACACTCTATAAGGAAGATGCTCTGCAATTCATTCTTTGGGTGCAGGAGATGTGGAGGGCGGAGACGGGCACATCCTGGGACCAATCCACCTTCCTATTTTACTTTATCATTAAAAGAGGTCTCCTGAAGGAAGTACAGAAGGCCCTTGATAACATAGCTGGGATAGAAGCCAAAGGGTGAACAGAGATTCAAGGCATCATAGTACACTATTGCAGGAGGATCAAAGAAAGGGAAACAGAAACAGCCCAGAGGAGATTAGCAGAAGAAGCAAAGCTTGTACAGAGCAAGGTAGTGAAGGTTGCAGCAGTAACTGCAGTGCCGCCCTCGGAGCAGCAGGGAGAAGAAGGGGGAGTGTTGGTAGCTTGACAGGCTAGGATGGCTGCAGCATGGGCAGACAAAAGCCATGAACAGTGGGGTGGAGATCAACAATACATGGGTCCCCAATGGCAAGGAAGGTCGACAAGAGAGAGAGGTGGGTACCAAGGACTACAAGGAGGAGCAGGGGGCTATGGAGGACAAGGACCAAGGGGGGATGGACCCAGACCCTGTTGGTTGTGCGGGAGGTGGGCCATTTTGTAAGGGAATGCCGCATTCAGCCGGTGGCCAATTATCAGAATAAACAAAGGTATAGCAATGAACAGCAATATGGGCACCCACAACCAGGTAGCCCGTATGGACTGCTCATTGGAAATTACGAACCAGATGGGCAGTCAGATAGAAGACCTATACCAGGGTAAAATACCCTCAGATACTCCCTTGCACTGCCTGCAGACCCGGCGATTCCGCCAAAATCAAATGACACACACACACACACAAACCCATTTGTCAAAACAGCTAAAAGTGCACCAGCACCTTATCAGGGAACATGTGTGCTTAGCGAAAATGTTTTTTCTTGCCCTGGAACAGACACCCACCCAGACTAGGGCAGCCCACAGAGAACACTTGCATGTCCAGTCCTATCCAATACCTTATGCCAAGACGAGAAACAACTGGTGGGGGCAGAGATGGGCAACAAACAGTTAATCTTCATGGTGGACTCGGAGGCAGAGAAATCATGTCTATCTGAAGGTGATTTCCCGTTATCTGGCAAAAATCTTGAGATGCAAGGATTCTCTAGGGCTGTGGTCATGGTTCCTTACACAGAAGATTTGGATGTTAGGATAGGGGGAAAACAATCCGAGCACCCCTACTTTACCATGAAAATTCCCCTGTAAATCTTTTGGGAAGGGACTTACTCAGTAAGATAAACATGACAATAGCTTTTACAGATAGGGGAATAGTGTGCTCCAATCCGATATGTGCCTGCTCCGAGAAATGCTACTAATACAAACAATAGCTAACGAAACAGTCATATGAGGTATACCAACCAATGCAGACATGTTCATTTATGGCATACAGGTGTTAGCAAGAGTAGTGCCAGAAATCACACAAAATGAATAGAGAGAACCATGTGATTTTAATTTCTGCCCAGTGGCCACCCCTGAAATGTTGCTCGGTATTGTTCTCTCACTTGATCCGCAAGGGATACAGGTGTATTGTAGCAATTGACATGGACACACAAGACTGAGAGTGGCGGATAGTGTTGTGCATTGACCCAGATATACCGCTGCATGAATAAACTGATGAAGAGCTGTACACTGACAACAACACTGATGGGGAAATTGTAATGGAAATATGCATACACTGTGATATAATGATACTAAACAGATGAGTGACCAACCCCCTCATGGCCATTGTCGGTGCACCACCATCTTTTTGTGACACAGACCTGTAGCAGGTACCACCATACTTGTGGACCACAAACCCCCATGATGTAGGATTATTAAGAGAAGTGACACCAATAAAAATCTAAATCAAACCAGGAGCAGTACTGCCCAGGGTAAAACAGTATCCCCTGTCAAGTGAAGCAGAGGAGGGAATAAAAGTGACAATACATGCATTACTACAACAAGACATCATTGTCCTGTGCAATTCTCCATGTAATAATGCAGTGTACCCCACCAAGAAAGCAAAAGGGGGGTCGTGGTGTATGGTCCAAGACCTCTGCCCACTTAACGATATTGTCCAACAGGAGTTCCCTCTCGTCCCAAATCCAGAATCAATTTTGTGCAGCATTCCAAAACAGGCCACGCACTTCACTGTGCTGGACCTGAAAACCCCCTTTTTCTCAGTGCCCCTTGAGCCAGTTTCCCAATACTTCACAGCCTTTACACTAGGGGGGAAAAGGTATGAAGACCGCCGATTGCCCCAGGGGTACTGTGTAAGCCCAAGCATTTGTAACAGGATATTGCATGAAGACCTCGGCAATATTGATGTTCAGAGCACGATCATTCAGTACGTTAATGACCTCCTGGTTTACAGTGAGGCAGAGAAAATATGCCATAGGGTCTCTATTGCCCTGCCGAAATTGCTGGCCCAGAAGGGGTATAAAGTAGACAATAATAAACTGCAGTACTGTTTGACTGAGGTCCTGTACTTGGGCCAACTGATCTCAAAAGATGGTAAAAGGATAATACCTGACAGGGCGGAGACAGTGCACACCACAACCAGACCCCATACAGTTAAGGACATGCAGAAGTTTCTCGGCATCTGCAACTGTTGTAGGGCATGGATCTTGGACTATGCTGCCTACACACGGCCCCTATTGCAGGGATTAAAAGGAGGCCAGAAAGAGAAAACACAGATTACATGCACCCCTGAAATGCACACTGCCTTTACAACACTAAAAGAACTGATATGCACAGCTCCCGTCCTAGCCACGCCAGATTATGAACGGGAATTCGTCCTGTTCTCACATTCAAATGGCACATTAATGACAGCAGCATTGACACAGAAAACATTGCTGGGCCACAAGCCACTAGCCTATTATAGTGGCACAAGTGATTCAGGAATGCAGGGGCACTTAACTTGTGAACAAGCTCTTCCAGCCGCTGCCATCGCTATTGAGAAAAGCACAACAATTGTGATGGGATGTTCCGTCCCATTGTTCGTTGAACACTCCCTGTTTGCCAAACTCGAATGATCAAAATCTACACTCACCACACAGAGAGCATCGGCATACAAAATAATCATTCCAAGCACAAATGTTCACGTAATACGGTGCAAAATGGTAAACCCTACCACTTGCGCACCACTGCACAATCTCTGTTTAATCACTTCGCCATACCCAAATCTTAGTGGTAATATATGTGCAATATGTACACCACTACCCACTGGTCACTAAACCTACTTTACCCCTTACTAGCAATTGGCCAACTGACCGCTGATGCATTCTACATCCCTATACACGCACAATACCCTACTATGGCAAACTTAACTGTACCTACAGTGGGTATCAAACCCACACCATTCTTGTCCCTGCTGAAGTCTAATCTGCTGACAATGAAGCACACCAAATAATTCTTACCTGCGTTAACTACAGACTCTCACCTGCTGAACCCTAATCTGCTGACAATCAAGCCCTCCAAATCCGTACCTGCGTTAACTACAGGTACCAAACTCCTCAAACCAGCACACACTAGATGCCTGTCCCAAGGCCATCTGCCTCATACCAACACCGACCTGACCATGACCAACCTACCTTGCTCCACTACAGCGAGAAACCTCAGACTCTGCACTAGATTAACTAGATTCCATGAGTCACAATCTAGAACTATACTGAAATCATGTCCCCTTATAGGGAAACACCCCTCTGCCAAACTTATTTCCAGTAACAAGAATAATGCTGCACCCTCCACTCTTACAGCCAAGACTAGCAATCACCCCACCAAAAAATTACAGTAGGGTCAACCCACCCCTACCCTACCTATCAAAACTGCTAGCCAGGACACCCTAGCCACCAATGTTCCCAACAACAACAACACTGCCAACATTAAGGGTGCCCTAATCAATGCCAGATCCCTGGTGGCACATGCTGTTGAGATAGCTAACCTGATTTGAGCTGAAGATTACGACTTCCTAGAAATAACAGAGTCATGGCTACATACTGCTGCAGGCCCTTGTTAGGGAGAATTCTCTGTTTAGGCTGAATTTCCTAACCTAGTGAGTCCCCCAGCAGCTTTGCTGGATTTTTGGGGTTTATTTTTTTTCTCCTGCCAAGAGTGAGACTCTTTTACCCTCACTCTTGGACATGATTTGAGAGTGTTACTGTGACTTGCTATGTGCTTATGGGCTAGGGGGTATTTTTTCCCCATAGGCTATCATTGGTTTTTGAATGTGTGTTACACAGCACCCTCAGTGCAGTAACACAGGGGTGTCATAGAGACCCCCAAACATAGACTCCACACCCTGGGACTGACTACTGTCTCCCTGGGTCTGTAAAGTCACCATTGACTTTACTAGTCTTAATTTAGGAACTTTTCCAGTACAAACCATCTTACTGTGGAAATACTGGTAGGGGCAATTAGATTGCCCCTGGGTCTGTTGTCGAGGGGGTACTGTCCCGTCCCCCCTCGCCGAGTTCTGGCTGGTGGCAGTGGATACCACGGAAATATTCCACCGGAATATTTCCCAATGGGATTTCCCATTGTTTTTAATGCACCACTTTTTGGTGCAATGTTAAAGATACCGCCGGTTTATTTATTTAATATAAATTCACCGGTTGGGATTTTTTGCCAGAACTCGCCGCCAAAATGGCGTCTAGGTTCACTTCAGTAACCCTGAACCCGAGTCGAGCCTTTGTTCCACTTTTGGCGGGCTTCTGCACAGAAGCCCTCCACAGTGGTGCCATTCTGTCTGGGTACCACAGGGGGTGTGGGAGGGGGTTTAGGCACCCTGGACTGAGTTGCCTTGCCAACTCCTGTCGCACTCTGGTGTGATTGGCCCAAGTGGTGAGCCACCCCGCTCACCACTTAGCATGTTTGAGTGACAGCTAGGCTGTATGAATGGGGGTTTGCTGCATGAAAGCAGGGTTTTTGGGACTGGTTCTTCAGCAGTCGCCACAGGACCTAAGAAGCCGAAGAGGGAGAAGCCGAGACGACCTGCCAAGACGACACCACCGCTGAAGCCCTGCGGAACCGTCTCACCACTTTTTTTCCGACGACAGAGGAGATCTCCCGCCGGAGAGTCTCCTTCCCTTAACTGGTGGGGACAACCAGTTGCTGCCTTCTTTTTGCCATCCCGAAGCATCTTGTGGCCGCCTTGCCTGTGCCAAGCACCCCGGCAACCGGGATACCACTTTTTACCTCAACCGCGAAAGAGGGGTAAACTCCTTTGTGACCGGAAAACTCCACGGCTGGTCTCATCCCTGGTAGTGCAACGACCTGCAGCTTTCCTCCACGTCGAGATCACCTCTTCCCCTGGACGACGCCGCAACTTGCACCCACTACCAGGAACAACTACCACCGCTGGAGGATCCTTTCCACTTTTAAAGGTACTGTGTTCCGCCCGGCTTCCCTTGCCACCGATTGTACGGGGTAGAGTTAGCCCTCGGCTCTCGACCCTGGGTAAGCCTGGGACACCCTAACGAAACTTTTTCTAAATTCAGTAAAACCTTTTCTACTCACCTGCAAAGACTTGTGACATTGTGTGATCTTGGGCATATTTTCACCTGGCTCTCTCTAAAGCGGGCCACGAACCAATTCTCCTTGTTCCACAGTTGACTGCCTTTGCTAACCTTATGTGGAAAGTGTTTTACCTTGCTGCTTTCATTACTTCTGTTTTTTCCCTCCCTTTTCTAATCACTTGTTGGAGTGCCATCTGACGTTAAGCGCTCACCTCTGTTTGGAAATAAGTGATGTTAACTTAGACTTGTCCAACAAATGACTGGGGATCTACATATAAGTAATAGTGGCTGTGTTTTGACTTACTTACCTTTTTCTGTGCCTGTGTAATTTATGAGTGTGCCGTTAAAATAAATAAGTATATATTTTTACACCTAGCTCTGGTCAGTGTTTGCTTGTACTACTGTGCCTCTGTACCTATACTGTATCCTCTATATACTGCCTAACTCTTCTTGAGGGAAGTCTGACTGCTCAGCCACAGCTACCACAGTGAATCCGTATGGTGCAGACTGCTACCAAGTGGGTTTACTGCCAACACCTGTAATCTTAAATCTTTTGCAGAGGGAACTGCACAGGTTTCTGCTTAACACTGGTGTACAGCGGTGGGATTTGTATTGAGTATACACTTTAGTGTACTTTTGAGATACCTTAGTGCAAACAACCACAAAGCTTAAGCACAAGAAAGAAAAAGTCATTTTCTAACCTGTCTACTATGGAAAGTTATAGTCAAGAATCCCTTGCTACAAAAACTGCTGATTGTCTAAGACTTCTCTGTAAGCATAAGAATCTCATGACTAAAGGAAAGAAAATGGAGCTAATAGAAAGGTTGTTAGAAAACCAAAGTCTGGATGATGGTTCAGAGGAACCTATCACTCCAGCAAATGTAGAGAACAGCAATGATAATGATATTGAACAAAGTATTGATGATCTTGGGTCAGAACCAGAAGAGGAGGATGAAACTGTTGTAGATGTTCCCTCTAGGCCTCTGTCTGGTCTACCAGCTGTACCTACTGGACCTGTGCCAGATCCCACATTTAACCCTCAATACTTTGAACTAGAGAAAATGAAAATTGAATTAGAGTACCAGAAACTTAGTGCTCAAACTGACAAAGAACTAAGGCTAAGGGAAATGGAGCTTAAGTATGAGCTAGAAATGAAAAAAATGTCTGTTGAGAATGCTTCTCTCTCTGGCTCCTCTAGAAGTTCCAGTCCTAAAAGACCCAGGATGCCTAAGGAATTGATTGGTATGTATGAGCCTAAGTTGGATGTGTTGGATTGGTTGTCTATGTTTGAGTATAATCATGGGCTCCAGAACATCACAGGTAATGAGTTACTCACCTGGTTGTTCTCTAGGCTTCCCCCTGTTGCAACTGATGCGGTAATGGAGTTGGGGGAGGAGGATAGGAAAGAGTATGAATGTGTGAAACTAGCTTGGATAGCTAGATTTGGGAAGACCCCTTCCCAGTATCTTAAGAGGTTTAGGAGCCTCAAAAAGCATGATGGTACCCCTTGGGCTACCTGGGTGTGTGAAGGGTTGAAAAACTTAGAGGGATGGATTAAGGGTTACAAAGTGAACACTTATGAAGGAATGAGGAATCTTGTAATGATGGAGTCAATTTATGATGCCTGCTCTCCTGAGCTCAGACAGCACTTGGCTGATTCACGGGAATTAGATCCTAGGAAACTAGCTAAGGCTGCTGACTTGTGGGTTGCCAACAGGGCTACTCACAAGGATTCTGGGGTAACTCAGAAGAAGGATGAGGGAAGACAGCCTAAGAAAGACTCCAAAGAGAATTCTAATAATTCCAATTCCAAAGAGGGCCCCAAACCAAACCATAAGGGTAAGCCACCCGGGAAACCACAGCAGAGTAGTATACCTTCTGGTGCTAAACCAGAAGGAGGTCAGAACAAGCCTCCATTCCAAAGGACCTTTGGGGCCTGTTATGTTTGTAAGGCTACTGACCATGTGAAAGGAGATCCCAGATGTAAGGGTAAACCTTCAGGGGTCCAACCTGTCTCCTTAGCCTTCGCTCCAGAGGAGGAAGTCACTATGGCAAGTGGAAACTTTCTACTACTGGCTGATGAACCTACTGGAGTCTCAGCCAGTGTTTCTTTAGTCTCTCTGGGGTTGTGGGAACAACAGAATTTAGATGTGTATAATTCTATCCCAGATAATACTAAAGAGTATTATAAGGGCAGTGTCCACGTGAATGGTCAGGAGACTCCTGCCATCAGGGACACTGGGGCCAGCATAACTGTGGTGGATGAATCATTTTTCAAGGCGGAGGATGTTGCTAAGGCACCCAAATGCCTCACCAAGTTAGCTGGAGGGCCTGTGCAGATGTGTCCCCAGTTACCAGTTCTCATCCAGTGTAATGATATGGCTGTGAAGATACCTGTCAGTATACAATGTGAAGTGCCAGGAAGGGTTCTGTTGGGAAATGACCTGAAATCTCTTGGAGTTGTGTCACATACCCCCAGACCTCCTAGTAAAAGGTTACAGGAGCTCACCAAACCTGCAAGAGAGAAAACCCTGCGAGATTTATCTCGGGAGATGATGACAGAAATCACTCCTCTCCCACTGGAGCAACTTACTGCAGTAACTACCAGATCAGGAGCAAAGGGGCAACCCAAGACTCCTAGGAAAAAACCTAAAGCAAGCACCCCAGTGCTTCCAACAAGGACTTCCCCGAGGTTGTCCAAAGTTACACCTGTAACTCCACCTCCAGCTGAGGCTGAGAGGGAGGTACAACCCTGTCTGGTTGAACTAGACTCTGAAGAAGAGCTAGTAGGAGGCCCAGAACTTATTGGAGACCTGGACCCGGCTGACCATCCTGAGCTGCAGTCTTTACTGGCAGAAGGTGGACCCAGCAGGACAGCTTTTCGTAAGGGACAAAGAGAATGTCCAACTCTGGAGGGTCTCCGCCAACAGGCTGCTTCTCAGGCTGATGGGCAAAAGCCTGGGAAATATAGGTTACACTGGGAAGATGGCTTCTTCTACAGTGAATCCACTGAATCTGAACCTTGAGCCTACCAACGCCTGGTAGTGCCCCAAGAGAACAGACAACAGTTCTTGCAACTAGCCCACGAGATTCCTTTGGCTGGTCACTTGAGTTTCAAGAAGACCAAGGAAAGGCTCTCCCTCTACTTTTATTGGCCAAAGATGGGGGCTGAAGTAGATAGATATTGCAGGAGCTGCCATACCTGCCAGACTTCTGGTAAGGTTGGTTCCAAGAATGTGGCACCTTTAGTGCCTCTCCCAGTTGTGGGAGTCCCATTTGAGAGGGTAGGGATTGACATTGTTGGTCCCCTTGATCCTCCAACCTCCTCAGGCAACAGGTTTATCCTTGTTGTAGTAGACCATGCTACTAGGTACCCTGAGGCAATTCCTATGAGGACTGTTACAGCTCAGGCTGTGGCTAAGGCCCTCCTTGGTATCTTTACCAGGGTTGGGTTTCCTAAGGAGGTGATTTCTGACGGGGTCAAATTTTATGTCCAACTACATGAAAGCCATGTGGAAAACCTGCGAAGTCACCTACAAGTTCTCAACCGCATACCACCCTCAGACAAACGGGTTGGTAGAAAGGTTTAACAGAACTATGAAGAGCATGATAGGTGCTTTAGAAGAACCCCTTAAGAAGAAGTGGGACCTTCTACTGCCATGCCTTCTATTTGCTTATAGGGAAGTCCCTCAGGAGGGAGTAGGTTATTCTCCCTTTGAACTTCTCTATGGCCATCCAGTCAGAGGCCCCTTGGCCCTGATTAAGGAGGGGTTGGAGAGTGCTCCTTCCCCCAAGCCAGTCAGAGTGACTGACTATGTGATAGGTCTCCGAAGGAGAATGTCACACATGATGGCAGAAGCAAGTGACAACTTGAAAGCTGGCCAAGCTCTGATCAAACATTGGCATGATCAGAAGGCTAACATGGTTGAGTTTACTCAAGACCAGCTAGTTCTAGTTATGCTTCCAACAAGGCAGAGGGCCTTGCAAGACAAATGGATGGGACCCTTCAAGGTTGTGGGAAAACTTGGAGAGGTCAACTATCTGGTGGATCTGGGCAAACCCAGGGAAGCTCCCCGAGTCTTCCACACCAACCGCCTCAAAGCCTATGTCTCTAGACCAGAAGTAGGAGCCTTGCTTCTAACTTCATCAGAAGAGGAGGAGGAGAGTGAAGCTCTACCTGACCTCCTGAGAGGCTTACCTTTGGACGAAAAGGTTGAAGGAGTTAATCTCTCTTCAGATCTGACCCCTGAGCAACAGGAGGAGTGCAAAGCGATGTTAAATCTGTTTGCCCCCCTGTTCTCACTTTCACCAGGCTTGACCCCTTGGGGACAGCATGATATACTCACTGGTGACTGTCTGCCAGTCAAAAGCAGAGGATATAGAATGTCAGAACATGTCAGAACCCACATCAAAGGTGAGGTCAAGAAGATGCTTGATCTCGGGGTAATAGAGCCCTCTACTAGTCCATGGTCTAGCCCAGTGGTGTTAGTACCAAAGGCAGGATCCAAAGAGTTGAGATTCTGTGTGGACTATCGAGCTCTTAATGCAGTCACCAAGACTGATGCCCACCCTTTGCCAAGGACAGATGAGTTGGTGGATAAACTTGGTGCAGCCAAGTACCTCAGCACACTGGACCTTACGTCATATTGGCAAATAGCCCTGACAGACCATGCCAAGGAGAAAACTGCATTTTCTACCCCAGTTGGCCTATACCAATTCAAGGTTATGCCTTTTGGACTGAAAAATGCACCTGCAACATTGCAAAGGATGGTGAACCAAGTTCTAGCTGGGATGGAAGACTTCTGCATGGCATACTTGGATGACATTGCAGTCTTCAGCCACTCCTGGGAGGAACATGTGTCCCACTTAGGACATGTTTTGCAGGCTCTTGAGCAGGCCAATCTGACCATAAAGGCAAGCAAATGCCAAATTGGACAGAGTAAAGTGGTCTACCTTGGACATGAGGTAGGAGGTGGAGAAATAAGGCCTTTGCTCAGCAAGATTGAAGCTGTGCAAAATTGGACAACACCTACTACTCAGACCCAGGTGAGAGCCTTCTTAGGCCTCACTGGGTACTACAGGAATTTCATTGAGAACTATGGGACCATAGCTTCTCCTCTGAATGTGATCTCCTCTCCAAAATTCCCAAAAAAGGTCAAATGGAATGAGGAATGCAATCAGGCCTTTGAAAACCTGAAGAAAGCTCTTTGCCAAGCTCCAGTACTCAGAGCTCCTGACTACCACCAAACTTTCATTGTACAAACTGATGCTTCCAATGTAGGTATAGGTGCAGTTCTTAGCCAACTGGATGAGAAGGGTAGGCAACACCCCATTTGCTTCATCAGTAGAAAACTGAAGGATCCTGAAACAAGGTGGGCAACAATTGAAAAAGAATGCTTTGCTATTGTGTGGGCACTGAAGAAGTTTAGGCCATACTTGTATGGTTCTACTTTTGTCATTCAGACTGTCCACCAACCCTTGAGATGGTTAATGCAAATGAAAGGGGAAAATCCAAAACTATTGAGATGGTCAATCTGCCTCCAAGGGTTTGATTTCACCATTGAGCACAGGTCAGGGTGTCACCATCAAAATGCTGATGGACTCTCTAGGATGTATATCATCGACTAGAGGTATGAGGTTCATCCAGGAGTGGATTAAATCCTCCTGTCCCTTAGTCTGGGGGGTGGGGGGGCGAGTGTTAGGGAGAATTCTCTGTTTAGGCTGAATTTCCTAACCTAGTGAGTCCCCCAGCAGCTTTGCTGGATTTTTGGGGTTTATTTTTTTTCTCCTGCCAAGAGTGAGACTCTTTTACCCTCACTCTTGGACATGATTTGAGAGTGTTACTGTAACTTGCTATGTGCTTATGGTCTAGGGGGTATTTTTTCCCCATAGGCTATCATTGGTTTTTGAATGTGTGTTACACAGCACCCTCAGTGCAGTAACACAGGGGGTCATAGAGACCCCCAAACATAGACTCCACACCCTGGGACTGACTACTGTCTCCCTGGGTCTGTAAAGTCACCATTGACTTTACTAGTCTTAACTTAGGAACTTAACCAGTAAAAACCATCTTACTGTGGAAATACTGGTAGGGGCAATTAGATTGCCCCTGGGTCTGTTGTCGAGGGGGTACTGTCCCGTCCCCCCTCGCCGAGTTCTGGCTGGTGGCAGTGGATACCACGGAAATATTCCACCGGAATATTTCCCAATGGGTTTTCGCATTGTTTTTAATACACCACTTTTTGGTGCAATGTTAAAGATACCGCTGGTTTATTTATTTAATATAAATTCACCGGTTGGGATTTTTTGCCAGAACTCGCCGCCAAAATGGCGTCTAGGTTCACTTCAGTAACCCTGAACCCGAGTCGAGCCTTTGTTCCACTTTTGGCGGGCTTCTGCACAGAAGCCCTCCACAGTGGTGCCATTCTGTCTGGGTACCACAGGGGGTGTGGGAGGGGGTTTAGGCACCCTGGACTGAGTTGCCTTGCCAACTCCTGTTGCACTCTGGTGTGATTGGCCCAAGTGGTGAGCCACCCCGCTCACCACTTAGCATGTTTGAGTGACAGCTAGGCTGTATGAATGGGGGTTTGCTGCATAAAAGCAGGGTTTTTGGGACTGGTTCTTCAGAAGTCGCCACAGGACCTAAGAAGCCGAAGAGGGAGAAGCCGAGATGACCTGCCAAGACGACACCACCGGTGAAGCCCTGCGGAACCGTCTCACCACTTTTTTTCCGACGACAGAGGAGATCTCCCGCCGGAGAGTCTCCTTCCCTTAACTGGTGGGGACAACCAGTTGCTGCCTTCTTTTCGCCATCCCGAAGCATCTCGTGGCTGCCTTGCCTGTGCCAAGCACCCCGGCAACCGGGATACCACTTTTTACCTCAACCGCGAAAGAGGGGTAAACTCCTTTGTGACCGGAAAACTCCACGGCTGGTCTCATCCCTGGTAGTGCAACGACCTGCAGCTTTCCTCCACGTCGAGATCACCTCTTCCCCTGGACGACGCCGCAACTTGCACCCACTACCAGGAACAACTACCACCGCTGGAGGATCCTTTCCACTTTTAAAGGTACTGTGTTCCGCCCGGCTTCCCTTGCCACCGATTGTACGGGGTAGATTTAGCCCTCGGCTCTCGACCCTGGGTAAGCCTGGGACACCCTAACTAAACTTTTTCTAAACTCAGTAAAACCTTTTCTACTCACCTGCAAAGACTTGTGACATTGTGTGATCTTGGGCATATTTTCACCTGGCTCTCTCTAAAGCGGCCACAAACCAATTCTCCTTGTTCCACAGTTGACTGCCTTTGCTAACCTTATGTGGAAAGTGTTTTACCTTGCTGCTTTCATTACTTCTGCTTTTTCCCTCCCTTTTCTAATGACTTGTTGGAGTGCCATCTGACGTTAAGCGCTCACCTCTGTTTGGAAATAAGTGGTGTTAACTTAGACTTGTCCAACAAATGACTAGGGATGTACATATAAGTAATAGTGGCTGTGTTTTGACTTACTTACCTTTTTCTGTGCCAGTGTAATTTATGAGTGTGCCTTTAAAATAAATAAGTATATACTTTTACACCTAGCTCTGGTCAGTGTTTGCTTGTACTACTGTGCCTCTGTACCTATCCTGTATCCTCTATATACTGCCTAACTCTTCTTGAGGGAAGTATGACTGCTCAGCCACAGCTACCACAGTGAATCTGTATGGTGCAGACTGCTACCAAGTGGGTTTACTGCCAACACCTGTAATCTTAAATCTTTTGCAGTGGTCCCAGAGGGAACTGCACAGGTTTCTGCTTAACAGCCCTGCCCTCTTACTTGCAGTACCTGACAACGATATCATTCTTTGAGCAGATCGGGTGAACTCCAGAGGCACAGGCTTAGCAATCATTGCACCTAGCATTCAGACTAGCCCCCTCACCAGCGGTCAAATCATGCATACTACTTACTATTAAACTACCCATCTCTGACTCTCAAACTCTTAGAGCCCACATTATTTGCAGACCACCAGGTCCCATTGGCGCTTTCGAGGAGGACATCTCCATAATATTATCTGACAACTCCAAGGCTTCTCCTCGCAAGTATTATTGCTTCGGGATCTCAACCTCGGCTTCATTAATCCCAGTGATCAACAAGCCCTAGAGATAGCCAACATGCTCACCAAACTTGGCTTCATCCAAAGATTGACCCAGCCTACCCATGATAAATGTTTAATCCTTGATTTGGTGGCAGACCTAAACTGCAATGTAACTATAACCTCTATCACTCCCCAACTTTGGACCGATCACTTCCTATTATCTTTCACCTTAACAGTTAATACCCATACCAGGAAGGTCAACTCTGTAGCCCCTCCTGTCCTCACTTGGAATAAGAGAAACATCACATTGGATAAGAATATAGCACTCATAATCCCCACCCTCAATTCTCTGCTAGCTTCATCCAACCCGACACTTTAGTAGATGAGTATAATGCTACTATGACTAAAGCATTAGACCTTATTGCTCCACTAAAACTGCAGAAAAGTAAACCTAGAGCTCACCTGAACTCTTGGTTTACCCCCCAACTCAAAACTTTGAGAACGTAATAGAGAAAATGTGGACTCCTTTGGAGACACTTACCCACTGAGGAAAACAAAACTAACCTGCTTAATATCCCTGCCCAATACAAAAAAGAAATTATACGCACCAAACGGGAGACATATTTGTGATCCTAAGGGAGATGGAAGCCCCCATACTACCCAAATACAATTGCCTGAAAGATAAACTCTGGTGTACCAACATCCAGAATACCCTTTGCAAGTAAAATCGCCCTCCTCCAGAACAGGATTGTTGACAAAAGAGAAAACTTACCTGACTTAACCACACATCCTAGCACTGCAACGCACTCCACCAAACCACATCAATGCTTCAGATTCGCAGATGTCTCCATCCTTGAGGTAGAAAAAATCATCTCATCCCTCAAACCATCAAACTGTCAGGGAGGCAGCTGTCCAGCCTAGCTCATCAAAGATTCTACCCCTACTAAAAAAACAATCTCTAGACCCATCCATTCCCACCAACTATAAGCCTATTACGACAGTACCATTCCTTCTTAAGATCTTAGACAGAGTAGCCTACATCCAAATGCAGAAGTATTTGGAGACCAATCACCTCTTGGGAATCCGCCAATCTGGTTTCATGCCTCAACATGGTACCAAAACAGCATTGACTGATCTTTAAACCCAGATCGATGAACTTAAAGACAAGGGGAAAATAGCTTTGCTACTTCTCCTTGATCTTTCGTCCACCTTCGATTTGGTGGACCATAATTTACTATGTAAACACCTCGACCCAGCCACTCACTTTTCACAGGAAACCATAGCATGAATCCAATCATTTCTGAACAACAGGACCATGAGAGACTTCTCGCCCTCCGCCGCTGCCAATCCAATCCCGATCACTTGTGGTGTGCCTCAGGGTTACTGCATCTCGCCAACAATGTACACCATATTTACAAAGCCACTGTTTGATGATCTGGACCTTCTGGGCTTCACTTACACTAATTATGCAGATAACACCCAGATCCTCATACCACTCCCTGGGGACTATGAGGAGGACACTGCCCTCATAAATAAAATGTATCTAATCATTCAGGCATGGATGGCCGCCCACACCCTACGCTTCAATGATGATAAAACAGAGATCCTTATTGTTGGAAATTCAGTCAAGCTGAAGAAACTCAACTTCAAATATACCTAATTTAGCATCGACGGCAACCACATTAAAGTCCTAAAAGAGGTACAAACTCTAGGCTTCTACCTCAACTCAACTCTCACACCTGGCAAACAAGTCAATGCTATGGCCTCGGCCACAGCCTACACCTGCAAGCTGATCCAGAGCTTGGAAAGTGTTTCTATCCAAGATAGCTGTACTATACTAGCTAGAGCCCTCATTCTCTCCAAGCTAGACTATGTAATGCATTGTACTTGGGTGAGAGCAAGATCCAAATCCTCCAGAATAATGCCGTCAGAACTGCACATGGCATACCAAGGACAGAACATATATCAGATCTGAGAAGACAGCACCCATGGTTATCTATAAAAGACAAAATTCTTCGCAAAACTGTCTCACTAACACAAATGTCTCATAAAAGCTGCACCTCTTTACCTTTCCAAGAGAATCATCAGAAAAGCCTCACTATGCCCTACCAGGACTGATAACTCCTACTGCTTGGTGTTAGGCAGAATCCTATGCAGTGCCCTTAGGGACCACTGCACAGAGTTAAGACTACAAGTGGTAATACAAGTTCACCTTTGGTACAAGCCTGTACTACACAGAAAGAGTGGTAGCAGTGACTGAGCAGACAGACCTATCTCAAGAGCAAATGAGCAGTAGTAGAGATTACACAAAGGAATACAATTACTGTGACTCAAGCAAACACTGACTCAAGGTTTCTGGTTAAAAAAATATAAGTACATTTATTTTTAAACCATCTGTTCACAAAACACTTCACTTCTAGAAAAATAAAACCATACTTCAAATACACCACACCCAGCCAATTCCCCTTGTGCAGAACAATTCAAGGTAAGTACCTTAGGATTTGACAGACAGTGTTATGAAACAAAGACATTACCAGGAGTACATATGTGAAACCTTTTGACAGTAATGACAGTTCGGTTTTACTAAAGATATGTGTACCCGCGGGAAGAAATGTAACCGTACTCAAACACACTTAGCACATGAATTAACACAAGAAAGTTGGAGATAAAAATCATAGGCAATACTTTTGTCAAGGCAGAGAGAATCAGAGGGAACTTTCTAACAGGAAGATAAAAGTCAATAGGCCTGCACCGGTGTCAAGTGGAACAGGGTTCCTGTTGCCGAGAATCACACGGTTAGAACAGTTCACGTCTCAAGACTGCCAGGAGTGCTTAGATATTGTCAGAAGAGGAGGCAAAAGTTATAAGAGGGAGGGAAGAAAAAGTCAAGCCTTTGGTGAGGAAGAAGGGTTCACCCCAATTCCTCTAAGTCGGACACAGTACCATATTCGTCAAAGAATGCTGGTGCCATGGCAGTTGTTCCTGGTAGTTTTCTGCACACTCACAGTTCCTGGAGCTTCAGGAGAACATCTGGAGTGATCTGCACTACCCAGGGATGAGGCCAGCAGCACCGACGGTGAATAAAAGGTGTGCTCCTTTAAAACAGGAGAGGCTCTTCAGATGGCTATCCGGACCACGATTTCGACCACGAAGAGGATCCTCTGGCTGTGGAAGATTAGCTGCTTGATGCCACCAGGCTCAAGGGAAGAAGACTCCGGACCGGATCTTCTCTTGTCGTTGAAGGGTAGATAGCTCAGGACTGCAGCAGGGCTTCACCGGGACTCGGGGTGCAGCAGCCGTCTTCTTCTCTGCTTCTCTTCTGTTCCGTGCAGTTCCAGTGGGAACTCTGACTTCCAGCCCAAGAGTCCTGCCTTTTATGCAAAAATCCTCCATTCACACAGCCTGGCTTTCAATCACTCAGCAGTGGGGTTGTCCGGCCCAGAGAACCACCTCAGCCAATTAATTCAAAGTGCGACTTGGTTCTCCAAGGAGACCCTGTGCAGGGAGGGACTACATCTCTCCCTCACATTCAGCCCACCTAGACACCCAGGCGACAAAGGAGGGCTTCTTTGTAGCAGCCTGCCAAAAGACGGCGAAGAAAGAAGGCAAACCTGGTTTGCCACGCAAAGTATAACACAAGAAGGACTTTAACTTAAAGAAATGGCGACTAAACCCGACCGGAGCTGAAATGAAAAGTATTTGGGCAAGCGGGTTTATGTTCGAGGCTAATACAATAGCCTGGAACAGTACCACGTTTAAATAGTATAATCGCAGTAGAAAAGTTAGGGTAGATACCACTGCCACCAGCCAAGTCTAAATGTTAAAAGAGCAAACCAAAGCTCGGAGAGGCACAGAAAAAAAGGGGTAGGAATTAACCATTTCCAATACTCCAAGAAAAATGCAGTGTACTGGGTCTGTAGTTTAAACTGACTACATAAAGGTAATGGCAACTTTATAGTTTTCTGGGGGACAGTAGTTAGCCCCAGAAAAATGGAGTCAGTGGGAAGTCTCAAAGACAACCCTGTGTCACTGCACTGAAGGTGCTGTGTAACACACACGAAAATGGGGCTCATGGAGTGGTGTGGCTCCAGAGCCCAAGATCACACACAAAGTAGAAATACACAAGGCAAAACACATGTAACACATGTAAGAGTGGGAAAAAAGGCTCACACTCTTACCAGGTGGAAAAAATAAACCCCTGAAATCCAGCAAAGCTGCTGAGGGACTCACTAGGTGAGGGGAATTAGCCATCCTCTGCGACTCTATTGCCACCCTTCAACTAAACCAGCCCAATCTCACCCTTCTTGGAGACTTCAACATATGGTTCGACATCCCCACCAACCCTATGCCACACTCTCTGGTCGACGGTTTGGACGCAATTAACCTCCGACCCCACACAAACGGCCCGACTCACTACAAAGGACACACTCTTGATGCCATCTTTAGCTCCAACACCCTGATCCATTTAAAACCCCCCCACCCCTATCCTCTTGTCGGATCACTTCATTCTCTCATTCACCATTCACTCACCCGACCGCCTTCCCGTACTCTAATCTGAACCTCCAAATCTACGCAAATGCTGGAAAAAACTAATAATCGTCCCGGACCTAGCCAACGCACTCGTCCAGTCTCCACCACCTACGTGCCTACTGAACAAACAACTAACACCCGACGCCTTTGACTCATGGCTCAATACATCTCTGACACGGCTCACACCCCCTTGCAAACCATCAACCCGCCACATCCTCTTCCACCAATAATTTGTTCGCACAACATCCTGTGCTACAACTACCCCGACGACATTCAACTAATTTTAAAACTCCTGAACCCAAAACCCAACTGCAGACCTGACCTGGCCTCCTGCCTCCTTGACATAGAACTCTGGATGACCCAAAGCCACCTCCTGTTAAACCCCTCCAAAACAGAAATCATGGTGTTTGGCAACCTGGAACTCCTCCCACAAGCACTACCCTGGCCATCCGCCATGGGCAAGTCTCCAATCCCCTCCAGCTCAGTGGAAAATCTTGGATGCACCCTTGACTCTGACCTAACACTCTCGCGCCAAGTCAACAACGTCTCAAAGTCCTGCCACTACCACCTTAAAACCCTTAGGCGCATCTTTTCATATCTCTCCTTTCCCAACAGACTCTCCGCGGTCCAATAAATCGTTATATCAAGACTGGACTACGCAAACCCCCTATACCTCGGAGTCCACGCGTACCAACTGAATAAACTCCAAAGGGCACAAATCGCGGCAGCCAAATTGCTTCTTGCGCTTGGCCCAAGAGACCACATCTCCCCAGCACTTAAGATGCTGCACTGGCTTCCAGTAGCTTGCAGGGTGACTTTCAAAACCTTGTGCATCTCCCATCGAGCACTGCATAAAACCGGACCTCAATATCTTCAAGAAAAGCTAAAACCCTACAACCCCCCACGCACCTTAAGATCAAGCTCAGCCGGCCTCCTAGTCATTCCGAAGACAAAATCAAATAGGTTAGGCGGATCATCCTTCTCAGCCTTGGCCCCCACGCTATGGAACTCACTCCCACCCCACATCCGCCAGATTGAGGATTTAATGGCTTTCCGCAAACTGCTGAAAACCTGGCTCTTCCCCTAAAAACCAACCTGTACCAAACTAACCTAAACAGACCAACAGCAACTCAATGACACCAATCCATCAAACCTCCTGATGCGAGAAACTGACAGCTAACGACCCCCAATGTAATCTAGAAGGGCAAACAGAATTAAAGTAATAAAGTAGATCAAAGCAGTGAAATGATTAATAAGAGTAAAACATACAGGAACAGGAAAGAGATTTAAACTCCCGAAATGGATAGAATGCATGCGGAGTAAACAAAGTGAATGGCATAGATGAATTACTTAGAACAGATAACTATATAGTCTGAATGAATGTGGGAATCGAATTAATATGTAGACCGGATGAGTGCATGGAATGGATGAACATGTTGAGTGGATGACTGTGTAGAGCGGCTGGATGTGTAGAATGGACACACGTGTAGAGCGGATGAGCGCGTAATACAGGGAAGCGAGTAGAATGCAGAAGTGCGTAAAACAGATGAATGTCCAGAACGGATGAGCGTATACGGGATAAGTGTGTCGAAAAGACGAGTATGTGAACCTGATGAGTACGTAGAGCACATCAATATGGACAACGCATGAATATGGAAGTGTGAAGAGTGTGTAGACCTAGTGAATGTATAAAGCGGAGGAGCGTATAGAGCAGAGGAGTATATAGAGCGGAGGAGTGTATAGAGCGGAGGAGAGTATAGAGTGGAGGAGCGTATAGAGCGGAGGAGTGTATAGAGCGGAGGAGTGGACAGAGTGGAAGAGAGGATTGAATGGATGAGCGAATCAGTGGATAGGGCGGATGAATGGATAGAGCGGATGAGCGAAAAGAGTAGATGAGAGGATAGAACAGATGAGAGAATGAGTGGATAAGGCGGATGAGTGGATAGGGCAGATGAGTGAATAGAGTGGATGAGTGGATAAAGCGGGGGAGTGTTAGAACGTATGAGTGGATAAGTGTACAGACTGGATGAGTGGATAAAGCGGATGAATAGATAGAGCGTATGAGTGGATAAGTGTACAAAGTGAATGACTGTACAGAACGGATAAAAGTATAGAACAGATGAGTGTAGAGATGAACATATAAGACAGAATATCGCTGCTGAATGCGTGAAAGGCACAAGTCCTTAAAGCAGATGACTACGAGGAGCAGATGAGCGCGGGGACCAAATGAGCACGGAGATCAGATAAGTGCGTAGAAGGGATGAATGCATAGAGGGATGAGTGCGTAGTGGAGATGAGTGAGAAAGGGGGTTGAATCGCGTAGAGGGATGAGTGCGTAGAGAGGAAGAATGCGTAGAGGATAAGTACGTAGAAGGGATTAGTGCGTAGAAGGGATGAGTGCGTAGAAGGGATGAGTGCGTAGAGGGGGTGAGTGCGTAGAGGGGGTGAGTGCGTAGAGGGGGTGAGTGCCTTGAGGGGGTGAGTGCGTAGAGGGAGTGAGTGCGTAGAGGGGGTGAGTGCGTAGAGGGGGTGAGTGCGTAGAGGGGGTGAGTGCCTAGAGGGGGTGAGTGCCTAGAGTGGGGGAGTGTGTCGAGGGGGTGAGTGCATTGAGGGGGTGAGTGCGTCGAAGGGCTGAGTGCGTCGAGGGGGTGGGTGTGTCGAAGGGGTGAGTGCATTGAGGGGGTGCGTGCGTAGATGGGGTGCGTGCGTAGAGGAGGTGAGTGCGTAGAGGGGGTGAGTGCGTAGAGGGAGTGAGTGCGTAGAGGGAGTGAGTGCGTAGAGAGGGTGAGTGCGTAGAGGGGGTGAGTGCCTAGAGTGGGGGAGTGTGTCGAGGGGGTGAGTGCATTGAGGGGGTGATTGCGTCGAGGGGCTGAGTGCGTCGAGGGGGTGGGTGTGTCGAAGGGGTGAGTGCATTGAGGGGGTGAGTGCGTAGCGGGGGCGCGTGCGTAGAGGGGGTAAGTGCGTAGAGGGGGTAAGTGCGTAGAGGGGGTGAGTGCATAGAAGGGGTGAGTGCGTAGAGGGGGTGAGTGCATAGAGGGGGTGAGTGCGTAGAGCGGGTATGAGGATAGAACGGACAAGTGGACAGAACCGATGAGAAAATGAGTGGATAGGGCAGATGAATGGATAGGGCGGATGAGTTAATAGAGTGGATGAGAGGATAGAACGGACAAGTGGATAGAACGAATGAGAGAATGAGTGGATGAGAGGATAGAACGGACAAGTGGATAGAACGGATGAGAGAATGAGTGGATTGAGCGGATAAGTCGATAGGGCAGATGAGTGAATAGAGTGGATGAGTGGATAAAGCGAATGAGTGTTAGAGCGTATGAGTGGATAAGTGTACAGAGTGGTTGAATGGACAAAGATGATGAGTAGATAGAACGTGTGAGTGGATAAGTGTATAGAGTGGATAAGTGTATAGAGTGGATAAGTGTACAGAGTGAATGAACATACAGAACGCATGAAGGTATAGAACAGATGAGTGTAGAGATGAATATATAGGACAGGATACTGATGTTGAATGCGTGAAAGACACAAGTGCTTAAAACAGATGAGTGCGGGGAGCAGATGAGTGCGGGGAGCAAGTGTGTGCGGGGATCAGATAAGTGCGTAGAAGGGATGAATGCGTAGAGGGATGAGTGCGTAATGGGGATGAGTGCGTAAAGGGGGTTTAATTGCATAGAGGGGTTGAGCGCGTAGAGATGAAGAATGCATAGAGAGGTTGAGTGCGTAGAAGTGATGAATGTGAAGAAGGGATGAGTGCGCAGAAGGGGTGAGTGCGTAGAGAGGGTGAGTGCGTAGAGGGGGTGAGTGCGTAGAGGGGTTGAGGGGGTAGAGGGGTTGAGGGGGTAGAGGGGTTGAGGGGATAGAGGGGTAGAGGGGTTGAGGGGTAGAGGGGGTGAGTGGGGTAGAGGGGGTGAGTGGGTACATGCTTGAGGCCGACAAGAGTGCACGCGTGGGGCAAACAAAAGTGGATAGAGTGCATTGACCGGACTGAAGCACATACAATTGCGTAAAGTATAAAGTATGGTTTGGAACACAGATAACGCTTAAAGAGCATTTAACCCACAATGACTGGAGTCGCATGGCGAACTAGAGCACACAGAACGAACTCGAACGCACGCGGCAAGCCAAAAATGCATGAATTTGTGACCGAAATATATGGAACCGACTGGGATGCATGGAGTGGATAGGAGTGCATGGAATGGACTGGAGCACGCGACATATATAGTATGATTTGGAACGCAGAGAATACCTGAAAGGGTATATAAGTCACCTTATCCCACCACCACGCCTACTCTCTCCTTACATCACCACTCAACTAGAACACAGAGATACTATAACACCATTCGGTATAACTGTTCTCATACCAACACTCGCTGCTCACTCCATATCATTCTAAGTAATCACTGCTGGTAACACACCCCCCAGCCAGGCGTTCTCCTCAGGCCTAACGCAGCCACATCTGCTCTGGATAAATCCTGCCAGAACGAACACATACTCCTGACCTCTCAACCAGCACACCTACCGCTAGAATGCAGCTATTACACGGTTACCGCATGAGCTGCACACATACCCGGTGCCCACACGCACCCTTTTGACTCTCTCTACTCTCTCTACTGATATGAACTTCGGTTCCCAAGGGCGTTCAACCTACCAGCGCCTTCAGACCATACCAATGGTATATAAGGCGCTATATAAATGCAAAATAACAATAACAATAAATGAGAATTCTCCCAACACTTGGTAGTTCCCAGATTTAGACACAAAAAAGCCGGGGGGAGCAGCTTCCCTGTCATGGCGACACTGCATTGGAACACCCTCCGTCCACCATTGAGAGCAAACCAAACCTTCCAACAATTCAGACAGAACACCCTTTGCTAGCTGAGAGCCAATGATCACTAACCCACTGATACGCATGACCCCACATTATCACACTGTCTGCACCCTCCTGATGTATATAACTGCACATGTATATAACTAGTGTAATTTCTTGTATATTTTGAGTCCTCTGTATGTATTTAATTATGCTTATATTTCTTCTTTTTTGTAATTCCTTTTATACCATGCTCTAACCTGTGTAACTTATGCCTAATGTAACCTGCCAATGTTGCGCCCAGATACCTTTGGGTTTGGTGCGCCTTACAAATTAATAAACAAACACACAAACGTTCCTCACAGAGCCATGCACAGTAGACAATATGCAAGATCATGACTGTGCGACTTATGAGGGAGAAGGGGACGACATTCCCAGAAATAATGAAAACACCTTAGAAGAGGGGGAGGTGTTGTTAGTATATGGGTCAGGATCTATCTGTCCAGAAATGGGTGAAAAACATGTTGGTGCAGCAGTAGTAAGATTGGAGGAAGGCGAGTATGAGATTCTGGTACAAAATCGCCTACCAATGCACTATTCAACCCAAGCAGCCGAGTTAGTAGCACTTATTGAGGCCCTACATGCAGCAAAAGGGTGTGCAGTAACAATATACTCTGACTCAGCATACGTCACCACCTCTGTACATCCAGAGTCCTGCTGGAGAAGGAGCTTCAGAAGGGCTGATGGGTCCCCAGTACAACATGCCGAGTTACTAAATGAACTGTTAAAGGCACTCGCCGAACCATCAGTAGTGACCCTGGTAAAATGCCAAGCCCATACCAACAACAATGACAAACTATCATTGGGAAACGCGGCATGGACGCCACTGCAAAACAAGCAGCCTACTTCCAAAAACAACAGAACACAGAATGCACGCTAAAAGGTAAACAAGAGGAGTCCAAAGTGGATGGATATAATGCCTTGCCAATAGCACAAATAATTGAACTACAAAGAAAGGCACCGCCTGTAGAGCAGGAACTGTGGGCCAAACGAGGGTGCACCCAGTCACCCACGAATCTCCTATGGAGACAGGACACAACAGGGAAAGTACTGATGCCAGTAGAGCTGTTGCAGGTAGCATTCCAACAACTGCATTTTCCAACCCACACATCAAAGTAGCACATAGCTGCAGATGACCAGGAGGATTGGTTTGTCCCAAACCGCCAGGAATACCTTACTGAAATGGCCATTGAATGTATCACATGTCAAATGTTTAACTCAGGGATGACTCTCAGAACATTGCGAGGTACACTGCCCTGTCCCATCGGACCCTACCATGAAATGCACATTGATTATCCAGACTTGGGAGAGAGGTACAATGGGCAAGGTACTTTAGAGTGGTGGTCTGCCCCTTTTCATGTTGGATGGAGACAGGGCCCTGCACCCACCCAGACGCAAAGTGTGCAGCAAAATCCTTAGTGATACAAGTGTTCCTGCGTTGGTGAATATGCAATGTCATATGATCCGACAATGGAACACATTTTGTAAAAGACCTCAATAAGGTAGTAACCACATTACTGGGAATAACACATAAGATGTGTTCAATTTACCACCTGCAAGCGAATGGGGTAGTCAAGAAAATCAACAGCCTCCTTCAATACAGATTGTCATTACACCCTCAAAAAGAACTGAGTGTATTGTTAACCATCGGCCTTATTTCAGTTGCGCACACAGCTGAGCAATGACCACCACTTGTGAGATAGCGACTGGTAGACGTATACAGACCCCAGGAGAATGTCAGATGCATACAGAACAGTGACAGTGTTGGGTGAGGAATTTAAAGAGTACCTCACACAGCTCACAAGAGCAGTGAGAAGTATCGCAAAACAGATTGCTCTGCCATTTACTAGGGAGAGTGAAACAGACACCACCACCGCCTCACAAGACAGCCCAACGAAACCTTTAATGCCAGGTAAACTGGTGTATGTTCGTAGCTTTGTAAGAAGGTGGAACTCACCAAGGTTACACAGTTCCTATGAAGTAGTGTACTGCACACCTCTAGCAGTAAAAGTAAAGTGGTTAAAGTATTTGGTGCACTTATCGGACGTGAGAAAAGCACACAATAGTGTAATGCCAGACACAGTGCAAGAAAATGAAAGAGAGGCAGCAGCGCCTTAGGGAAAATATTAGGAAGTACAGGAACATACAGAAAGCAGAAAAAGTAACAGTGCAAATGAAAATACAAATAAATGAAGTAACATGTATATACAGTGATATATGATGTTATAAAGTGAAAGGTTATCTCTTTCTCTCTTACACCCCTGTTTTCTTTCTTATGTTTATCCACTGCTCTTATATCTTGTTCAGACTCAAACTTTAATAATCCCTGTCCCCGTTGTGTTCCTCTCTATAGGTGCTACTATGCTGGAGAGAACGCCAATCACAACAGTAGAAGTCAGATAGGTAGCAGTAGGAATTAAATAAGCGCTACTAGGGCATACAGTTATGATTGTGGGTTAAACTTTACAGCCATTGTTTTTTCTGTAGTAATGCTGGTATTGGAAATTTATTGGGGTGTCTCTTTTATGGTGGGAGACATAAAATAAGGGTGAAGGGGGAAAATTAATATGGGAAGGGGGACATCTGATATGGGATGGGGGAACACGATTGTGGGACCACAACGCAGCACCAAACCCCACTACCCTACTCAAGAATCACACAGAAGTAATCGCACGGCCTGGGTTAGTATTAATTAATGGAAATGAAACAGTGATTTATGTACAGAATGATGAATTATCCACTCCAACAATGTTTAAGCCAACCGCAAAACCTACCTCAATTGATTGTGATGTATATATGTTCCCCACTGCTACTCCAAGTACCCCCAAAAGTTCCCAATACTGGCAGCTTTATATTCACATAAATGTAAATATGAATACTGGCATTTTACCGATCTACCTCCTGAAAACTATAAATGCTCACAAACTCCCAGGAATTGCAGATAAACAATCCAAAAGGTCACTTGCTAATGGTAAATATCGATTGGGCAATAGAAAAAAAGGCAAGTGCAACAGTACAAGTACAATGCGTACCACGGATTGGGGTTGGATAAGGTAGAAGACCTCCGCCATCTGAACCAGTCTAAAAATTTGGTACTCTGACATGAGCACCACTGGGAGATAGGCCACGAATGGTAGCTGGTATGTGTGTTCACTGATACCTAATGCGTCAGGAACGCCTAAGATTTTAGCACCTCAAGAAACACCAATAATAGAACCCCAATGCCTCGTTCATCCCGCACTATGTAGAATCAGGAGCACCTTTCAGGCACACACAGCAAAACTACAACTACTTCCTCCAGATGAGAAAATATGCAAGAACAAGCATGAAGGTGCGACTTGTTTCAAGGAGCCGTTTTTGCACTAAAAGGGACAATGTTCACAAAAAATAACTAGCAAGATGCAACCATCATGTGCAAAGGTGAAGCACTGCGCCGCTTATCCGATGAGAGACTGAACTGGATGGATGACACATGTGCCCAGACCTGGACTCAACACATCACAAAGCTGACATGGGTCACCACACTCGAAAAGCCAATAAAGATCCAGCACAAAGAAAAATATGAACTGTGCTTTCACAGGGAAGGAAGAGTACCCATGGGTTCAAACACCCGCTGCAACAGAACCCTCGTCATCCCTGACATGAGAAAAGGAACTGCCTCCCTGATGGACCATTACTGGGTGTGGGGCAAACAGGCATACTTGCACTTCCCGTCATAATGGAGGGGCTAACATGCTCTGGCAACGCTGCACTCTTCACTGCTGGTGATACTGGAAAAGCATGTCTGGGGGAAAGGGGTGCCCAACAGAACGCACTGGCACCTTTGATGCTGGAAATGCATTGGAGGGACAGGGCATCCATGTCCTTGTCCTGTAGTCCTTTTATAATGTGTGTTCTGTGTTATTTTCTGAACAGGAGTCCATGTGGGACTCCTGGTAGTGCAGCTCTTCCTCTGTTCGGTTTGGTCAACAGACCATTGGGATAACCTTATGGCACCCATGGATGGGGGTACAACCCTGTACCTCTAGTGTATGTTTTTGGGCACCTGTGAGCAGGGTATGGGCTGGTGGCAGCTCCATGCTGAATTTGACAGGTGCTCAGAGTATCCTCCATTTTTGGATATCCAGGCCCTGCCATTGGAATCAGTTGATTCCTGATAGGAAACAAGATGGCCCCTGTGGCATCTTGCTTTCAATTGACTGTTACCTTGTTTTCCCAAAGTCCTGGGAAGCCCTGACTCTGACCGTTCCCCTGACTGGCTTTTGTGTGGAAGTTCCACATATGGTATTGTGGGGCAGTCCAGACCAGACTGGCTGGAGCCTTCCCAGTGACTGTATGTTGTGGTTACACCCTTGAGGTGGGACCTGGGTGAATGGAGTGTGTGACCAATAGGCATTTCATGTTATGGGTGTCTGGTTTCTGGTATGTGACACAAAGACTGAGACAGACATGCCCGAAGCTGGTATGAATGCAGTGTGGAGTGCTGAATGGCTGGGTACTTGTCCCAATCCACATTCATTGTTGTGAGTGTATGGAGGGAGAAGAATGGCCCAAATGCACTGTGAGCCTGATTGGCTGCCTGCCTGTCTGCCTGCCTGAATGCCCTTCTGAAAGATTGGTTGCCTGAGTGTGACCCAGCACAGTGAATGAGAGCCCAAACAGTATATCTGAGGACCTCTCACTGATGAAAATTGTTAAGAAGCTGAAGTCAAAACTCGAAGCCGAGCCGGAAGAAGAAGGTTAACTGCTGTTTCCCTTCGACACAATCTGAAAGCTGCTGTGCCTTCAGGAAACTGATCCTGGCTAGGAGACCTCTTCCCAAGCTACGATGGAACATTATGCACCAGCTAACCTTGACCAAGGCTCCCTAGAAGACAGACCTCAAAAGGCGGGGACCTACCGAGGAATCTGAAGTGAAGCGCCTGAACATTGAAGTCCATCGCTGTCGCCGACCGGAGCCGCAACGCTCCGCTGCCTAAGACGTTTGAATCAAGGACTCCCTTGCTCATCACTGTCGACCACTTTGTCTCGTCGGAGAAAGTCAAGGTCACCGACGAACAGAGGAGAATCTGCCAGTGGGTTTCCCACCACCCGAAGTCCTCAAAGACACCGACAAAGATCCGAAAGCCAGCTGTGGTCGAGTCCTGATCGCCAACGCCAGTCGCTGATGACTCAACGCCCTTGCTGGGCCAAAGTTCTTCATTTACTCTTTGCGACAACAAACTATCATCGTCGAGGTGCACTGCACGCCTCATCTACGCAGGACGTCCACGACCGATCATCGACGAGCACCACAAGGAACAAAGATGCTGCCTCTTCAACGTTGTTCACCCTTTTTTTCGAGGGACCTCGATGATCCGTGGCTCCTGCCTTAAAGGGAGTTCACTCAAGAAGGATCTGTCAACGACCCGACATTGAACTCTGCTAAACCAAGGTACATTGGGGTAATAGAATTTTTTTTAGAGGGATCCAAGACTATATTGAACAATATATAACCTGGGCTCGTCAAATTGCATTATTTACAGGTTGCCCATGTGGGGGGATCCTCACACAGAACTGTGCCTAGAGGTAGGGGCCCAGTATTCTGCCAATGTGTTATTCTCCTCAAGTCTATTGTTGGTTCACTTTATTCATTGATTTATATGCCATTTGAAACTGTCTACAGTTGATGCATTTTAATGGAACGAAAGGAATACACGTTGGTACTACATAGAGACTGTATATATGTATCATTTTAGAATTGCCTGAGCACAAAGTTTGTTAATGTATGTGTACATGATCAAAGCCTTATTTATTTAAAGAACTGTGCTTTCACTAACATAGTGTGTGGGCAATCCTGTGTGGGTGCTTGGGGATACACTGTACTTAAGAGCCAGCCTGCACCATCTCCTGAGAGCTTAAGCCTTGATTGCTCATCCAACGTTACCAAATATAGAATCTTGGCTGGGGTGATCTGTGCTTCTACTCTGCCATATAGAGAGTAGGAGTACAGATACCCTACTCCAGTCTTTACAGCACACCAACCAATGAATGAAGCACCCCCATCTACGATATACTGTCAGAAGACAAGCTACAGGATCATTTGTCATGCAAAAAGAGAGCATCCAACTACCGTTCTAAGGACTCTTCCAAGCTCCTGGCACAGATCCCTGATGAACGTAAACTTGTCATTCAACTCAGCAGATACATTTTTTGCATCACTGATCCCCAGCATCCAAGCACGAGCAAACGCCAAGTGGCTCCAGATCATCCTCAGAGAGCTGATTCAACTGGCAAATGATACTGAGGAGGGGTTCAATGTCATCAAGGTAGTATTTAGAGCACTGAGACTAATGACAATGCAAAATGGATATGTGCTCGATCTCCTCACAGCAATGGAGGGCAGTGTTTGATGAAAAATCATGAGTGCTTGTTGCACATTTGGGCCTTCTTCAGATGCTGATAATGGGACACTTTCAGACGTAATTGCAGGGTACATGATCTGGGAGTGAGAATGAGAAAAGTGGGTGGTGCACAGCCAAGTGACTGGTGGAGCATGGCGTTCGACTGGCTACCATCATGTCTAGGGACTGCAATGAAACTGCTGGTCCCCATCATCGTCTTCCTCCTGCTGAACTTCTGTGTGTGCCATTGGGGATTTGATGTTGTGCAAAGGCAATTCCTAGTAGTGCATTGATGATGGTAACTATTGGCAACAAAAAAAGTAATGTTAAGATGCCTCATGATACTAGGGAAGCCCAAGTACAAACTGGTGAGAGCGATGAGCCCAAATACTGCATGGTAGTGATATATAATACAGGGGATGTAATAGACAACTACTATCACACTACTATCAAACAGCTCCAAGATGTTGAGAATTATAAAGCGGTGTGGGTCAACCTGGATGGGGATGGGGACTGCATTGATATGACATGAACTCCTGAGAATATGCACAACATGGGGAAAGTCTGAGAAATGTGTGTAGAGCATCGATGACTATAAAGGGTGCTCCCGCCTGGGAAGAAGCATTATAGAGGGCTGGGGAACGTAGACACACTGGGGGAGGGTATTTGTTACTTCAGTAGTAATGAAAGGGGGGGTCTTTTCCGCCCCCTCACCATACTAGCGCTGAGTAAGATCCTGTATATGCTAAAGGGGGGAGACACCCTCCCACATCCCATCAATTATTTGCACTAACTAACAGCAGTAAACAAACGAACAACCAAGCTTGCATAGATGCCTAGAGACTCCAATTTGTGAAACATCTGACACCATCTTTTATTAGGCCCAAATATTATCTATAAATACTATCTTTCCCCTGCCCAGTGCCTTGCACAGACAGCCCAGGATGCCTCCTCCTCCTGCCAGCTCTGCAAAAGCCCTGTGCTCACGGAAGTCCAGCCATTCATTGGTGAAACATTTAGTATCATGTCCCGACAGATGAGCTCACTGTACTGTGTGAGACCGGAGCAGGCCCCAGCTTGTTTGCACATCCATCTCCACAAACCTGTCTGTGTACCCCTGACCTGCACCCCACCAGGCCACAGCCCACCAGGCCTATGCCCCTCTAGTCTTTGATACAGATACACATCTGACCCCTCGCGGTGGCCAGATGGGGACACCCACTATAGTCCTAATCCTGGGCACCAGTATATCCTTCTTATACTTAAACACATGTCTACCCATATCATGAGGGAATAGGTAGATCAAAACCCACAGGGCACTCTCGTCTGGGGCACTCGTTTTATGAACCTGTGGGTACAGGGGTTGGAATGCCAATATATCTGCTAATAGGTTCTGAAAATACCTCCATTCATGCTAGAATTTTATGCTTGTCATTTGTCTCATGCCATCAGTTCCTGTTGTGCTAGCTTAGATAGATAGATATGTAGCACAACTCTAACCCGACCTTTACCCACGGAGATGAGCCCAGCAGACCCACGTGTGCCCGAAGCAAAGGGGAGCAACGTCCAATTAGCATCCAACCTCCCCTATGTATTCGAGTATGGCATGGCCTTCCCCCAATCCATTGCCAAGTTGTGTACCCTATGTGTAACGTCACAGCTGATGATGTGCGTCTTTTTAATGTGCTGCCCTTGTGTTGTTTGGCAGAGCACTCTCATGCAGCGGAGTTCTCTGCTTGCATTTACCTTATATAAATGTGTTGTACTTGCAATTATTTTCTTGGTCACATTCCCTAGTTTGGTGTCAGGGATGTGTGCATTGTTGGGGATAAGCCTTCATTACCACCAGGATGGCATCTTCATTGTTTTGTAGTTTTTGGAACAGAAGTGCATATCTTATATGCATGCCCTGTGCTGCAGACACTTGGCTATGTGGCAGATCAGAAGGAGGACACAGACTCTCGGAGGGCATCTTTAAAATGACTTTATTAAATGACAGTGTGAAAACCTGACTATGCAAATTGCTATGGGGTATTTGTTACCTATTTCACTAACCAAGGTGCTCGTCCAAAAAGATTGAGACCACTGTTAAAAAATGAATACTATCTAACCCCACCACTAAGTTCAACGGTAAAAGAATAAGGTCAGGAGAATGTCTCCCTTCTCATGGCAGGTGCTTCTTAAACTCTAGTTTAATATGTAATTTTCAAATAGTCTTTTGTGACTCGCATTAGCTCAAGCAACTCTCTCACAGCAGGAGTCACCCTGCGGGGTCGGGAGCACCTGACCCTACACCAATACTGGGGGCAACGAGCAGACGTTAGCCTCGGTTCTGTAGTAACACAGGCCGGGGCTTCAACACAGGCCGTATGCACACAGCAGCCACTTCATAAAACAGACACGGACACAGAGATGCCGCTTCCAGGGTCTCTGCTGCAATGCCCGCATGTGCACTTGTGTTGTTAAAGGGGCAACATGCCACAGATAAAGAGGCGACCCACCCGACTGCCCAGCGATTCCCACTGAGTGTAGTATGAACGCCTCTCAACATGATGATTTATGCTCTCTTATAAACAGTCAATTTTTCATCCTGGACTATCCTAGACCTAAATGCATGGGCTAAAATGTCCTTGGCACCAAATCTTAATGAACAGCACACTGCCACAGGAACAATGGCCCTACAACTGAGCCCACAACTTTGGTGTATTACAGTCTGCACACCAGTACTATTACACATCTATCTAACCACAGCAAACTTTGGTGCTTTCTAGTCCTTGCACCCACTTGGAACACAGCGGCCCTACATTCCCAGATCAAACTGTCCTCCCTGGGGAGTCATACTGCGGTCATCCTGCCCTTGCTGGAGACACCCTTGGCCATCCTCGGCTTAGTCAAACTGCCTTCTCTGTAGCTCTGCCACCTGGACCGCGACTGTTGTTGGCAGTTTCCTGCCCGTTGCTTGTCTGATTTCCTCCCCTGATGCGTTCCCTGCTGCTGGCCCCACTGGGCTGGCAGGTGATGGGGTTGGACAGACCCTTGCAAAATTATATTCTTTCATGCACCTCCTGCATGTATGTCCTTTGGCTGGGCACTCATGTGCATGCGCCAGGCCCCATCCGCACTGAGGGCATAACGTTGCACCTGTCTCCTTTTGTGGTCTTTCCCATTTTCTTGCCAGGTTACTTCCCTGCCATTTGCCCACGACACACACATCCTCCAATTTCACCCACTGCATGGGGCTTCCAGCTTCAGCGGCTGCCTGGAGATGTCCATGGGCGAGACACTCACCTCTGCCAACTCCTGGGTGCGTCCCAGTTCTAGAATCCGTCCAATGTCAGCCCTGGCTCCCTGACTACCTGCTTCCACAGCCTTGCAGAGTTAGAGTCATAGATTATCTGAGCCTTGACCTCGTCATCCTCAAAGATGCCCAGAGTGCAGGACAGAGCGATATTCCAAAGCTTGCCCTGAATCACGTCTATGCTCTCCCCTTGCTCTTGTCTTGCGCGTCCCATCCTGAACCGTTCATAGTCACGGTTGATCATGGGCATAAAATATTGATTCAGTGCGGAAATGGCTGTGGCATATGTTTGGTCTCTAGGCCGCAAAGTTCTAAACTGTTTCTGGACGGCTGTACAGCAGAGATGGCCTTTCTTTGATCTCAACTGCCTCAAAATACAGCTCAAAGTTTTCCACCCATGCCATCCAACAAGGTCATAGACTGCCAAGTGCTCCTACCACCTCAAAAGGGTACAGTAGGCCAAACTGTCTACTCTGCTGATATGCCCCTTTGGCGTCATTCTTCTCATCCCCCATGATGGGCACTGGACATTACACTGTGGCTTCTCAGAAGGGCACACCAGCACTCCCTGGGAGCCGCTACCCTTCTGGATGCTCTTGGAATGCTCTACTGCTTGAGCCAGCGGGGCACAGCCACTCACAGCTCTCATGCACCCAGATCAGTCCTGTATACATATAGCATAAGGACATCCTTATGGCCACACCCCCACCAGGAAGGAAAACTTCACACCGTCCCCTCCCCGATCCAGGGCCACCAGGGTGGGGGTCTTCTCTCCCTCAAGGTTGTTCCGACACAGAGCCCAGAGGAACACACCACTGGGGGTGGTTGAGTGGCTGTAAGGGGTTGTCCTTTTACTCCTACTCCATGTACAGCAAATGAGGGATGTAGGCCCTTACATGTTTCCTACCGTCCCCTTTTTCCAGGTACTGCTGGCAGCCACAGTTCAAGGCTCCAGCATGCACCGAGCCCCTCCCTTGTGTTTCTTGCTGTCCTTCTTTCTTCGGGGTACTGCTGCAGCACGCACCTCTTGGGGGATGGGTGCAAGCAAACACACGCGGCTCCTCCTCAATGCACACCTCTTGGGGGATGGGCGTGAGCAAACACATGCAACTCCTCCACACCCTGCTTTGCTGGAACAAGCTGGCGTGCAGCACTCCTCTTGTCTTCACTGCTGGTGGGCCTGGTATTCCCCAGACCATGTCTGCTCTTTGTTTGTGGTTGATGCCGTTACCCCACCTCCTCTGCGGGCACTGAGCAGCCCTCAGGCTGCAAACTCCACCAATAGGCACGGGGTTCCGGACGTCCTCATTGCGAGTGTGGTGTCCCACTCTCGGGGGCACCGGAGCGGGACACACTGTGCACCGGGATCACCCGGCGCAGACAGCAGAGTGGCGGTCACACAGCAAGCTGCACAGCAGGGGTCACTCTGCGGTGGTCGGGAGCACCCGACCCAACACCAATACTGGGAGCACCCAGCAGACGTTATCCTCTGCTCTGTGATTACACAGGCTGGGTCTTCAACACAGGCACATGGAAGGCACACCATAAATCAGACATGGACACAGAGTTTGCGCTTCCTGGGTTTCTGCTGCGGTGCCCACACGTGCACGCAGAGGCCCTTTTTATTGTCTCGAGTCATGATAAAGTAATGACTCGTTTTCTTAAAGGGGCAGCATAAAGGGGCAACACACCACACTGGCCAGCGATTCCCACAAAGAGTAGGACAAACGCCTCTCACCATGATGACTTATGCTCTAATATAAACAGTCCATTGTTCATCCTGGACCTAAACGCATGGGCTAAAATCTTAGTGAACAGCACTTTCCCAGTCCTGCATCTGTGCATGCTCTGAGTCCATTGAAAATGAGTAAATGCCAAACCTTTAACGATACATCATAACTACACAGTCTGCTACAAGAGAAAGATAATCAAAAGGACCATATTATTTTTGATATAGATAAGGTGCGTGGCCTAGATTTAATTTTTATTTGAGCATGTATTTATTATTTATGTATTCGTACTCTTTATTCACGTTATTTCTCTTACATCATAATGTTCCCTTTTGCAATTTAGTGCAACTCAATAAGCAGAAGGAGATATCAAACCTTATTTTGCTAACTTTGTTTATTGTGTTGGTCTCTTGTCTGTTACAAAACGTTGGTTTCATGGCAACTGGGCCTAGGCAGACAGGCCTTTTATTACCCCCTAAATTACAATCTATATTTCAATATTCATTAGGGCTTCAATTTCTGCAGCTAATTCATTTGCTTAAGAGAAGACATCATTAGACATTGTAGTTGAGTAGTAAACTTTATTATGCAATATTTCAAAGGGTCTGGGAGCCAAAATGTTTGCAATGTTCCCTTTGTTTCTGAGTTTACAACAACAAATCAAGATAGCTGCTAAAAGAACAGAGCACAGTAACCACACTCAACGTGGTGGTAACTAAAGGATTTTCCCTGACACTTTCAGTAAGAGAACATATTCAAACGGAGGGAGTGTGCAAAGTGGCAGGCCGGTGTGCTATCTTGAGTGCCTGTTTCTCTTGATCATAAATTAACTCGAAAACATGCAACTCCCTTTTACCCTCATGAATGTTCTTTACCTGTGGCAATGATTCTAGCAAATTCTCAAATCCATGAGGAATCGAAGTGGTCCAGTTCTGCTCAAATTCAAGATTCAATGTTACCATTTGGGTTCTTTCAGCTGGCTAAAATAGTTAGTGTTTTCTGGTACTGGTCTTGAGCAAAACGTGGAGACCTACAGATGATTGTGAGACCATGTATTTGCAATTGTTATTTTCAAGGAACAGAATCTTATCTTACCTTGAAGAGGGTTACCCTTGGCATATCTCACCCAATATATTCTGTTTCCAGCTAATAGTACCTGACCTCTAGCTAGCTTGCTTGAACATTGCCTCTGTGGGTGGCAAAATAACGAATGTGTACCTGATCCTATGAATAAATGAGTGGTTATTCCTGGCACAGTGGTCGGGTATCAATCAGGGCTTTCAGGACATCTCGAATCCCATGCATCTCAAATCCCATGCATCGTGCTGAGCAAGCCAGTCCCAGTTGCAGTTTGCCCCACCATTAACTGGGATCTTGGCCTGAAAGATGCATATCCATTTTCAACATCTTCAGATGCAAAACTTACATAGGTCGCCACCATAGCCCAGACTTCCCTAAATCCCAAGGTGGTCCCTAGAGATCGATAACCCCCTACTATCTCAACTCTGGCTGGCTAGTGCTGAGGGCCAAAAGGCAAGTGCCTTATCATTCTTACTCCCACCAAGGTCTTCTAGCTGAGGCCTAAGCTGGGATCCCATAAGAAAAATAACTTGAAAAGTACTTGGTGCCAACCACTCATGTCTCACTCAGACTTTACCTATCATGCTCTTATACTCTTCACCCTGATGTTCTTTTCTTATTTTCCCCTACTCTCACACTTTGTTTCTTTCCACCCTCCCCGATCTCTCCCTCTCAATTCCTCACTCTATCCCTCCAATGTTCTTCCATCTCCTCTACTCTCTCTCTGCCTTCTTTCTACACTCCACTGACTATACTGCCTATTATACTCTATGCTCTAATCCACCTGTCTCTACTAATCTCCCCTCTAGTACTTTCCTCCCATTATTCTCTATTTCAATTATCCACTACACACCCACTCTGTAATACTCATCCATGCTCCGCTGCACCATTTTTCCTCCGCTTGGTCTTCCGGTCTGCCTTCTCCTCCCTTGACCTCACCTGAACAACCCACACAGTCATGCATTCCCTGCTTCCATTTTCATTCTCCTCCTCGCCCTCCTATTGGTTCTGGCTCCCACCTGGTGCCCAAGGCCAAACTCTGTTTTGACCTTCCTGAGGATCCAGTCATATAGGTGCCAGACTTTAAAGCTCCCTTTAAGCCCTCCCCATTCTGACATGCAGGACCACCAGAATTCGTATTGGTGTACACAAATAGCCTATTTAAAAGTTGTTTTTAAAGTGGTCCAGATTATCCTGTTCACCAGTCTGCAGCATGTGTTGATGCAGCTGGCACAGTGTCCATTGCAGCTTCACTCGCAGGTGGGTTGCATGTTATTTCCTCTGCTACAAGGATTTATAGACTCTGCATACCTGAAATGAAAGAAAATAAATAGTGGCCAGAGCGGGGAGAGCAGTAATGAGATAAGCAAAAGAAATACTTTGTACTTGAAGCTGGGCGCATGTAGAGGGGACAGAGACTGGGGCCCTTCCAACTCCATCACCCCACCACTAGGGCTTGGCTGGCTCTTGCAAAGACCCTGGTAGGCTTCCTGCAGTTCGAAATAAAATCTAGGATGCCCCTTCCCCAACTACACCCGATGCCGTGTTTTAACATTCACGCTTGTCTCATGTGTTTCCTATTACTATTCTACTCTGCATTTTGTAGATGGAAATTGGAATGTGGAAACAGTTATCATGGTATGATATATGTGTGGAATATCATGACACACCAATCAGGTTGCCATGTGACATATAGTAAGGGAGACCTCTCAAATGGAGTACACAGTTAGAGATATAAGTAGGGAAAAATTGGAGAAAGTTGGTGAAGTGTACCATTTAAAAGAGCAATTTCAGTTTATTAGGAACATATCTGAAATTAATGAATTTGACATTCAGGAACAGCACAGGTGTAATCAATTCCATTTAGTTGATACCCGGTGTTAAAGAGTAACTTACCTAACCCAGTCTTGGGGAATGGGAGCCCCTCTCAACCTGGGGCAGGAAGCCTACCAGAGGCAGCCAAGCCTGAGCGGTAGGGTGAGGGAGTTGGAAGGGCCCCAGTATCTGTCCACTCTACATGTCTGGATGGAATGGCAGGCCTTCTCTGTTTCTTTGTCAGAGCCTACTGAGCCTACATATAGAGATGCAGAACAGCAGAAATTAAAGATTTGCAATAGTTTAGAATATCCATTAGATTAATTTTTTATATTCATTTTTCAGAGTAGAGTTTCGTGAAGACGTAATGTAGCCTTCTATTGTCTGTACTCCCAATGCTAAATAACAGCAACAGTAGCGCTTCAGGCCACTTGATGTCAATATCTGCATCATTTTGAAAATTAATTTTTAATCACGCGATTCGGCTTTTCCACTTCCCAGCTGTGTGAGAATGGTGTGGGCAATATAGATGATGTGGTATGTTCTATGCTGCAAAATGGACCCTGATATACAGTTTTACACAGTAAATACCCCATCACTGTCTATACTGATGGGGATAATGACAAATCCAAGGAGTTTGTCACCTCTCCCCAAGGAGGAGCCCACCACCTTTGAGACTAGGGAGACGAGCCTGCTATTCTTTACACCCCCTGGGGTTGAGGATAAGTGGGATCCCTCTCCAGATTGTTCTGGGAGAATGGAAACCCCCAGAGAGGGACTTCAATCACCATCCCTCTCCCCAGACACGTATACATTTGTGCTTTACATAGGAGTAATGGCCTATGATACACCTATGGCCCCTTTAATGGCTAGCAACGCTTCTGTCTCCAACTGTATTCAAGCCTCCTCCTGGATCTGTGCAGCCTGTGGAGTTCAATAGCACTGCAGTGCACATTTGGTGCAGGGACTTTTGTAGAGAGAGAATGCCAGATGTGGTGTTGCGCCCAGAAAGCCACAATGGGTGAGTGCTAGGAGGCCTGGCAGGTGAACCAGTGCAGCCATGTGGCATGGCAGCCAGAACCAGCATGGAAAATGGAGTTAGAGCTCATAGGAGCCACCCACAAATCCCTGCACTGAGCAGGAGGAAACAGAGAGAAGATGTTGGCTGAGCATAATCAGCTCCGTGGCAAGAGGAGGCTTGGGTATACTACAAAGACCTCACACTGAGCATATTTGGTCACACACAGGAAGGCAGTGGCTCCAGAGGAATGGAATGGAAGATGGACAGCAAGGCATGAAAGAGACAGCGAAGCTCTGAGGTGGGGAAAGAAGAAGCCCCAGAGGGTGGGTCGAGACACAGAGAGATGTCTTGGAGAGGGGAGAATACTGAGAAGTACAATATTGGGGAAATAGAGTCAGAAAAGCTCCATAGAGAGTAGACTACCAAGAAGTCCAGGAATGGGGAGAACGAGTGAGGAAACCACTGGAGTGGGGAGAACACCGAGAAGCCCAGAGGGGGTGGGGAAGGCCCCAATGGAGGGAGTGTACCCAGATACCGAAGAGTGGGGAGGGGAAGTGAGACAAGCCTCAGACTAGAGAGACCACCAAGAAACCCCAGACTGGGGAGAAAGAAAAAGTGGAGGCCCATATTGGGGGAAGGAAATAAGGTAAAAAACAGGGTGGGGGAGTAAAAATGAAAGGTATGGGAAGAAAGAGACTGATCTTGGGAGAGCGAGCGAGAGGCAGCAAGACCTGGCTGTAGCCCCGGAATGACACTCCAGCAGTACAAGAACTGCATGCTTTGGACTGTTCGCATAGCCATGGGCCAATGGTAAAGAGATGCAAAGGTGGGGGCCAGAAACCTCCAGTCACTGTTTGTTCAGGCAGTGGCCATAGTCTGTTTTGGTTTGTTTGTTATTTTAGGAAATAGGGAAAGAAACTAGGTTAGAATAGGTTTTAGGACAGCCACCTTGACATCCTGACAAGCACCTTTTTTTACTTTCTTTTGTATAGAGTAGGGTTTAGTAGCTTCACATCTGTCTTAGGGACTGACTAGATCTTCTTTATTTAAAGAGAAACATACAAACTTGTAAGAATCATTCCTCCTTGTATGTCTTCTGATTCTGACATACAACAAGATACAAAACATGGGCACAGAGGTGGTGTCTGCTCCCCTGTTTGGGTAGGCTTCCACCCAATCAGAAAAGATGTTGAAAATAATCTGCACAAACTGCAGATTATTGCACACAGGCATTTGGAAGAAATCAACCTGGAGGTTAACAAAGGGATTATGTGGTAGTTGATGTGTTCCCTGTGCAATGTGCACTGTCCTTCCAGTGCTGTGCATTCAAGATATAACACACTGGGCCTCATAACGAGTTGGGCTGTAGCCCTTAAATGCAGCAGTAATGGTATTACCGCTGTATTTAATGGTTGGCCCTATAACAAGTTTGATGCTAAATGGGCTGTTTTACCTCCAGCTTTTTACTAGAGGTGAAAATCCCGTTTTCGGCAGTTTTGCCACCAGTTGTATTAGCGTGCAATATTAGCACTGAAAAATTCCCCATTGCATCCAGTGGGGATTTTACCGTTAGCACCCAACCCGTGATCCAGCGGTAATACCGCCGGACAGGTGGGCACTAACACTATAACAGTTGGGTGGTATTACAGCTGGGATACCGCCCAACTCTTGATCAGGCCCATTGTCTGAAACAAGTCTGGGGTATGGCTGGAAAGTCTGTGACAAACCAGTCTTGATTTGGGGTGGAAAGCATACCCTCCTTCTTGACATGCTCAAGCCTGTGCAACATCCTAGTCAAGTAAGACAAAACATATTTTTGAGACAACAAGGGGACCATGTTAGTCCCGCTATAAGGAGCCCTCAAACAGTCAGCCAACCTTTCTTGTCCAAATTTCTCTCATGCAGAATGACCTGCCTCCTCCTGAATGTGGGCTAACTCTTCCTGTTCTGAAACTAGGCGGTTCTAATGCTTCTTTTAGCCTTAACACATAGAGAGCCTGAAAGCCAGCAACGGCAGTCATTTTAGCAGTTGAATCTGCAAAGTAATTTGTGCACGTTTTTTTGTAGTTGTTGCTTTTTTGTTTATCTATAGGGCCCCGAAGCCCGCAGGCATCAGGGTGCCAATACACACACACTGACATTAGGTGAACAGACAACAGGAAGAGCAAGAAAAGGGGGTAGAGGGAGAACAAAAACGGGTCAAGGAACCAAGGAGGAGGGTATTATGAAAACAGTAGTGTTTTCAGTTTCACGCAAAAGACGTTAGGATCTTTCTTTTGTCTAAGTTCAAGCAGAAAGGTGTTCCATAGAAGCCACCGTTCCAGGAAACGATCTACCAAGGCCGTGGGATCGCTTATACCTTATAGCTAATTGGGGTGACTAGGGATAAGGTAGAGGAGCGCAGTGTCCTTAAGGGCTGGTAGTGGCACATCAATTTTTTGAGATATGTGGGGCTAGAGCAATACAGGCATCTTTGTATCAATGTAGCTGTATTAAAATGCACCCTAGCGGAAACAGGAAACCAGTGCAATGTTTGTCTGCAATCTGTATATATGGTCTTTTTAGTTTTCTTTTTGACAATGTGGACGGCATCGTTTTGGACCACTTTGAGTCTTTGTAGATTCATTTTTGTTGTGCCTCCCAGTAAGGCATTCCAGTAATCGATCCTTGGGAGGATTCCTGCACATGCAATAGATGCACTATTAGTCTCAGATAGGACTGTACGGATATTTTATAGAGGCCGAAGATAGTATGAATGGTTGGCTACAACGTGATTGACGTGCAAGTCCGCATTAAGGGAGGGATCAAGGTGGAATCCATGGGTCTTAAAATTCTTAGCAACTGGGATGTTACAATTGCAGATTTTAAAGGATTTGTATCTTGCATCAAGTTTGGCCCAGACTGGGAGGAGCTGCAAATTATCAGTTCTGTCTTATTGCTGTTCAGACACATCCAATTTCCATTCATCCAGGTTTCTACCAGGAAGCAAAGGTCATTGAGTTTTGCTAAATCCTGCTCATAATTCCCACAATTCTCTAGGGCCAGCTGAGTGTCATCAGCATGGTTGGTAGTTGGTAGTTGAGAAGTGGTCTCACTATCCGAAAGTTGATGTCCTGGTACGTGATAATGGACATTTGTTTAGGTAACGTAAAAGCCTCTAACAAGGCTTGCATATCGGCATGATTCTTAATGGGTAAAGCCAAATGATATCAGGTAGCTACTTTGAGATACACATTGACTGTTTTCTGTTCTGACAATTTACAAGCATGTGCCAGTGCAACTATTTCTGCTAGTTGTGCTTAGGTGACATTTGGCAATTTTCCACTTAGCATAATATCTCCCAGTTTACACACTGTACACTATGCCGCCTATTCAATATTTGTATCTCTATTACAAGAACCAGCCATGAAGTATATGAAATCATCTTTTCTTTTATTGCTGTATCAAAAATATCTTGCCTACGAGTCCAAAGGAAATCAGTAATGGCTACTTTGATAGGGTCAGTGGCTTGACTCTGTCAGGGGGGAACTGGGACTCCTCCCAACCTGGGGTAGGACATCTACCAGGGTATATGCACCATCAATGCTGTCCAGAGTTAACTTTTCATTTCAGGACCACAAGAACCAACATGCAGTGAAGCATCAACATAAAAGGAGCCCAGAGGACTGCGGAACAAAGCCCTTGCATTGAAACTGACCCTGATTCTCCAGCATCGCTCAGATGCCAGCAAATACCTAAGAAATACAACTTACCACAACTCCAAGTAAACAGCCTGACAAGCAAACATGGGCCATGGTAAACCAGGTGGAATAAAATGCTACATGAGAAAATGGAGCAGGCCAAAAGGTTTTTTTCAAAACTCCCAATAAACATACCCACCCCTGAGAAAATGAGGAGACAAAGAAACCAACCCAACAACGTTAGAGAGAATCTCTGTAAAAGAGGTAAGTAAATACGAAATTCACTCCATGCGATTTGTAGATGTCATCCTTGCTACCTTGACAGTAAGTCATCTAACGAATGCAAATTAAATTGGCAGGCCCTTATGACTCTCTTTGGAGCCAACTACGGACCCTGAGGACAATATCCTGCTTTATTCAGGAACCAACCTCCTTAAGAACCACTCGCCCCGACAAGACTAGGTAATAACTTAATCTAGTCATGTCAGATAAACTAAAATGATCAACAAGAAAAGAAAAACATAGCATCCATAGCTTACATTTCTTTCTTTTTATGTCTCTTTGATCAGCAGCTGTAGAAAGAACACTGAAGTTCGAAATTTAACACTGCCAACAAGAATTAGCAACACCGTAGATATGCATTGATAGCATGCCCCATTGATGATGTTGTTGTTTTTTTACTGTAATATTAGTAGATACAGTGGCACAACTCCTGCCAAAAGTTCCGAAAAATGATTAGGGAACTGAAACATGTTGAGTTTTCTCCATCTAGAAAAATGACTACTAGACTGACGAAATAGGTATCTCAACAATAGGTTCCATGATCAGTGCAAGATAGCTATTGCTCCCTGCATTGGTCACTGAATCATATATCTGTCAATCAGACAGACGTTACTAGATTGTCTGTAAGTTTAAGTGTCACGACTACATTGTCTGTTTTTAGACAGTGTTGTAAAGTTTTATGCTAAGTGAATGGGATTGGCCCACCACTTTTTTAAACTTTAAATGTGTTTATTCCAATTAAATTGATTATTAAAAACCTATGCAATATGTACTCTTTACAGCACAAATTTAATGAATGTTGACTGTAAGTTGTTGATACTAGCTAACTACCTCTAATGTCCAAGAGACAAAGATTGGCCCATACTGTCAGCTGAAACATATAACCAATAGGGGGAGCAGAATAAAGTACCATGGGTATAAAAGACCCAGAGAAAGGAGAGCTAATGAAAGGTGTTTGGCTGAGTTCAGTAGGTGTGGTGGTGGACCGAATGATCATGTGAAGGATGAAAGGTGGACCGGAGTGCTGAAGATTCTGCGGAGGAAGGTGCAGCTGATGTATTGTGTGCGCGAGAGAGGTACCAAGTGGAAAACATGTTGTTGTGATTGTGAGTGGATATATGAGAGTGTGTGGTAGCAGAGCAGGATCTAAAGTGGTTGTGTGAGAGTATGGATCATGAAAAGAGATAGTAGATGGTGAGAGAGAGCGAGAAAGACTGAGGGGGAGAGGAGAGAGAGAAGGAGTTGTAGTGGGGGTTCTACTGGTAGGAGTAAGTAGTCACTGGACGAAGGAAGTCGTATAGATAGAAAGTGGGAGGCATGTGAGAAGACTGCAGGGATGAACAAGGAAAAAGGTGGGAGGAGAGACAACAGGAGTGAAAGAGCAGGGGGGACAAGAGAAGAAGAGGAATTGAAAAGTGTGGAGGGAGTAGAAAGGGGAGAGATGGTGAGAATGAAATATGGGGAGGCATTAGAGATTGTATGAGGAGAAAGGTGAGTAGGGAGGCAAAATAAAGGGAAGGGGTGAAAGCAGTGGGAAGGAGAGAGAGAAAGGGAAAATGTCTTAGAATATACATGCACTTGTCAGAACATGATTGAGACAATTCTTGCGGAACTATTATAATGAGTTTTCCTTTGAAAGCCATTGAAGTAGTAAGTTAGATAAGTGCTTAGCCATTAGGCCCTCCTGATCCAGAGTGGCTAGATTAAACAATATGGGTTAACTAGCTATAGAATCCATGCTAAACTTGGGGGTTAGGGAATCTAGGGTAAGGTTGGAGGGAAACCATGGGAGATTGAGGAATCAGCCAGAAATGAATGCCACTTAGCCAAGTACACCTGCAGTCTCCAAGTTTGAAAACCCCATTTTAAAATACTGTAAATAAAAACCCTTGAATCATCTATCAGACTCTTGTGATTCTTCAGGCTATCCCTGACAGTACACAGTTATGTGGTTCTCCATTAACTGGAGTTGGCAGTAAGGATGCTGGACACAGCACAGGAAATCCGAATACAATGATATGGAGGAATTCAGAAGTAACCCCTTCTATTTTGTTTAGATCAGAACCAAGAAATGTGTTGTCTTCTTCAGTAATAATGCAATCATTGAATGGGGAACCACAAAATCTAAAGGTGATTGCAACACAATATTATAATTAAGTAGAAGTGCTATGGCTGCATGACTCCATCAGCTACCAGACAAAGACAAAGAGGTATTCCTGCAGCTAGTTTATCTAATTCCTTACTATAGTAGGCAATGGGTTTCTGAAGTTGATGATTAATTTGTGTTAATACTGCCAATGCAAATCAATTATTCTCGTGATAATGCAGGGTACATTTCTTTTTATAATCAGGGAGGCTAAATGCAGGGGGCTTCAGCAAATTCTTTTTTAACAGTTTCAAATACTGTTCCCACTTCCTCAGTCCGTTGAATTGGTTCTGGTGTGTTGGCCTTCGTAAAGTGTTGCAGTGGGTTGATTACATCAGCATAGCCTAATATCCATTGCCTACAGTATCCTACAATACCCCAAAATGCCCTTGTTTGGGTAACAGTCTGGAGTATAGGGATTTTATATACTGCTTCTTTCCTGGATGAGGGAGCTAGGAATCTTTGACCTATCAAAATATCCCATCCCGGTCTTCTTTCCCTACATAGATGTAATTTCTGCATGGATGCTTTGTGTCCCTTATTCGCTAAAGCAATCGCTAACATTTGTATGTCTTGTTTACATGCTGACACTGATGGGCAGGTTTACAGCAATTTGCCTCATTTTTGTACAACATTTACATTCCGGGAAACTTAACATAATCACATTCTTTCTCAAGCAGTTGTGAACAAAGTGAAGCTCATTCTCTATATCCCTGGGAAAGCCTTGAACATGAATACTGTATTCCATGATGAGTAAATGAGAATATCAACTGACTGTCCCAATGCATGGTAACAGAAAAGAAAGCAGAAAACAGATCTATAATAGTGAACTCTGGAATTCAGCATATAAAATCAGCTGAGTTGGGTGCCACTGGGAAAGTGACCCCACAATTGGCTGCCCCGATTGGCTGCTTTCATCATCCTAAAGACCTATGGTGAGCCGGCAGGCATGAGCTGACCCACCGACCCAAGGCCACCTCAAAGGCCTCTGTCTAGCCCTATCCAGTGCTGGAGGGCGCACCTCTCCCTGCCACTGCACCTTGTCCTTTTGCCTCTTGTCAATCCTCCCAAGGGATTCACACTGTCTTGGTCTACCGCACATTCTGACCATGATCATAAATACTGATTTTGATTGCTCTGGTAAGCAATTATGGATCACAGTAATCTGGACCACCTACCCTCCATCGACACTCTGACTGCTCGAAATGCTTCCTGCTCCTTTTTCTGTCTAATCTATAACCTCTAATCTCTAGACCAATCTAGGCATCATTTCACAATTCACTTAAACCCCCTTTTCTATTCTAAGGTGTATTTCCAACTGTGCATCCACCATTGTGTACTGCTTTTTGTGCTCTCTGCCAAAATTCGAATTTAGGTGTGCTACCACTGTGCATCCACCATGTTGTACTGCTTTTTAGTGATCGCTGACAAAATTCAAATTTAGGTGTGCTTTCCAATTTGTTAACGACTGTAATTTTTGGGAATTTCTAGCACACCCATTGATTTTGTCTGCTTGGCTGCCTGGTAAAATTCTATTGTTGCATAGTGCTCTGACCCTCTGCCCTGCTATTCTCCGCCCCCACCTTTTTGTCTCTGTCCCATGGTGCTCTCTGTCTCTCCTATCTATTGTAATTGTTTCTCCATCACCTATCCTCCCTCTCTCATGAAGTCTGGAAGGAAGACACTTAAAAAGGCACTCCTGAGCTTCAACCCTGGTCTGCCCATTGCAGACACCTACATCAATGCTTTCTCCAGACAGTCTATCACTGACATTCTGCATTCAATCTTCTGACTTATGGACTCCGGATATAGTTTCTGTCCACTTCCCTTTCTCCTCCTCACTCATTACTGGTGGCACAAGATGAGAAGTGGTCTTGGCTCACTTTGCATCATCCAAATGCACCATCATTGTCTATCACAATGTCACTATCATGGCTCAGGGCTCTCAGTCCAACCTCCTACTTCTTGACAGGCATCTCCCACCTCTCTTCAGCTCCCCCCTCTCCTGCCACCCCTCGATCCCTTATCCCCCTCTCCCCTGTTGCCCTCTTAAAAAAACCTTTAAAGGTGACAACCAGCTTCACTTATCTACCCTCACCTCATTTCCAATGTTATGCAGGTGACACCCACCTTTCCTTCAAACTGCCTTCTTCTACCTCCTCCTCCTCCTCCTCCCTCATACCTGACTGCTATTCAGGCATGGTGCTCTGACAATTATATCTACCTTAATGCCAGTAAAACAGAGATCCTACTCATTGGGACGCCTGTTTCTTGTTTCCCCTCTCTCTCTGGCCGGACTTCTTGGGTCCCATCCCCTCACCCACCTGTGAGGCAAGAAACCTTGGGATCATCTCTGACTCCTCGCGCCATTTCGCTCCACACATCACAGACCTTGCCAACTTTCAGCTCCACTTTCTCAGGGCCATTCTACCTTTCCTCACCTTCCCCCAGAGGCTCAATGCCTCCAGAGCCCTGGTTCTCTGAAGGCTTGACTTCTGCAACAGCCTCTTCCTCAAACTGCCTCTTTGGTCCCTTCACCCTACAACTAATCCAGAATAGGAATGAAAGACATATCCTCAGCCTCAAGCGCAGGGACCACATCTCTCAAGCCCTTAATACTCTCCACTGGCTCTCAGTGACCACAAGGATCACATTCAAGACCCTTTGCATTATCAACAAGACTGCCTGGGGCTTGGGACATCTCTACATTCAGCTTGCCCTCCCTAAATACCTCCCTACCAGAGACCTTTGGTCCTCTGGCTCCAACTGTCTACAGGTAAAATGTTTCTCCAAGCAGAGAGTGGGAGGTAGATCCCTTTCCTCTGCTGGTCCCTCCTTCTGAAACAGCCTCCCTGCCCCACCCCCAGACTTGAGCCGGATCTTCTTACATTTTAGAAACTTCTCAAGTTTTTCATTTTCTCCACTTCCTTCCCTCTCCCCCTCCTGTGCTAACTCTCCTCCTGCCGCTTTGACTGGGGCCTGCTCACTTCAGACTCATATTGGGCCAGACCACCCTCAGACAGTCCCCCCAGCATCCCTTGCCAGGACTTGCAGTCAGGCTACCTTCCCCGGACTAGCCTAACCTGATCCTCCCTGTCCACTATACTCATCCTCTCCTTATGCCACTGTGACTGGGGCCTGGTCCCTTTAGAGTCATACTGGGGCCAGACCACACCCTTCCAGTCCCCCCAGCATTCCTTGCCAACACTTGCCCTCGGGCTCCCTTACTAGCCCAACCTGGTCCCCTCTGCCCACTGCCCTCATCCTCCCTTCACCCCTCTTCCCTTGGCACTTGCAACATTGGCCCACCCAGCACTTGCCCATCCCCTCCCTGGGGCAACCCACTCCTGCACTTCTCCCCCCGCACATTTTTTGTCATGCACTTGCATGGCAGGATTATCACAAGGGCAACATAACCGTTTTTGTTGTTCTTCCTTTATGGTTCCCATGTCCTCCCCCCATATTTTCTTGTGGTGCCTGGAAACACTTGTGTATAGGTGCCATTTAAATGTCCAACAAATAAAATAAAAACATTTATTAAACTTGCTGAATTTATTTCTCTTAAATATGGCACAAATCTATATGTAGTCTTTCTTGGTTTCTTCACAGGCAGAGAATGGACATTGATACTATAATCCCTCTATAAGGATTATATGACTGCTGCTATGCCCTCTTCGGGTTTTGGCCACAAGGGGTACTAAGGAATACGTGACAGCCTCGTAGATTCTAGATTGAGCCATCTTAATCTTAACATCCTCTGCATTTCTAATTCGGCTTCCTTCATTATCATGCCATGTGAAATGTATTTATTACAAATATAATGTCTTTCATGAGATAAGGTGCATTGTGCATGGCTTTTCAACCCCATAACATTAAATGTCACAAAACAAAGTATTTCTCAGCAATTGTTTGGTGCAAACAATGTTTATTTGTGCAGACATGTTACACAAATGACAAAAATAACTCTGCAAAAAGATGACAATTTGATGTACCATATGTATCATCCGATTTAATTACTTTTGTTGATAAATAACACATTAAGTTCTTATTAAGTGAAAATCAAACAGTTAGCATTGGTTTCTGCATGCATGCTGCTTAAAAATGTTAATTGTAGCCAGAGTCTCGTAAATCTGGCCTGTTCTTATTCAGATATCAGTTCTCAGGGCAGAAGGTGCAGAGTACAGCTTATTTGCCAAATATGCCCACAATCAATCAGTAATTAATCCATTACTAGGCTGAACATAAACTGCTGTGGATATTGTAATTAATCATATGGAGTCCTCACAAAAACCCTACCTACAGTCTCCTCTCAGGTGGCCAGGGAAAGGCAGACACTTCCTGATCCTGACCCTGGGGGAGGTGTTACCCAGGAGGATCACCTGGAAGGATGGAAGGAAAAGTGTCCCAGGGAAAGAGGAGGACTTCATGGGATGAGCCAACGTATTTGTCTTCTTCAGAAAAGGAATGGCATTAAAAAAAAAAAATATATATATATATATATATATATATATATATATATATATATATATATATATATATATATATATGGCAAAAATAAGCTTTTGCTGAGGAAGGCAGCTGTGGAGTGCACTCCCAAGAGCAGGAGCAGAGGATAAAATGTCCCTGCAACAAATAAGAGGAAACCAGACACCTCAAAGATTCCTGGCAACAAAAATGTCTTCTTTATTAGTGGTTATGCGTCAGGAAAGGGAAACATCCTGGTAGAAAAAACAACGTGTTTCGCGGTATGCAAACCGCTTGATCACGTAGGCTACAAACAACACAGATGACGGACTATAGTTTTAAAGCCTTGACAACTCTCTGATTGTGTGTAGAGAGTGTCTACCTGCTATTTGCCGCTTTTTTCCTTGTATTACCGAACGGACATCTTTAAACATTCAAAAAGATAAATGATCATCATGGGTAGTTACACATAGAATACATTTTCACATAAACCACAAGTCTAAAAAGTATTAAGATGCAGTCACTGTTTTTTAAACTAGCATGATGAAAATAATGTAAAAGCCGTGTACAAATAAAACGACTTTGTTGAAAATGGGCAATGCTAAAAAAGGCATGATGATAATATTTCCCGTTCAGTTAGGCTGTGCAAATACGCAAAAGAAAGAAAATACAGAAGTTAATGCAAAATGCATTTTAACACTGAAAGGGTTTGTATTTGTAAAGCAGCAAGAAATAAAGTACATAATGCTCTCCGTCCATGCATGTAATCCATAAGTATGATGCTAAATAGACAAATGTTTGTATATAGATACAAATATCCTAATATTTATTTATCTAATGGAGCTATCAATACATGCATGAACTGCTTGCTTTTATTTATTTTTCAAAAGGGGGGAAGAGGAGAAACATTCCCTCTTTTGATTAAGTGCTAAGTGCATGCAAATGTTGCATTAATCTAAAGTGCAAAGTGCATTACGTATCCATGTTTTTGAAAAAAAATGTTTTGCCTATACGTCATATTGAATAGATATTTGCCCATATTCATGCATCAAATTGTAAGTTAAAAATACAATAAATTTCGAATGTATTTAAAAATGACTATGTGTTACACCCAATGACAATGAACTCGAATTTTAGCAGTGAGACAGATAAAAACAAGTCCAAAAAATCTCCGAGTTGAAAGGGCGCTTAAAATAAGTACCTGAACCTATACAGCTACTCATTTTTAAACAGTATTTAAAAAAAAAGGGGAAAGACACCACTCTATCTACAGAGAAAACAATCCAAACCAACAATGTATATATAAGTCCACACAAAATAACTCAAAAATCATGGAATAAAATATTTATATATAAAATACTCCAATATAGTTAAAAAATTCATTTCATGTTTCAAGGAACAGCAAAGACTACATTTAACCCAATCCATACCTAGAAAGGAATAAATGATTAGTAGACCACAGTTAGATACATATAAGTTCATTGCAAATAGTTCTAGGAAAAAGTCTGAAAAAGGCCTCAGGTACCCAGGAAGGTATATAACTCCTCATCGAGGTTGTGACCCCTGGGTTTTTTTTGTTTCGAGGTCTAAAATACATTTGGTTTCCAATTGTCTTAGTGTAAGTTCACGGTTACCCCCTCTTAGTGGTTTATTGACTGCATGAATTCCAAAAAAGGTGAAACCCTCTAATTTACCGCCATGTTTGTTCTTGAAATGGAGGGCCATAGAGTAGGTCGGATTGGCATTCTTAATAGTCCTAATGTGCTGTAGTACCCTCAGTTTCAGTTTACCTTTGGTGCTGCTGACATACCACTTATTACAGGGGCAGTTTAAAACATATACCACAAATTCAGTTTCACAAGTGATCCTAGATACAATCTTAATGTTCTTTCCTACAATAGGATGTAGGTAGCAACTGGTATTAACAGCGTAAGTACATGCTTTACATTTAGAACATTTTTGGAAGCCTGTCCTTTTGATATTCATCCAACTGGCTCCCAATTGATCGTGAAGCGGACTCATGAAACTTGGTACAAGGGTATCTTTAAAAGAGGACGATCTACGGAAGGTGATATTCGCTTTGGATGCCAGAAGTTCACCAAAGTGTTCATCTAACTGGAGAAAATGCCAGTGTTTCTGTATCACCTGGTGAATGTTCTGTGCACCACTGCCGTAGGTCAAAATTAGACTTGTGTCTGTATTGTCCGTGGTCTTAGCTTGGACAGAATTGGAAACCAAGAGTAGGGAGCGATTCATGTCCCTTGCTTTTAAAAATGCTCTTTCCAGTACTTTGATTGGATACCCGCGGTTTTTAAACCTGTGGGCCATCAAGGCACATTCGCTATCAAAGACGTCAATGTTGGAACAATTTCTTCGAATGCGAACAAATTCTCCATAGGGAATACTCCACTTCAGGGTCGTGGGATGACTGCTCTTCGCATGTAATGGAATGTTGGAGCTAGTGGGCTTCCTATACAGGCTGGTGGTGAGTTTGCCGTGTGCCACAAAGACTTTTATGTCCAGGAATACAATATCCGTCTTACTGTGACTTTCAGTAAATTGCAGGTTAAGCTCATTAGAGTTTAATACCCTCACAAAGTCCAACCATTCCTGATCAGTACCATCCCAGATCACAAACAAATCATCAATGTAGCGTAGCCACAGTGCTATTTTGTCTGTATATTTGATATTACTGGGATGCCAAACAACAAACTTTTCCCACCAGCCCATTGTCGGATTCGCATATGGAGGGGCAAACGTAGTGCCGATAGCAGTGCCTTGGAGCTGGATAAAGAACTCTTTGTCAAAGAGAAAACAGTTATTGGTTAAACAGAGTTTAATCATCTCTAGTATCATTAGGCTGTGTTGCAGGTAATTCATGGACCTAGTGTACAAGAAGTGCTCACATGCTTTAAGTCCATCAGAGAGTCTAATTGATGTATAAAGGGAGACTACATCTAATGTTGTCAAAAGAAAAGAGGTTTCCCATGGTATACTTTCGATCCTACTCAAGAAATCGTTGTTGTCTCTCAAATAGGAAGGTAAAGTGGTGACAAAAGTAATCAAGGTTTCATCAATGAAACGTGAGAGATTTTCCAATAATGCCCCACATAGTGTAACTATTGGTCTGCCTGGGGGTTTAGACAGGCTTTTATGGACTTTGGGCAGAAAGTAAATTGTTGGAATGATAGGAAACTTGGGATGTAAAAATGTACATATGTCTTCATCTAGTAAGTCTTTCCCCTTCCAAGTTTGGAAAAGATTGGATAGTTGAACACTCATGGCTTGTGAAGGATCTACCTGTAGTTTGGCATAGCAATTCTTGTCCATTAGTTGTCTATGGGCCTCCTTAATATAGTCAGTCTGATTCATAATGACTACATTGGTTCCCTTGTCTGCCAGTTTGATTATATACTCCGTCATTGCACTTAGTTGTTTCACTGTGCGTTGTTGTGCAAGGGTGAGATTTCTTCTCACTGGGGCCCATTTTTTCCGGATCTTTTTAAGATCATTGATGACCAGGTCCTGGAATGCCTCTACGTGTCCTCCCGGATTAAACATAGGGTTAAATTGAGATTTAACTTTAAGTGCTGTTTTCCCTGGCCAGCTAACATCAACATTCATTAGTTCAAAATTTTGATCGATGGTATCAATGTGGTCTGTACTTTCACATTCCAAATCTTCGAGATCATGCAAGAGGTGAGTGTCCTGGATCGAGATATCTGTATATCCCTGATGGCAGACTTTAGGTCTTGGCTTAGGCGGGTACATTGCGAATAATTATTTTAACCTGATTTTTCGCATATATTTGTCAAAGTCTATGCGGGTTTCGGCATAGTTATAAACAGACGTAGGACAAAAGTTTAACCCCAGCTTTAGTAATTGTTTTTCAGCCGAGGTCAGTACATGTGTAGAGAGGTTGATTATGGACATATCTGGTGTTGCAGAAGTGATTAACTTCATTTCTTTGTTCCAGAGCGTGTTAAGCGCTCCGGTTTTTCCACATTCATTGCGGATACTGCGTCTGCCTCTCCTTGTTTTTTTCTTCCTCTTTGGCCTACTGTTTTGCCACGTCCTCTGCCTTTTGTTTTTTTGCCATTGTTTAGTCTGTCTTCCATGCCCAGCAGTCTCATCTCTTCTAAAAATTCAGTTTTCCGGGGGGTTGTTCGCTCTCACTTTCAGTTGTCTCGATGTCTGAGGATGATGGTTCTGTAGAACTAGCATTTGTAGTGGTAAGCGGTTGAATAGGGAGTTTTTTTCTAAGTGTGTCAAAGCGTTTTGCAAAGGTTAACACTCTCCCTTGTTCATAATCGTTCTTATCTCGAACAAAGTTCCTCTGCTTAAGTAGTTTAATATCTTCCTCAAATGTTTTGTATCCCTTTTCCATGTTAATACGCATGTTTTTACCCTCTTTACTTGCCTCTATATGCTGCAGCTGTTCCTCAACTTCCTGTATTTTGTCCAGTATCTTATATCTGCCATTTTGGAATATTTAATCAAAATATTAAGGAAGTTTACAGAACAGGTGTTGCTGTACTCTCCCCATTCTTGTAACATGGCAGGGTCTTGTTCTTCGGACGAGGGTGTGGTGAGGATACGTAGACCTCTAGGGATGCGTCCCACATCAATGTAGATTTGAAGAGAGTATTCCTCCCACCATTTACTGATTTCTCTTTTTTGCAGCGTCTCCAGTTCTCGTAAAAGTTTATCTTCATTGTTGGGCTATGTTTCTGATGCTTGTTCCTTGGGTGTGTCTTTATTAGGAATGGATTGCTTCTCACAAAAGAGTGATGCCGCTTGTGCTTTTTGCAGGTTTTCCCTTTCCTGTTGTGTTGTCATAATTGATACGCACTGTGTTGTCAGTGAGGTGCTTGCCCCTTAAAAACTTGAACAAATGTTCGCTCTCATGCATGTACAGCCAACACCAGTGTACATAGGCTGTATTTTCTTTAACAGACTGCCACTGAGCCTCACAAAGCTTGTGTAAAGAAAAACAGGAAGGAAATGCGTGTTTACAGACCTGCCACTTCCGATATGTGCTCCACGTGTCCTCCGACGCATTGAACTCTTTATCTGCAAGGCGGCCGGTTGCTGTACCGCGCACCTTCTCTGATTCTTCGTGATGTGAGGTCGCTGCAGGCAGTCCGAAGCGCTCGAACAACTCCAAGAAGGGATCAAATGAACGTTGTTGGGTGCCTCTATAAAGCGAGCGGGTGCAGATTCTAGCGCCGTTGAACCGCTGGCGTTAAGATATGGCAAAAAGAAGCTTTTCCTGAGAAAAGCAGCTGGTGGAGTACACTCCCAAGAGCAGGATCAGAGGAAAAAATGTCCCTGCAACAAATAAGAGGAAACCAGACACCTCAAAGATTCCTGGCAACAAAAATGTCTTCTTTATTAGTGTTTATACGTCAGGAAAGGGAAACATCCTGGTAGAAAAAATGACGCGTTTCTCGGTATGCAAACCGCTTGATCACGTAGGTTACAAACAACACAGATGATGGACTATAGTTTTAAAGCCTTGACAACTCTCTGATTGTGTGTAGAGAGTGTCTACCTGCTATTTGCCACTTTTTTTTCTTGTATTACCGAGCGGACATCTTTAAACATTCAAAAAGATACATGATCATCATGGGTAGTTACACATAGAATACATTTTCACATAAACCATGTAACGCTCACCTGACTCCCATGGAGGCGCTGGCCTGGTTTGGATTGCTGTGGCCTCTTCTAGGGTGATACGCAGGACTCGGAAGATGGAATGGACCGAACCCCCAAATCTGGCTTGTCTGGCTCGTAGAAATATCCTTCTGTGTGTGAAAAGGGAGTATTAACAATCTGCGGGATAATGCGTAGGCCTCCCACTCCCCTTCTCGGCCTCCACGAAACCCTTCTGCGATTCCCCATGAAGTCTCACCTTAGGGTCTGAAAGGACGAGCTCTCCATCCTGCTTCTGATGCAGGGGCGCGTTGTTATCCAGTTACTTCACTGGATCTCGGATTGGTGAGAGTTCAAGTTCGCTTGACTTTTCCGGTAAGGTATCGTAAGAATTCTGTTGCAAGTTCAAGCTTTAAATAACCATTGTCTGTTTTCTCTATTTCAGGTGCTGAATGAAGATTCCGAGTTAGGGAATGGAACCGTCAAAGGAATATTCTGGTGAGTTTTTGATGAGTGGTTCCTCTAGTGTTCTTGCATTAATGCACTAATGCTTGTGTCTTTTTCCCCTTAGGGGCCGGGGTTCGGAAATGCCGAAGATACGGCGCCGACCCGAAGTGAGAAGAGATGTCCCAATAAATATCAGGTAAGTCTTTGATGAGCGTTCCGCTAATGTCCTTGCATTCGCTCACTAATGCTAATGTCTTTTTCCCCTTAGGGGCCGGGGTGCGGAAATGCCGAAGAAACGGCGCTGACCCGAAATGAAGAGGGATTGACCCAACAGGTAAGTCTTATGGTGGAAATTAAGCCTTTCTTATTCTCTTCCCAAGCTCACCTTTGTTCTTGTCTTTTTCTCCTTTAGGCTCTGAAATGCGGCGGAAGATCCAGATGGTCGCCCGATGCGCAAGAAGGCGCCTAGTAAAGGTGAGTGGAATGCTGTGCTGCAGCGAGCTATGCGATGTGCTTTAAAAATGAATGTCTTCCCTTTAGGATCGTCGGAGAGATGACTCTGGAATGCGGGTTAAGCAGGTAATGTCTCTTCTTTCTCCTGTTCTCCTCTCTTCTCCCTTTACAGGTGTTCTAGGATGCTGTCGGGCGTGACTGGAGTCCGGAAGCAGGAGCAGACACGGTGAGCGTCCAGCTGCTAGGTGCAGAACAACGTGAAGCGTGAGTTGCTGCTTGGGCGTGGCTTAAATAGCCTTCAAAGTAGTTCCAGGTATGTATTCTTCCTCTAAGGTATGTATTCTTCCTCCAGCCACACCCTTGTGGTAAAGTAGTCCCACAGGTAAAATAGTCCCATTCAGGCCTCTAGGTGGCCTGGATGTTGCAGCACGGTCTGCATCAGGTAAGTTCACACCAAGCACTTCTTAACACAAAGTCATCCTTTATAAGCCTGGTGCCTATGGCGCCTGGACTGTTGTCCAACATAAGCCTGGCGCCAAAGGCGCCAGAACTGAGTCCAAAGGGCCCCTACCTGGGGCCGCTGGGACTTCCCTCGGGAACATGATGTCTGCCTCTGGGGTTGCTGGGCCCGGTCTGGCTCCTTGGGGGTAGGCATCATGACAAACCACAAGTCTACAAAGTATTAAGATGCAGTCGCTGTTTTTTAAACTAGCATGATGAAAATAATGTAAAAGCCGTGTATAAATAAAACGACTTTGTTGAAAATGGGCAATGCTAAAAAAGGCATGATGTTAATATTGCCCATTCAGTTAGGCTGTGCAAATACGCAAAAGAAAGAAAATACAGAAAATACAGAAGTTAGTGCAAAATATATATAATGGCATGTTGCCAAAGAGACCTGGTGTTCCCTAAAGTAATACATAACAATGTGAGTGAAGACAATTGTGACTGCTCATGTATTAAGGGTAAGAAAGGCTCTTACCAATATTGTCACACTCCCAGAATTAGGAAATACTGTGAGTCTTAGGAAAAGCTTGCAGAGAGGTCTTTTTATTTGAAATAAAACAGAATATTCAGATTTCAAACATTGCACCTGGAGCATGTTGGACAGCACAGAGTGGTCGATCAGGCCCCTATAGAAGTGTGTGTTGCTGTTACGAGGAGGAGTTCTTTAGGATGAGGCTGGATGAGAGAGCAGACATAGTGATAGCAGGTGGCTAGGATTTTGAAAGTGGAAGAAAAGGTGGGGAGAGGAGATGATAAATCCCAACAGAGGAGAGGAGAATGGTGAGAGTCACAGAGGAAAGATGTAATACCAATACAGGAAAGGAGCAGTGTGGGAGACATTTGTTTTCCTCTACTCTCTGTTCCACAAAGAGATCTAAATCCTGCTTGCCCAGGATGAAGGAGACCAACTGAGTCCATTTTTGGGGGGAATTGAGAAACAACTTTAGCCTCAGAGACCTTTGCTGAGAATGGAATCAAACAGACTGGATGGGAGTTGACTAAGACTTCAGGATCGAATGAGTTTTTTTTTTAAATGATTGGAAATGAATTAGGACTTAAATTATGCAGGAATAGCTCTTTTCTCCTATCTAATGTTAGGGATCTGGAGTAATTTAGGTACCAGAATGGTACTGCAATTTTGGAACAGTGTAATATAACATTTGTGTGCATTTGTATAAGAGCTTTTGCAAGAGCTGTTGTGGCTGGGTGGTGGGTGTCCACGCCTCTATAATTGCAAGTGCAATATTTGTTTGAATTTATATTCTGCACTTTCCTCTTTAGCAGAAGGCCCTATTACAAGATATGGCAGTGCTGTGCCACTTGAACATTCACTGCTTAACTGTAACAACCTGTTTCTTTCTCCTTACGAGTGGTTTCCTGCTCACTTATAAGCCGATGTGCAAATGGCAAAAAAAGCACGTTCCAGAAACAATCATGCCGTCCAAAACAGAGACACTAAAATTGTTTGACCGGCTAAAACGGACGTCGTTAAAAGCAGATCAAGTGACTTCTTCATCTAGAACCAATGCTCCTCTGACTCAAGCTTGTGCACAGTCCATGACAACATACATTTGCTTATTTTATCCGACTGAATTGTCCAAATCACGGATGTGCTCTGCACGTAGTGCACTGCCTCTTGAACAATCATCTTGTGAGAATGACACCGAAATCAGCTCGCAACACTCTTTAGCCAATAAACAATCTGAAATGACGTCTGTACCAATAATACAGAACCTAAGTGACAACACAATGCAACTATTAACACAAAAGCTGATGATTCCACAATCATCTGAAATCGGTACGAGTATGACAATAAATAGCAGTGCTGCCATAGAGTGCAATCCAACTCGCAGCACAACAGTCACCACTCTAATACATGGTAAGAACTTAGAATCTGCTATTACAAATGATCTTATCATCATAACCTACCCAGGAGAATCAACAGTGTAACTCTGACTCTACTACTCAAGTCGTTGACTCAACTGTTACTATAGGACATTGCATCACTCAGGCTTTACTTTCGACTGGCAATCCCTTGGTTACTCTGACCTCTCAATCAGGATCAAAGCAACACTCACTCCTCTCCCAATCTCCTATTATGTTTGCAATGACCAGTCACAATTCCTCTGCCATTTCTATTTCGTTTTCACAACCAAGTGTGAGCGAGAAATGAACAAACTGCAATTCTTCTAACCCACTCCCACACTCTTATACCTCAGATCCACTGCTACAGCCCACTTTAGCAGCCATGAATCTTGCTTTATCATCCCTTGTGAAACTATACGAAGTGATGGACGACAAGATAAATAAACAAACTACCCTTTTGAATACCATAGTACATCAACAAATTAAAGAAGTAGCGAACAAAAGACACAGTGGCAATTTGATGCCTATTCAACGTGCATCTGCTGTATGCCCTTCCATACATTCAATTAATGAGCTCATAATCTGGATGATGACTGCTTCTACAGATGTTGACAGTTCCAGTTTTACTCCAAACCAGCTTGATCCCACATTATATCCTGTGCGTAGCACAGCAGACCTACCATTGACAATAAGTTGGAACTGACCCCATGAATAAACATCAGTGCTGGCTCTGTTCAAACTGCAATCTCCACCAAGACTAGTACACAAGTTCCTAATATGGAACTAAAGATAATGGAAAGAAAATCAGAAGAGAAAAAAAGGGGGGATTTTGCCATTTTATCCAAATCCACAGCGATATCTTTTCCCAAACCGTCACAACAAGATTTAAAAAAGAAAAGCAAAAATATTAAATCTGTCCCTTTGGCCAATCATGCAGCATCCAAGACGTTTATTAAAAACGTGTCTGAACCAAAAAAATCGCTTGGCAAATGTTACTACAGCAATTACCAAAAAATACACAAGCATTGCAAGATTAAAAAATGCCAAAAAGAGCACTAGGCAAAATACAAAAAACATAATTGCTCAGGAACGGTTGGATGACCTAGTGGACAAAATAGAAAATCAAAAAGCAGAAACTGCAAAGAATGTACTAACCCAGAAAGAACGCCCAATGATCATCGAACACAATGTAGTAGGTAATCACTTTCAAACCCCGGAAGAAAGAAGGGCTGAAATTGAGAAATCCATACATCAGTACCTTCAAAAACCATTTCCAACTAAAAAACCAACCAGCACATCAGTTTCTTCGATGACATGTTGGAATGATCACACACTACCAAAGTCCCTATTGGCTCAACAACTACCGAAAGGCAATATTCCTATAGATACACCAGCTAGAAATTCAAAGACAAATAATGGACATAGATCTACCTCTCTTTATCAAACGCTCATTCAATGTAGACCTGAATCATTTCCCACTTACGACCTTAACAGGACCTGCATTCTTAACATCTTCGGCGATGTGCCTAGCTTAGAGGACTTACCATCTTCTGATATCAATCAGGTGGAGTTTCTGCATGACACTGATCTCACTGTTGCCAGAGTGTGGATTCAATCTGGCATAGTGCTTAACATGATCTGGCAGGCTAGACAAGCTTTATTCAATGTTGGTTTCATTCTAACATGTGAAACATTGATATTAAACGTACTAGAATGTACATTAACCACCTGACAACTCCTGACAACGTCTCAAGGCCGAAAAAAATTAAAATAACATGCATGCAAAATTCTGCACATCATAACTCACAAACCTCCTGTAGATCAATTGTCCAACACAATCAAATTTGACTTCAGATGGGATCCTAGCCGCTTGAAACTCCACGTTCTCAAAGTTTCAAATTAATTAGCTGGAACACCAGAGGGCATAATCGTTTACTGAACTCCAACTTGCATGCCCTAGAACAATATGACATTGTCACGTTACAGGAAACGTGGTTTGTCCAAATTCCGGTATGGGACAATTTTACCATCTTAACTATACCAGCCATACTCAAACAAAAAGGAAGACCAGTGGCTGAGCTTCTCATAGCCACCAAATTCTCCACAGGGCGCAAATTAGAAAAATGGGCAGAGCCAAATAAATATATCCAGTTGGTTAAAATCTTTATTGGTGCTAATGTGATTGCATTGTTGAATGTTTATTGGAATCACTGCAGCATTTTGGATGATGACTTTTTTAGAGACATAGAATTCACATTAGATCTAATTACTCTGGATCCAACAGTGACATCTATCTTCCTTGTGGGTAATTTGAACATACACTTTATGGCTAACAAAGGGAGAAGTGACATGGCTTTGTCCCGAAGATGGACGTCCTTAATTGCGAAAAGACATCTCTTAATGCTCAATTGAACCATTAAGGGTGATATTCTACCAAAGCCTACTTGGCGCAGATCTGAACAGCAAGCTGTAATTGATTACATCTACACTGACAGAACCAAGTTCTCTGTAATAGACAATTTCACAATAAAAGAGCCGCCAATCAGTGACCATGATCAGCTAACACTATTCTGGAATTGGGACATTCCTTCTGCTATTTCAAAGAGTTGCAAATTTAACCATAAATTCAGTGTTACTGGTAGTCGTAATCGACTCTGTGGGTTTTCGGAGCATCTAATCGAACTTCACAATTATATGAAATCCAAAGCTTTGATTACATCAACAGCAGCTAGGATGGATAGGCTCTACATTGCTGCTCTCCAGCTTTTTCAAGAACACCTCAATAAAAACAAGCAAACCCAAGTTCAGTCACAAGCACACATATGATCTAGTAGTGCATCAGAAGAAAGCCCTCCTTTGCAGAACAATAAAATCAACCAGAAATCTTCTTCTGAGAGAGCGACATGATTTAATTAAACAACTTAAATTAAGGTATAAGAACTGGCTTAAAACCAGACAGGCCCTCATGTACCAACAAGATGGAGAAGACATGCTTCGACCCATTTCATCAAAAAGCTCAGGGGCCATTTGGCAATTGCTCAATCACACTATCCATAACTCACAAATCTCTTTACAGATAAATGCCATCTATGAACAGTCATGGGTTGAACACTTTACAAATATTTATGCATGCAAAGCCCATGACTCGCTTCAATCCATTCATCTGCCAGAAATTAAATCAAAGCAAACTTTTAACCATGATGATCTCATTTTTTACATATCCAAACTGAGCATGTCAAGACCACCAGTACCTGATGGTCTGACCAATCATATTATCTAGAGTTATCCTGAATTATTGACAAACATACTTCTTCATATTTTTTATGATGTCATAGCTTCCCAAATCATCCCTATATCGTGGTGTAAATCGTTGATTGTACCAACATTGAAAAAGGGGAGTTGACAGTTCCCCACTAACTATCGTCCGATTGCACTTTTGTATTTACCAGGCAAATTGTTCTCCAGGTTCATTCTAAGAGACCTCACCCAATGGATTAATAGTAATAACTTATATGATGCTCATCAAACTGGGTTTGTGCATGGTCTTGGGACAGCTATCAACCTGACTGTAATATCTGCGATCAAAACCCAAATCAAAAGAACAAAGCAGCCAATCTACATGGCATATGCAGACTTTAAAATGTGCCTTTGACTCTACAACTAGAAACATGATAATGGCGAAACTGAAAAGAGCAAATTGCCCTTCATCTCTATTGTCTTTTATTTCACAACTACATTTTTAAAAAATCCATTCAAGTCAAATTGACATTAGAAGGAAAACTGTCCACTTCAATACCAATATATCGAGGGCTAAAACCAGGGTGTGTATTGGCTTCGATACTTTTCAGCTTTATCATTGCCGACATTTATACCATCTTTACATCTATAACTGCTGATCTGCCACGATTAGGCACAGCACAAGTAGCTTGGCTACTCTACGCGGATGACCTCGTCCTTATATCTAAAACACCTAGAGGTCTGTAGAAACTATTATACGCATTAGAGATATATGCCAAACAATATTTTCTTGAGATCAATGTGGCTAAAACCAAAGTATTATACTCTACAGCAGAGAAGCGAAAGAAGGTAAAATCTTTTACCTGGTATCCAAATCATGAAAAAACTTGAAGTTGTAGACCAATACAAATATCTGGGTATAAATATTAATAATCCCATGTCAGATCATCCTTACTTATCTGCAGTGCAAACCAAATTTAGGACTGCCACTTCCAAGCAAAAATAATTCAAATCAGATTTGTCAAATTTTCATATTCACCAGCAATAACACATTATATGCAAAACGTGGTGGCCATTATTTTTATATGGAGCCGAATCTAAACCTTATAGGTCAGAACCAGACTGGACGAAGATCAAAGGGTCCTATTGGACAGCAGTCCTAGCATTACCAAAAAGCCAGCCTATGTCCATTTGGGACTAGCACTAGGCCTACCATCTCTCTATGTCATATACAGTTGAAAAGCATGTTCATTGCATAGGAAATACCTATTAGCAACCTACGTGAATTTGCTCCTAACTAAACTGTCAAATGACATGCCTAACTCTGACCATAACTTTGCTCGTGAATGGAGAAATCATGTCATCTCCATACTGGCCGCAGCTAATATATCCAAAGTATTACTAATAACTAATCCCACTGAGCCAAATATAAACTCTGGCACTATGATTGGATATGTACCATTGACGCATGCCAAAGGTATAGGTCATTTAAGGATCACCCCTTTATTAAAAAAAAAATTCAAACTACTGAACCGTATCTACTTACATTTCCTAGTCCAAGGTACAGGAACACATTCCTGCGCTTTCGCCTAAATGGCTACAAAACCAGAGACATTCAAATGAGACGACATGAAATCTCCAAGAACTAGAATATTTGCAGATTCAGTAATCAGCACCAGTGTGAAAACCTTCAGCATCTGATGAAAGAGTGTCCAGTACTATCGAGCTTACGAAGAAGGCTCTTTCAACCACACCTTAACAAATTTAGAATTCTTAGAATTCTAACATCAGAAGATTTATGGCACAAATGTTTTCACACTTGATTAGTTAGGATTCAGATTGCAATTGTGAAATATATTGTCTTGTTGAATCTTAAATAGTCAATTAAAACCTTGATAACCTATGAAGCTATGAATCTAAGATGCAATTCATCATATGACCAAGGATTGATAACATTATTCAAATTTTCAATCAAGATACTTTTAGATTTTATAATTGGTGGTTGTATAATTAACATTCCATTCTATTTCTTCCCTTTTCTTCGCTTATTAAGATTAATTCAGATTTTAATCTGTAACAAATTTGATCTAAATCCTATAGAACATTTAACATGTAAAGTTTACTGAAAACAATTCAACTGTTAATCTGTAACAAACGTGATGTACATTTTGCAGAACATCTCAAATGCAAGGTTTTAATACCATTTAGTTTAATGAATAACTATGTTAAATGAATTTATTACTGAAAGGTTGATTAATTGAACTATAACAATAACAAAAGAACAGGCAATATAACATGGATCAAAGGGGAGCCTGATTTTATTGTAGTTATCCAAAGAAGCATTTCCTGAAAGAGTAAAACATAGACACCACTCCTTCAAACCAGTAAATATATCATTAGGCTGTATAGCAACTCAAATAGTCTTCATTTTACTTATGAAAACCTCTGACAGTTGTTCACATAAACCTCTCATGAGACTCCGTCAGTTCATTTGCTATAGCAAAGATCTCTTTGTGGAGTTTACAAACATCTGAAATTCTGTTAGAGGAATGCGTAGCACTGTTAATAATAACCTTGCTGCAGTCAATTGGAAATGTATGGTGTTGAGAACTTTGAATACCTGAGATTTCAGCTTGCAGTTGTGTTGTGCTGTTCGGACATTCGATATATACCATTGAACACCATTGGGGTTATGTCTACAGGTAATTGGGTGGTCTGGTGGGGGAGACGGTCTGTCTATCTGAGTGGGTTGGGATATGGCGGGGGAACTGAAAACTTTATATGGTGTTGGATTTACTGTGTGGAAGTTGCAGTGGATATTAAGTTTTAAATGTTATAATAACTGAGTTATGTTATGGTATTCTATTTCTTGGCCTACAGAGGACTTATAAGGGGAGTTCGAGTTATTTAGGAGAGGAGTCCAGGATGTTGGACTTCTTGCAATGTGTTTTAGAATTTTTTTCTATATGCTGTTCTTGTTGTTTTGCATCTGTTTCAGAGGGGGGGGGGATTTGGGTTTTCGGTTGGGGTCACAAATACATTTGAAGGTTTGTTGAGGCGGTCCCTTTTGAATTGGATTGGGGTGGATAATCTGTGTTTGAATATGGGGGATCAATCGCAAGTTATCTCGTGGAATGTGAATGGTCTGAACAATGTACAGAAAAAACAGAAAGTTTTGGCTTATCTGAATGACTTAAAAGGGGATGTTTATTTTCTCCAGGAGACACATCTTTTGAAAGCAGATTTGGATGGTTTGAGGAAAGGTTGGGTTGGGAGGGTCTATGGCTCATCCTTTGAGTCTAGGTCTAGGGGTGTGGTTATTCTTATAAGGAAAAATGCACCGATCATGTTTGTCAAAGAGATATGTGACAAGGAGGGTAGAATGGTTGCTATTTTAACTAATATTCAAGGAAAGGAAGTGATTTTTTGTAATTGTTATGCACCAACGTCAGATGATGGTACGTTTTTCAGAAAGGTGGCTCAGGCGAGTCAAGACCTTAAGTCCAGAAACATAGTCTTGGGTGGAGACTTCAATACGGTTATGGATTCTGCTTTGGATAGGAGCAATACTAGACATTTCAGAAGGATGGGCATGCAGTCTCGGGCATTAAAGGATCCTCTAGAGGAACATAATCTGAAAGACTGTTGGCGGATAGAAAATCCTTTGAAGAGGGAATATACTTTTTATTCCGGTGCACATGCTTCATATTCCAGAATTGACATGGTATTGATGGCAGGAGATATGTTACAGGATTACAAAACTAGTGGTATAGGTAATATTGTGCTGACTGATCATGCTCATGTTTCAGTGGATTTGGATTGGAGTTATACTATGTGTAGAAAAAACTTGGAGACTAAATAACTTATTGTTGGACAATCTAGATGAGATGGACAAAATTGCGACCAAAACAGACTATTTTGTAGTGGAGAATTGTACTGGGAAAGTTGGATCTGATATGATTTGGGAAGCATTTAAGTGCACAGTTCGTGGTATGTTTATTAGTCTGGTGAGTGGTTTGAAAAGAAAATGGGACAATACACAGAATGTACTGGAACTGAAGATTAGGGATTTGTCAGGGGTTCTGATGGTGGATCCTACAAGAGTGGAATTGATTCCCAAGTTAAACAGGTTGAAAAGAGAGTTGAGGGAGTTAATATCTAATAGGGTGGATAAGAAGTATTTCCATCAAAAATGCTCTTATTTTGAACATGGGGAGAAATGTGATCGCTGGTTAGCGTATAGATTGAGGCTGAGAGAGTCTGAGCTTTCGATCATGTCTATTACTGATTCAAATGGTCAGGTCACATTCACTCCGGATGGTATAAATGAAGTATTCAGAACGTTTTATGTGGATTTATATAAGAATGAATCCCATATTGATGCAGATAATGAAGACTTCCTGGAAGGGGTTGAGGTCCCAGTAATTTCAGGTGAGAAAGCTACTTTACTGGAGGAAGATATCTCGGTGGATGAAGTCAAGCTAGCAATATCAAAATTTAATGTTGGTAGGTCTCCAGGGCCTGATGGATTGCCAGTCGAATTCTATAGGTGGTTGCCTAATTCGGCGTTGACACTTTTGACGGATATGTATAAGACCTCCAAGGCTAGGGGTATACCACCAGACTCTACTAGACATGCAACTATCTCTGTCTTTCTGAAGAAAAACAGGGATGAGACACTGGCGTCCAACTACAGACCAATTAGTTTGATCAATGTGGACAATAAGATTCTGGCCAAGATTCTAGCTCTGCGAATGGAAAATCTTTTGCTGGGGCTGATAGATCGGAATCAATCTGGTTTTGTTAAAGGTAGGATGACATCCAGTAACATGCAGACACTGCTAAGTACTATCGCGAAGGCGTTGGAGTTGTCTGAAGACTCGGCTGTCCTATCACTTGATGCAGAAAAGGCATTCGATAGAGTTGACTGGCAATTTATGTTTAAAGTATTGGAAAAGATGGGTTTTGGGATTCAGTTCTGTTCTTGGATTAAACTACTGTATACAAGGCCTACGGCTGATGTCAAAACTAATGATCAGAGGTCAACACATTTTGAATTAGAACGTGGCACGAGACAAGGTTGCCCATTGTCTCCTTTGTTATTCGTACTGAGTATTGAACCTTTGGCTATAGCATTGAGAAATGAGGTAGATTTACAAGACATAAGTTGTTGGGGGATGCTACAAAAAATTTAGTTATACGCTGATGACTTGTTATTGGGCCTCAAGAACCTAGGGGAATCAGTGCCGGTCCTTATGAACATTCTCAAAGCTTTTCACCAGTGCTCTGGATACAAGATTAATTGGGCAAAATCAGAGGTTTTACCATTAGTGCCGTTGTGTGACAAACAATGTATTACCCGGTTGGGATTCAAGTGGTGTGCTGAAAAACTATTGTACTTGGGGGTTTGGATTTTGCCTAATGTCGCTGATTTTGTGAGGGAAAATATGTTGATGGTGTGCACTACTTTCACATCAGATTTGAAAAGATGGAGTTTGTTGCACCTTTCTCTTTGAGTGAAGGTGAATGCTTTAAAAATGGCGTCGACTCCTCGAGTGAATTTTGTTCTGAGTATGATCCCCTTAGATATTGAGAAGCATTTTTGGCGTGAGTTAGATAGACTCATGCAGGACTTTTTGTGGGATAATAAACCCCCACGACTGAAGATTAGCAAATTGCAATTGCCTTTGTCTAAGGGTGGGCTGAGGGTCCCTAATTTCAAGGCATACCATCTGGCTTTTATGTCACGGAATATATTTGATTTTCTCAAATTGGAACATGTGGATTGGATATGTGCTGAGTATAGCCATATAGGCCCTTTGTCGCCTAGGGCCATTTTGACCAGTAAGCCACTTCGAGCAAGGGTGGAAGGCCTACTGACTAGGAGCTTACGGAACTCATGGGTGGACTTGTGTGAGTGTTTGGGTTTCAACGCATTAAGAGATCCGAGTGCTTCAATTTGGCTGAACACAAGCATTGCGCATGAAGGGAAAACTTTGTTCTGGCAGGATTGGTATCTAGCTGGGGTGCATTGGATTAGTGATCTGTTCAATGGTTTGAATTGGATGACGGCTAGGGAAATACGGTTGAAGTTTGAAATTCCTACTTTTTGTTTGACAGACTATCGGAAGATCAGGAAGGCGGTGGGGGAGGTGGATTTGGAAAAGAGAATCAACATAGACATGCTTGGTTGGGTGCCTGAAGTGAGTGGATGTGGCCTGGTTAGCTATGTTTATAGACTGGTTGTGTCGAACTATCAGTCTAATGATGCTTTGAGATTGGATTGGAATCGGAGAATTGGTGAGGATATTACGGAGGATGATTGGACACGTATTTGTGAGAATGTGAAATTGTGTTTTTTGAGTCTTGCTGATAGGTCTCGTCAGATAAAGATTTTGAATAGAACATACTGGACACCTGAGAGAATGATGAAAAGAGGGATGAGTGACAGCTCTGAATGTTGGGCATGTTTACATGAGGTGGGCACCTTGGAGCATATGCTGTGGGAATGCTCGAAGGTGAGAGGCTTGTGGTTTGAGTTTGACCAGATCTGTGAAAAGATTTTGGAGGAGAAGGTGCATATGGATTTTAAAACAATAGTGTTGGGTAGTGAGGATTTCTTGGATGACCTGAGTACTTCTCAGAAGAAATGGATCTTTCGAGGGGCAATGGTGGGGAAGAAACTAATTTTGAGACATTGGAAAGAATCTAACCCTATTACTATTGAGGAATGGATTTCGGAGATGCACTCTTTAGCGGATATGGAGACGGTGCTGTATTGGAGAGATAAGAAAAGTGCATTATTTAACAAGATTTGGGGTAAATTTCTTTTACTATATTAGACCAGTTTATTGATTGTTTTGTGACTCCTGGGTGGAGGGGGGTTTTCTGGTGTATATAGTTCTGTTGGCTTTGTTATGATTATCACATGATGTTATATTATGTACATACTGTTTCTCTGTTATGAACCTTTTGAAAATACATTTTAATTTTTTAAAAAAAAATTTTAAAAAATTTAAAAAAATGAATAACCTTGCCATTTTTCAGGTTGGCAGTAAAGATCTTAATCTGAAAAAGAATAATTTCTTCCATTTCATTCAACTGCTTTCATTAGTGTTTTAACAGCCTTTAACCCTGCAGTAAACAATTTGGATCATGGACTGCAGTTTTGAAGTTTACGCATTTTCAAAGGAAACTCTTCATTAAAGACTGAGGTAATACCTGCATTGAAAATGGAGAGTGTGAGAGTTTCACTATAAAACATGTCTATACAATGTAGCTTTCTCAGCTTTATTTGAAATTTAAGATGTCATTTTTTCCAAGCCCACAGTGTAAATTACTTTGAACCAGCAGCCACGCTGGAAAGGTTGTCACAAGCGCTAGGGAACTAAATATAATGTGCAGCATATGGCTAGCCACATGGGTGCATCCGTTAACAGTTTATAATAAAGTCCAAGTGGAAAAAAGTTGAAAAATGACTTACTGGCTGGTATGCTGAGGCCCTCGGCCCACAAATGAAGTTGTTGGCAGTGTGAAGGCATCATGAAGCAAGACACAGAAAATAGATTCAAAGTTCAACATAAAATGGTTCATTAACTCAAATGTCAGTATGGTTGAAGGCCTAACTTGCCCTATGCTAAGGTGAGATTTCTCTACCTGAAAAAAATGAAGGAAAGTCTGAGTCCGAAAGTTCAACTTAAAAGTCTCTTTGTCCACAACCCATCCTTGCCCTCACATCTAAAGCTAAACAATGTGTAGGGATGTCAGTAATAAAAGTAATGGTGATCAAACATAAATTCTTAGCTTCTTCCATCTACTAGCTTCCTTTTCAGCTCCCCTTCCCCAAGTTGAAGAAAATTCCATTAAAACTTCTCTTTCCTTGCTTTCCCCAGAGACCCCAGGAGCGCCCTGGCTTGAATTACTTTCTCCCTTCAATCACTGGTCCTTGGCGTTCCCTCCAGACAGCTATGCTGCTTGATTTCAGCTCTGCTCGCTGGCTTTCCTTTGCTCTAGAGCTAGGCTCACACTCCTGTTGCTCTTCAGTTCTCGCTGTCAGCTCCACTCTGCTTCCGCAGCGCTGTCAGTGGCCTTTCTTCTGCTCCTTTGTTTGGAGCTCCAGCTGCATTTCTCCGACCTCAGAGGCTCACAAACTTGTGGATTGCTTATGGCCCGCCTGCTCCTGGGCACCACAAGTGTGTTGGGTCATCTGCCATCGTCCTGGCTTTGCTGCAGGACCCACCCTGGGTGCTTCCTCACAAACGGGGCTCCCTGCTGGGGTCTCCCACAGATGCCTCCCTGTTGGTCTCTTGACAGGTTGCAGGAGAGAGTTTTCAATTAGAATTGCCTGACTAAAATTAGAGGGACATTCCTGACATTCACAATACACTGCAGAAATCTTACTCATCGCAATACTAGAGTGGGGACATAGGTCAATAGTGTTCACTACTCCTAGTCTCCTCTTCCTTGTCCCAGTACTGTAGTAGGTTGACTGAGGAAAATTGAGGGGAACTGTTGTAGAATAGCCCTTAAACACTGGGGGTGGTTTAGGTTGGTTTTCACAGGGAAAAGTGCGATACCATATCTTGCCAGTGTTTACCCTTTTTCCAATCCCCAACAACCCTCCACCCAGGTGATCCTCCCTCGCACCTCCACCCCCATGGTTGGGATCTAAAAGCGAGGACCTTTCCCTGCCCACCTGAGAAGAGGACCCAGGGGGAGTAGGAGTGAGGATACACTCAGTTTTATCACATACTCTTCCCCAATGCGGGTTGGACCGGGGTGCCTCACAGGGAAATCCGGTGAGGAAGTCTACATTACCTTGCATTCAGCCCTTCCAGTGTTCTACTGTGAAGCAGTAAGGTTGAAAGTCCAGGAACCACCAAATTACACGAGGGTTGGCTTCTTTCATCTGACTGATCCAAACCAGAGGAGAGTGGTATGTTATTAGGCAAATCCTAGGACCCAGGAGGAAATACCTTAAGTGAATCACTACCCATGTGATTGCCAATGCTCTAACTCAATGACCAAGTAGTTCTTCTCCCCGTGGAAGAGCTTTCTGCTGATATACAAAAGTGGGTGTTCCAAACCGTCATAGTTTTGTGACGGAACAGCTCCTAACCCCATTAAGGAAGCAACAGTCTGGAGGATTAATTCTTTAGAAAACTCTGTGACTTTGCAATAGGGTTTGTTTCAAGATTGTATACCAGATCTCATCTTCCTCTACCCATCTGATCTTTTGGGGCTCATCATTTTTCAATTTATCTGTCAATCTAGATGTTTTGCTGTAAACATATGGAATAAACCTACAGTAGTCACCGATTTTCCACCGAAAGTCCCTTAGATCCTTAGTTTCTGGAGTGGGGTATCGAGAACAGCTCTCATCTTCTCTTGCTGTGGTTGGACAGTGCCATTACCCACAAAGAATCCCAAATACTTACGCAGATTTGGCCAACTTGCATTTTCTGGGATTAGTGGTCAGCCTGCTTTTCTTAACACTCTCATGATTGTGTAAAGGTGGTACAAATGTTCTTCCCATGTCCTACTATGTACCACAATGTCGCCTTTTTAGGCTCTGCAAAATTCTGAGTATGGCTGTAAGATGGTATCCATCAATCAAAGGGAATTTGCGGGAGCACCATGCTCACCAAAGGGGAGTACGTTAAAATGAAACAATCCTATGGGAGTGGCAAAGGCAGTTTTCTCTTTATCAGGTCCATACAACAGAATTTGCCAATATACTTTTGTTAGATGAATCGTTGAAAGGTTGACAGCATTATGCAGCCAGTCAATCAGATCGTCGATACATCGGGTAAGCATCAAAGGCTGAGATGGCATTCACCTTTCTAAAGTCTATACAAAACCTCCAACTTCCATCAGGTTTTGCCACCTACACGATAAGGGAGCACCGTGGACTGTTAGAATGTTTGATGATGTTAGCATCAAGCATGTTTTTAACTTCCTGAATGATGGTATCATTTCTAGCTTTGGGTAAGTGAAATGGTTTTAAGTGTACCAATCTGCCGACAGGAGAGTGGATATGATGATAAATATCCTTCACCCTTCTGGGCTCCTCTTGAAATACATCAGTGAACTGTCTTATCTGGTCATAAAGGTCTTGCATTTGATTGTTACTAAGGTCGGGTGAGATCAAACCTTTGTTACCTATGTCTTCTGGTAGTAGGCAGGATAATATTATAGCCTGGGACTCTGACAGATTTTTCTTCCATTCCGTTTATGTTTACTTTACTTTGTTTTTTTAAAGTACACGTTTACATGGTAGACTTGGGTCTTAAGATGGCGGTCCGGTTGTTCTAGTACTGTATGGCCCATGCAACTTGGACACAAGTTTATGTTCCGAAGTAGTTAATAATGCCAGCACTTTTTGTCTTATGGAAAAGGATCTTAGAGAAACATTTTTATCATAGGAGGTCTTTTGTTGTTCCTGTGCTTTAGCCATGTGATTCTGTATTAAAGATCTAACAGCCATCTTGTGTTCTTTTAACATATTTGCAGCCTGAGAGAGTGGAATTGGGGCTTCCTCTCTCTCTTCCAGCATTTCTCTCAACATATCCAGGACATCCCGGGGTTCTCATCCATAAAGGAGTTTGAAGTGGGGAAATCCTGTTGATGCCTGCAGGGTTTTCATAACTATGAACAAAGCGCAAGGTATCATTTGAACCCAGTTCCTACCATCCCGTTCAACTAACATTCGGACTATGGTTTTGAGGGTTTTATTAAATCTTTCTGCAAGGCCATCTGTCTGGGATGATACACAGATGTTCGAAGTGTGGTGATATGCAATAGTTGTTTAACCTCCCCCATAAGCTTGCTCATGAAAGTAGAGCTCTGGTCAGTCATTATCTATTTCGAAAACCCAACTCTGGAGAAGAAAAGGAGCAGGTGATTCAGGATTTGTTGTGTTGTGTTGGCTCACAGGGGTAAGGCCTTAGGATACCATATAACATAGTCTACAATGACCATAATGTATTTATTCTCCAGTTTGGAAGTTTCCCGGGGTCCTACAATGTCCATACTAATCTGGGAAATGGGACCTCAATTATTGGTAGTAGATTTAAGGGAGATAGTGGTAGCATGTGTGTGCTAGTTTTCAGGCAGATTTTGCAGGCCTGAATGAAATATTTAATGTCAGCATGGATTCCTGGCCAGTAAAATGTGCTTGTTATTTGGACCTGACTTTTGGACTGCCCCAAATGGCCCCCATCAGATATGAATGGGCTATCTATAGGACCACCTGCGTGTGACCATTAGGGACCACCAACTGTGTTTTTACCAGGCCCTCTAAAGTGGTGTCTCCTCTATAAAGAAGGCCATGGTTCAAAAAGAAAAAGGGTCACCCTTTTTCACAGCCCCCTGGTTCTGATAGGACTTGTAAACATGCTACCACCAACAAGGAATTGTTTCTTTGGACAAAGGTTAAGTCTGGAAGTGTCTTAGGCTCTTCCTCTTTAGCTTTTCTGGTTTCAGGGTTGGGAAGGCCATCAGATGTTCAATCAGCCTCTCCAAAGCTTCAAGTTCCTCTATCTGTTCTCTCCTTCCCAGATTCATCTATACACCTAGGGAATACTGCATTTCTCTAGCACCCCTTGAGCAATTTTATCCACTTGATGAATTTGGAATGAATACTTCCCGTGATTTTGTAATAATACCATAAATCTGGGTCTATTGCTCCCGCTAATATATCAATTCCAAACCTCCATGCCAGCCCTGTTTTGGGTGCTTGTCTGATGTATATATCAAGGGGTGGAACCAGTATCAAATGAGTGGGTATCATTCTTCTTTTGCCTGGAAGAATAGTGTGCTACAGATATGAAACCCAATAGAGCCCTTGGTAGCTACTGAGGGGTCTGATGCACTGGCACTTAGCTTTTAAAATGTTAGGGTCCCCCCCGGTTGAGACCCATCCCACTCTGACACCATTTGTGAAGGCATCATGAAGCAAGACACAGACAACAGATTCAAAGTTCAAAATACAATGGTTCATTAACTACTCAAATGTCAGGATGGCTGAAAGCCTGACTTGCCCTATGCTAAGGTGGAATTTCGATACCTGAACAATACTAAAGAAAGTCTGAGTCTGAATGTGCAACTTAAAAGTTTGTCTGTGTTCAAATCTTTCCTTTTATTCATTGGTTATTTATAATGCACCTATGTACAAGTGTTTCAAGGCGCAACAAGACAAGGGGATGGGGAAACAGGAGAGGACAAAACAAAAATTATATTACTAGGCCTTGTAACATTCAGAACTTGCAAGTGCAGTAAAGAGAGAGCAAGGGGTGAGGGGAGGGGAGCAAGAGTAGGTTAGGGCAGAAGGGCCTGTGAGAACGAGTGTCAGTGAAGCTAGGTGGACAGAACAGGGGAAGGGAGGTTCCAAGCTAAGTGCGAGGAAGTGGGGTGGAAGAGCTACAGTGTACAGGCCATCAGGCTAGTGCAAGGAAAGAGGGCCAGAAGGGCAAGTGCGGGTGAGAGGGCGCTCAGAGGAAACCAAGTGCAGGGGTAGACATGTATTAGGGGGTCCTGGTGCCCTGTAAGACTCTGAGGGAACCAGGTAGCCAGTCAAGAGGCAGACAGGGACATTAGCCGGGGAGGGGGAGAGGGAAGGAAAAAAGAGAAAAGGAAGGTTTTGAGAAGCTTCCGGAACTTACGTAGCTCTGGCTCAAGTCTGAGAGGGACAGGGAGGCCATTCCCGAGGGAAGCATATGCAGTAGAGGACAGAGATCTACAATCCAGTCTCTGCTTGGAAAAACGTCTGATCGGCAGAGTGTTAGAGCTAGACGATCAACGTGCTCTAGTAGGGAGGTATTTAGGGAGAGAGAGTCAGATGTAGAGGTGTCCCAGACCCCAGAAAGCCTTGTGGATGATGCAGAGGGTCTTGAACTTGATCCTTGCAGAAACTGGGAGGCAATGGAGAGATTTTAAGGCTGGAGAGATTCAGACCCTGAGCTTCAGGCCAAGGATACGTCTTGCAGTCCTGTTCTGTATTAGTTGAAGCAGGCAAAGGGAGGAGTTAGGCAAATTGAGGATGAGGCTGTTGCAGAAGTCCTTCCTGGAGAGGCCCAGAGCTCTGGAGACATTGAGTTTATGGGGGAAGGTGAGGAAAGGGAGAATGCCTCTAAGGAGGTGAAGTTGAAAATGTGCCCTATTGGCAAGGTTCATGATGTGAGTAGAGAAAGAGAGAGAGGAGTCAAAGATGATACCAAGGTTTTTAGCCTCACAAGAGGGTGAGGGAAGGCGGGCACATGGAGGGGGGCCAGCATATGGGAGGGAACGAGGGAGCAGGGTTCCCAATGGGAAGGATCTCACTCTTACTGACATTACGGCAGAGATCGTTGGCAGTGCACAATACCTGAATAGAAGAAATGCAGTCAGGAATGAGAGAAGAAGAGGAGGAGGCAGAGGAGGCAAGAATGAAGGAGAGCTGTGTGTCATCTGCATTACATTGGAAGTTAGGAGAGAAGGTGAATATGAAATGGGCTAGAGGGGCAGGATAGTATTGAAAGCCAAGGTGAGAGGATAGAGCCTTGAGGGACACTGCAGGTGGAGAGAGAGATAGTGGAGAGAAAAGGGCCCAGTTGAACTTTGGAAGATCGGTCTGAAAGGAAGGAGGTTAACCAGTCCAGAGCCAGGTCCAAGATGGCAATGGTATCACAGACCCGATTTATCAGAGTGGCATGATTGACTGTATCAAAGCAAGAGGAAAGGTAAAGAAGGATCCGATCGGAAGGATAGCTGGAATCAGGATTAGAGAGCAAGTCTTCACGGGTGTTCAAGAGAGCAGATTTTGTGCCTCTGGCAGCTCTGAAGCCAGAATAGTGGTTGTGGAACAGATTCAGTGTGGTGGATAAGCTGGGAGATGGCCAGCTTCTCCAAGAGTTTGCCCAGGAAGAGGGAAAAGGAAATAGGGCGGTAGTTTGCAGGAACAAAAGGGTCGGCTGAAGGCTTTTTGAGGAGAATGTGCACAAGGAACCGCTTGAAGAGTGAGGGGAAAGATCCAGTGGAAAAGGATAGATTGCAGAAATTGGCCAAAGCTGCAGCAAGGAGACAATGTTGCCCTTGATAGTTCTGGAGGAGCATGGCTGCACCTGTTTGGATGAGCACACTTGTCTGGAAACCTCATCAGGTGTTACAGGAGAAAACGAGTAGAGTAAGAGGGGAGGGAAGAGAGGGGACAAGCGAGGCCAGAGAGCGGGTGAGGGAAAAGGGTGAGGAATAGAGGAGAGTGAGGACAACATGTCCTTAGTATTAGGAAGGAAGTGAGAGGCCAGAGAAGTACACAGGGCCAAGGAAGGCAAAGGAGAACTGGAGACTGCAGAGGGGTTTGCGAGTCCCTAGCATATTTTGAAACATTCATCATGTTGGTAGTGGCCGTGGAGATGCAGGCTTAGATATAGCTCCACTTCTTTGAGCAGATGGAGAGCCTTTAAGGCCTTTGGAGCAGATGGCAGGCCAGTTTGTCAGAGCATGCTCTCAAAGCCTGCCACTTCTGCTCAGCTGCTCTGCACTTGTGATTCAAAGCGGCCAGGTCAGAATCATACCAGGAGTTGCAATTGGTGGCAGGTTTCATGCAATCCCTCATGACAGGTTCAAGGATGTCTAGAGTGTTGGAGATGGAGAGTTGAATGTTAGTAAGGGCAGTGTCAGCGTGAGAGTCAGTGGCAGGAGTAGGAGGAGGATTTAAGGTGGCAGCAAAACCGGCAACTGACACTCACTTCATAGGTCGAATGATGGAGAAAGAAGCTGACAGTGCTGGTGGGGGCTTAGCCTGGGGAACCAGGAGGTCCAGGTGAGAGGACACGAGAGCATGATCACACCAGGAGGAGGTGTAATGAGAAGGTTGGAGATGGGGATGTGCAAAGAGATGAGAGCATTCAAGTTGTGTCTGGCTGAGTACGTAGGACTGGAGGGAAGAATGGTGAAGGAAAGCGAGTCACAGAGGTTGCGGAAGAGACAAGAGGTTGCAACAGAGGAGTCGAGGTGACTATTGAAGTCTCTGAGGAGGAGGATATTGGAGGAGGTGGCCAGGAGAGAAGAGGTGAGGTAAGCCCTTTCTGAGCAGAGGTGGGTTTCTGGCCTGGGGGCCTGTAGAAGGTGGCCAGAGTCAGAGAATATTGTTGATTGAATTCAAATTGGTCTTTTTATAGGATATTACAAAACCAGAATTGAAATAAACAGTTTGAGTGAGTGTTTTAATTTGAGAACTGAACATTCTTGATTTTTATTTAAAAAAGTAGATAGTAAGAGGTAATTCCTCCTCGGATCGAGTGCACCAGGGTTACCTGTTGGTAACAACAGGATTTTTTTCAGAGCAAGAGAGAGGTCCTGAGACACACCTAGCTTGCAGACAAGGCATTCGAAAGAGGAGTAGGCCTGAATGTGTATGACAGTAGCAGGGACCCACTCTGGGGTGATCAGGGCGACTCCGCCCGGTCCGTTTAGGCCTTGGCTTAGAGAGGATCTTTTACCCCTCACGGTGGAGAGGTGTCAAAACTTGTGACAGAGCTGGCCATGAACCACGTCTCCTAAGAGAGAGCACATGAAGGTGGAGGTTTTCAAGGAGGTGGCAGATGTCAGATTAGTGTTTGGCAGCAGAGCAAGAGTTGAGTGTAGCTAAGTGGAGCAGGTTGCCACTTTTGAAGGTCTTACGAGGAGGGGTACAGGAGTGTGGTACACCCGTCAGAGGCGGCAGAGGGGCCAAATGGGTGGCAGAAAGAGGAGTGGCAGAAGAGGGGAGGCAGCTGATGAGAGACAGAAGATGAAGATCAAGAAGGCTGAGGTTGGGCTGAGAGCCCTGGACCATGACAGTGACATTTAGGCAGACAATAATGATGAGCCTAGAGGACAGGTCGGATGTAAGGAGTACCTCCCAACAGGTGCCACCATCAATGGCAGAGGAAGAGAAAAGGGAGAGCACAGACACCATAAGGGGAATCCAATGTCTAGAGATGGAACGGCAAAGAGGATGTTTGTTAGAATCTGTCTGGAGGATGGGTTGACATAGGTGTCAGCAATGGTCAGGCCTGTATTCAAGACCAAGAGATCCTTCTTGAACTTTTTCCCAGCAGACTTCATCAGAGAGATAGGATAGGTGCTACAGTAGCAGTTCGAGAAGATAGGGCAGATTGAGAGCACCAATGAGGGAGAGTGCGGAGAGAAGGAAGGGGGAGAGAGAGCTAGAGAGAGAGGAACTACAGGGCACAACACCAACTACAACCAGCAGCAATGAAACAATCTACAGTCAAGTATCCAGGAAGGGTGAGTCCTAGGTGACATCCTATAACAGAAAACATGATACCTAGAAGTGAGTTATGAGGACAAAGGGAAGAACATAGATGGATAGAGAGAAAATACCTTGTTTTTTAACGCAGCAGCAGTGCAAGAGCACACAGATACGACTACCGCGAAGAAGAGGGAAACGTCTATTTTTTTAAACACAACAGCAAATCAAAAACACCCAGATTCGACTTTCCTAGAATAGTGGGAAAAAGCCTAGTTTTTAAACACAGCTGTGTGTGCAAGAACACCCAGATTCGACTTCCCTAGATATGAGGGTAAAAGCCTATTTCTTTTTTCTTAACACAGCATTATATGAAAACACAAAGAACCACCTATCGTAGAAGAGAGGGAAACCCCACAGGTTTAATTATGACAATTAATCAATGCCAGATAAGGATAACATACAACTACAAAGTGCAGCAGAATGCGGAATCAGAAAATAGAAGTAATAAGAGAGGAGGGACAGATAAAAAGGAGGTAGTTCTGGCTGTTCCACCTGTCCACATCTTCCTTACCAAGTCAGTCACTGCTGGTTGATGGCTGCGCTGCATGCTCCCACAGTAAACACCGGCTAACAACCTCTGGAGCTGCCCTTACCTCAGGGCCCTTCATTGCAGGGGGCTGCAGCGGGCAGTGGGGCTGTCTTACTGGGCTCCCATATGTGGGGCAGGACACCCAATCAGAAGATTTTGTGGGAGGGAAAGGAGGTGGGCAGAAAGGAAGAAGCAGGAAGGGTACAAGACAGTGAGCCGCACTGTGGCGAATACAAATTATACAATCCCAAGAGGAAAAAGTATAACTGTGGAGCTACTGGATGTAAAAACACTCCCCACAGACCAATCCTAGTGTGCAAAGCTGAACCAAGTGTCAGCAAGCTGACTCCACACCAGATTTCAAAGTCAGGGCAGCACGCCCAATCAGAAGGGTCAGGGGAGGGAAAGGATGCGGCCGGCAGGGAAGAAGCAGGAAGGGGGCAAGAGCGCGAGCCGTGATGCAGTGAAAACAATATATCCAATCCCAACAGGAAAACGTATGAAAGTGCGACCGGGTACACCTGGATGTGAAAAACACTCACCACAGCATAGTGTGCATACCCGAACCGAGTATCGGGGAGATGAGCCCACAACAAATTTCACAGTCAGGGTAGCATAACCAATCAGAAGGGTCGGGGGAGGGAAAGGATGCAGCCGGGAGGGAAGAAGCAGGAAGGGGACAAGAGAGCGATCAAGCAAAGTTCTGAGCTTCTTCCAGCTCCTAGCTTCCTTTTCAGCTCCCTGTTCCCAAGGTTAAGAAAGTTCCACAAAAAAGTCTCTGGATTACCATGCTTGAGTTCACAACAGTTACACAAATCCTTAGGGTTCCCTTCCCCAACTTCAAGGAAACACAGTTCCACAGAAAGATGAGGAATGAGGCCAGAAGGATTACCTCCTCCGACTTGCATTGGCCTTGTCTCTGTAATGAGGCCAGGCAAAGTCAGGCATGTAGCTCTAATAATGTACACCTGCCAATTATGAAGACTCCCTATGAAAATAAAAGGTGGCACATACAATCAAACTTTGAGCGAGGCTGGGTAAGTGAAGGAACAGCTCTTCTGAAGCTGCTGCAAACCAGGATGTGGGAGTTGGAAGGCCAACAGGCTGATCAACAATTGAGAGGATCGAGAATAAGCCAGGCAAGATTTCCAAGTTTATGGGAAGCTGTCAGTGTTCGAAAAGCTGAGCCGAGTGAGCTGAGGCAAGAAACCTTTTAGGTGCCAAGAAACGGCTTGCGACCCTCTCGGTCAACGGCAGAGTCAACGGGAGGAGCAGAGGAGACGCTGGTAAGCATCCTTCTAAGGGCGAGGAAAAGATGAAAACAAGTAATTTAGCACAACCAGTGAGTTAGCGAGAGCAACAAAAGTCTGGTTGATGTTAAAGAGAAAGTGACTGTGATTTGAAAGGTGAAGGTTACGCGTGTGCTGAGAAAATGTGAATGAAGAGGACAATTGTTAAAGGAAAAGCTACAAAGTACCAGAGCAGTACTGAACAAGTGAGGCACACATTTGAACATTTATGTGAAATGTTGTGAACTTTGTTTTGAAACATATTACAACCGGAGATCAAATGAAAGAAAGTTGAATACGAAGAGAATGAAACATGTGAATTATGGAATATGCCAAGAGGGCAAAAGTCGACTATAAGAACTTTGGAAAGGACCAAGTAGGGAAGTGAAAGAGAATAAGAACTACAAGTACCAAGAGACATTGGAGTTGCAAGAAAAGATTGTGAATTGAAGGAATGTGGAAAGAGAGGTCAAAGTGGTCATGCAGAGGTCTATGTAAATTTCTTGCAGTTTCAAAAGTCTTCGACAGGGAAAGATATTGTGGATAAAATGTGGGAAAGGGAACCCCCACAAAATGACATGGTTGAGCCTGGCAGAGGGAAGTCTGTGCAGAACTATAAGGCGTTGTGTGATGAAGAGTAGCAAGACAGGCTTGAGCCCGGGAGAGGGAAGCCTGTGCAGAACTGTGAGAAATTGAAAGCATATGAACTAAGTATTGATGGCAAGGTGGCTGAAGCGAAAGGAAGTGATTGAACTACCAAAAGTTAAAAGCCTGAGATTGAACTGTTGAACTGTACCAGTAAGCCAAAGTGTGCAAAACTGATAGAACTGTGACATCCACTTATCCTTGGTTTATTGAGAGATTCTCTAGACACTATGAGATTGAACCTGGTGAAGGTAGTTGGTGCTGAAGTTATTCTGAAATGTATTTTGATGCACTACTTTCCTTTTTCTATTCCCTTAACACATTTCTTATCTTAGGAAGGAGGGCAAGGTTAGGTTTCCTTAGAATAGGCCTTTTTATTTTGAGCAGACTGACCTATTTATTATTCTTTAATGGTCAATATTACTCCCATTTTAGCGTTAGGGCAAGTTATGAGTTCCACCATTCCAACCAAATTCATAAATAAAGGTTTTCAAACTTGTATCCATTGTGTCTGTGTCTACTGCTTAATACCATGCTTTCCTCACTGTTTGCTTTAACAATGTCTTTGACTTCCACAATTGAGGGTTCCCCGTTAGAGGTGCTATTCTCAGACCACACAGTTCATCCATTACAGATCACACAACCAGGAGCCTTGTGCTTTTGAACCCACACAGGTTCTTCTGTTTTTCTCCTGTGTGGATATTCCCACTCACTTGGCTTTTCCTCGTCAGCCTCTTGGATTTGCCACACTGTGACACACAACTTGGAACAATCCTAGGCTTTGACACACTGTATTCCATTAAAAGTGTTCACTTAGCCGTTATTTCACTCCTTTGACACTTTGCGGTCATGCTCTCTCGCAATATTCCACTCTTGCTTTTTTTACCGCCTATTTGGCTTTCACAAAACAATGTTTCCAGTTCATATGCATTAGTCGCTTGTTGTAACTTTACTCATAAAGGTTTAATTCAGTGAGGTATTCAATAATTATTAGTATTTGCTTTGCTGTTTAAGTTTTACACAACCCATGGCCTCGAGTTAATTTCATTAGTCTCATGCTGTTTCACTTGTTCGGTGCTTGCCTTGCTTTCCCCACAGCCCCCAGGAGCACCACAGCTTGAGTGACTTTCTCCCTTCACTCATCGTCCTTGGCGTTCGCTCTGGAAAGCTGCGCTGCTTGCTTTCAGCTCTGGTTGCTGGCTTGCCTTTCGCTCGCAAGCTCTGCTCGCTCTCCTGGTGCTCTTCAGTCCTTGCAGACTAGCTCTGCTCTGCTTCTGTGGATGCTGGCAGCAGCCTTTCTTCCCCTCCTTTGTTCGCAGCTCCAGCTGTGTTTCTCTGACCTTGGGGCTTTGCAAACGTATGGTTTCCTAAGGGCCTTCCTGATAATGGGCACCACTAATCCTTTGGGTCATCTGCCGGTGTTCTGGCTTTGCTGCAGGATCCACCACGGCTGCCTCCTCATAAACTGGACACCCTGCTGGATTCTCCCACATACGCCTCCCTGTTATTCTCTGTGTTTCAGGTTTTCTCCCTTCTTATACACCTTATACACCTTATACACCTTAGAAGTTCCTGACTACAATTAGAGGGACATGTCTGTCTGACCTTCACATTACTCTGCAGGCATCGTCCTCATCTCAGTGCTAGAGTGGTGAAATAGGTCACTAATGTTCTTTACTCCTAGTCGCCTCTTTCTCGTCCCGGTACTGTAGTAGGTTGTCTCAGGAACATTGAGGAGAACTGTTGTAAAATAGCCCACAAATGCTGGGTAGGGTTAGGGTGGTTTTTACAGGAAAAAGTGGGATAACATGTCTCGCCTGTGGGTACCCTTTTCCCAATCCCCAAGGACCCTCCACCCAGGTGATCCTCCCTCACTTCTCCATCCCCTGGGTCGGGATCCAAAAGCGATGGCCTTTCCTGGGCCCCATGAGCAGAGGATTCAGGTGGAGTAGGAGTTAGTATACCTTCAGGTTTCTCACATAAAGCAGATTAATCCGTCATCCATAGCTTCTGCCCCTCCCCGGCCCAACAACGCACAGATGAGTAATGTTAATCACTGAGGAAACCATACCGTACTTATCACAGGCAGGTACAAAAGGACATAGAGACAAGTTAAGCTGAAGAACGCAAAAGTGTCACACTAACAAGTAACAGTAACAAGCGCATGAATTAGACACAAACCACATATGCACTCCACATGAAGAATACGTACAATAGGTAATACATGCATTTAGTCATGAAGAATATTAACATAGCATCCATAAAACATGAAAATCACTACCATACACAATGTAAAAGTTGAATGCAACATGAACGACACACAAATATAGTGCACTAACATAGAAAAAAAAGTGTAATTGGGCAGCCATCTTCTTAAAAATGGAAACCACAACATGCTTTCAAATAAATGAAGGCCTCAACACTTCTAGAGAACTCAAAATGCTGAATCCACAGAAAAACATCCGTACAGAGCTCAGATTGTAGTTGGCAGTTAGTACCAAGGTTAAAATGGAATAGAGAGGATAGGCATGGCGGTACAAAGGCATGACTTAGCAGTTTCCAGGACCCAAGCAGGAGGCTCCCAGATAATTAAAGTTTTATAAGAGCACAACCAATATTTGTTAAGTCAGTTGCAGTAAAATAAAAAGCCAAAAGACCCCATGAAGAATACATCAAGAGTGTACCAGAAGGTAAAAGAAAACATGACATATGTTAATATTAGCTAAAATCCCAATATATAGGAGGTAATTCCATTTCATACATAGTCTCACAGCATGTGACCCATAAGTGGAAAACACTGTCTATTCACTAGATGCTGCAAAAGTCGCACACGGCTAACTATCGCCCAATCTCCATCACTCCCTTCCTGGGCAAGCTCCTGGGGAAACTGGCCATCTCCCAGCTTAACCTCCATGCTGAATCTGTTGGTAGTTTTCATGACCATCAATCTGGCTTCAGAGCTGCCAGAAGCACAGAAACTGCTCACCTGAACATCCGTGAGGACCTGCTCTTGAACCTCCATGTGTTCTCATTCTGCTCGATCTCTCTTCTGCCTTTGACACTGTCAACCATGCCATCCTGCTCAACCGTCTCCGTGATAACCTGCGTATCACTGGTCAGGCTCTGGCGTGGCTGACCTCTTTCCTTTCCAATCGACCCTCCCAGGTCCAACTGGGTCTTTCCTCTCTGACATCTTTTTCTCCACCTGTGGTGTCCCCCAGGGATCAAATCTCTCTCCCTGGCTGTTCAACCAGTATCTGGCACTCCTAGCCCACCGCATCGCCGCTCTCTGCCCCAACTTTCAGTGCTATGCGGACGATACCCAGCTCATTTTCAGGCCACCCTCGGCCTCCTCCTTTCCTTCCCTCATCTCTGACTGTCTGTCTGCTATCCAGGAATGGTGTGCCGCCAATGACCTCTGCCTTAATGCCAGTAAGACTGAGATTCTACTCATCGGCACACCCACTCCCTCCTTCCCTGCAACTCTCTGGCCAGCCTCTCTTGGCTCTCTTCCTGCTCCTACCTGCAAGGCAAAAAACCTTGGGGTCATCTTCGACTCCACACTCTCCTTCTCTCCTCATATATCTGACGTCTCTAAGAAATCACACTACCAGCTGCACCTCCTCAGAGGTATTCTTCCCTTCCTCTCCTTCCCCCAGAAGCTCACTGTCTCCCGAGCCCTGATTCTCTCGAAGCTGGACTACTGTAACAGCCTCTATCTTAATCTGCCTGCCTCCACTCTCCGTCCTCTGCAACTCATCCAGAACAGAACTGCGAGACTTGTCCTTGGCCTCAAGCCCAGGGACCGTATTTCTCCAGGACTGAAATCTCTACACTGGCTCCCAGTGGCTGTGAGGATAAAGTTCAAAACCCTCTGCATTGTCCACAAGGCCTTCTGGGGCCTGGGACCTAATTACCTTCAACTCTCTCTTCCTAAATATCTTCCTTCCAGAGCCCTTCGCTCAACCGTCTCCAACTCCCTCAGGGTCAGCCGCTTCTCGAACCAACGAGCTGGGGGTAGATCTCTCTCCGCGGCAGGGGCCTCCCTCTGGAACAGCCTTCCTGCCTCCCTGAAACTTGAGGAGAACCATCTCCGGTTCCGGAAGCACCTCAAAACCTTCCTCTTTGCTTCTGCTTTCTCTCTCCCTCTCCCCTGCTAAATTCTTCACTGAAACTGCACTGAATCTGCAACTGGGCCACTCTCACCGACCTCGGTCCTGGGCCCAGCCACTCTCCACTTGCACTGCCTCCCTGGCAACCCCTGCACTGCGGGACTGTCTCTGTATCCCTACAGCCCCCCCTTCCCAGCACTTGTCTGCACTTACCTTGCACTTGCCACCAGCTGGCCCTATTTATTTATTTTATTCTACTTATTTGTACTGCACTTCCCCCCTCCCCTTCCCCATGCACGTTTTCCCTTCCCCCTATCCCTGCACTTGCGCGATCTGAATGACACCTGGCCTAGTAGGATCGTTGTCTGTCTTCCCCTTGTTCCCCCCTCCCTGCCTCGTCGCGCCTTGAAACACTTGTGTATAGGCGCGGTACAAATGCCTTATCATAGCATTATCATAACACCCTATATGTGCACACAGACACCAGACACCATATGTGGCCATGTTCAAAGAGATTGCTCTGGTTCATGGCCTAGGAATAAAGAATGGTAACTTCTTTGACTGAACAAAGGACAGTCTATGGGCGTCTCTCCCCTACTACCTTCCTCATATCTTGACAACCTGTTAATTGTCTAAGGTTGGTTAGCAAGAAGGTAACCTATCAGAATCCTTAATGTTAGGCCGCCCATGAAGTAGTGTGCCAAGCAATCACTTGTAGGGATGATGCATTTTTACTTTTATCAAAATATAGCTGGTCTTAGGTCGTGCATGTTAATGTTAAAAGGAAATTTATACCACTAACTATCACCACTGGAGTGGTCCCCTTGCTCTCTGGCAGATCTGAAAGGTAAGAGGGTAGGGAGGGTTAATAGGTTGTAGCAGGATAAAGGAAGAGCAAGCTTGGTGATGTCCTGTTGGCAGCTTCATTTCAGTGAACACCGTTCGCTGACCATGAGTGTGGTTTACAGATCAGTAGACTCCCATGTTCTGTTGTGCAAGACTATGTGTGGTTTGTTTTGTTGTTGCAGTGTAGTGGATTGTTTGTGGTTTGCTGTGTGAGAGAGTGGTTGTGTTTGTTTAGGGTGTGAGAGATGTAAGCGGAGATTTGAGGATTTTTAGCGGATGGGTTAGTGAGGTTACCTCGTTGTTTTGGGCATCTGTGTTGGGCGCCTCAGCCCTTGTTGTCTGCAGGAGTGCTCCTTTGGTTTTTCATTCATCTGGTTCTGGCCAAGGTGGTGGCATGTCTCTCTGACTGTCTGGTGATCTGATCTGTGGGCAATGAGGTGGAGGAGGTCAACCCTCCCCATCGTTGAAATCACTACGGTTGTGGGTTGATTTTTGGTTGTCAGTGGGGTCTGCCTGCCCTTGCCTCTGTGAGCTTCTGGGGTGCGGTCTCGTCCCTCTGAGTACTACGGGTCCTCGATTCTGTTGGGTGCCAGGTAATGATTAGTGTTGCTTCATCTACAGCTACAGTCCCTGTCTCTTGGGCTTTGCCTAGAGAGGGTTTGGGATTGGGAGAGGCTCGGGAAAGGTTGAAACCTGTGTTTCCTCCTTCACTTGCTACTTATTGCCATGTGTGCTTGTTTCTGGCACATTGTATTTCCATTGGTGTCTGTTAGTTGATTCCGTCCGGTTCTGAGGTGAAGAGCCATGTTTTGAGAGGTTTCCTGAATTTTAGGTGGTGATTTGTATTGTGTATTTCTTTCGGAAGTGTGTTCCAAGTTTTTACTGACAGATGGGAAAATGAGGATCCCCCGTTTTTTTTTAATTGTGTATGGTTTTAGTTCCAGGCAGATGTTATTGCTTGATCTGAGTGTTATTTTCAGTTGGTAAATGGTTATTTTCTTTTGTAAGAATTCTGCTCCTCGGCCGTGGATTGCTCTGTGCGTTATGCACATCGTTTTGAAAGTGATTTGTTGTTTGAATGGCAGACAGTGTAGCATTTTTAGCGCTGGTGTGATGTGGTCCCTATGTGATATTTTAAGGAGGAGTCTGGCTGCTGTGTTTTGGATACCTTGCAATTTCTTCAGCAGGTGTTCCAGCATTCCGAGGTAGAGGCGGTTTGCATAGTCATTCTTGACATGATGAGGGTAATGATTGTCAGTGTTTTATGAGCGAAGGACAAGAATGCTAGGATTCTTTTTATGGAGTCTAGGAGGAAGAAGCATTTACTTATGGTTCTAATTTTAGTGCGTTGTCCATTAGGATTCCAAGGTTTTCACTATTTGAAATGGTGTGGGTGCAGTTCCTAGTTCTGTGGGCCATGGGATATAGATGTTATTTTCCAAATGTTTGGATATAACCTTGATTTATGTCTTGCCTGGGTTGAGTTTGAGGCTGTTTGTGTTCATCCAGTTGCAGAGTTGTTTGAGACATTCTCCCAGCGTTGTGATCTCTTCTTGTCCTTCTTTAATTTTATAGATGATTTGTGTGTCGTCTGCATAGTTGTAGCATGGGAGCCTGTGTTTTTTGATGATATTTATTGGCAGGTTCAGGTAGATATTGAAGAACAGTGGGGATAGCGATGATGCTCATGGTACTATGCAGTTGGTTTCCCCAAGGAATGGATGTGAAGGGTTTTATCCAGGCAGTTTTCAGTCTGTTCGCTAGGAGTGATTTAATCCTGAGTAGGACTAAATCTGTTATTTCTATTTCTTCTATTCTCTTGATGAGGATCTCATGATTGAACGTGTCGAATGCTGCAGAGAGGTCAAGTAGTATCAGGGCTAAGTTTGTGGTGGAATCTGTGTTAGACAGGAGGGCCATTTCTGTTCATCTCGTAGGTCTAAATCCAATAGTTGTAACCCAATAGAATGTTCAACATCTATACAGTCTATATGTAGTCCATCCCACTAACCTATCCTCATTCCCCATAGATTTTGTAAAATGAGATTATGTTATGACGTAATTGATAACAAGTTTGCAGTATTTAACCAATGGTTTTTAATTTAAATGTTGAGAGTAACAAGATTTGAATGCTTGTATTCTGTCCCTGCTTTATACGAAAGATAATAAAGCTAGGATTTGCCAGATTTGTTGTCTACTTTTTTATTTTAAGTCCTGTTTTGACTGACACCAGTTCCTCTGGGTATGTGTGGGACTTTCTGGGACCATTTTAACAGATGGTAGCAGAGGATGGTTGGCTAAGTGTCGTCGGTTTGTCGAGGGGTCCCCACCGTGGGCCTGAAGACTGCAGAGGCAACCTGTGGAGAGTGGGATTACGCACAACAGAGAAAGGTTGACAGGAGCCCCTTTTGGCTAAAAATCTAGTCTGGTCCTTGCAGGGCGCCCCATAGGGAAAAGGGTATCAGGATGATATGGGAGATTTGACACCGAAGACCTTCAGCAGATCCATGGATTCTAAGTATGATATACTCAAGGCAAAACGGGGGGAGGGTATTTTTGTATATTGTAGAATATGAAGGAATAAGAGATTAAGGGCTTCATAGCAAGTGCGGCGGAGCGGATACAAATTGGCAGTAATGGAATTACCGCCAATATTCCTGCTCTGCCATACTACGAATATGGCCCTGGAGTGGAGGAATAACTTTTCTGCAGAGCGTTCGAGGGTTTACCTCCAGCACGGTGCTGGAGGTAAACCCTCGAACGCTCTGCAGAAAAATCAGCAAAACCGGCGGAATTACTGCAGCAGAATTACTGCCACAGTAATTCCACCAAAAAACCTCTGTAGAGTTCTATGTACTCATAAGAAATTGGGATTTACACGGCCACCGCCACTTGTAATCTGACAGTAATTCCGTTGGACTAAGTGTCGATAACGGTAATTCAGTTAGGTGGCATTCCGGTGAATTTACAGATGCCCAACTCGTAATGAGGCCCTAAGGAGAGAAAATTAATATCGTCTTATAAGGGTTGGAAATGATCATGTGGTAAGCCTTGTTACGGGACAGCAATAAAAAGGACAAATACCTCACAGAGACTGACAAGACAGCTGTATTGTGCTTTGTCATGTAATAATTGCTGGAACTAGCCCATGTTGTAAGATAGCATAGGCCTTGTAGAAGTGGATTTTTGTGTATTTGTGGAAGACGGAAAGTGGTGGTGTGGACTGAGGAGTGTGATCCGGTCTGGGAGCAGCATAGTGGGAGAGCTCGGAGGGTGAGTGGTGGTTGTGGTGCCACTCAGAAGGATTAAGGGGAGCAGCAATATGGGGTTGCTCTGAGGGTGGGTGGCATTTGTGGTGCCATCAGAAGGGTTCAGTGACACAGGAGGCGTGCTCTCAGAGAGAGACGCAGAGGTGTTAATTTGTGGGTAAACATTGTTGGGGTGTGTAAAGGAGATAAAAAGAGTGAACATAGTATTATAGTTTCCAATAATTGGTAGGTTGAGTTCTGACACTGTTATTATGGGGGACACCCCCCTCATTCACCTATGTAAGTCATTGCCTTGATATATGGACAGAATCATTAAGTAGCACACACAATGGGTTAGGGATACAGTGGTCAAAATGCCCTGGCCACAAGAAGGCACTCATTCGAAGACAATACTCCTACACGTGTGCACCTATTTACATGCTACATACAGTTACAGAACAGGTTAGGTATATTGGAACTATGACAAATGTTTGGAGAAGACATACTAGAGCCAAATATAAAATAATAGAAGCCTAATCAGCATGACAGGGGTTTAACACACACTGCTTCTCCTCCTCTTTCCCAGATCGAGGAACAGCCCTCAACTGCTCAGGGATTTTACCCATTACACGTATTAAAATCAGTGACACACTTGCAAACCTGTATATATCTTGAACTAATTCTGTTAATCCCCCTTTCATGAGCTTCATTTACTCATATCTTTCCTTGTTAAGTTTGCCGAAGCATCCCGTGTTCCAGTTTCCCTGCTGAGGACTCACCAGCTTTCTGTGGTGTTCTTCAGTTCACCCGTGGTAAAGGCAAAACAGCACTTCGGCATCCTGTTCCCACTTCCCGGGTTCACAGACGCTTACTGACTCTGACATTGGAGGATAGTGTACTGCAGAGGCTCACCTGGGAGGAGACACGGCCCAGGGTGGTGAGGAGATCCCATGGGATGAGACACAGTATTTATCCTTGAAAGGAAAGAATCTTTTAAGTGTGCCAAAACACATAACAGCTTATGGTAGTTATGATGTATTGGAACCACCTGTTAATCTTGTGAATGTGGATATGGTCAGTGTGACATCTTTACATTCCCCAAGAAAAGAAAAATGATTTGAAACTTCTAAAATCCCAAATCCCCCTTACTCCCAAATGTACAGGGAAAGCAAAACTATAAATATTGGTTTAAACCAACTGCCTACCTATATTTATGTAAACTCTAATTATTATTTTTTTTAATGCATGCAAGAAAAGTAATTATGGATTTAGAAATAATAAGTTGTCAAGAAAACACATTTGTGTTGTTAGGGACTACAAGTCCCATAATCTCGTGAGTACTGGGATGAGGAAGAGGGCTGAGGAGCAATGTTGTAGTGCAGGTCAGCCTGTTAAGCTTAATGACCCACACTTGAGCAAAGCAGGGAGGCTAAAAAGGCCCTGTCAAGTGCAGGCCATTAGTTGTAGGTATGGTAGAAGGAGCTGGAACTGTGGCTGGAGTGCATGCAGCAGTAGCAGAAGTAGGAAGAAGAAAGCACTGTGTTGGCAATCAAGGCAGAGGTAGAAGAACCAAAGGGATGCCAGGACTTTGATTCAGCAGATTTCCCCTGCTTGTCCTGCGAAGGGCTTGTTCCCCCAAACTCCTTAAGTCAGAAGTCGCAGAAGTGCTGCAACACACAAAAGCAGGAATTAAGAAGCCGGTGAGTTTAACCAAGCCTTCTGATTCGTTGTGCGAGCACTTCCAGCAAAAGTATCTTGAAAAATATTCACTTGCGTATGAGCAAAGTGCTGCTAACTCTACCGTTAATTGTTTAACAATGGAATTCTTGAATTGTAGCCCTCACATTTAAACAATCATTATCTCTTTCACTTGCGTAAAAGACATAAACACTCTGAAACTTCATTGTGCAACTTTAATCTTGTGAAAACATCTAAAGGAATGGTTGCATGTGCAGGAAGGAAAAGTGATCTTGGAATCTGTACCAAAACTGGTAAACAATTTTGAGACAACAGAAGTTGAGTGTTTAAACATTGTTGTTACAAGTTGTAAAGAGCAAGCATTGCCCAAGCCAAGAGCGAATAAAGTGTTTCCCCAATTCAGACTGGGATCAGCCTATCCCAAAGACAAAGAATGGTGTAAACATTACTGTGAACCAAGTGGAACAGCAGCATTGTCTAAGCCAAGTGTGTACAAACATTACCTGAAGCTAAGAGTGTGGCACCAAAGCTTCTGGGTAATTATCTTGGCTAGCAGAGTCCAAATGGATAAAGGCGAGGTTGGGCAAGGGAAACTTGCTACTTATGACTATACTTTAATGTTCATACAACCTATATTGCCAAAGCCAATAGGAAGGAGAGATAGTTGTGTCCAAAAGGAAATTAATTTTGGGTTGTCAATATTGCAGACAGACAAGAATGGCAAAGAGGCTGCCCCTCTGAAAAGGGAATATTCATGGGAAATGTGCCTTGCTTACTTGATGGTGTTGAAGTACCATAAAGTGAATCTTGCCATTTCTGAAAACTGTTGAAGTTACAAAATATTGAAGCTGTGGTGGTGTATCTGGCTGTCAGTAGCTTTGATACTTCAGTAGCACATTTGAAGGTGAAATACCATGAGGTAAAAGGAGTAGAACCTCATTGTGAACTTTTGCAGAAGTAACTCGCAGTTGAAAGTTGCTAAAATGAAAGTAGAAGTGATGTGAAATCAAATACACAACCTGTGTTTCATAAACATTACCAGCAGTTGTGTTCAGTTTACCCTAACAAATATATGTGGTATTTCCTTTTTTGGACAACTAGAAATTTTGGAAAAACATCTTGACTGCTAATAACATTGATACTGTTTGATGAAGTGGAATGTTATTTCAGGAACAAGAGAAGCTTTTATGTTGTTTTAACGTTGGATAAAAGAACTTTATCTTGACATTGAAGAAGACGAAAAACTGCATTGAGACTTCATCACAAACCCTGATTTCCTTGTTTTCCTTTTTTTTATTGAGCATTGGGACTGAAGTTACCTTGAAACCCATGGAAGGGGAGTTCACCTGTTTATCAAGCAAGACTGTGAATATCATTGTTGGTGTTATAATGAATTGCCATATATTTCTTTATATATTTGATGTTTAAGTGTGAGGGTCAGAAATTCTGTGTTAGAGTGTTTTCTTTTAGTTTTGATAGGCCGGGAAATCCTCATCAGAGTAGGAATAGTGAGGTGTTTGATAAAACGTATGATTTAATAAAATGGCATATTTTGAGAAATCGTCCAAATGTTGTCCGCCTCATATTTCTGGCCCCTCACAAATCTTAGACCCAGTAATGAGAGGCCAATACTCATGTGAGCAAGCATTGGCTGCAGCAGCTTTTTCAATTGAGAATTCTGCAAGCATAACTATGGGATATGTTCAGCATTCTCTGTTTGGCATCCTTGAAAAGCCCAAATGTACCTTGACTACACACAGGGCATCATGTTACAAAGTAATCTTACCAAATCCATTGATCAAAATTGTCAGGTGCCGAGTGGTAAACTCAGCCAGATTCAAAGCAGAATCAGTAAAACAGAGATTATGTGCATGATTGAACCAACTATACTGAGTATAATGAAGAGATAGAGAAATGCCCAAGTATGGAGGATAATTCTCTTCATTGACGGGTCATCGTCAATACATCACAGCATGGGCGAGATGCATAGTGGAACAGAAGTGGTGAAGTTAAGAGAGAATGATAGCTATGTGATGGTGACAAGCACAAGATTGCCAGTGCATTTATCAGCATAAGCAGCATAGTTGGAAGCGTTGATCTTGGCATTTGAAGTGCATGGCGATGAGGCGGTAACAGTGTGTTCCGACTCCACCTAGGTGATGTCAACAGTACATGCAGGACTGTCAGATTGGAAAAGGAGGGGCTTCCTATGCCCAGACAGCACAAAAGTGCACAGTTACTAGACAGGCTCATAAACGCACTTCAACTTCTATCAGCAATCGCTCTGGTGAAGTCTACAATGCAGACTTGATGTCTCGCCTCAATGAGGCAGCTGACATAGACGTATCTGACATTACCACTGCACCAAACAAACATATGCATGCACGCAACATGGCGATGAAGGAGGGTTTTAATATGCTACCAATGACACAATTATCGAGTTACATGGGAGGGCACCAAAAGAAAGGGGGTGCTCGTTGTCCCTCACAGATGAATTGTAGAGACAGGACAGTACCAAGAAATTAATCTTGCCCCTAGGGCTGCTTACTGTAGTGCTAGAACAGTTAAACTCTCCAGCACACCTGACAAGGGAATGTCTTGCACTATTGATTTCAGAGGAATGATTTGTAACTAACTTGAGTGAACATGTCACACATAGTGTTATTAATTGTTTGATCTGTCAGAGATTCACTGCTGACCATACTCTGAGAACAGTGAGAGGAGAAATACCCCGTCCCACGGGACAATTTCAACATTTGCATACTGACTATGTGGATGTGCTCCAAATTTGAAATGGATACAGGTATATGCTAGTCATCGCATGTCCCTTTTCCTGATGGATCAACACTGGTCCATGCATACATCCAGATGCCACATGTGTACGCAAGGTATGTCCAAGGTGAGGAGTGTGCGATCTGTTACGTTCTGACAACCAACAGCACCTTGTAAATTAAATATTTGAGCACATCACTATCCTCTTGGGGATAACACACAAATTTGCATCTGCCTATCATCTACAAGCCAATTCCATTTGTGAAGGACTCAGCCTCTTAAAAGAACAAATTGCCAAACTAAAGGAGACTTAGACATAGAGTTGGTTACATTGCATTCCTGGTGATGGGATGCAGAATGCCTACCCCCATTGCTCCTCCCACACAGGCTCACACTGAAGCTGAAAGTGCTGCTGTTGTGTTAGGGAACGGAATTCACGATTATTTGACAGCTATGATGGAAGCTCTCAAATGTATGTCTCGACAGGTGCAGATGTGGCAGTGGGGTACCACAGATGAAAACCATAGACAAGCTGACCCAGATACTTTGTTGAGGCCTGTTTTATTGTGTCTCGGTGATAAGGTGTTGTGCAGAAATGTTATCAGAAAGTGGCACAAACCATGCTTCCAGGGACCATCTACAGTGGAAGCTGTTACACAATCTGCAGTGAAAGTGGAAGGCCAACACATGTGGATCCACCTCAGTGACATCAAGCTGTATCTTGAGGAGACCCCCTTTCAGCAAATACTGAGCCAAAAGGTGAAGAAGACACGCAAAGACCTCTGAGAAGATCAATGATGAAAGCCAATCAGCAGCAAGAAAAATAAAAACACACCTTCTTTTGGTACATTCAAGAACAGCTGTTCCAACATCCTTTAAATGCACTTACTATAAAAGGCCTTAATGCTATACAGGTAGAGCTGATAGCAAAAAGGCTCATGACCCACGGAACAGACACTTCTTCTATATCATAACGGCTATGGGGTGGTGAGAATTTGCGCAATAATTGGGCCTTCTTACTGCACATACTAGCCTGCCCACAATGAGAAAAATGTGACACTTACAGTGGCAACAGCAGCCTTGAGAGAATTGCACACAAAAATGGTGGAAGAGGTGGAAGATATTGCAGATGATGACTGGTTAAACTAACTGCTCTCATGGATAACCACCTTGTTGGCTAACGCATTCAAAATACTAGTGGCCATACTGGTGCTGGTGCTATTAGCTTTCTGTGTCCTCAGAATAGCAATAAGCCAACACATAAAGACTGCCAAAAAGACAGTAAGAATTAAAATAGTGTTAAACTTGGATACTCACGTGCATGATTATATACAAACAAATGACTTCCCTGGCTCCCAAACAATGGAGAGCCCTATTGCACCTCCGGGTCAAAATGTATATATTCTCAGGACCCTCACAAAGTCACTGAGCACTGAATATATTGTGATTTCAATGGGGAGTGCTGCTACATGACCTGAAGTCTGAATGAACATGTGTAAAATGGAGGTAACTTGAGGGGTGTGAAAGAAATATGGATACCCAAAGAGCCCTATTTAGGGGAGAGCAGATGGTTGAGTGTGGTTGAGGATTCAACCAGAAGGGTGAATGTTGGGAGGCAGATGAATATGTCATCTATGGCTTCTGCCTCTCCCCTGGCCCAATACTCCACAAGTGAGAAACATTACTCACTGAGGCAACCATACCACCCATATCCCAGGCAGGTACAGCAGGATATAGTCACAATTTAAGCTGAAGATTGCAAAAGCAGTCAAACTAACGTTTAATAGTAACAAGTGCATGAATTGGACATGAAGCACATATGCACTCCACATGAAAAACATGTCCAATAGGTAGTGTATGCATTTATACATAAAGAATATTAACATAGCATCCATAAGACATGAAGAACACTAAGATAGTCAATGTACAAGTTAAATATGACATAAATGACAAGCGAGTGCCACGGTTAGAATGGAATAGGGAAGATGGGCATGGCAGAATGAAGGCACGAGAGAGCAGTTTCCAAGACGCAAGCAGGATACTCTCGGAATAAATAAAGTTTTATAAGGGCACAACCAGTCTTTCTTAATCCATGTGTAGTAAAATAACAAGCCAAAAGGCCTCATGAAGAATAACTCAAGAGTGTCCCTGGAGGTAACAGAAAACACAACATGCATAGTAATATCAGCTAAAATCTCAATGAATAGCAGGTCATTTAATCTCATGCAGTGTCTCGCAGCATGTAACCCATAATTGGAAACACTGTCTAGTCATTAGAAGCCCCAAAGAAAGTACACCTACAAGTTCTCCCTACACACAGATGTGAGACACCATACAAGACCAAATACAAAGAGATCGCCCTTGCTCATGGCCTAGGATTAAGGGATGGTAACTTCTTTGAATGGACAAAGGACAATCCATGGGCCTCTCTCCCCCTACTACCTGTCTGGCTTATATCTTGACAACCTGTAAGGGTCCAAAGCTGGTTAGCAAGAAGCCAAACTATCAGAATCCCTAGTGTTAGGTCGCTCATTAAGTCGTATGAGAACCAATCACTTGTTGTAGGAATGATGTAGTTTTATGTTTTATCAAAATAAAGGTGGTCTTAGGTGGAGCCACCAGATATTTGCAACCCAATAGAATGCTCAACACCTATAGGGTCTATATGTAGTCAATTACACTAATTTATCCCTGTTCCCTGTAGGTTATGTAATTTGAGATTGTTATGACATCATTGACAATGAGTTTGTAGTATTTAACTAATTGTTTTTAATTTGAATCTTGAGAGTAACAAGATTTGAATAATGGTATTCTGTCCCTGCTTTATTTGAATGATAAAGATGTGTTTTGCCGGGCAGCACCGCAGTCCCGGATCCCTCTGAAGATCCCAGAACCGGACCTACAGCCGGAACCCAACCATATCCTTTTTTAGGAAATGGAAAGCAAGACGAGGAAAGAAGAAAACTGTGCCATAAAAAGAAATAGAAAAACATCTGGTAGTCAATATCTCATCAAAACTACTCACTTCTACACAAATTGTAACACTCAATTTGGGTATATCATTTATACCAACAACCTCCACCTCCTTCTTTGAAGAAGAAGTCAATTTGTTCAAATTAATTAGAAAAATGGAGAGAAGGTATTCTTTGACAACATCGTAGACAACATACAACCTAAAGACACACCAAGATATCTGCCAATGAAGAACAAGAGTACCTTCCACCCTCAGGTGAATCACCCACTCATAAACTTGTTTAAACAAAAAACCACAAAGGATTTGAAGCGCCTGAAATATGCTCCCCCAAAGAGATGCAATATCAGGAAACATCAACTAAAACTCATCAAACAACTAGCGGGAGACAACACCCTAACACTTAACAAGCGGACAAAGGTGGTGCTCTTGTCTTGATGGACACCTCTCTTTATGAAAAGGGATGTTTGAAGCTCCTGGATGATGTTCGTACCTACAAACCTCTAGACAATGACCCAGTACTAGGGATCATTACAATTATTCAAACAACTGTTGACAAAGCTGAAACAATAAGCTGGATTTATGAAAAAACAGCAGAATATCTAATTCAGAAACATCCTGGGACTTCAGTATTTTATGGACTCCCAAAAATTCATAAAAATCTCAAAGACCCACCATTCCACCCGATAGTGGCAGGGACCGACAGTATCTTTCAACCTCTCGCAATCTACCTGGACATGGCTCTCCAACCATTGGTACAATCCATCAGTACATACCTCAAAGATACCACCCATTTTCTGAGAACTCTACAATCATTAAAGTTGACTGAGCAAAATCTACTACTTTCACAATGGACGTTAACTGCTTATACACCTCCATCCCCCATTCAGAAGGAATTGAGGCAATGGAGTGGTTTCTGCTGACACACAGACAAGTGAACATACAGAAGGTCTTTGCATTGGAATTACTACATATCATACTTTACAATAACTATTTCAGGTACAATGGACAATATTATCTCCAGATCTCAGGCACCTCGATGGGGTCCTCGGTGGCCCCACCCTATGCCAATATTTTCATGTATCATTTTGAAAAAACATATGTACTGAATAGACCAGAATGGAAGGACAAAATACAAATCTGGCTGAGATATAGCAATGACTGTTAGGGAGAATTCTCTGTTTAGGCTGAATTTCCTAACCTAGTGAGTCCCCCAGCAGCTTTGCTGGATTTCTGGAGTTTGTTTTTTCCATCCTGCCAAGAGTGGGACTCTTTTCCTTCCACCCTTGGACATGAATGTGTGTAATTCCTTTGAATATCAATGTGTTCTATGGGCTATGGGGTCTTTTACTCCATAGGGTCTCATATGTTTTTCTATGTGTGTTACACCGCACCCTATGTGCCGTAACACTGGGGCGTCCTAGCGGACCTCCACCTTAGACTCCATACCCGGGGACTGACTACTGTCCCCCCGGGCATGTAAAGTCACCATTAGCTTTACTAGACCTAAATTTACTTACAGAACTAATACAAACCATCTTATTGTGGACGTGCTAGTAGGGGTAATTCGATTACTCCTGGATCTGTTATTCGAGGGGGCACTGTCCCGTCCCCCCTCGTCGAGTTTTGGCTGGTGGCAGTGGAAACTATTTGTTATGTTCGACCCCGAACATAACCCTATGGGATTCGTCCCATTGTTAGAGATTGATACTTTTCCTCGTTAATCTCTAACGTACCACCGGTATATTTATCTTAAATAAGTTTATCGGATGGTATTTTCTGCCAGAACTCGGTTTTTAAAATGGCATCTGTGTTCGTCTCTGTGACTCCTAAACCAAAGGTTGAGCCCTTTGTTCCACTTTTGGCGGGCCTCTGGACAGAGACCCTTTCTCGTTAAAATGTGAACTTATTTAGCTATCTGATTCTTTTGCAACCATGCACTGACGGTTACTATCATTTTGATACCTCCTCTCGTTTAGAAAATTAGTTATACTTTGGTTTTCGCATGAAGACCATTTGGGTATGTTGATATCGTACTTAATCTCCTCTCTCTTCTTATACGTCACATTAGTGACATCACCCATGTAAATGTAGCTAGTACGCATGCGCGTATCATAATGAATATCTTTAGACCATTATTCCATTTAAGCTACACTCTGGATAAACCCAAGACCAGAGACACAATGGCCCTCATTACGACCCTGGCGGAAAGCGACTGACCGGAGCGCCACAGCGTAAATAGCGTTTCCGCCATTGCACGAAGGAGCAAAGTGCGGCCCATTCCGACCCATCGGGCACGAGCACCACGGCATGGCGGAAGTGCAAAGTCCGCGATGGCGGAAATGACCCCAAAACGGGCCACACCGCCGCCGTACGGCGCCCTAGGTGCAATACCGCCACCCCTCTTAGCGGTCACCGCAGTGTGCGCCTACCGGAAAGTACGGTGGCCGGAAATATACGGAAACGGAAGTTAAAACATGGGCCCGGAACGGGAAACATCCCGGCGTACACCTATAAATACACCAAAACCACACAACCACTAAAATCACTACCCTGAAACATACCCCAACCCGTCAACCACCCTAGCGAAACCAAGAAAAATGGGAAAAGTAGCGAAGAAAGCGTGCGACCGCAAGCGGCAGGTCCACTTCTCCCGTGAGGAACTCACCGTGCTAACAGAGACCCTCCAGGAGAATGCTGCCGTCGTCTTCTCCACGCAAATGACCAGAACGGCACTTGCAAACAAGAAGGCCATATGGGCTCTGGTGGCACAGCGGGTAAGTGCGGTGGGGACCGCACCCCGCACCCCACAGCAATGCCGCAAGCGATGGGACGACCTGCGGATACGCGTCCGCAGCATACTCTCTGCCAACCGCAACATTGCCACAGCCACCGGGGGAGGTCCTGAATCACCCATCAAGTTGACCCCCTGGGAAGAAATCTGTGCCTCCACCATCGGAATGGAGAGCATAGAGGGAGTCGGAGGGATGGAGAAAGGAGTGCAGACATCCGAAGATTCAGGTAGGTGGGCCAAATAAAACAATGCCAAATCCACAAAGTCCATCCATGTGAAGTACCATGCGTCCACATAGTGCAACAGAAACACATGTCCAGGAGAACGTCCACACACATCGGCCTGCAAGCGCACGTTAAAACCCACAATAAATACATAAATAATTAAAAACCCCTAATACACGCACTACACGTGCAGCAGGCACACCCTAACTGCAGGCTGCCAGACAACTGCACCCTCACTCCACACACAAATCAAAGCACCTCCAAGGCCCCGACCCAAATCACCCTCAGGTACCACCCCAATGCATGTGATACAATGCCATTCCAATTCCCACAGACCCATCAATAACCCTCGCCCTCCTTTACTCCACCACAGGGTCCGATCCAAACGACGAGCTACAGGACACCCCTACCAGCACACCTGCAAAGAGGGCCAAGACCAACGGCCAGAGACCCTCCACCTCAGCTGCACGCATCAAGACACGGCAGCAGCACAAATCAGGTGGCAGCACAGAGGAGGGAACATCAACAGGCACCCCAGCAGCCAGCATGCCCACAACACCACCACCACAGGTCCCCCCAATGGATGCCACAGAAGGCACTGCCTCTGGTGGCAGCAGCACCATAGGTGACACCCCATTGATGGCAGCATGCTCGGACACAGAAAACGGGGATGCCGAAGTCAGATCCATCCATGACCTGTCCCAATCCCCCATGTCTGTTCCATCCCGTACAACATGAGGATACCACGCAGGGGCACCCACCAGACGACGACTGGCCATCCCCCACAAGCCCTGTGGCAAGGCAACATGAGGACAACAGCCCCTCTGTGACACCCCCGCAAATGGCCATGGCCCAGCAGAGGCAACAGTCCCTCGACCAGTTGATCGAACAACAGCAGCAACTGGCCACACTCCTCAAGGACCATGCCGATGAATGTGGGGGCACTAAGGCAGACATAGAAACATCAACTGAGACACTTAGGGCAGAAATGGAGAGAGGTACAGAGACGCTAAGGGCACAAATTGAGAGAAGCACCGAGAGCCTGAGGGGGGAACTGCATGCGACGTCCAAAGACGTATGTGCCGAACTTGCCGCAGTGCGCCGTGTGCTCACTGAGCTCTCGCAAACCCTTACGGACATGCATGGACGTGAGCAGGCAGACACATCATCCGTTGCAAGTTCCGTCCAGGGCAGCCCCCAACGTAGATCTGGGAGGAACCTGCGCTCCACAGGCAGGGGTGCCCCTGATACCCGCAGAGGGGGCATGCAATAGCGACAGCCCACTTACAATGAGCATCTTTGGACACTGGTGTTCGGGGGGGAGGTAGGAGGGTGGAGGGGTGTTGGGCTCACTTGGGTGGCGGGTCGATAGGGTGTTCAACATGATATCACATATGCCATAAAAAGTGCACGATCAACCAATGAGAAGTGTGGACATTGATCTTTGTGTACTAGGCCATCATAGGCGTACAGTCCATATTGTGCATGTCCCAGACACACGCAGTGCCACGAGTCCCGTGTCCATGTATCAGCCACCAGGCGTGAGTGCTAGAAGCATACATCAATGAGATGCTGACGAATGTCACGGGCCTCCGGTGCCTCGCAGACTCCATGAGGTGCTGCCACATCCCCACCCTCATCATGACCATCATCAGGTGCTTGCAGTTCTGCGTCAGGGGGCATGGGCACATTTCTACGTACGCACATGTTGTGGAGCATGACACATGCCATCACCATCTTTGCAACCTTCTCATGGCGGTACAGGAGTGCCCCGCCAGACCTGCTGAGGCAGCGGAAACGGGTCTTCAGTAGGCCGAATGCCTGTTCAATGACTACACGGCTACGTGAGTGGGCATGGTTGTAGTCCTCCTCATGCTGGTCCCGTGGGTTCCGGACTGGTGTGAGGAGCCATCTCTTCAGTGGATATCCAGCATCACCTGTATGTGGACGAGAAACGTATGATGTGGAATGCCATTGATACGTACGCACCCCCCCCCCCCCTTCCTGGCAGGTCAATGCCAATTCACATACCCCACATCATCATGCATGTAATGAGACTCACCGAGTAGCCAGGATCTGTTCCCTGCGTGTCGCTCCATGTAGCGTGGTATTGTAGAGTTCCTCAAGACCATCGAATCATGGGTTGATCCAGGGAATCGGGCACAACAATGTGTAATGATCCTGTTGGAGTCACACACCATCTGTACATTCAGGGAATGAAATTGTTTCCGGTTGCGGTACTGGGCCTCCATGGCATGTGGGACGACCAATTCAACATGGGTGCAGTCGATGGCACCAATGCAACCCGGTATGCCGGCAAGTGCATGGAATCCCACTTTTGTGTTGGTTATTTCCTGCTCCGAGCGTGGTAGAGAGATGTAGTCGTCTGCGTGCTTCAGGAGGGCATCGAGCACTTGCAATAGTGTCCGTGAGAACAGTGGCTGAGAAATGCCATGCAACTGTCCGACTGTGTGCTGGTAGGTGCCTGTGGCCAGGAAGTGGAGTACAGACACCACCTTCAGTAGGGGTGGGATGGCGGTTGGGCTATCTATCATGCTGACAAGGTCAGCCTGTGTCATGTCCACAATGGCGGTTATGGTGTCCCGGTCCAGACGGTAGAGGGTGTGGATCTGCTCATCAGTGAGGTTGAACGGATGTGCTCGGAGGCGTGGGATTGCGGGCTGCCTGCGTGGTGGTAGTGGCTGTGCTGGCAGCCCTTGCTGGCCCTGCCTTGGCCTCCTCCTCCTCCTGCGTCTCCTCCGTGCGGCTGGTTGTAGTTGGTGTTCGTCTTCTTCTTGGAGTCGGAGCGCTTGCAGTGCTATCAGGTCCCCCAGGGCCAACATCGCGAGTCCTGCCGGTAGCATTTCGGTGTGGTTGTGGGAGGAGACTGGCTGTGCAATTTATGTGTTTTCAGGCTGTATGGCCTCCACCTGTGGTGATTGATCCCACCTGTGCAAACTGCTCTCCCCTTTGGCCGAGCACGTCCCGCGCACAACGCTGCAATTCGGGGAATTGTATCTTGCTATTGCAATCATGTATTTGTACCCGATGGCCGTGTAAGATTGGTTGATATGTTCATTCTGCTGTGGTCCCATTGTTTCACATACTATCTGTGCAGTCGCGAACTGACTTGTGAGGGGTCAGTGGAACGTAGTACTCGAGTAACGGTGGACCCTCATGCATCACTGCACCGAGGTTCAACGACGGGCGGGGCGTCCCATTCGTGGGTGAAGGCAGTTGCCATTTTCACACACAGCCGCACTCGATGGAATAATTAGTGATTTCAAACGGCCACAGATGCCTTTTCGACGTGATGTTGCAAATGAGGAATTCGAGGGGCGGCGCTTTCGGTTTCCAGCTAGCGGCGAGGAGATGCCCACAGGTCTGACTGCAAATGTAACGTTCTATTGTTCTATGTCCTTGAGACAGGGCCCATGGCGAGGGAGCAATGATTGATATGAATAGTTTGGGATGCGCAATAGCTACGTGGGCGATGAGGCCGTCCGTTCCCAAAAACATGTTACTTCACAACACTGGAATTACGGGCTGGGGCACTGTGGATTTAGCAGGCTGCATAACGCACGGACTCAATGGATGTTTCTAATGTTATGTGAGTAATTATTCAGGCATTTTGATCCCGGGATGAGGGAATGATGGATGGATGCATGGGCAGGTGATTTGATACAGAGTTTGCCATGTACAGGGCTTCTTGGGATCTATCCGCCTCCCCTACGCTATGTGATGCAGGGCTGCCATTGTGGGACCATCGTCCATCTGGCCTTGTTGAGCCCTCCCTGTCTCGAGGCGCCCTCAGACACTTGTGTCCATGCACGTTAACATTCCCATCTGATGGAATCTGTTTTGACAGACGCATGCACAGGTACACTCGTTTGTGATGGTGTTTGCACCTCGATATAGATGGTTATGAGTCGCAAGTGGTTTTGGGGTGGTGATGATCCTTTTGGTTGGGCTAGCATGCATATGGCTGTGGATTTCGTGTGATCATTGAAGTGAGTAGTTGGAATGTAGTTCTGATGGCCATTCTGTTATTTTTCTTTTCTTTTGGTTGACAGGTATCTCCTCCCCTTTTGCCACTGCCATCTGTATGCCACTCCTGCAGATGGATTTTACTCCCGACACCTGCTGCTTCGTGTTAATCAGTGGAGCAGCATTATGATCTTATGGGACGATCGCCAATGGGCCACATGCCCTTACGCAGTACTGGTGGCTCGGAGCAACATTTCGGCCTTTCAGCTGGACTAGTGCCTCCCCATTGGGACGGGCCTGCGGTTCTGTGCGCTTCCATGTTGCCTTTTCGTACGTGATTGTGGCTCTGTGTACCATGGGGGAACAGGGCGACACACAGGTAGTGGCTGGTCATTTCTTGCGGAAGCAGCCCACAATGGTGATTGGTGTTTTGGAGGTCCTGGCCTGATGGCTGTATGGGCTTGGTGATTTTGATGTGCATTAAATTTCTATTCGGATTTGGCCCGTGTAGCGTTTTTCTTTGCAAGTGATGTGGCATATGCCAATTTGGGGGGCGATGTATTGTGAGGAGATCTGCATCGGGTTCCGGCTTCGGGGTTTAGTTGCGTGGTACTGTACTGGCCGCGTTTGCCTACGAAGCCCAGTGAGGTCAGGGATGGGGGCTGCCAATATGACAGTTTGAATGTTGTCATGCTCAGGGGCGGGGGATTGGGTTTTGTGTAACAGATGCCGGTCAGCCAGGTGGACTGGTGGAATGATGTGATTTTCGGAATATTGCTGGTCACAGGTGCCTGTGTTTGCGTGCGTTTCTTGGTGGGGGACTGTGGTCATGTCCATTGGGATGGCTTCTGTATTCGTGCCATCTGTGCCCTGCAGCTCCCATTGGCCCCTGTTGTGTTTCTTTTGTTCGTTGGCATGCATGGGTGACTTGTACATTTCAATGGTTGCATTGTGGCTTCATTGCACCTACGGGGAGTTGTACTTTGTGGGCAGGGAGCGGTGTACAGGCACTCAGTGGGTCCGTTTACGGTTGATTCGCGATGCCGTACTTCTCGCCATGGCGGAATGGTACATTACGCCATGCCTGATGGCGTTAGGTGCATGTCCGCTAGGGTCGGAATTGGCGTACCGTTGCACCATGGTGGTGTTTGCGGTTTGGCATGGCGCGCGCGCGCGTGCTTGGTGCAGTTAGCGTTGGCGTTCACTACGGTGTCGCTAATGGCTTCGTACTTTGCGGTGACGGGTCATAGTCGCACCGAGCGCTATTCGATGGCGGTATTGCATTTCCGCCATCGTTTTTCGATTTCCGCCAGGGTCGTAATGAGGGCCAATGTCTCATTATGACACACTTACAGCTTTTTTTCCCCATCACAAACTCCTGATGCCGCTCGCGCACACGCGAGTGACATCAGAGTCTCTGGTGCCACTCGCGCGTGCGTGGGTGACGTCACAGTCTAACATAAATAGAACACCCCGCGGATGATGTGAATGGAGAGCATTGCTTCCTGTCCAGGTCTCTGCGGATGAAAACCATACCTTTCTAAAAGTAAGTTGTAACGCCTTGGGCAGCCCTTAGGATCACACATGAATACTTCTTTTTTCTTATTATTCCCACTCTCTCTCCCTATATTAGGACCACAGAGCAAGCTCTCTCTCTTGCTTTACTCCAGCTGAGACATGGTTCATCACACCATGCCTTTGCACATTGATACTTAGAATCTTTCCATCCATCCCTTGAAAGAAGGGTGAGTTCAATTTAACATCTGAGTGATTCTTTCCGGGTGAAGGCACTGGATTAACACACAATAAATGTATCATCATTTGTTTTAAAATTGACACCTTTTTGACACATTATGTCACATTATACGGAACAAATCATGTTGCTGTAAATATGCTCAAAACATTTTTTTTACATTGTATAGCACCGCTAGATTCCCAGTGAAATTGGTGATGGGATGTGTACCCCATTTATTTTATGACCATTAACAACAAAACGTTTTCTTACAATTTATGCTAAAAATGTATGTTTAATTTACAGAATTGGTAATCTTTTGATCTATATTCTTGATTATTTTTTTAGAATAGATTGTGAAACTGTTGTTGAAAACTGATGTCCCTGAAGAAGAGTATTTAAACTTGAAACGCGTTGGGCCAACCAAAAAATTGTTAATAAAAAGGAGAAGAAGGTTCTCTAAAGAAAAGGAATCACAGAATTTCTTGATGAACATTTATTGATTGTATATTGAATATGTAGGCCATATGAGTCATTAATTGTACACTGAAAACTTCTTTATAATACAAATTAGGCCTATTTTTTGGCCTTTGAGAAAGTGTTCTTGGGACGCAGTTTTTCAAAGATTTGGATCTCTATTTTTCTTTTTTGCCGGGCTCTTTTTTCACCTTCTTCATTTGAGTCTGGTTTAGACTGACTCCAGTTCCTCTAAGTATGTTTGGGACTTTTTGGGACCGCCTTCACAAAGTCACCTAGAAAAATCCAATTAGAGTAGCTAAACATAATCTGTGAAAAGGTTCAAATAGTTTATGTCCAGATAGGGAGGTCCTGGCTGGAGCGCTATAAACCAATATCAGAGTATAATCAATCGTTACTCAACCTTCTACACACAATCTTCTGTGAATGTGTAGGTTGGAAATGTCTGGTGGTATTGAAGGGCCTTACGTATTCCTGAAGCATCAGGATTTTAATTTTTAAGACGAGCAAACAGTTCCAGGGAAAGTTTCACACATGTGCTGGCATAAATAAGCAGTTATTCAAGATTATTCTCTTGTTTTTTCACCCCGATATATAGGATATGCAAATAGTTTGCTGTGGGGTGGATTTGTGATAATACTAGGCCTCCAACTTAGATATTCCATCATTGGGCATGGTAAGGTCCTTCAGTATTCTGCAATCCTTCTGACACAATGGAGTAAAAATAAATCACCCTTTCAAATTTTTTGACAGAGTTGCTCAAGTGTTTCCCTGGAGCATTATTTTACATTTACCTGGTGGGTTTATTTATTTATTTGTTTATTTATTTGTTGCTGGATTAGTAGTATTGATCCACAGAAAAATAACATATCCTCACTGGACCTGGCATGGACGTGCCCAGATGAGCCTTGTGGACATGTGACAGCTGTTCTTTTTCTACTGAGACTTTGCTCCCCTAGCTATGTTGTGTGAGTGGATAAAATACAACTCCTCCCCGCTCTTAAACTATTCCATCCTCCCAAAGTACAAAATCTTGCTAAAATGTAATTAGGCTCTGCTCTGCATCAACTTTAAAAATAAACGAAACCCATCTAAAACAAAATATAACACTGTGTATCCCAAGTCAGGTGTCCCCTATATAAAGTTATGTACAATTCAGAAAATTCACACAATTCAGAAACGGAGAACTGTAATAATTGGACTCGCAACTCAATATCAAAGCAGCAGATACAATGAAGAGGAATCCAATATTAGCACTCAAGTAACAGATTAACAGGGTAATTCATAGATTTCAGCACAGAGGCAGCGCTAAACAGCATTCTGGCGCACCGCGTATTCACGGAATATCCAAGCCATTTTGAGCGCTGGCATAGACCATCCCGAAGCACCAGTTACGCCCCCAAGAATGCCCCTTGCGCAAGGATAAGGCATTGAAATCCCCAATGCAGCGCAAAGGGCCACGCTAACCCTACACCAGTTCACAGGGCTGGGAAAGTTCATTTGGGGGGTACGCGGGGAGATTCACACGCGATAGGCCTTGTGCCAGTGGGTACGTGTATTTCGGGGGTGCGCGTGGAGAATCGCAGGCGATCAGCCTTGTGCGAGTGGGGTACGTGTATTTTGGGGGTGCGTGTGGAGAATCACACGCGATAGGCCTTGTGCGAGCGCGGTACGTGTATTTCGGGGGTGCGCGTGGAGATTCACACGCGATAGGCCTTGGGGAGCAAGGTACGTGTATTCCAGGGGTGCGCGTGGATAATGACACGCGATAGGCCTTGCGCGAGTGGGTTACGTGTATTTCGGGGGTGAGCGTGGAGAATGACAGGCGATAGGCCTTGTGCGAGCAGGGTATGTGTATTTCGGGGGTGCGCGTGGAGAATCACATGCGATAAGCCTTGTGCGAGCGGGGTACGTGTATTTCGGGGGTGCGCGTGGAGAATCACACACGATAGGCCTTGGGGAGCAGGGTACGTGTATTCTGGGGGTGCGCGTGGAGAAACACACGCGATGGGCCTTGTGCGAGAGGGGTACGTGTATTTCGGGGGTGCGCATGGAGAATCACATGCGATAGGCCTTGTGCGAGCGGGGTACATGCATTTCGGGGGTGCGCGTGGAGAATCACATGCGATAGGCCTTGTGCGAGCGGGGTACGTGTATTTCGAGGGTGCATGTGGAGAATCACAAGCGATAGGCCTTGGGGAGCGGGGTACATGTATTCCAGGGGTGCGCGTGGAGAATCACACGCAATAGGCCTTGTGCGAGAAGGGTACGTGTATTTCGGGGGTGCGCATGGAGAATCACATGCGATAGGCCTTGTGCGAGTGGGGTACATGCATTTCGGGGGTGCGCGTGGAGAATCACATGCAATAGGCCTTGTGCGAGCGGGGTACGTGTATTTCGGGGTGCATGTGGAGAATCACAAGCGATAGGCCTTGGGGAGCGGGTTACATGTATTCCAGGGGTGCGCGTGGAGAATCACACGCAATAGGCCTTGTGCGAGTGGGGTACGTGTATTTCGGGGGTGCGCATGGAGAACCACACGCGATAGGCATTGTACGAGCGGGGTACATGTATTTCGGGGGTGTGCGTGGAGAATGACACACCATAGGCCTTGTGCAAGCGGGGTATGTGTATTTCGGGGGTGCACGTGGAGAATCACACGCGATAGGCCTTGTGCGAGCGGGGTATGTGTATTTCGGGGGTGCGCGTGGAGAATCACATGCAATAGGCACTGTGCGAGCGGGGTACGTGTATTTTGGGGGTGCGCATGGAGAATCACATGCGATAGGCCTTGGGGAGCGGGGTACGTGTATTTCGGGGGTGGGCATGGAGAATCACACACGATAGGCCTTGTGCGAGCGGGGTACGTGTATTCCGGGGGTGCGCTTGGAGAATCACACGTGATAGGGCTTGTGTGAGTGGGCTACGTGTTTTTCGGGGGTGCGCGTGGAGAATCACATGCGATAGGACTTGGGGAGCAGGCTACGTGTATTTCGGGGGTGCGCATGGAGAACCTCACGCGATAGGCCTTGTGCGAGCGGGGTATGTGTGTTTCGGGCGTGCGTGTGGAGAATCACATGCGATAGGCCTTGGGGAGCGGGGTACGTATATTACGGGGGTGCACGTGGAGAATCACACGCGATAGGCCTTGTGCGAACGGGGTACGTGTATTTCGGGGGTGCGCATGGATAATCACACGCGATAGGCCTTGTGCAAGCGGGTTACGTGTATTTTGACCTGTATTTCGGGGGTGCGCATGGAGAATCACACGCGATAGGCCTTGTGCAAGCGGGGTACGTGTATTTCAGGGGTGCGCATGGAGAATCACACACGATAGGCCTTGTGTGAGCGGGGTATGTGTATTTCAGGCGTGCGCATGGAGAATCACACACGATAGGCCTTGTGTGAGAATGGTATGTGTATTTTGGGGGTGCGCATGGAGAATCACACCCAATAGGCCTTGGGGAGCATGGTACGTGTATTCCGAGGGTGCGCATTGAGAATCACACACGATAGGCCTTGTGCAAGCGGGGTACGTGTATTTCGGGGTTGCGCGTGGAGAATCACACACAATAGGCCTTGTGCGAGCGGGGTACGTTTATTTCGGGGGTGCGCGTGGAGAATCACACGCGATAGGCCTTGAGCGAGCGGGGTACGTGTATTTTGGGGGCTGCGCGGGTAGTTTAACATGCATTTTCGCTGTCACGGGAGGGGTACGTGTATTCCTGGGGTGCCCCAACATGAATTGGCAGTGTGTGTCCTCCCAGGTGTGCCCTCTCTCCCCTCCCCAGGCCCTGCAGGCAGCCCACAACACATGGGACTACCCTTCACCCCTGGCCATGCCCCGCCGGCAGCCCATCTGCCCTGCCCATGCGCCCCAGCCAGCCCACATGTCACCATGCACAAGTGAGCACAGACACATGTCCCCCTGCACCCCCACCCACCCAGCAGTGGCAGGCAACTACCAGCAGGCCCAGACTAATGTCCCCCCACCCACTCACCCACCCAGCAGTGACAGGCACCTGTCAGCAGGCCCGACTCATGTCCCCCCACCCACTCACCCACCCAGCAGTGACAGGCACCTGCCAGCAGGCCCCGACTCATGTCCCCCCACCCACCCAGCAGAGACAGGAACCTGCCAGCAGGCCCTGACTCATGTCCCCCCACCCACTCACCCACTCAGCAGTGACAGGCGCCTGCCAGCAGGCCCTGACTCATGTCCCCCCACCCACTCACCCACCCAGCAGTGACAGACACCTGCCAGTAGGCCCTGACTCATGTCCCCCCACAACACCTCATGACGATCCACAATCATGGCCCTTATGGCCACCCAAATCACACCCCATGCCACCCCAGTCCAAACACACAACCAGGTATTACATCCACCCCACAATGAAATCCCCATCAAATGATGCATCCCAAATGGCAAGTATGCACTTCAACATATTTCCGTCACACCCACACAATGGGTGCATGTGATTGAGAAAACACACATTGTGACATGCATGAAACCAAAGAGAGAATAGCACACATTGAAGTAGGAAATAAAAATGTATTAAAAGAAACACAAAAGAATGCAAATAATGAATAAAAAGGTGCATGTCCAAAATAAAAAATAAAAATGTAGGAAAGCAGAATCCAAATCAATCCAAAAGCACGTGTCCAAAGTCTCAGTCCGGCAAAACAAACGTAAAGTGAAAAAAGAAGATAAAACCATTGCTCCATGGAAAAATCAAAAATGAGAAGGCAAATCCAGTGAAGAACTATTTACAAAGTACAACTCCAGGGTCCATGAGCCCATTGAAATGAAACCTACAAAAAACACTACCTAATGAAGAACTATATACAAAAAGGTGGGGCATTGTCCAAGCGCCCCAACAGAAATAAAAACAAAAAGGAAACCTAACACTAACTAACTATATACAATGGCGGCAGGCAAATCCTACGGCTCACTCTGTGATGTCGCGGGCCAGGGCATCATCGCACTCCATGTCGATGTCCCAAAGGCGGGCCTCTGCCCCGGCCCTGAGGTCGCGCAGGGATGCAGTCATGGCCTGTTCCAACTCTCTGCGGGTTGCCTCGAGGCACTCAGCCCGCCTCAACGTCCGGCGCATGGAGAACTCCGCCCTGACCATGGTGAGCCATGCCTCTTCCACCCGCATCTATCCGCTGGCCCAACCACTGCCACACAGAAGACACTCCCATTCCAGGGTCCTCCTGCCCTCCGGCTGATGCCTTTACCTCTGATGTAGATGGCCCCGAGCCATCATCGCTCCCACCTTGAGCCTGCTGCTGCTGTCCATGTGCCCTGCCGGATGATGCAGGCACATCCTCCATCTGCTGGTCTCCAGTTGGTGGAGTGTCCACCACTGCTGGACCTCCGACTCCCGACTGTGGCAGGGATGTGATCTCCACCAAGCTGGCTGTGTTGGTCGGGCCAGGTCCACAGGGGGCCCTGGTCGAATCTGGGCCGGAAGATGGCAGGGAGAATAACTGGCACATAGTCTCCACAGAGGAGGAGAGGGCCGCCAGAGTGCTTGACACATGTAGGAACCCTCCGACCATGGCCCTCCCAACTGTGCCACGTTGCCACCCAGCTCTTTGTGATGGCATGCGTGGTCCCCCCAGGAAGCACGCACGTCATCACGAATGACATTCGTGCGCAACACAACATCAATTAGGACGGACCCCATACAGTCATGGGTCTCCTCGTCCACAGGTAGTGGAGTGCCAGATGACGTGGGCCTCCCCCCTACCTGCGGATGGGCCTGGGACAGTGTATCCCTGCTGGTGCATGGTGGTGCAGTCACAGGGTCAGGGACAGTGACATGCACAGGCCCCTCTGCGGTGACCTGTGCTGCCTCCTGCCCCTGGCCGTGGACTGCACCACTTGCACCAGTGGAACTACCCCCACCAGGCCCCATGTGCGGCTCAGTAGTGGCCTCCTCCTCCTCTGTTGTGACCACCAACCTGGATGGCTCCGCACCATCTTCCCCCATTGCAAGCCCCTGTGGCTGCTCACCTGGCCATTCCACTACAGCCGTAGTGGCAGACGCGGCACCAGTCCCCTCGCTCCCGGATGATGGCAATTCCTGGGAGGGTGGCTGGGCCTTGCGTCGCCACCCAGTGGAGGCATCCCCGCCGCTATGCTCCACAGTGCCATCTCCACCCTCTTCTTCACTCAACGCCGCATTAGGGGGAGACATAGAACACAAGCATCAGAGTACTGTACAATACTCCCCTAGACAGGAATCAATAACACATTAGTGGCACTGTCAAACGTCACTTTCATCCTGTCCTCCCACAACACATGGGTCAATGCAGGCAACACACATGCAGAAACAAGCACGGCGCATGCAATCAACCTCAGCATCCATGTACAAGGGCCTCTATTGACATAAATGTTGCCTTCAAACTCACATGCATCATGGCTCATACTGATCCCATGCACACACATCACCGGAGGGTCATGCATCAGGGCTCGTACACTACAGACACAGTGGATACAAGGATGACTATACTGCATAAGTGAATCAACACATCGTCACGGACATGTGTCATGCATCCATGGCGTTTCTAAGTCACACACACGCTACTCAGACACACAGACATGTACACCATACATGTACATGAGAGCAGCACCCATCTCTCACACCCCATCCATGTCCAAGTACAGTGACAGGCATGCATTCGTGTGCATTCCGCATGCTGCTCCCCATGTTGCATTGTAACACATGCACCATCCGTGTGGTTCACGCATGACTTTTCTCAAATGCATTACCATGAAGTTCCTGCACACACACATCCATACATGGCCTATGTCACACATACAGGCAAGTAGCTGACTACCAGCACACTGCAACATGCCCTGTTTCACACAGCAATGCATGGCCACTTACCGCTCGACTCCAGACGGCATGCATCCTGAGGATCTGGTGGTGAAGCACTGGGCAAATGCGCTCCAGGACCCTCATCTGCTGGTTGGTAAGCTGGCCCGGCCTTTTTGAGGGTCCTGGACTTGTAGTCCTCCCAGCGCTTCTGGACGTGTCTCAGGTCTCGGGGTGTCACCCCCTTCGCATTAATGGCACCCACTATTTCTGTCCAGATCCTCCTCCGTCCTTCCTTGTTTCCGCACAGTGGTGTCAAGAGGGCATCATAATACCCCAGAACTTGCTCCAACAGGATACCAACTTCCTCATCGCTGAAGCTGGTAGCCCTCTGCCTCTCTGGCTGGGGGTCACCATTGGTGTTGGATGGTGTTTGCCCCGACATGGTGACCCCCGAGGCAGGTGTGGGTGGGCAATTGGGTCCTGAGGCTGGGCTGTGGAGCGATGGTATCCCAGTCGGGAGTCTTCTGTTCCAGCAGGGGTGGACACAGCAACTGGACCCCTGCAGATGGCTGACGTGCAGGCACCAAATAGCAGGGCACGTGGGCAGCAGGCAAGCAGGCAGCAGCAGATGGCAGGTGGGAGCGTGCTTGCGGCTCTGGGGGGCAGGAAAATGGCCTTTTGGTCAGGAGTATGGTTTTCCGTGTGTTGTCGCGTGGCCAGCTTCATACGGAGTGATTTGGCATGTGAAAAAAGTGCACGTCAGCGTGTAATTTGAGGAAAGGCCCTTAGTGCATAAGCACGTTTGTGACATCACACGCACGGGCGTTTCCCCACGTCCGCGTGTTAATGCGTGTAATCCGAGAGTGCGTAAGTGATGTGATGCGCGCGGGCGTTTCACTCATGACGGGTGCATAGTAATTCAGCATGTGAAAAAAATAAACACGTCCGCATGTAAACCGAGGAAAGGCCCTAAGCGCATACGCGCTTCTGTTACATAACACGCTCAGGCATTTCCCTCAGCACGGGTTAAACGTGAGCGGGGCCAGCAGTTCACTGTACATGCCTTTCGTGGAGACCGACCTGTGTTGCTACTTCGTGTTGTTTCGCGCACCATCACAAATTCACAGCGGATCAAGGACGTATCTCTTCTTTTGGCGGGGGTATTGGCTACGTGTGTTTTTCATTATCACGCTAGTCTGACGGTTAGTCGCGCATGCTATTTTTCCCACTGCAGGTGCTCCTGTGTATCGCGTACCCATTTTCAAGGTCATAGTAGCCTGCGTGTCCCACCCGTATGTGTTTTTCGTGTCCCTGGGTGCCACCGCGTACTACGGGAGGTTAATTCCACACACGTGGGTTAATGGTGTTGCGTGCACGGATTTAACACAGTTTTGGGGTGCCTGAGCGTTGCGTGGCCCGTCACTTCATCACCGGGGTCACATACAGCCTTGCAGGTGCAGGGGTGCTTTTAACATCTTGTATCCCGCCCCCTACACCCCAATTGCCCAGGACAATTGTCGAGTACACCTCCCATTGGCACTTCTCCATCTGTGCCGGCACTACTCCATCTGTGCCATGGTTGGGAGGCCACCAAAGGTGAGGGGCGCCTCAGCTGGGCGTATTCCTCATGGTGGGCATGGTCACCAACGTGGCCGGGGTGACCAGGGAGTAGGGGGACTCCAGGGTGTCCAGGGTGGCCGCAGAGGGGGAAGAGGCAGGGGTGCACCACTTCAGCATGATGTTGTGCCATTTGTTGGTGCAGTCATGCCACCACCCCCTGTGCTTCTGGGAGATGCAGCTTCTGCATCTGGCACTGGTGCCCATGTGACCCGGCAGTCCATTTCATCGACTGCCACGGGCCCAAGGGTAGTGGTAGCTGCAGGTGCAGGTGCAGCTGTGGACACCACCACCCAGGCTCAGGGTCTGTCAGCGCAGCCTGCGTTGGCAGTTGAAGAGTCCATGGAAGATTTCCAGCAGGTCAGGAGGAACACCATAGGTGCACGCAGGGCTGCCGTGACCGAGACACGTGTCCCTGGGGCATTAATGTCATCTGCTGCCCCAACCAGGCAGGTGTTGGCAAGTGCAGGGGCAGATGCAGCCAACAACACCCCGGTTGTGAGTCTACCAACCAGGACAGTCGCGGTCAATGACCCTTGCACAGCAGATGTTGCTGCGCAGGGTCCACAGCAGCCATTGATGCAAGTCGGGGCTTCACTCCATGTTACACCTGTCACTCCCTCGGCACATTCCACCAGCGCCACTTCCCATACTGATGAGGGCGGCTTCTGCCAGCCAGGGTCTGGTCCAGCGTCCAAGAGGAGGAAGGTTACACCTGCAGCACAGGCTGGGACCCCACACACAGCCACGACCTCCTGCACATCTAGGAAGAAGCCTTTCTGTGTGCAGGAACTGGACTCCCTCGTGGACTACGTGCGGGACCACAACCGTGACATGCTAGTGGGGCCTAATTGTCAAAATACGGCTGCCCATCATGATACCCACTGGAAGCAAGTTGCGCAACATGAGAGTGCATTCGGCCATGAGGTGCGCATGGCGTAAAAGTGCAAAAAAGCATTGGAATGACCTCAAACGCAGCACTAAGGCAAACATGACTCTGGTGACTGGCAGTGGACCGGCTCCTGAGGAGGAAGACCTCACTCCGCAAAAGTCACTCGAGCCGGAGTTCATACCACCTGAATTGGTCGAAGGAGTGGGAGAGATGCAGGACTTTGATGCCCATTCCAGTGAGTGTTGATGCGTGTTTGTCAAGGCCATGTGTGTTTTACTTGTGTGATGTGTTGTGCATGACTGCCACTACGTGTCATGTGTACATGGTTCAGATGTGCAAGTAATGCAATTCTTCACTGATGCATGGCTTCTCTGCTTGATGGTGGACATGGAGAGCAGACGGGGACTGTCCTCATCACCACACTTGCACCCTACTCACATGCTGGTCACCTCGATGCCCCTCTGGTCCACGTATCAGCTCACTGGCCCTTCTGCATGTAGCCTGGGGTGTCCTTCCTCTCTGCACTGGGACTATGTCATAGCATGACTGACGTGCATGTTTCCTCTGCCTGCATGCGGGTACTCCACGTAGGCTTGCTCCCTTGACCCTCCACCCCCCCGCACCTCAATTTCACCTTTGCACTAGTGTGCATAATTTTGCCGTAATGCAATGGCCTGTTTATGCCTCCTGTGTACATGCTAACTTCCACCAGCCAACCTGCCAGACACATGCAGTGGGGTACATCCTTTGTCCTTGATGCAGGGTGTCTCACTTGGACTGTGCAGATGGCAGATGCTCCGCAGGGACATGAGTGCCCATTCATGCTCCCTGTGCATTCCTTGCATGCCCCTATGTGTCCTTGAGTGGATGATCATTGTAGTACGTGTCCAGGGTAACCGACATTTCATGGCATTTCATCAGCCTTCCCATGCCCACTGTGGCTCAGACATGCGTCCCACACATGTTTAGGGTGTGGCAGTCTGTGTGGCTCACAGGCCTCACCCTGTTTCTGGCCCACTGATTCTGTCCAACTGGTGTAGTGTCTTCTGCACACATGGCTGTACTACTGAGGGTTCATCACGTGTCCTGCTTACTGTCCCATCATCATCTGCTGTGTTGTCAGTTGACTCAGCTGATGCAATTGATGCTAGTCAACACTGTCTGCCAATACACGGGTCTCTGGTCATCCTTTTGATACCATGAAAGGCATCCCTGCATTTCCACTCAGGGGGAGGTGTGGTGTGCTTGTAGCCATGCAACCCATTGCATGTACATTGCACGTGATGCCTAAACTTGACCTTGCACTGCCTTCACGTTTTCTGATACACATCATGAAGTACTTGTACATGTAGATAGTGAGTAATGTACGGATGTTCTGCACTGCATCTACCCACTTCTGAGCTGTATAACACCCTTCTACATGCCTAATAACTGAAGCAATGTCAAGTTGACCTGGCATGCATGGCAGGTTCTCTTTTGTGTGTGACATGTCTGCTTCATGTGTTGGCTGTCTGTGTGATGTCTATGTGTGTGTGTGTTGTGTGCTTCTAACATGTGTAGTAATCTTTTTTTCTCTCTACTTTTCAGATGAAGACGCAATGGAGCCAGAGGATGGTGTTGTCATGCCAGGCACAGGGTTGTTATCACTACAGCAACCCGGCACAAGTGGGGGTCATGGGGTGGTAGACCACGAGAAGACACATGTGCTACTGACCATCTTGTCTTTGGCTGGCAATGAGTCCAGCCCAGATGACCACTCTGACGTCCATATTGAGTTGGATGTGCATCAGGTCCATACATCAGGGGTGAGTGATTCTGATGTGGACACTTCTCTGTCAGCTACACCTGCACTGAGTGGTCAGACAGTGGTGGGACCTCCGCCTGTGGTGGATCGGGACGCAGGGTCACCCTCCACACCAGTCGCTGATGGGCCTGGGCCATCACGTCGACGGGGGCATGTAGTCGTGCAGCCGCGGGCGGTGCCAACCCAACGAGGATGGCCTGTCCTTGGGTCCCGCAGGTGTCAAGCCCAGCAACGCGGTGGCTGTGCGCCACCAAGGTATACTGAGAGGGAGCAAGACATGACTGTCAATTCAGAACGCCTGGGAGCAGCAATGGAAAACATCGCTGTGAGCATGGAGCGTGTGAACCATTCCGTGCTCCCCCCTGCTAGGCAGTGTAACGCTCACCTGATTACCGTAGAGGCGCCGGTCTTGACTGGGCGTATACCGTATCTTCAAAGGTGATGTGTAACACACGGCTGGCTCTTTGGGCTGGACCTCTGTGCACTGTATGTCTGGCTCGAAGGGTAAGATGTCTGCAGATAGAAAATGTGGGATTAATGAACTGGGTTATTGAATGTCTCTCTCTTCTTCCCTTTCTCTTCCCCTGTAGAACCCCAAAGGTTAACGCTCTCACCTTAGGTAAGTGAACGCCGTGCTCTCCATCTGCCTCGAGGCAGGGTGCTGTAACCAGTTTCTTCAGTGGATAAGGGGAGCAGGCCTCTTGACTTCAGAAGACTGCTGTCCGTCGTTTACTGCACGAACGGTAAGTTTCGAGTAATTCTAATGTCTTTAAAGTCTTTAGTAAAGATGTCTCTTGTTTTGCAGGGTTCCGGCGATGGCGAATGGCGGGCTGAAGTGAGTTGAAGATGGAGCCCGTGTGATGAATAGAAGCGCCTGGAAGCACGTAAGTAAGCGCTTGTTGCCTGCTTCACGATGCGCTCTAACTGTCTTTTTATTTTGCAGGTACAAGTTCGGGGCGGCTGCAGGGTGCCGGAATACCCACTGGGTTAGATGTGGAAAGGAGTAATGGCACGTGAGTATTAAAGTTCCCCAATGTCTTTAAACGCACCTTGTTTTGTCTTTCAGATGCGGGATGCAGCGCCGAAGGCCTCCGGAGCGTGCGAAGAGTTGGTAAGCTTTTGTCTTTCAGATGCCGGAATGCAGTGTGAAGACCTCCGGAGCGCACAAAGAGTAGGTAAGCCTTTGTCTTTCAGATGCCGGAATGCAGCGCAAGGCGTTGGTGACAGCCGATGGACCAGGCAAGTGAAGAGCTGTCACTGAAGACCGTAATGCTAACCTGTTCTTTCTTGTCTTTATAGGTGTTGCTGAAGACTGGATTCAGAATGGTAAGCCTTTTTCCTTAGGCCCAGGATCAGATGCAGAAGACACGATGAGCGTTCTGCTGCTGAGGATGCAGAATAACGCAAAGCAAGATTCATCCATCGGGTGTGGTTTAAATAGCCTCCTGTAGTGCTTAGGTGTCTCCTTCCACAGCCACGCCTAGGTAAGAAAAGAGTTCCTGCTTTCCAGAAGAGTTCCAGTGTTCTGAATCTAGGGAGTGGCTCCTGCCCCACCCAACAGGAAAAGTAGTTCCAAACAGAAGAGGATCAGAGACTCAACTGGCAGGCAAGTAAGCAGCATGGTCTGCTGCAGGTAAGTCCACCCAAGCATTATGAGCCCGGCGCTTCCAGCGCTGGGACTGGGCATATTTATGAGCCTGGTGCCACTGGCGCCAGGACTGGGTCCAAAAGGTCCCAATTGGGACTGGTTGGCACTCGGAACCTGGGTTATGGATCTGCTTCCAAGGGAGTTGGGAAAACCCTGACCTTTTGGAAGCAGAGATCATGACAGTACCCCCCCTCAAGGCCCCTCCCAAACCGGGCTTCTCCGGGGGTTTTGGCTTGTCAGGAAATGTTCGGTGAAATCTTTTGATTAGGCGAGGAGCGTGGACATATTCAGCAGGTTCCCAGGATCTCTCTTGGGGGCCGTAGCCTTTCCAGTCAATTAGGTAGAATAGTTTAGATTTGGAGATCTTGGAGTCCACAATGCTTTTGACTTCAAACTCGAGTTCTCCATCAACTAGGATAGGTTTTGGAGATTTGCTTAGTCGGGTTTGAGGTTGCACGGGTTTTAATAGAGAGACGTGGAAGACCGGATGTATCTTCATGTGCGGGGGCAAGTCCAACTTGACCGCTACTGGGTTTACTATGGTAGTGATGGAATAGGGACCAATGTATCTTGGGTTGAATGTGCGTGGCCCTTTTAGAGGTAGATATTTGCTGGATAACCAGACTTGATCCCCTACTTGATATTGAGGGGCTTCCTTCCGATGTTGATCTGCTCCTTTCTTGTATTGTTCTTTAGCCCTTTGAAGGTGAGAAACAGCTTCCTTAAAGGCTTGGGTGATTGTAGAATGCAGATAGTCTACTGCTGGTGTTTCAAGTTCTTGGAGGGGATCCAACTCCGAGGTTCGAGGGTGACTGCCGTACAAAAGAAAAAACGGGGTTTTCCCAGTTCCCGAATGGACAGAGTTATTGTAGGCATATTCGGCTATCCAAAGGATGTCTTTCCAAGTTTTTTCAGTTTGTTGCAGAATGCAGCGTAAATACTGTTCCAGAGTTTGATTGGTCCTCTCGGTTTGTCCGTCGGTCTGAGGGTGGTGACTGGTCGATAGTCTCACATCAATTTGAGCAGACCGACAGCAACTTCGCCAAAAATGAGAAATAAATTGACTACCTCGATCCGAAATTAGAACCGAAGGAAAACCGTGCAGTCGGACGATGTTTTCGAGAAATTCTCGGGCCAGAGTTGCTGCTGTTGGCAAGCCTTTGAGCGGAATGAAATGCGCCATCTTGGAGAATAAGTCCACGATTACTAGAATCGTATTGTATCAGGAGCATGGAGGTAGATCGGTGATGAAGTCCATAGAAAGCGTATGCCAAGGGCGAGGTGGGATGTCAATAGGTCGTAAGAGGCCTGCTGGTCTTTCTTTTTGACTCTTGTTTTGGGCGCATACTCCACAGGACATTATAAAGTCTCTGATATCTTTTTTCCAAGACGGCCACCAAAAGTAGCGCTTGATCTTTTCTGAGGTCTTGGCCATACCGGGATGTCCTTCCATTAAAGAATCGTGATAACAAGAGATTACTTTTTTCTGTAAATCTGCTGCTTGGTAGGTATAATCGTTCTTGGAAATACAATAAGTTGTCCTTTACTGCAAAGTCCTTTCCCTGCAGATGCCAATTCTGTATGTCTGCTGGAGTTACAAGTTGCCTGGCTTTATCCTTAACTTCCTCTATGGATTCTGTGGCGATTACACCCAGAATTCTTTGTTCGGGAATGATTGGTACAGGTTTAGGGTTGATCAAGTGTTCTTCCACTCCCATCTGAGAAAGGGCATCAGCTTTACCGTTTTTTGTACCAGGTCGATAGGTAATTATGAAGTCAAACTCGGCAAAGAATAATGCCCAACGGAGTTGTCTAGAGGATTGGGCTTTTGTGGTTTTCAAATATTGCAGGTTTCGGTGATCCGTAATCACAGTAACGGTGTGTCGGGCCCCCAGCAGATAATGCCGCCAAGCCTTAAAGGCAGACTTGATAGCCAGAAGTTCCTTGTCAGTAATCGTGTAATTGATTTCAGGAGGCGAGAATTTGCGGGACCAAAATGCCACGGGATACAACTGATTGGTTACCGGGTCCTTTTGTGATAGAACTGCCCCCATGGCAAGGCTTGAAGCATCAGTTTCCACGATGTAGGGGAGTTCGGGGCGAGGTTGTTTTAAGATTGGTGCAGAGATAAATTTAGTCTTCAAATCCTGGAAAGCTTGTTCCGCCTCGGTAGACCATTCAAAACGTTTGTTTTTCTTTAACAAGGCAGTGATGGGCTGGACTATTCGAGAGAATTCGGGGATAAACCTGCGGTAAAAGTTAGCGAAGCCTAACATGCTTTGCACACCTTTTACGGAGGATGGTGATGGCCATTTGAGAACTGCATCGACCTTCTTTGAATCCATACGCACTCCGCCAGGAGATAATATGAATCCCAAGAATTCAACTTCAGTCACGTTGAAAAAACATTTTTCCAATTTAGCGAAAAGTTTGTGTTGACGCAATCTTTCGAGGACCATTTTCACGTGTTTCCGATGTTCAGATTCCGATGAAGAATAAACGAGGATGTCGTCAATGTAAACAACAACACACACATCTATGAGCTCTCTGAGGACATCGTTCATAAAATATTGAAAGGCGGCCGGGGCATTACAAAGTCCGAAGGGCATGACCTGATATTCAAATAGCCCATACTTGGTGCGGAAGGCCGTCTTCCATTCATCGCCCTCTTTTACTCGTACCAAGTGGTAAGCTCCCCTAAGATCCAGCTTTGTATATATGCCTGCTTTTCTGACTTGGTCCAGGAGTTCAGGGATCAAAGGTAACGGATATCTATTCTTAATGGTGATCTGGTTCAGGGAGCGATAATCTATACAAGTTCTAAGGTCTCCTTCCTTTTTTGGAACGAAGAACAAAGCTGAAGAAGCAGGGGACTTGGAAGGACGAATAAACCCATTTGCCAGGTATTGATCCAGGTATTGTCGAAGGTGAAGGTTCTCAGGCTCGGTGAGGGCATAAATTCTACTACAAGGAGGAGTAGATCCAGGTATCAGGTCGATCTGGCAGTCATAAGACCTATGAGGAGGTAGAGAGTTAGCCTGATCCTTCCGGAAAACATCTTGGTATTCTAGGTATTCGGGAGGTAACTGGGGAGTCTCTGAAGAAATTGCTGCCAGTGCAACACCAGGTGGAGGGTGACAAGTAGAGACACATTCTGGAAACTGGACCGTTCTTGCTCGCCAATCGATCAGAGGATTGTGTTTCTCTAACCAAGGTATTCCTAGAATAATCTGAAACTGAGGGGCCTTGATCACATCGAACACGATCTTCTCATGGTGTCCATCTTGACTTACTAGCGTCACTTCTTGAGTGGTATGCGTTACTGGCCCGGAGGCTATCTCCGTACCATCCACCGTAGTAATGACGACCTTTACAGCCTTGGGACAAAGAGTTAGATTCATCCTCAAAACCATTTCATGATCCACATAATTGCCGATGGCACCGCTGTCGACGTAAGCTTCAATTGCATGTAATCGATCCGGATTATCAGGGCTAATGAGGACCATAGGTATCACGAAATGCGAGGTCACGGAACTGGTTTTCACGCTCGGCAAGAGGACCTCTATTCTTGTCGGGCGAGGTCGTTTCCCTGCTCAGAGTTTGTAACTTTGGTAACTGCAGCTCCTACTGCCTTCTTGGCAGGTTTCACCGGACAGTCTCGAAGAAAGTGCCCTGAGTTTCCGCAATAGAGGCATAATTGCAACAGTTTTCTCCTTTCCCGCTCCTTTTGTGTTAGAGGACCTTTCAGACCCCCTATTTGCATGGGTTCCCCGGAGTCTACTCCTTTGGAAGGAGTTGGCGGTTTGGAAAATACTCGAGCATCAAACTTGGAACGATCGGCCTTCCTGTTCTGCAGTCTGTGATCTATTTGAACGACTAAGTCTATACAGTCCGAACAATCTTGTGGGGGATTCACTACTTGGGCTAACACATCTTTGAGCTCTCCGCGTAGACCTCTATAAAACAGCGTAATCCTTTTGTCCTCAGGCCAGTGAGTTTCCACTACCAGTCTGTTGAAAGACGCAATATAAACCAAAAGGTCTTGATTACCTTGTTGCAACGAAAGAAGCTCATTGTCCAAGGCCTGCCCCTGTGAATGTCGTGCGAACAGTTTTTCCATACTGAGCTGAAAAGCTTGAAAATCATGGAGGACCGGATCATCTTGATTTACTAGAGGGATCGACCAGTCTGCCGCATTGCCACTCAGGTACGAAAGCATGAAAGCTACTTTAGCTTGATCAGTTGGAAAGGCTGCTGGCCGGCATAAGAAGTGCAACCGGCACTGATTGATAAATACTGCAAACCTCTTTGGGTCACCAGAAAATCGTTCGGGCGGAGCCAGAGGTACATTCCCAGGTAGGTTGATCTGCACTGGATTCATAGAGGATGTAGAAGGAAGATTTCCCCCAGATGCGGGTATCGGGGTCTGTCCGGCTTGTGACTGTAGCAATTGTCTAGCGAGGTCATCTGTTCGCTTCTTGGAAATAATCAGTTCCCTTCTTAGAGCGTTCGTTTCCTGACGGGCTGCATGCACTTCTGCCCTTAGTTCCCCAAGTAACTGGGCTAGCTGGTCGGTATCCGAGGTTTCCATAGCGCCTGGACGGGAGTTTTGTGGTAGGCTTTGCGTTCTGTAACGCTCACCTGATTCCCGGAGAGGCGCCGGTCTTGACTGGGCGTATACCGTATCTTCAAAGGTGATGTGTAACACACGGCTGGCTCTTTGGGCTGGACCTCTGTGCACTGTATGTCTGGCTCGAAGGGTAAAATGTCTGCAGATAGAAAATGTGGGATTAATGAACTGGATTATTGAATGTCTCTCTCTTCTTCCCTTTCTCTTCTCCTGTAGAACCCCAAAGGTTAACGCTCTCACCTTAGGTAAGTGAACGCCGTGCTCTCCATCTGCCTCGAGGCAGGGTGCTGTAACCAGTTTCTTCACTGGATAAGGGGAGCAGGCCTCTTGACTTCAGAAGACTGCTGTCCGTCGTTTACTGCACGAACGGTAAGTTTCGAGTAATTCTAATGTCTTTAAAGTCTTTAGTAAAGATGTCTCTTGTTTTGCAGGGTTCCGGCGATGGCGGATGGCAGGCTGAAGTGAGTTGAAGATGGAGCCCGTGTGATGAATAGAAGCGCCTGGAAGCACGTAAGTAAGCGCTTGTTGCCTGCTTCACGATGCGCTCTAACTGTCTTTTTATTTTGCAGGTACAAGTTCGGGGCGGCTGCAGGGTGCCGGAATACCCACTGGGTTAGATGTGGAAAGGAGTAATGGCACATGAGTATTAAAGTTCCCCAATGTCTTTAAACGCACCTTGTTTTGTCTTTCAGATGCGGGATGCAGCGCCGAAGGCCTCCGGAGCGTGCGAAGAGTTGGTAAGCTTTTGTCTTTCAGATGCCGGAATGCAGTGTGAAGACCTCCGGAGCGCACGAAGAGTAGGTAAGCCTTTGTCTTTCAGATGCCGGAATGCAGCGCGAGGCGTTGGTGACAGCCGATGGACCAGGCAAGTGAAGAGCTGTCACTGAAGACCGTAATGCTAACCTGTTCTTTCTTGTCTTTATAGGTGTTGCTGAAGACTGGATTCAGAATGGTAAGCCTTTTTCCTTAGGCCCAGGATCAGATGCAGAAGACACGATGAGCGTTCTGCTGCTGAGGATGCAGAATAACGCAAAGCAAGATTCATCCATCGGGTGTGGTTTAAATAGCCTCCTGTAGTGCTTAGGTGTCTCCTTCCACAGCCACGCCTAGGTAAGAAAAGAGTTCCTGCTTTCCAGAAGAGTTCCAGTGTTCTGAATCTAGGGAGTGGCTCCTGCCCCACCCAACAGGAAAAGTAGTTCCAAACAGAAGAGGATCAGAGACTCAACTGGCAGGCAAGTAAGCAGCATGGTCTGCTGCAGGTAAGTCCACCCAAGCATTATGAGCCCGGCGCTTCCAGCGCTGGGACTGGGCATATTTATGAGCCTGGTGCCACTGGCGCCAGGACTGGGTCCAAAAGGTCCCAATTGGGACTGGTTGGCACTCGGAACCTGGGTTATGGATCTGCTTCCAAGGGAGTTGGGAAAACCCTGACCTTTTGGAAGCAGAGATCATGACAGGCAGGTGCTTCTCCAGCAGCGGGCAGCACAGTCCACGGCCCGCTCGCTTAGGCTGGGCATGGCGGCCTCAGACAGGGCACGCCAGGCTGAAATGTTGTCTTTGTGTCAAGCAATTGCTGCTCACACAGAGGCACACATGGAGGCCCTGAGGGCTGAGTATGAGTCCCTCAGATCCACTCTGGGTGTCCTCTTGATGTCCCAGAGGGCGCGGACAGAGGAGAGGTTTGAGCAGCTTGAGCGTGCCATCTCGGCTGAGTTACGTGCTTGCCGGAAGGTGCATCAGTTGTCCAGCCAGGCCTTGCAGGAAGAACTCCGTGTTACACGTGTTACCTTGCAAAAGGAAGCACGCGTATCACGGGAGATTCTGCATGCAGACCTACGTGTCATTGCCGCACAGAACCAGGCTCACCCATCTGGCAGACTTGCTGCCGACGAGAGGAAAGCTGCAGCTAGGTGTGGTCAGGCTCCTGTGCCACGTCCTCCTTTTCAAGATGAGCCAGACTCGGACGATGAGGTATCTCCCACACAGGTCTGGCTGTGCAGGCGTTGAGCCCATGGAGTTTTTTTTGTTCCTCAACATCATCGCATGTGGGTGATGAGCTGCACCATGTACCTCCCCCCTCCTGGGTGCCTCCCCCTGCCCCAGGTCGTATGTGGCCATTTTTGATTTTTCATTTTAGTTTAGTTAGTTAACATTCGATTTGATAGTTAGTTTAATTAGGTAATGTAGGTTTTTTATTGTTAGTGTAATTAGTTAATATAGTTTAAAATTGCTTGTCTATTGTGCTTTCATGTGACGGTGTGGTGCTTTGTGGCTTTTGAAAGCATCCACTGTCTGTTCCAGCTGCGCCCTTCAAGCTTGTCTCGTGTATGTGTTTGCAGCTTGGGGTCCTAACTCACATAGGCCACTCCTGCTTCCCTTATCCATGGGCTCGCAAGTATGGTTCGGTGTTACAGTCTATTTCACAAGGGCTTTGGACTGTCTTATCTGTGGCCTGTCTGCTGCAGTACTACTTGTGTTAACACCCCTAGTGGGGATTGTAGGGGTCTTATCGATGGCATTTCGGCATTAGAAATGGGTGGTTTTATGAATCAGGTGTCCATTAATTGCTATACATTGTTTTGTATGTTTATTTTCTTTACTGTACATGTGCTTGATGCACTTCATGCTGTAGAAAGTGTCTGCCACCCTTTGCCTGTCAAAGTCACATTGATGGTGGGATGAAATCTGATGTGCATCTCTGACATGGTCCAGTCACAACCTGCATGAAGAGACACACACAGGGGACTTTCCAGCATTAATTATGTGTTTTGTGCCCTTTCTGCAGGACAATGAGACTCCGACCAGACCACCTTTGCTGGCAGACATGGGCCAGTGTATGTCTGGCAGCTGGCCACGTTCGGTGGTGCGGACATGCGCATGTGTGTGCAAGCAGTGCCACAGGGCTTGTGCTCATACATCCAACAGAAGCAGACGTGTTTCCAGAAATTCCAGGCACACACCACAGCCAACCTTCCACGAGGCCTGTTGCACATGCATGCTAAGTTGCGCCACTGACGTTGAGCTTGGACAGTTATTGGGTTGAAGTGCACAGTACAGCTAAGATGAGTTGGTGGAAACATGGCAAGTTGCTTTCCAAGTTGTCAGGGGCACATGCAGGGGCTGTTGCCCATATCCTCCAGTCCACCATGCTCCATAGAAGCAGATGTATAAGCCCGGTAGCGTTCAAAGCCAGAAAAAATAGAGCTGCGCACAGGGACACGCAATGAGGGACAGACTTGTGTGCAGTGCATATCATTTGCATGTTCAAATTGACACATGCACTACCTCTTTTATTTGGGGGATGCCAGAACACTACTTTTACTGAAGTCGTACCTCGCTATATGTGTGTAGCTGCTTACCCAGGGACCATTGCATGATGTGTGAATCTTGACACATTGGTCTTCCATTTGCCACGCGCCCACGTGCGCCTGACTTACTTCATTGACAGTGTATGAACCATCACGGGGGGAATCTTATGTATGGGTACGAAGCAGCAGACAAGAGTGTTTGTTTGTGGAGGAGTAACTTGCTTTGGGGCATGTATGGTGTTGTGTGTATAGACACACACAGATTAGTAACTCTAACTATCTTTGCAGCATTGAACTGCTCCTGTTACCGGACCTGAGAGTGCGCAGGCAGGAGGCCAGCACTCACCCCAGAGATATGTCTCTCTTTGACTTCCATTTGAGTCATTTGGTACAATGTGCATGATGTACATGGTTTATCTGATTGAGTATGTGTTATTGTGAATATTAGATTTTTGTCTTTTCCCTACTTTCCCTTGACAATCCGTCTCCCCTCTCCTAGCCCTCTTTCCGGTTATCCTGAATACCAATGCCTGTCCAGACAACATATCCCTGACCCTCCTTCCCCACCGTGGTCGCAGAGGCCTGTGTAAGTTTGACCTTGCAGGCGCCCAGACCACGGAGGGGGTGGTTGGTTCATGCCACTCCTGCGCCTAGTCACCGGAGCAGTGACACTACCCATCAGTTGGTGCTGCATCATTGTATATTATGTACCAAACATGGTACACATCATGTTGTAGCATTGTTTAAGTGTGCTAACTTGGTTGTTCCATCATTGTGCTTGTACATGTGCTTTGAAATGTACTGCTACTTCAAGTCATCTACTGGAGAATCTTCAAGTGTTTTTTGCTGCCTACAGGCTTTTTGCCTGGCTTGTGTGTTTGGCTCCTTTGAGTTCTCTTCGATTTGGTATTTTTGCCAGTCAAGGTGGCCTCTGAGGGTACTGGACACTATTTACACGCAAGGTGGAAGATGGAGACAAAGGGGTAGGGTGATCCTGTGGCCAGGTAGACTTCAAGGAAGAAGGCTACATACCCCAGACACAGTTGTTCAGTAGGTCATGGTGATATGTGAATGAGGGAGGGTGTTTGGTTGTTGGACAGTTGTCTTGGCCTACAGTGTGATGGGCACCCTGACATTGTTATTGTGGTGTCCTATGTACATGATGTGTTCTGCTGGTCAATGCCTGTTCCTGTGTTGTGTTTACCTTTCAGGTGTGAGGGGATTGGTGTGGTTTGACATTCTGGGGTGAGCACATGGGCAATGTTCACATGTGATGTGTAGAGGACACTGATGGTCACTTGATTGGACATGCATGTATTGAGTGCATGTCCCTAGTGACACACACAGTCACACTATGATCCATCACATGTACATCCACCCTTCCATGTCCAAATGTACACACAGTTTGCCTTCTGTGGACCACTGTGTCCCTGCAGCACATGATCTATGACCATTTGTGGATCCTGTACATGCGTCAATAGTTTTTTTATTTGTCCTTTTCATGTGATGGTCAAGGTGTGTCTCTGACACAATGGCTGGTCACTATGCTGTGTGCTGAGCAGTGTGTTGCAGGAGACGCACACACCACACGTATTCAGGAGTAGGGATTTTGCCTTGCCCAATGTGCATGTGAACAGGCATTGATTGTTATGTTCATGCTACAACTGTTGGAATGCATTTGGGTATGGCTTGTTTTGTGTGGGAGGTTGTTGGTCAGTCATTTAATCTGATTCCATGACAGGCGTCATTGTGTGAATCCACTTTCCATTTATCACATGTCACTTCTTATATTATTGGTAATGTGTTGGGCTTTTGCTATTGCTTGCCATGTCATGGTGTGTCAAACAAGGGTGATGTGGTTTAGGAGGGTTTGGATGACATACCAGGGATTGTGATGGCCTGTTTTGCAGGGGTGTGTGATACACACGTTGCATGTGTTCCTTTTGGTCACACACGATTGTTTATGTTTTAGTAGCTAGGGATGCACAATGTAGCACTTCCATGGCAGCATTTTCAGGGTGGTAAGGTTGTGACAATTGACTGTCTCTTTATCATCATCGATGGTCACCTGGTATGTGCCAGACCTGTGTGCACTCCGCAGGGGTGGGAGTTTAGGTGAAAAATGTAGCCACAAGCTGGGTCTCGGCTGCCTCGCCACATGCCCTATCCCCTCCCATGGACAGCGCCTGTGGTTGGGGATGTGGGGGCACCACCATGTCCACCGGTACACCCTGCCATGTAGCAACATTGTGCAGGACACATGCTGCCACAATTATCCTGCACACTACTGGGGGTGCATAGAGTAGCTGCCCACCAGAGAGGTCAAGGGAGCGGAACCGTGACTTTAGCACTCTGAATGTGCACTCCACTATGCCCCGGTTACAATCTGGGCAGCATTGTATCTTGCCTGGGGTGGTGTGGTGGGGTTCCGGATTGGCGTCATCATGTGGTTGCTCAGAGGGTAGGCACTTTTTAGGCGGAAACCTGTGCAGTTCCCTCTGGGACCACTGCAAAAGATTTAGGACTACAGGTCTTTGGCAGTAAACCCACTTGGTAGCAGTCTGTACCACACAGATTCACTTGGTAGCTGTGGCTGAGCAGTCAGATTTCCCTCAAGAAGAGTTAAGCAGTATGTGGAGTATACAATATAGGGCAATTCTTCACAGTAAGACAAGCAAACACGCAACGAGGCTCAGTGTAAAGATATTAAGGTATTTATTTATACGGAACATCTATGGAAAACACTATGGCACTATCACGGCAAACACTTCAATCACAATTACTCTACGAAGAAGAACACGATCAATCCCCCTAACAATATTTCGACAAGTCTAGGTTCTACCGGTATCACTTATTTTCAGACAGAGGTGTAAACCTCAACCTAGATGGCACTCTAACATCAGTTAGGATGGGAGAGAAAAATAGGCAGGTTACGAAGTCAACACAGTTCAATACTTTACGGGAAAAAAATGCACGGCAAGAAGACAAGAACCACAATAGATCATAAAGTTCAGAGGCCAGGCCCACTCGGAGAGAGGCAAGGCGATTTCTCCCAAAAAGTCTCTTTGTGGAAATGCGTTCGAGCCCGTATAGCAAATTGGTATTGGAAAGTTTGGAACCAATTCAGAACCACACGTTAAAGAAAGCTTGGAGGCGACCCAATGGAAAGGCGAGGATTAAGACACCTCACTCGATCCGGCAGAAAGGGAAGCCAGGCGGACACTGTACCTTGTTTGTGGAGAGACAGCTCCGGCGGGGGCAGTTGTTCCTGGTGGTGGATGCACGTCGGGTCTTTGCCAAGAGTAGAGATGATCTCGTTGTCGAAGAAAAGTGAAGTCCGGTGCACCACCAGGGAAGAGACCAGCCACGGAGTGCTCCGTCACAAGGCACCACCTTTTGGTCGCGGTACAGGGGTAGTGGCTATCCGGTTGCCGAGGTGCTCTGCATGGGCAATTCGACCACTGCGTCCTGAGGCGAAGAAAAAGGAAAAGGGGACTGGTTGTTCCCACCAGTCAGGGGAAGAGACTCTCCGGCAGGGAGATCTCCTCTGTCGTCGGGAAGTGGTGAGTCGGTTCCGCAGGGCTCCACCTGGAGTGTCGTTGTGCAGGTCGGCTCAGCGTTACCCTCGTCGGATTCTTAGGTCCTGTGGCGACTTCTGAAGATCAAGTCCCAAAAGCCCTGCTTTTATGCAGAAAACCCCCATTCATTCATCCTAGCTGGCAATCAACACACGCTAAGTGGTCAGCGGGGAGGCTCACCACTTGGGCCAATCACACCAGAGTGCGACCGGAGTTGGCAAGGCAACTCGGTCCAGGGTGCCTAAACCCCCTCCCACACCCCTGTGGTAACCCAGACAGAATGGCACCACTTTGGAGGGTCTCTGTCCAGAGGCCCGCCAAAAGTGGAACAAAGGGCTCAACGTTTGGTTTAAGAGTCACAGAGACGAACACAGACGCCATTTTACAAACCGAGTTCTGGCAGAAAATACCATCCGATAAACTTATTTAAGATAAGTAGAACGGTGGTACGTTAGAGATTAACAAGGAAAAGTACCAATCTCCAACAATGGGACGAATCCCATAGGGTTATGTTCGGGGTCGAGCATAACAAGTAGTTTCCACTGCCACCAGCCAAAACTCGACAAGGGGGGACGGGACAGTGCCCCCTCGAGTAACAGATCTAGGAGTAATCGAATTACCCCTACTAGCACGTCCACAATAAGATGGTTTGTACTAGTTCTGTTAGTAAATTTAGGTCTAGTAAAGCCAATGGTGACTTTACATGCCCGGGGAGACAGTAGTCAGTCCCCGGGTTTGGAGTCTATGGTGGAGGTTCGCTAGGACGCCCCAGTGTTACGGCACGTAGGGTGCGGTGTAACACACATAGAAAAACATATGAGACCCTATGGAGTAAAAGACCCCATAGCCCATAGAACACATTGATATTCAAAGGAATTACACACATTCATGTCCAAGAGTGGGAGGAAAAGATTCCCACTCTTGGCAGGATGGAAAAAAACAAACTCCAGAAATCCTGCAAAGCTGCTGGGGGACTCACTAGGTTAGGAAATTCAGCCTAAACAGAGAATTCCCCCTAACAGCACTGTCCCCTGGAGAGGTGATAATGGTTGTGATTATTGGGGTTTGTGTATTTGTCTGTGCGTGACATGCATGCATGTGCACAGGCATTTGTACTCACCTAGGAGACATTTGTCACCATGCTGCCCAGCTTCCAGGGCCAGGCTCAGGGTGGACATTCTGTATATGAAACTGTCATGGGTGGAGCTTAGGTAGTTTGCATAGACATAGGTGATGATTCCCTTTGCATCGCATACCACCTGCACGTTGATGGAATGCCAGTGCTTGCGGTTTCGATAGATATGCTCTGTGGCCCTAAGTGAACGTAAGGCCACATGGGTGCAATCTATGGCGTCGAGCACTTTGGGGAAGTGTGCCACCCTGTAAAAGTCCAGGACTACGGCCTGCCTTTCTGCGGGTGTTCTGGGCATGTATATGTGCCTGCGGACTGAGGGGCGCACAGTCATGATTGCCAACACCTGGTGTAGGCAGCGTGACTGCGTGGCCTGTGAGACCCGCCCACTATGGCAGTAGTCCGCTGAAATGACCCAGTGGCCAAAAAATGCAGGACATTGAGCACCTTCCCCAAGGGGCTCAATGCTTGGAAGCAGAGGGTGGGGGATGTAAGGTCATCTTCCCACTCCCTGACCGGGTCTAGGATGATATGTGGTGGAAACCTATACCTGCCGTAGACCTGGTCGTCAGGCATCCCAAAAGGGCTAGTCTGGGGGGAAAAAATGCGGGCACTGGCTATTCTCCTCCTCCTGCGGTGTCCCACGATCAGTGCTGCGACAAATGGGGCATTCATCGTAGCTGGATATACATTTTTGTTGTTTGCCCGTAGTTTTATATTGTGCGTGGGGTCGCTTACGCCTGCCTTCCTGTGGCGGACGTGTTGACACCTGTGCGCGTCTTTTAGTGTGCGCTTGTTTCCCGTATTCGATTCCATGAATACGAGTTGTTTGCATGCGTGTGGGCGTTCTGTGTATTTCCCTGCAGTACTTCCCCAGTTATGCCTTCTTTTTCACGCGTTGTTCCCCATTCCGCGTGTTACGCCCCGTGTTCCGCCCCCTTTTTGGTGTGTGCACCGACGTTGTGCGCTTTCCCTGTGCGCATCCTGCACGCCGTTCGGGTTGTTGCAATGACTTGTGCGCCCATGTGCGCCAGGCACGGATTTGGCGCACAACCAGTGGAAAACACACGCAGGCTCTTCCTTGAATCGCACACGTGCGCGTGCGCTTGCTTTTTCACGCTTGCGCCACCTTGCGCCAGCTTGCGCTAAGATTTTCGGCACACATTTGTTCCATGAATCGGCCCCTTAGTGTCTTACAAAGTAAGCAGTGTGGGTGAAGTGCTCATCCGGATAAGGGAATTTGTTATTTTAGACAAAGTTCCTGTATCTTCACACCACCATTTCTATCCTTTGTAGTCATACATTTGTTACCTTTGCACTAAGATTATGTATCTTCATGTTGATATGCCTAATATTTGTAGATGTCACCTTTTATAAGTCCTAATCTTACCTGTTTTTAAAGGATTTTCTTTCACTGATTCTGTGAAAAGGCTTTACTCCCTGTCATGTAATTATTTTTTTACGCACAATGGTTTACCTACACCCTACCTTGTTACCTCTACTCTTTATGAACTTTTGTTAAACCAACTTCTTGTTAAACATGTGGCTATCCCCCTTAACTTCTTACCGAGTGAAATAAGGCACTATATTAGTTACAACCAAAAAGGTGTGGACCTTTATCACTAAAATGATCTTGTAGTTTATTAGAATATTATAAATGCATATTCAAAACAAATATTAGTTTTTCGAACCACTGGTGAGTTTGCCATTCATTGCAAAATAGTTCAAATTCCTAGCATGAACACGTTCATTAATTTTTCACTTTCAATGCATGCAAATATACAATTTGTAGTAGTGTCAGAAATGTGAAGGACCATAAGGGTATCCAACTGATTTTAAATCCCAAGATGCACTCAGAGTGAAAGTTAGACCAGTCAGTGTGGGGTGGGCAGCAGATATGCACTGTCATCCTTCATTCCACACCTTCAACCAATCATCATTGAATATGGGACTCCTATTTTGATTGTAACAGCATGTGTGGCACTTGTCTTCTCTGTCTTAGTAAGATGTCAATAGTCTAAGTAGTCCCAAACATTTCTTCCTTAGTGTCTACTGGGCGAATACATGCTAGCACATTATTTGGTGTCCACAAGGATGCTTATCTGGTTTGCATCTGTTTGTACATAGGTGACCTTTATAATCCTTGTAATCACAGCTTTTTTAAAGACATGTTTTCACCAGAAACATTTAGAAAAGGGCACAGTGAATGGGGCATTACTGATCCCATTGTCATATATACGTAGGACATGTAGTGTAAAGCTGACTAGGGGATGGTGGGTTACATATGGAACAGAGAGTGAGAACAGGACAGGTCAGACATATGACATTAGTCCGAAGGGACTGAATATATATAGGGTACTATGACCAGTGCTGATAGTTGCACGATGTTTGATTATGGGGAGGCATGGGAGAAAGAAGCCACATGTCGCATAAATATATAATTTAGGTTGTGGACTTTGCCTTGACAATGACTGGGAACACTGGCCAGCACCAAAGGCCATACCTAGTGGTCAGTTAGTGTTCAAAAATACAAATGTGCATGGTTAAAAGCGACGCCTAGTAGGCCATCACTGTTTTAAAATATACAGTGGGTAACGTTGAAAGATGTAGCCAGTGGCCATGTCTAAAGTCCATAGCTAGTGCCCATTACTATGTCAAAATATACAGTCGGCACAGCCAAAGGCTGTGGCCACTGGCTAGTATTGTGTTGAAAACCATGGCTAGTGGCTGGTTAGTGTTGTGTAATACACAGTGGGCACGGCCGAGGGTCATCACTTATTGCATTTTATTATTTTAAAATATACAATGGACATCACCAAAAGATGTATACACTTCTCAAGGTCAAAGGCCATGGCTAGTGGCCTATTTATATGTTAGAAAATTTAGTTGGCACAGCCAAAGATTGTGGCCAGTGGCCAGTATTGTGCTAAAGTCCATTGCTAGTGCCTAATCTGGTTGAAAGCTGTATCCACTGGTAAAGGCCAAAATATATGGTTGGTAGCCTGTTAGTGCACATGGATGAATGGATGAAGGTTGTGACCACTGTCCATAGCTGAAGGCCATGACTAGTACCCATTCATTTGTTAAAATATATTTGCTCATCCACACTGACCATGGCTTAAGGCCATGCTTAATGACAGTTACTGTTGTAATGTAATTAGTGATGTCATCAGTGATGTGATCTGGATTGTCATCGCTGTGGTCATAGGCTGTGCAACAGTGGGTGCGAGGTTAAGGTGACTTTAGCTGAATTTCCAAGGTTCTGTTGCATTTAGTTCTCACCTTAACGTCCTTACAACTTAAGTTTCTTCCTTGAATTTCAAGGGTTTTGATATTCCATACATAATTAACATTAATAATACAGACAATTTGGCAAACCAATACAATGGGCCTCATTACAACCTGCCGGTCCGGGACCGTGCAAAATCTGCGACGGCGGTAAAAACGTTTGCGTGTCCGCAAGGTTGCAGAAAAACCGTCCGATTACACGCTGTCGGTCGCGCGCACCACACGGACTCGGAAACGTTCTTACCGCCGTCACGGAAAACCCCACGGAAATGGAAATAACACAGCCACAAGTGGCGCAAAACCCGTTTCCGCCTCTGCCGCCACGGACACGGAACCGGAAATACCATGATCGCCAAAACAGGAAACAGAGAGGCGGCCATCATATAAAAGCACAATCCATTGCCATCCAGAGCCAGCACAATCCTAACTCTGAGAAGCCAAAAGGGACCACCAGCATGTCTGCCAGGATTCCTGCTCAGAGGCAGCGCAAACAGCGCTTCAGTGAGGCGGAGCTAACCGTCTTGGTGGAGCACATTGTGGACAACGCGGAGATGCTGTTCAGCGCTGACCAATGGCGTGCCACACAGCAGCGGAGGAAGGAGGTGTGGGCCGAAGCTGCACGCAAGTGCACCGCTGTGGGCGTGGCAGTGAGGAGCTTGACGGACTGCCACAAGCGGTGGGACGACCTGAGGCTGAGGGTACGCAACCTCATTTCCACGCACCGCCAACGCAGCAGTGGGACAGGCGGAGGACCCTCTTCCCCACTGAGGCTGCAAGCATGGGAGGAGCGTTGCAGCAGCGTCCTCCACCTAGAGGGAATCCATGGGATCGGGGAGGCTGAGGCAGGAGTGAGCCCACCTGCAGATGCCGGTAGGTGCCCAAACATGAATGCCACATGTAAATATGCAGTTGCGAGTACTGGGCCAAAGGACCCATTAACAACCGCCCCCCCCGGCAGTGCATGTGTGGGCCAAAGGACCCATTGACAACCCCCCCCCAGGCAGTGCATGTGTGGGCCAAAGGACCCATTAACACCCCCCCCCACAGGCAGTGCATGTGTGGGCCAAAGGACCCATCATGATCCGCATGGCAACCAATATCACAGAATGCATACACCAGCAATCAGATGCATGTGACTAACACTATTGAATGTACAATCTTAATGACACATGTGATGCACCCATCTGCCACCACAACAACACTAATTGCATGCCCTTTGTGTCCCCACAGCCATTTCAAGTGACAGTTATACTGCACAAGAGGCCAGCCAATCTGCACCGGCAAGTACACAAGCCACCGCCACCACACAGGAGAATGCTGCCGGCAGTTCTGCATCTCTGGCCACATTACCAGCCACTACAGATGTGCCGCCCACCACCACCACCGACGTCCCCACCGTCTCCACACTGCCTGAGTCTAGACAGGTGCCACGGGGACCTATCATGGCCACCCAACACAACACTGAAGGCAGCAGCACTGCAGAGGGGGCGGCCTGCAGTGATAAAAGTGCCCCGCAAGAGCACTCGGAAACGGGCCCACAGGGGGAGATGCCCACATTTGAAGACCTGGGCTCCTTCCATGAGCTGGGGTTCAGCCCCTCATCACTGGGGAGTCCCATGAGGTCGCCCATGTCATCCATGGCCGAACTGAATGCCCGCATGCAGCGGATGGAGGAGCAGCAGGCTACCCTCACCCAGCTGGTGGAGAGGCAGCTAGAGGAATCCAGGCTGCAGAGGGAGAGCAACAGCACCTCAGTGCGTCGCCTGTCGAGGTCCATCGGACGCTTTGCGAGCACTATAGTAACCCTTGCACGCCCTGTGCGGGAGGGCAACGACCACACCTCCAGGCTTGTAGAGGACATGTTGGTTGGCCAACAGGCAAATCTGGCACGGATGCCCTCAATCCCAGATTCTGCGCAATCAAACACAACCACCCCATCCAGCTCCACTACTGCCAGTCCAAGGAGGCGCTCGAGTAGGCTAACGTGTCCCTCGGGCAAGGTTGCACAGGCACAGAAGCGCACACGGAAGTGATGGCATGTGTGTGGGGCAGTGCAGGACACATGTGGACTACAAGGGTGTGAGAGGGGTGGGCACGTTTGGGTGGTGGGGTAGGTAGTTTTGGGGGTTTGAACAATGGGTCCTGGGTGGGGGTGGGCACGTTTGGGTGGTGGGTACGCCCCTGGTGTACAGCTTCCCTAACCAATGCACCTCCTTCCCTGTTGTTATTACATCAATATATCACCATTTCCAATCAAGACATACATGTGTGGACATTGATCATTTATTTTGCAGTGCAACTATTAATTCATTGTCGACACCGTGTTCGTGCATTTCTGTGAATGTGCTGTGACTCAAAAGTAAATGCGAATCAGGGCATCCCGTGCTCTCTGGCCATCATGTGGACCCCCAGGGGGAGGCGGTGCCATCCCATCCCCATCCCCATCTCCATCCCCATCCCCATCTCCATCCCCATCTCCATCCCCATCCCCATCCCCATCCCCATCTTCCTCATCTGCGTCTGGTGGCATTGGGATGTTCCTGCGCAGGCATATATTGTGCAGCATGGCACAGACCAGCGCGATTTTACCCGTCTTCACTGGGCTGTACAGCAGTGATCCGCCAGATCTGCTCAGACAGCGGAAACGGCCTTCAGCAGTCCAAATGTCCTCTCAATCATTCCACGGGTGCGGATATGTGCCCTATTGTATGCCTCTTCATGCCTGTTCCTTGGTCTCCGTACAGGTGTCATCATCCATGGCGTGAGTGCATATCCTGCATCACCTACATGGGATGTAGATGGGGGAACATGTCAGTGTTTGTGGCATCATGTCCTTATCTGCTGCTGTGCATTCTTGTGTCATCATTCATTCATGCATATGTACCATGCAGTGTATGGAGGTATGTTTTGGGCATCACAATGTATGTCGCTAACTGGATATGGGCCTACACATTAACTTGCATGTTTACTGTGCCCTGCGGGTAACATTTGTTTGTGTGCATGTCACGGTGCAGTGCTGTCCACACATGGCAGAGTGACTTCACTGTACGGAAGTAGTAAATGCACGTCATCTCATTTACACGCCTCTCGTGCCTTTTGAGGCAGTGTTTCAATTGAGGGTGGGTGTCTGCAGTGGCACAAGGTTCATGGGACAGTGACGGGATTGGCTGTGCCAGCGTGTGCACGGGCACATTGTGGTGCCCTGTCATGTCTTCCTTCATGATGTTTGGCATCCGCTGTGTATTTGGTAGATGGAAGGGGGTGATGCATATGCGGTCACAGCGGCACACTCACAATGCGCATTGGCACGGACACACACACACCACTTCGACAGGGTTGTAGCATCGTCAGCTGTACTCACCCAATAGCCATGTGCTTTGTCCGGCATAGCGTTCCATGTACCATGGCAACGTGGAATTCCGCAGTACCATTGAGTCATGTGATGATCCGGGGAAACGTGCGCAGCAGTGTGTAATCAGTTGCATGGCATCACAAACCATCTGGACATTCAAAGAGTGATACTGTTTCCTATTGCGGAACACCGCCTCAATTGCATGTGGTACTGTCAGCTCAACATGGGTGCAGTCAACTGCGCCTATGCAATTTGGCATGCCTGCTATGGCATGGAAGGCCAACTTGGTGGCAATGACCTCGGGGAGGGTGCGGGGTAGGGCTATGTGTTCCGACACATGGCACAACAGGGCATCCAGTACCTGCACCAGGATTTTTGAGAAACAGGTTTGTGATATGCCGTGCAGCTCACCAACCGTGTGTTGATAGGTGCTAGTGCCAAGGAAATGCAGTACTGAGACAACCTTCAGGAGGGGGGGGTGGCGGTGGGGGTGTCAATTTGGCTGCTGATGTTGTCCTCAATCATGGCGGTGATGTGCAGGATTGTTGCACGGTCCAGCCAGTATAGTGTGTGGATCTGTCCTGGGGTGAGGTTCCAGGGTGAGGCCCTGATGCGTGGTATTGGTGGCTGGCGGCGGGGTCGGGCTGGCTGGGCAATGGGGTTTGCCATAGCTGCAGGGTTGGCTGGTTGCTGCCTGCGCCTCCTCCGCCTACGCCTCCTCCTCTGCGCCATTACTGCCACCATGTGCAGTGCTGCCTGTTGGTTGAGTAGGCCCAGTCCCAGTGCTACTAGACCTGCTGCCTGCATGGTTCTATGTTGTGCTGGGATGGGTGTGGCACTTTTGTGGGCTCCCAGTGGCCTGCTAGGTCCAGCTGGGCTGATTTGGTGCACCTGTGCTCTGATTCAGTTCAGCAGGAAGTGTATAACGCCCGTGATCACGGTATTTATGCAATTTTTTTCCCGGTATTTCCGTGTCCGCGCTAGTTGTGATGCTCACGGTGTTTCGTGTTGACGGTAACGGAGGTGTTTCCGTGCAGACGGACTTAACGGGACCCCTATTTCCGCGGTGGCAGTTGAGGGTGGTGCTATTACCGGGGCCGCGGGTCATGATTGGGCGGACATGGAAACGGTGCCGGTATGGTTTTACCGGCAGTGTTAATTCCGGACCGGAGTACTTGTAATGAGGCCCAATGTATCATGTCTAGAAAGTTTTAAAAAAAGCAATTGTGCAACCACATTCCCCACAAATAAACCTGTTGTTACAAAAAAAATTGCATATGTACTTAACTTTTTTAGGTGTTTACATGTATATGTACTGTCCATGAATAGTTGTGAAAGTGTTACAGTAACTGTGTAAAAAGACTACACAATATATTTTGAATTAAATATGTAAAAGACCTTATATATGTGTATATATATTTTTTTCAAAGGTTTTAAAGCTGCATCTAGTAAGGATTCATGCACAGCTAGATGCAGCAATGACTGGGGGTTACCCGGGTGAGCAAATTGAGCCAACAGATGTTGACATCCTTCAATGCGGCTACGTATCTTCACCACTATTAAACCAGTCAATCATATGACGCGCTGCGGTTCTGTGCCCACACATGACTTTCATGCCATCTGATGTAACCCACGTATGTCAAATGAGTCAATAGGACGTTGAACTCCTTTAACGCGACTACCAATCTTCGTGCATGATCCACCAACAAATGAAATCACGTGATGCGCCTCCACGGGACGTTTATGTGCGTCAACGAATGACCCTATCAAGCATTGCGATATATTGACACGGCTACCCCCACCCCATTTGATGACAGCTGCGGGTACAAGACTGTCCAATCAGAAGGTGTGGCAGTCTGTAGCCGCGAATAACCAGCACACCCACAAAAAATAATATCATATTTATCATTGCTTTCTATACTTGCTATTGAAAGGGTTTCTCAGTAACTCAAGGACTTCGGCACTTTGCTCCTTAAATTCCCGATCCGTTTTACCCACCTTTCCCCTATTCCTATTTCCCTTTGTACTCTGATTTGTTCAGTTTGTGTCTTTTTGTGTTTTACTTTTCTTTTTTTTACTGTTCTCTTTTTGAAGGGTTTACTTTTTTCTTCCTACTAAGACATTCCAACATATCTGAATGAGTAGTGACAATGTCATCATTTGAGTCGACAATCCATCAGCACCAAGAAAAAAGCACACAGGAATGAAAAAAAAACTGTCAGTTGGCACTTTTTTAAAGTGAAGGAACACTGCTCGAGAAAAAAGGTGGAGGAGGTACTATGCACCTTCTTTAATAAGACTATGGCGTGGGCCTTCTGATGTTCCATCTCAAAGCCTAGGAACATCAATAATGATCAACCATCTTATGAGAGTACATTGGGATGAGGTGGATGATGAATATTGAAAAGCACACGAACATCACAAAAGGAAAATGCATGGAGCCCATTCCTTGCATAGAAGGCGATCAGCACCACCTGCAGAGCCTCCATCCACCAGTGCATTCACAACTTGAAACTAGGCTTCTACATCAGCAGTGGTATCCACTACACAAACTCCTCTCTTACCGACACCCGATCTAACCATGATGAAAGTCATGTCCATAAAATGCTGCAAATGGGTAGTCAAAGAAGATGCCACATTTAACGAATGGCAGAAGGTAATTGCACAACACCAGATTACCGGCCATCGTTAGTTTTTTTAAGTGCCAATGGGCCTCATTCCGAGTACGGCGCTAACCAATGGCGCTATTAATGCCTTGGTTGACGCCGTACCCGGACCGGCAGCGCCTTGGTGGATGGCGGAATTACCGCCCCATTCCAAGGTTGGCGGGGCGGTAATTCCCCATTCACCAAGGCTCTTCCCCATTCCCAAATGAGCCCCCATAGGGCTCAATGGGAATGGGGAAGATGCAAATAACGGTGACCGTTCATTACGGTCACCGTTATTGGCTTGGAGGCCCCTTTGCGCCCTCGACTTTAACACCTGCTCAAAGCAGGCGTTAAGGGCGAGGGCGCAAAGGGAACTCGGAGTATGGCGGTAAGGGATCACCGCCACTGGTCTCGTTACCGGTGGCCGCTATCCCTTACCGCCATACTCGGAATGAGGCCCAATGTCTTTTCCCCCCTTTTTTCCTAAAAGAAAATAGCAGAAAATACTTAAAAATGTATGTTTCTTTTTATTTTAATTCCGTTTGTTATATGTTTCATCCTTATGTGTTTTCCTCCCCTATTCTACCCCCCTATTTCCATCTACCAAAACAGCCCTTTTAAGGGCCACCTCTTACGTAACATGAATAGATAAAATTGAAAACAGACTGCAAAAATATATTACAATACTTCTTATAAAATCTGTGTGCATCCTTTGTTTGGCCACCTACACACATGAGAAGTTCATAAAAACATTTCATAATGTACATATCATATTTAAAAAAAATGTAAAACTACAAATTATTATATAAACTTCTGTTAGCACTGATACTACTACGAAGTGTGGAATACCTTTTTTTTACTATATCAAAATTCATTCTAAATAATAAAAAATATATCTACATTGACATTTCATTACTTCTTTCATAATTTGGTGTGCATCCTTTTTATGGCCACCTACACACCTAAGAAGACCATGACAATTTTCTTAATCCTACCATACAAAGTAAAAAAAACATGCACAGTTTAATGACTGAATAGATTATCCAACTTTTCTGTACCTTCACACTGCACATAGAACATACTTATACATGTAACAAACTAACCTTTTGAGTAAGTTGTTTTAATTAGAATACTTCTTTAAAAACATTGCGTGCATACTTATTTTCAGCACCCATACACATAATAAGTAAACACAGTATATCTAAATTATTCCCTAAAACTCATATACATCTCATTTATTTTTCAAATATTGCACTATATGTTTTGTATCTACAACCTACTGTTTACTTGTTTCATACGTAAACAGACATGACCTTCTACACTCCCTCACACTCAATATAATGTACATGGAACCATGTATGTAAACCAGCACTTATAGGGAACACTTGTTCATATCAAAATATACAGGGGTCGATTCATGGAATTAATGTGCGCCGAAAATTCCTGCGCAGAGGTGCCAAAACGTGCGAATCGCAGGAAAAGTGCGAAAATCGCAGGAAAACCAGCGCACAGCGATTCATGGAAGTCCGTGCGTGAGAAAAAAATTGGATGTGCGCTAAAAATGTGCGCCGCGCACGCCGGCGCACAGGTCATCCAACAGCGTGCGCCACGGCCACTGCGAAATCGCACATAGCGTGGCGCACATCACAAAAGTAGGCGGAACACGGGGCGTAACACTCGGAATGGGGAACAACGCGTGAAAATATGGGCGTCACGGGGGAAGTACAGGACCCACACGCTCGCCTACAACCCGTATTCATGGAAATCGAATAGGGCAAACCAGCGCACGGTCAAAGACGCGCACAGGGCCAAACAAGTACGCCACAAGAAAGCAGGCGGTAGCGCCCCTGCGACTGAAAAAATTGTGCGCCAAAATGTGCGCTAACAAAAAGCACCCATATACAGCCATGATGAATGGCCCATACAGTGGCCCTCTAGGACAAATGAGATGCAAAGGGGCACCGACAAACACGGACAACCGCTGTGTGAAAAATAGCGTGTGCGTGTGTTCCTGGGTGCGCGGGAAGTTCCACACGCGATTAGCCTGGGTACGTGTACTTCGGGGTGCGCGGGAAGTTCCACACGCGATTGGCCTGGGTAGGTGGGGGTGCGTGGGAAGTTCCACACGCGATTAGCCTGGGTACGTGTACTACGGGGTGCGTGGGAAGTTCCACACGCGATTGGCCTGGGTACGTGTATTCCGAGGTGCGCAGAAGATTCACACGCGATTTCTGCAGGGTACGTGTATTTCGGTGGTGCCGCGGAATGCTACACGTGATTTGGCCATGTGGGTCCCCCCAGGTGTTCCCTCTACACCCTCCACGGCCCCTGCAGGCAGCCCAAACCACAGGGTACTACCCTGCACCCCTGCTCATGTCCCACAGGCAACCCATCCACCATGGCCATGCCCACCAGCCAACCCACATGTCACCTTGCACTACTGATCACCAACACATGTCTCCCACCACCCCCACCCCCCAGCAGTGCAGGGGCAGCCTCCACCAGGCCCCCACCCATGTCTCCCACCACCCCCACCCCCCAGCCACCAGGGGCAGCCTCCACCAGGCCCTCACTCATGTCTCCCACCACCCACACCCCCAGCAGTGCAGGGGCAGCCTCCACCAGGCCCCCACTCATGTCTCCCACCACCCCCACCCCCCAGCCACCAGGGGCAGCCTCCACCAGGCCCCCACTCATGTCTCCCACCACCCCCACCCCCCAGCAGTGCAGGGGCAGGCTCCACCAGGCCCCACTCATGTCCAACTCATGTCTCCCACCACCCCGACCCCCCAGCCACCAGGGGCAGCCTCCACCAGGCCCCCACTCATGTCTCCCACCACCCCCACCCCCCAGCAGTGCAGGGGCAGCCTCCACCAGGCCCCCACCCATGTCTACCACGACCCCCGCCCCCCAGCCACCAGGGGCAGCCTCCACCAGGTCCCCACTCATGTCCCCTATTACCCCCACCCCCCAACAGTGCAGGGGCAGCCTCCACCAGGCCCCCACTCATGTCCCCATGCACCCCACCCCCCAGCAGTGCAGGGGCAGCCTCCACCAGGCACCCAACCATGTCTACCACCACCCCCACCCACCAGCAGTGCAGGGACAGCCTCCACCAGGCCCACACTCATGTCTCCCATCACCCCCACTCCCCAGCCACCAGGGGCAGCCACCACCAGGCCCCCACTCATGTCTCCAACCACCCCCACCACCCAGCAGTGCAGGGGCAGCCTCCACCAGGCCCCCACTCATGTCTCCCATCACCCCCACCCCCCAGCCACCAGGGGCAGCCTCCACCAGGCCCCCACTCATGTCTCCCACCACCCCCACCCCCCAGTAGTGCAGGGGCAGCCTCCACCAGGCCCCCACTCATGTCCAACTCATGTCTCCCACCACCCCCACCCCCCAGCCACCAGGGGCAGCCTCCACCAGGCCCCCACTCATGTCTCCCACCACCCCCACCCCCCAGCAGTGCAGGGGCAGCCTCCACCAGGCCCACACTCATGTCTCCCATCACCCCCACCCCCCAGCCACCAGGGGCAGCCTCCACCAGGCCCCCACTCATGTCTCCAACCACCCCCACCCCCCAGCCACCAGGGGCAGACTCCACCAGGCCCCCACTCATGTCCCCTATTACCCCCACCCCCCAGCAGTGCAGGGGCAGCCTCCACCAGGCCCCCACTCATGTCTACCACCACCCCACCCCCCAGCAGTGCAGGGGCCGCCTCCACCAGGCCCCCACTCATGTCTCCCATCACCCCCACCCCCCAGCAGTGCAGGGGCAGCCTCCACCAGGCCCCCACTCATGTCTCCCATCACCCCCACCCCCCAGCCACCAGGGGCAGCCTCCACCAGGCCCCCACTCATGTCTCCCACCACCCCCACCCCCCAGCAGTGCAGGGGCAGCCTCCACCAGGCCCACACTCACATCTCCCATCACCCCCACCCCCCAGCCACCAGGGGCAGCCTCCACCAGGCCCCCACTCATGTCTCCAACCACCCCCACCCCCCAGCCACCAGGGGCAGACTCCACCAGGCCCCCACTCATGTCCCCTATTACCCCCACCCCTCTGCAGTGCAGGGGCAGCCTCCACTAGGCCCCCCACTCATGTCTACCACCACCCCCACCCCCCAGCAGTGCAAGGGCAGCCTCCACCAGGCCCCCACTCATGTCTCCAACCACCCCCACCCCCCAGCAGTGCAGGGGAAGCCTCCACCAGGCCCCCACTCATGTCTCCCATCTCCCCCACCCCCCAGCCACCAGGGGCAGCCTCCACCAGGCCCCCACTCATGTCTCCCACCACCCCCACCCCCCAGCAGTGCAGGGGCAGCTTCCACCAGGCCCCCACTCATGTCCAACTCATGTCTGACACCACCCCCACCCCCCAGCCACCAGGGGCAGCCTCCACCAGGCCCCCACTCATGTCTCCCACCACCCCCAGCAGTGCAGGGGCAGCCTCCACCAGGCCGCCACCCATGTCTACCACCACACCCACCCCCAGCAGGGCAGGGGCAGCCTCCACCAGGCCCACACTCATGTCTCCCATCACCCCCACGCCCCAGCCACCAGGGGCAGCCTCCACCAGGCCCCAACTCATGTCTCCCACCACCCCCACCCCCCAGCAGTGCAGGGGCAGCCTCCAACAGGCCCCCACTCATGTCTACCATCACCCCCACCCCCCAGCCACCAGGGGCAGCCTCCACCAGGCCCCCACTCATGTCTCCCACCACCCCCACCCCCCGGCAGTGCAGGGGCAGCCTCCACCAGGCCCCCACTCATGTCCAACTCATGTCTCCCACCATCCCCACCCCCAGCCACCAGGGGCAGCCTCCACCAGGCCCCCACTCATGTCTCCCACCACCCACACCCCCCAGCAGTGCAGGGGCAGCCTCCACCAGGCCCACACTCATGTCTCCCATCACCCCCAACCCCCAGACACCAGGGGCAGCCTCCACCAGGCCCCCACTCATGTCTCCCACCACCCCCACCCCCCAGCAGTCCAGGGGCAGCCTCCACCAGGCCCACACTCATGTCTCCCATCACCCCCAGCCACCAGGGGCAGCCTCCACCAGGCCCCCACCCATGTCTCCCACCACCCCCACCCCCCAGCCACCAGGGGCAGCCTCCACCAGGCCCCCACTCATGCCTCCCACCACCCCCACCCCCAGCAGTGCAGGGGCAGCCTCCACCAGGCCCCCACCCATGTCTGCCTCCACCCCCACCCCCAGCAGTGCAGGGGCAGCCTCCACCAGGCCCCCACTCATGTCTCCCACCACCCCCACCCCCCAGCAGTGCAGGGGCAGCCTCCACCAGGCCCCACTCATGTCTCCCATCACCCCCACCCCCCAGTTACCAGGGGCAGCCTCCACCAGGCCCCCACTCATGTCTCCCACCACCCCCACCCCCCAGCCACAAGGGGCAGCCTCCACCAGGCCCCCACCCATGTCTACCACCACCCCCACCCCCAGCAGTGCAGGGGCAGCCTCCACCAGGCCCCCATTCATGTCTCCCATCACCCCCACCCCCCCAGCCACCAGGGGCAGCCTCCACCAGGCCCCCACCCATGTCTCCCACCACCCCACCCCCCAGCCACCAGGGGCAGCCTCCACCAGGCCCCCATTCATTTCTCCCACCACCCCCACCAATCAGCAGTGCAGGGGCAGCCTCCACCAGGCCCCCACTCATGTCTCCCACCACCCCCACCCCCCAGCAGTGCAGGGGCAGCCTCCACCAGGCCCCCACTCATGTCTCCAACCACCCCCACCCCCCAGCAGTGCAGGGGCAGCCTCCACCAGGCCCCCACTCATGTCCCCATGCACCCACCCCCCAGCAGTGCAGGGGCAGCCTCCACCAGGCCCACACTCATGTCTCCCATCACCCCCAGCCACCAGGGCAGCCTCCACCAGGCCCCCACTGATGTCTCCCACCACCACCACCCCACAGCAGTGCAGGGGCAGCCTCCACCAGGCCCAAACTCATGTTTCCCACCACCCCCAGCCACCAGGGGCAGCCTCCACCAGGCCCCCACTCATGTCTCCCACCACCCCCACCCCACAGCAGTGCAGGGGCAGCCTCCACCAGCCTCCCACCACCCCCACCCCCAGCAGTGCAGGGCAGCCTCCACCAGGCCCCCACCCATGTCTCCCACCACCCCCACCCCGCAGCCACCAGGGCCAGCCTCCACCAGGCCCCCACTCATGTCTCCCACCAACCCCACCCCCCAGCAGTGCAGGGGCAGCCTCCACCAGGCCCCCACTCATGTCCCCATGTACCCCCACCCCCCAGCAGTGCAGGGGCAGCCTCCACCAGGCCCACACTCATGTCTCCCATCACCCCCAGCCACCAGGGGCAGCCTCCACCAGGCCCCCACTCATGTCTCCCACCACCCCCACCCCCCAGCAGTGCAGGGGCAGCCTCCACCACGCCCCCACTCATGTCATACACCCCCCCACCCCCCAGCAGTGCAGGGGCAGCCTCCACCATGCCCCCACCCATGTCTCCCACCACCCCCACCCCCTCGCCACCAGGGGCAGCCTCCACCAGGCCCCCACTCATGTCTCCCACCACCCCCACCCCCAGCAGTGCAGGGGCAGCCTCCACCAGGCCCACACTCATGTCCAACTCATGTCTCCCACCACCCCCACCCCCAGCCACCAGGGGCAGCCTCCACCAGGCCCCCACTCATGTCTCCCACCACCCCCACCCCCCAGCAGTGCAGGGGCAGCCTCCACCAGGCCCCCACTCATGTCCAACTCATGTCTCCCACCACCCCCACCCCCCAGCCACCAGGGGCAGCCTCCACCAGGCCCCCACCCATGTCTACCACCACCCCCAGCCACCAGGGGCAGCCTCCACCAATCCCCCACTCATGTCCCCTATTACCCCCACCCCCCAGCAGTGCAGGGGCAGCCTCCGCCAGGCCCCCACTCATGTCCCCAAGCACCCCCACGCCCCAGCAGTGCAGGGGCAGCCTCCACCAGGCCCCCACCCATGTCTACCACGACCCCCACCCCCCAGCATTGCAGGGGCAGCCTCCACCAGGCCCACACTCATGTCTCCCATCACCCCTACGCCCCAGCCACCAGGGGCAGCCTCCACCAGGCCCCCACTCATGTCTCCCACCACCCTCACCCCCAGCAATGCAGGGGTAGCCTCCACCAGGCCCCCACTCATGTCTCCCATCACCTCCACCCCCCAGCCACCAGGGCATCCTCCACCAGGCCCCCACTCATGTCTCCCACCACCCCCACCCCCCAGCAGTGCAGAGGTAGCCTCCACCAGGACCCACTCATGTCCAACTCATGTCTCCCACCACCCCCAACCCCCAGCCACCAGGGGCAGCCTCCACCAGGCCCCCACTCATGTCTCCCACCACCCCCAGCCCCCAGCAGTGCAGGGGCAGCCTCCACCAGGCCCACACTCAAGTCTCCCATCACCCCCACCCCCCAGCCACCAGGGGCAGCCTCCACCAGGCCCCCACTCATGTCTCCCACCACCCCCACCCCCCGGCAGTGCAGGGGCAGCCTCCACCAGGCCCCCACTCATGTCCAACTCATGTCTCCCACCATCCCCACCCCCAGCCACCAGGGGCAGCCTCCACCAGGCCCCCACTCATGTCTCCCACCACCCACACCCCCCAGCAGTGCAGGGGCAGCCTCCACCAGGCCCACACTCATGTCTCCCATCACCCCCAACCCCCAGACACCAGGGGCAGCCTCCACCAGGCCCCCACTCATGTCTCCCACCACCCCCACCCCCCAGCAGTCCAGGGGCAGCCTCCACCAGGCCCACACTCATGTCTCCCATCACCCCCAGCCACCAGGGGCAGCCTCCACCAGGCCCCCACCCATGTCTCCCACCACCCCCACCCCCCAGCCACCAGGGGCAGCCTCCACCAGGCCCCCACTCATGCCTCCCACCACCCCCACCCCCAGCAGTGCAGGGGCAGCCTCCACCAGGCCCCCACCCATGTCTGCCTCCACCCCCACCCCCAGCAGTGCAGGGGCAGCCTCCACCAGGCCCCCACTCATGTCTCCCACCACCCCCACCCCCCAGCAGTGCAGGGGCAGCCTCCACCAGGCCCCCACCCATGTCTACCACCACCCCCACCCCCCAGCAGTGCAGGGGCAGCCTCCACCAGGCCCACACTCATGTCTCCCATCACCCCCACCTCCCAGCCACAAGGGGCAGCCTCCACCAGGCCCCCACTCATGTCTCCCACCACCCCCACCCCCCAGCAGTGCAGGGGCAGCCTCCACCAGGCCCCCACTCATGTCCAACTCATGTCTCCCACCACCCCCACCCCCCAGCAGTGCAGGGGCAGCCTCCACCAGGCCCCCACCCATGTCTACCACCACCCCCACCCCCCAGCAGTGCAGGGGCAGCCTCCACCAGGCCCACACTCATGTCTCCCATCACCCCCACCCCACAGCCACCAGGGGCAGCCTCCACCAGGCCCCCACCCATGTCTACCACCACCCCCACCCCCCAGCAGTGCAGGGGCAGCCTCCACCAGGCCCACACTCATGTCTCCCATCACCCCCACCCCCCAGCCACAAGGGGCAGCCTCCACCAGGCCCCCACTCATGTCTCCCACCACCCCCATCCCCCAGCAGTGCAGGGGCAGCCTCCACCAGGCCCCCACTCATGTCCAACTCATGTCTCCCACCACCCCCACCCCCCAGCAGTGCAGGGGCAGCCTCCACCAGGCCCCCACCCATGTCTACCACCACCCCCACCCCCCAGCAGTGCAGGGGCAGCCTCCACCAGGCCCACACTCATGTCTCCCATCACCCCCACCCCACAGCCACCAGGGGCAGCCTCCACCAGGCTCCCACTCATGTCTCCCACCACCCCCACACCCCAGCAGTGCAGGGGCAGCCTCCACCAGGCCCCCACTCATGTCTCCCATCACCCCCACCCCCCAGCTACCAGGGGCAGCCTCCACCAGGCCCCCACTCATGTCTCCCACCACCCCCAGCCCCCAGCAGTGCAGGGGCAGCCTCCACCATGCCCCCACTCATGTCTCCCATCACCCCCACCCCCCAGCCACCAGGGGCAGCCTCCATCAGGCCCCCACTCATGTCTCCCATCACCCCCACCCTCCAGCCACCAGGGGCAGCCTCCACCAGGCCCCCACTCATGTCCCCTATTATCCCCACCCCCCAGCAGTGCAGGGGCAGCCTCCACCAGGCCCCCACCCATGTCTACCACCACCCCCACCCCCCAGCCATCAGGGGCAGCCTCCACCAGGCCCCCACTCATGTTCCCCACCCCCCCACCCCCCAGCATTGCAGGGGCAGCCTCCATCAGGCCCGCACTCATGCCCAACTCATGTCTCCCACCACCCCCACCCCCAGCAGTGCAGGGGCAGCCTCCACCAGGCCCCCACTCATGTCCCCATGCACCCCCACCCCCAGCAGTGCAGGGGCAGCCTCCACCAGGCCCACACTCATGTCTCCCATCACCCCCACCCCCCAGCCACCAGGGGCAGCCTCCACCAGGCCCCACTCATGTCTCCCACCACCCCCATCCCCCAGCAGTGCAGGGGCAGCCTCCACCAGGCCCCCACTCATGTCTCCCACCACCCCCACACCCCAACAGTGCAGGGGCAACCTCCACCAGGCCCCCACCCATGTCTCCCACCACCCCCACCCCCCAGCCACCAGGGGCAGCCTCCACCAGGCCCCCACTCATGTCTCCCACCACCCCACCCCCCAGCAGTGCAAGGGCAGCCTCCACCAGGCCCCCACCCATGTCTACCACCACCCCCACCCCCCAGCAGTGCAGGGGCAGCCTCCACCAGGCCCACACTCATGTCTCCCATTACCCCCACCCCACAGCCACCAGGGGCAGCCTCCACCAGGCCCCCACTCATGTCTCCCACCACCCCCACACCCCAGCAGTGCAGGGGCAGCCTCCACCAGGCCCCCACTCATGTCTCCCATCACCCCCACCCCCCAGCTACCAGGGGCAGCCTCCACCAGGCCCCCACTCATGTCTCCCACCACCCCCAGCCCCCAGCAGTGCAGGGGCAGCCTCCACCATGCCCCCACTCATGTCTCCCATCACCCCCACCCCCCAGCCACCAGGGGCAGCCTCCATCAGGCCCCCACTCATGTCTCCCATCACCCCCACCCCCCAGCCACCAGGGGCAGCCTCCACCAGGCCCCCACTCATGTCCCCTATTATCCCCACCCCCCAGCAGTGCAGGGGCAGCCTCCACCAGGCCCCCACCCATGTCTACCACCACCCCCACCCCCCAGCCACCAGGGGCAGCCTCCACCAGGCCGCCACTCATGTTCCCCACCCCCCCACCGCCCAGCATTGCAGGGGCAGCCTCCATCAGGCCCGCACTCATGCCCAACTCATGTCTCCCACCACCCCCACCCCCAGCAGTGCAGGGGCAGCCTCCACCAGGCCCCCACTCATGTCCCCATGCACCCCCACCCCCAGCAGTGCAGGGGCAGCCTCCACCAGGCCCACACTCATGTCTCCCATCACCCCCACCCCCCAGCCACCAGGGGCAGCCTCCACCAGGCCCCACTCATGTCTCCCACCACCCCCATCCCCCAGCAGTGCAGGGGCAGCCTCCACCAGGCCCCCACTCATGTCTCCCACCACCCCCACACCCCAACAGTGCAGGGGCAACCTCCACCAGGCCCCCACCCATGTCTCCCACCACCCCCACCCCCCAGCCACCAGGGGCAGCCTCCACCAGGCCCCCACTCATGTCTCCCACCACCCCACCCCCCAGCAGTGCAAGGGCAGCCTCCACCAGGCCCCCACTCCTGTCCAACTCATGTCTCCCACCACCCCCACCCCCAGCCACCAGGGGCAGCCTCCACCAGGCCCCCACTCATGTCTCCCACCACCCCCACCCCCCAGCAGTGCAGGGGCAGCCTCCACCAGGCCCCCACCCATGTCTACCATCACACCCACCCCCCAGCAGTGCAGGGGCAGCCTCCACCAGGCCCCCACCCATGTCTACCATCACACCCACCCCCCAGCCACCAGGGGCAGTGTTAGGCGGAAACCTGTGCAGTTCCCTCTGGGACCACTGCAAAAGATTTAGGACTACAGGCATTGGCGGTGAACCCACTTGGTAGCAGTCTGTACCACACAGATTCACTTGGTAGCTGTGGCTGAGCAGTCAGACTTCTCTCAAGAAAAGTTGAGCAGTATGTGGAGTATACAAAATAGGGCAATTCTTCACAGCAAGACAAGCAAACACGCAACGAGGCTTAGTGTAAAGATATCAAGGCATTTATTTATAACACAACATCTATGGAAAACACTAAAGCAAATCACGGCAAACAAATCCAACACAATTACTCTACGAAGTAGAAAACGATCAATCCCTCTAGCAAAATATCGACAACTCTAGTTCAGGGGCCAGGCTCACTCGGAGAGAGGCAAGGCGCGATGTCCCAAAAAGTCTCTAGGGGAGATGCATTCAAGTCTTTATAGCAAATTGTTATCGGCAGATTGAACCAGTTCAGAACAAAGAATGAGCAAAGCTTGGAGGCGACCCAGCGGAACGGAGAGGATTAAGACACCTCACTCGAACCGAACGAAAGGGAAGCCAGGCGGACACTGTACCTTGTTTGTGGAGAGACAGCTCCGGCGGGGGCAGTTGTTCCTGGTGGTGGATGCACGTCGGGTCTTGGCCAAGAGTAGAGATGATCTCGTCGTCGAAGGAAAGTGAAGTACGGTGCACCACCAGGGAAGAGACCAGCCGCGGAGTGCTCTGTCACAAGACAGCACCTTTTGGTCACGGTACAGGGGTAGTGGCTATCCGGTTGCCGAGGTGCTCTGCACGGGCAATTCGACCACTGCGTCCTGAGGCGAATAAAAAGCAAAGGGGACTGGTTGTTCCCACCAGTCAGGGGAAGAGACTCTCCGGCAGGGAGATCTCCTCTGTCGTCGGGAAGTGGTGAGTCGGCTCAGCAGGGCTCCACCGGAGGTGTCGTCGTTGCAGGTCGGCTCAGCGTTACCCTCGTCGGATTCTTAGGTCCTGTGGTGACTTCTGAAGATCCAGTCCCAAAAGCCCTGCTTTTATGCAGAAGACCCCCATTCATTCAGCCTAGCTGTCAATCAACACATGCTAAGTGGTGAGCGGGAAGGCTCACCACCTGGGCCAATCACTCCAGAGTGCGACCGGAGTTGGCAAGGCAACTCGGTCCAGGGTACCTAAACCCCCTCCCACACCCCTGTGGTAACCCAGACAGAATGGCACCAATTTGGAGGGTCTCTGTACAGAGCCCGCCAAAAGTGGAACAAAGGGCTCGACCTTTGGTTTAGGAGTCACAGAGATGAACACAGACGCCATTTTACAAACCGAGTTCTGGCAGAAAATACCACTCGATAAACTTATTTAAGATAAGTCGATCGGTGGTACGTCAGAGATTAATGAGAAAAAGTATCAATCTCCAACAATGGGACGAATCCCATAGGGTTATGTTCGGGGTCGAACATAACAAGTAGTTTCCACTGCCACCAGCCAAAACTCGACGAGGGGGGACGGGACAGTGCCCCCTCGAGTAACAGATCCAAGAGTAATCGAATTACCCCTACTAGTACGTCCACAATAAGATGGTTGGTACTAGTTCTGTTAGTAAATTTAGGTCTAGTAAAGCCAATGGTGACTTTACATGCCCGGGGAGACAGTAGTCAGTCCCCGGGTATGGAGTTTATGGTGGGGGACCCGCTAGGGCGCCCCCGTGTTACGGCACATAGGGTGCGGTGTAACACACATAGAAAAACTTATGAGACCCTATGGAGTAAAAGACCCCATAGCCCATCGAACACATTGACATTTCAAAGGAATTACACACATACATGTCCAAGAGTGGGAGAAAAGAGTCTCACTCTTGGCAGGATGGAAAAAAACAAACTACAGAAATCCAGCAAAGCTGCTGGGAGACTCACTAGGTTAGGAAATTCAGCCTAAACAGAGAATTCTCCCTAACAGGCAGCCTCCACCAGGCCCCCACTCATGTCCCCTATTACCCCCACCCCCCAGCAGTGCAGGGGCAGCCTCCACCAGGCCCCCACTCATGTCCACATGCACCCCCACCCCCCAGCAGTGCAGGGGCAGCCTCCACCAGGCCCCCACCCATGTCTACCACCACCCCCACCCCCCAGCAGTGCAGGGGCCGCCTCCACCAGGCCCACACTCATGTCTCCCATCACCCCCACCCCCCATGTGAAAACATAAAAATTGATATGAGGCTGGGAAGCCCAAAAGAAACACACCAACACAGGTTACAAAGGACATACAAAGTGCTTTATTTAAAAGCTACAACAGTTACCAAAGTCAATTGACAAACGGATAGCTATTCAGCTCTCAGAGTAACGTAACAAACTTCAACGAGGGTTCGATGCATTAGTAGAGAGACCGTACATTGGAATATTTGGGCTTTTATATCCTTTATCCAGCCCTTGGCCAACCCCCTCGCGGGTTAACCATTCTTGGGACCAGGCCTAGGGTTCCTTGCCAGGTCAATCCTATAATGTATGCATTTTGATCAGTTCCGCTGATACAGTTGTTCATTTACACATAGGTCATGGATAGGACAAGGTCTCAGTTCGCGACCCCGACAAGTGGCCTGCAGGCATATTTATTATTCATGTGTGCGGAGGTCACAACGGCCAGAATCTCTCTCAGAATGTCATTCGGCCTCCATTTTGATGTTCAGGGTGATTTCCACTTTACAAGAGAACCTAAAATGGCGGCTAAATCCAAGATGGCGACTTACATAACCTTTCGTTAAGGTCAAAACCTTGCCGCGGAGTCTATTTACATGATATTTTAGACAACTTGGCGTAGGCCAATACACATTCAAATACTGCGATAGGAGGCATAATATCATTTCAATTCCAACAGACCCTCCTTTTGGCCTATGCCAAGTGATAATATCATTTCTAATACTTTTGCAAATAACTCCATGTGTTATCATCCATACATCCCGAATCATTGTCTGTTATATCTATATCCATTAGGTCGTTCATCAGAACCTCTTGTAACACGAACTATTTAGATGCTGTATCTGGGGTATATATTCTATGCCCTATTGTGCACACTGCTTGGGCACAACATCCCCCTAGCATTCCACATATACTCGGAAGACATTAAAAACAGCAACAAAGGAATAGCAGGATCCCCAAAATAGCTAGAATAACAGAAAGCACCTTCCAACCCCAAGATCGTAAAGAATCCCAGAATCAGGTGCTAAGATTCCAATCTCCCACAGGGATATGCACTTCAGAACTAAGGATATGCAAGTTCTGTATTGCTTTAAAAATTGTCTGCGAGAAATCTGGTACGGAAACACAGCAAGCGGACCCCACTAATTTGCATACTCCACCTCGTTCTGCCAGAATGACATCTAATGCCATCCGATTTTGGAGTGCTACCAATCTTATTGCTTTTTGTTCTAATGTCATATTGTAGAGTATGTCCGTGGTCCGGTTGATCGTTCTCTCCAGTACCCTTGCTAATCCCCTAATGTTCTCAGAGTTTGTTATTTGTCCCCAAAAGGGCACAACTGATTTTGCTATATCTCCCAATACTTGCCCAGGGGTATCTCCGTTCTCGTCCCGCCATGGGCGAGCCTTAGAACCTCCAATGTACTAGCTACAAATACCCCAGGTAACAGGATTCCTAAATAACACGTTCCCTGCCAATCCTTGGGCAACCAGGGAAATGCTAAACTACCACAAACAAAATAAACAGGCCCCCCCTACATACAGAGGCCTGTTTTCTCTAGTCAAATTTACAGTGTTCATACAACCTTCAAAATCTCCCATTGGCCGAGTGCCGTTTCTTTGTACACAAAAGGGGACAGAGTCAGGGCTATGATTTATAGAGTAAGAAGGAGGTACGGCGTCCTTATTGCCTATCAGAGCCATTTTAAAGGAAATTAAAGTTTGAAAAGGAAGAGACAGTTTATCAGACGGCTTAATAGAAGCGACATTAGGTTTACTTCTATTTGCAAAAAGCGAGCATCCCAGGGAAGTTAATTCACGTTTCTCAAAATCATTCAGATTAGTTCCATCAAAGTTCCCTGAGATGCTATCATTCCAACGGCCAAAGAATAGTGCTCTAAGAGAGGCATAGCAAGCAGTCGTTAAAGGTAAAGGGTGAATATACCATCCCAGTCCCTTGTTCCCATGTTGCAGTAAATGAGTACAAATCCAACAATTACTCTTATTAAAAATGGCATGCGTTGCATTCATTACTATCATTAGAGTGTTATTATGATACTTTTGTCTATGTTGGGAATCTCTAGGGGATAGAGTGTGAAGGTGTACAGAGGGAGTCAAAGCAGCTGGTACAATCTCGGTCGGTAGTAAAGGTTTTAGAGGAGAGATTTCTTCAAAGTACCAAAGTCCTACAGCAATAATTGCAAACATTACAATTATCGTTATCAAAACACAGCAGTACGTTTTCGGGGCCCAGGCATTTTGTTCATTGTCCAAGTTGGTCACCCCCTTATTCACAAGTCCAGTGCGGGGAGCAGCAGTGGGCGTGGCAGGCATTGTAGTTCCTCAATCGACGATCCCAATGTTCGTTGCTGGCGACGCTACGGTCGCGCGATTTCTTAGTCCTTCCCAACCCTAGCCAGCAGAATCCCTTTTGTTCAACAGAAACTTTCTTATACAAAAGAAAACTTCCAATCACTTCCCTTTTTCCAAATGCACGGAAAACCCGTGCCGTAGTTCTATTTTCTTCGTCGAAGGTTGTACCTGGTGGTACCCAAGATTGTTTGATCCGCAAATAAGGCGCCGTCATTTCCTGAGGGAAGCGACATATCGGAGGCGACAGAAGTCGCAGAGCTTGAAACAGTATTTTCCGGAAGTGATTTTTTAAGAGAGTGCGGAGACGAAATGGACTGTTCCCCAAGTTCCACAGGCTCAGAGAAATTCTCCGACGCACTCACAGCGCTGTTTGCTACTCCAAGATCAGAGACTGTAGCATCAGCGAGGGGTTCTGCTTCTTCTGTAACGTGTGGCGTCGGGTGAGGAAGTTTCTTGACATGCGTCGCGTGGATCCAGTGTTTTTTCCCAGCCACCCGCACTGCTGTCCGGGTGACCAACAGCACCTGGTAGGGTCCCTTCCAACGAGGAACGAGACAGGAAGACCTTTCGTAGGCCTTCACTAGGACCCAACTTCCAGGCTGTATATCGTGTCCTGGGCCCGTGAACCGTACAGGTAAAGCTGAATGCACCTGGTGATAAATTAAATACAGGTTTTTAGTTAACTGGTTACAGTAGTCTACAAGCAATACATTTTCCACCTCTCTCAGGGCTTTAGGTTTTGGGAGACCCCAAATGTTAGCAGGTCTCCCCATCACTACCTCAAATGGAGAAAGCCCAGTCTTAGTTTGAGGTGTGGTACGCATAGCCAATAATACAATAGGTAAGGCATCTGGCCATTTCAGTTTGGTATAGGCACATGTTTTTGCAAGCTTATTCTTTAAGATACCATTGTGTCTTTCCACCAACCCAGCACTTTGAGGATGTCTAGCTGAGTGAAATCGTTTCTCAATATGTAAAGCTGTGCATATCTGCAAAATTACTGCTGCAACAAAATGAGGACCATTATCCGACCAAATTACCCTTGGGAGCCCAAATCTAGGAAAGAATTCTTTTACCATAATCTTTGCAGTGGTCATGGCGGTAGCATCTTTAACGGGGAAAGCCTCGACCCATTTACTAAAGGCACAAATAATTACAAGAACATATTTCAGATTGTTACACCGTTCCATCTCAATAAAATCAAAGTGAATGACCTCGAAGGGAACAGAAGGGGGCCCAAAGCTTCCCCTTGGAGTTACTGTCCCCTTACCCACATTGTGCTGTAAGCAGATCATGCAATTTCGAACATGATGTTTGGCAGTCTCCGGAATCTTGCTATTCACCCAAACTTGTTCTAACATTTTCGTGATCTGCTGAGCACACACATGTGTAGGACCGTGTGCCATCGTAACCATTGCCAGTACATATGAATGAGGGAGCAACCATTTTCCTTCAGATGTATCCACCCAACACCCATCATCATCTAGTTTCCCCATTCCTTCGGCCCACCTTTTAGATTCTTCTACTGTGGCATCAGTTTGAATATCTCGCACAGACCCAATACCTTCATCCATTATATAAGCATCTTTCATTTCCCTCAAAGCATACATGTCCGTGCTAAGGTCTGTGGCCGTTTGCCTGGCTATCAGGTCCGCAAAAGCGTTCCCTTTTCCCACATCATCTATGACCTTACGATGTGCTGCACATTTCATGATCGCTAACTGCCTAGGGAGTGAGAGTGCTGAGAGCAATTGCACTATCAAGGGGCCATGCTGAATCTTGGTCCCATGTGAGGTCAGGAACCCTCTTTCCGACCAGAGCCTCCCAAAGTTGTGAACCACCCCAAAGGCATACTGGCTATCAGTATATATATTTACTATACGCCCTTTGGAGAGTTCACAAGCTCGGGTCAATGCTATAATCTCTGCCGCCTGCGCAGAGTTATGCGAAATTCTCTTAGTTTCAACAACTTTACTCAATGTAGTAACTGCATAAGCAGCTGTAGATGTACCGAATGAAAGTTTGAAGCAGGAGCCATCACAAAACAGCTCCCCTTCTGCATTGTCCAAAGGAGTATCTATAAGATCTATCCTGCCCTTCGTTTCTTGTTCAGTGGTATACAGGCAATCATGTAATTCTTCGTCACCGCAAACAGTGTTTTGCGGGAAAGGTAAGAGTTCAGCCGGATTAAGAACACAACACCTCTTAATTTGAATGTGAGGGGCAAACAGAATTAATTCATACCTTGTTAACCGCGCAGAGGTGAGGTGTTGCATTTGGGTTTTGTTCAGTAGTATATCTACAGAGTGAGGTACCATCAAAATCAAATCATGGCCTAGGACCATTCTCTCACTCTGTTTTACAGACGCGGCAGCGGCAGCGACAGCTCGCAAACATCTTGGCAAAGCGCATGCGACAGGATCAAGGGCGGAGGAGTAGTAGCCACATGGCCTATTCTTCCCTCCATGTTCCTGTGTTAACACAGCCAAAGCACATCCATCACATTCATGCACAAACAACACAAAGGTCTTGTCATAATTTGGAGTACCCAGAACCGGTGCAGAGCATAACGCGGTTTTGAGAAGCTCAAATGATCGTTGATGTTCCGATTTCCATGGCAGTGGCAGAGAAATGCCCTTCTTCATCAAAGCCAACATCGGTTTTATCACTAGCGAAAAGTTGGGGATCCACAACCTACAGTAAGAAGCCATACCTATTAAGGCTCTGACTTCCTTCTGTGTATTTGGAACAGACATGCCAGAAATGTGTTTTATTCTTTCAGGTGTCAATCTTCTCCCCTCCTTTGACAGGAGGTAGCCTAAATAGGCGACCTCCTGACAACAATATTGAAATTTTTTGAGCGAAGCTTTATGACCATTTTTAGCTAAATGAACAAGCAACAGTACAGTGCCTTCTTTACAAGCACTTTAAGAGTCTGCAGCCAAAAGCAAATCATCAACATATTGAAGCAGTGTACAAGTAGGTGGCAATTCAAGGGTGTTGAGCTGCTCTTTCAAAGCTCTACTATAAATGCTTGGACTTTCAGTATACCCTTGAGGTGCCCTGGTAAATGTAAATGAGCGTCCCCCCAAGGTGAACGCAAACAAATATCTACTTTCCTTATGTATAGGGATGCTAAAGAAAGCGTTTTTTAAATCCACAACGCTGAAGTGCGTAGCCGTAGCAGGGATCATTGTCAATATCGTCATCACATCAGGCACTATTGGAAATTGTGGGGAGACAACTCTGTTAACAGCACGAAGATCAATTATGAACCGGTATGGGATTGCATTGTCGCCTTTCTTATATAGAGGCAAGATCGGACTGTTACACAAACTACCTGTAATCTCCTTGATCACCCCACGATGCACAAAATCGGAGACAATGCATTTCAAAGCACGCTCGCCCTCAACTGATATTTTATACTGCGGAATGCGTGGTAGTTTCACTCCATATTTCAAAACTATTTTAACGGGCTCAATCTGTAGTACCCTGACATCATTGTCGTCAACCGCCCATAAACATTCCGGGACAATGCTAAACTCGGGAGGTAAAGGTCGAATCAGAAACTGAGAATTAGGAAGTTGCTGTGGTGAAACCGTCAGCCATACTCCATCAGAGGAACAATGAATTACTGCATTCAATTTATTTAACAAATTCAACCCCAGCAAATTATCTCCACAGTTCGAAGTCAGAAGAAAAGGGCAATGGTCCGTAAAGGGACCCAAAGAAACAGACACCGGTGAAGAAACCGGACAAACAATTGGTATACCAGAAAACCCTATGGAAACATTGGTTTGCCCTGACAGTGGAATGTTTGGAACCCGAGAATGATCAATGGAGCACTTCTGTGCTCCAGTGTCTATCAAAAACTGGTGTTTCCTATTCCCTACTAATAATTCAACATAGGGGCCTTTCTGATTAACGGGAATAGGTGAAGGTTCCAAACCCTGCTTCGGGCAGTCCTAATGAAATAGAGTATCGTCAGAAGGAAGCTCTTCAGAAAGGTAGGCAGCAGAAGGGTGATCAAATATGTTCCTCGAGTCCACACTCGAGGTCTGATTTTCCCGTGAAAAAGGTTGCTGAGGATCTTGTAAAAACTGACCTCTATCAGGGCCTCCTGCTCCAGGGCGGCCCCTAGGTCGTCTACCCATACTCCCAAACGCACTGTTTGACCTTTGTCGAAGGACGGGGCACTGTGCTCGCCAATGACCTTCCTGGCGGCAATAAGCACATTGATTAATATTCACAGAACCCAAAGGAGCATTTCCTTTTGGGAGATACTGACCTCTAGTCTGTGTCGTGCCTCCTCTGGGGTTTCTAACAATTTGTTGTAATAATACTTTGGTTTTCAAATCTCCTTTCCTCTTTTCTATTTTGTCCTTCTCATTATTAACATGGTTCTCATAATACCGAGCCATGTGCAAAACCTCAGATTGAGATTTTGCCTGCCAAGCGCTCTCAGAGGACATAATCTGTGACTGGATGTCAGGCAACAATCCACATACAAATTTGTCCACAAACAACCTTTTCCCAGACTCTGTACCCAAATCCTGTCCACTGAAGTCAGAAAATACCTGCTCGAATCTGTTAAAGAATTTGGTGGCGCCTTCAGTTTTCCCTTGAACACAGGCCGTAAGCTTGTCCCAAATAATTATTTTCTCTGGAATTATAGTTTTTAATTTTGCGACAATTCTATCAGGCAAAGTAAGTATTACCTGAGGTGGTTTCTCACCAGCTGGTCTTTCCCCATCAATCCTAATCATATTAGCCCACGTATCTCCCAACCCTGGCACATTGTCTATTGTCCGAACCTGCTTCCATACATCTACGGGTAGGAGTACAGGGAATAGCAAGTCAATATCACTGAAAGTGAACACAGAGGACTGCAAGACGGACTCTATCTCTTTGTAAAACCCCGTCGGGTTTTTTCTAATATCGAGAACTGATTGTCTAATAGTGTTCACTTCCTGTCGTGAAAATGGGACGTGAATGAATTGCGATACATAATGTGCAGGGATATCCACAGCGGGTGCACCAGTCCCAGCGTTGGCGGGAATCTCAACTTTTAGGACAAAGGTCGGAGGAACCTCTCTCATAGGCAACTGAGATATAGGTACCTCTGGCCGCTTACTAAGCAACAGAGCCAGGTCGAGCGCTAAGGCAGCCGAAGAAGTGTCGGGCGAAAAAGCCCTTCTACAAATCCCCAACAATTCTATGGGGCAACTAACCTTCTTTCTTACACATTCTTCTTGCAGGTACTGTACCATTACCTGAATTACCTTTCTTTGCATTTCTACTGTATACTGACTATACGTGTCATACACCTCATCTGGCCGAATCGATGAATCCGAGATCCATCGAATCGCATCTTTGGTACAAATTTGTACTTCCTCAGGTGCCGATCTACGACACGGAAGGAACCGTTTCTGTACATACATACTATCGTCTTCGTCATCCTCATCTCGTGACTTTTCAAAGTCCTTCCTGTACTCAAACAATTTTTCAACATGACCATATACTTTCTGCTCTGTGTCCCTCGAAAGTGCCAAAGCATTTAGATCTCTCACCCCTTGTGGAAGATCCGAATTTTGTAATCTACCCCACATCACACATAAATGAGTCCCCAAACCTTCGATAAAAACATTTTTCTCGGGAAAACTGTTCAAATTAGATAATGTGGAAAAAACATTAACCTGATAACCTTTCTCCATACAGTGCTTAGCCCATGCAAACAATTCCTGTTTCTTATCTGCAGAAACAGTATTACGAGTGACAATCTTTGATCCTGCACCTTGATCAACTTTAGTCAATACGGGACTACTCGGGAGCAAAGGTGCAGGTAAATTTAATAAAGGTACAACTATCGGCGCAGGAGGAAGGGGCGGTGCGATAGGTGGAGGAACGACAACTAGAGGAATAGGAACAATAGGTTGTACAGGGGGAACAGGAATAACAGCAGGAACAACAGCAGAAATGGGCAGAGCGCCCAAAATAGGATCATACAGAGGTGGCGCAGAGGCACCAGGCCTGCGTTCGTTTAACAATTTTTCAATAAATTCTTCAGAAACATGGAAATCTTTAGAGGGGTAAATTTTCTGGATTCCAAGTGAAAAAGCCCTATCCATATTTTTAACTGATTCTGAATGTTTTTCTTTATCATATAACAACGCTTTTTCGGCATTTGTTTTATGACGGCGTGCATGTTTATCCCTACTTTTAAGCTGCTGTAACGCTTCTTTTTTCCAATTCTGTAAAACATTAAAGGCTGCAGGTCTAGCCTTCTTTTTTAGCAAGACTGATTCTAGGTATTCAATACGGGGGATCTCAAAACTGCCGTCGATTGGCCACTAAAATTCGGAGGCATGTCTGGTCTGTCTGTACCAAATATCATTAAATACTATACTACCAATGCCATACTTACAGTACATAGTACATGCCGGCGACCCCTCCTGTGGTGCTGGGCGGCTAAATTCCAAAGATTGTCGATAGCTGCAGAACAGAGCCCTAAAGCAGCTAGACAATTTCCCAGGCATTTCACAAAAAATTGATGTTACCTGGTCAATAATTGTGTCTGCAGATACAATACGCCAAATTCAAATTATCAAGGTTAAATTAAGAGCCGGGTCACGACTGCACCTGACCAAACCTAAGGAGGACTGTACGGTTTATCAAAGAACTTACCTAACGAATTTTACCTTGTGTTTGGTGGTTTCGACAAATCTGCCCGCCTCAAAAATGGACCCTCGTCAAGATGCCGTGTCAGACCACACGACTATCGTCCAAGGATCGGATCGCGCAGCGCTGCCGAGGTATCGTGTCTCGTTCGGTCGGGCCCGCAGAATCACACCGTCCGATCCCGGTTCGATAGTCTGCGTCAACCTTCAATGATCCGGCATCAATCTTGAGGGTCCCTATTCGGGCGCCAACTGTGAAAACATAAAAATTGATATGAGGCTGGGAAGCCCAAAAGAAAGACACCAACACAGGTTACAAAGGACATACAAAGTGCTTTATTTAAAAGCTACAACAGTTACCAAAGTCAATTGACAAACGGATAGCTATTCGGCTCTCAGAGTAACGTAACGAACTTCAACGAGGGTTTGATGCATTAGTAGAGAGACCGTACATTGGCATACTTGGGCTTTTATATCCTTTATCCAGCCCTTGGCCAACCCCCTCGCGGGTTAACCATTCTTGGGACCAGGCCTAGGGTTCCTTGCCAGGTCAATCCTATAATGTATGCATTTTGATCAGTTCCGCTGATACAGTTGTTCATTTACACATAGGTCAGGGATAGGACAAGGTCTCAGTTCGCGACCCCGACAAGTGGCCTGCAGGTATATTAATTATTCATGTGTGCGGAGGTCACAACGGCCAGAATCTCACTCAGAATGTCATTCGGCCTCCATTTTGATATTCAGGGTGACTTCCACTTTACAAGAGAACCTAAAATGGCGGCTAAATCCAAGATGGCGACTTACATAACTTTTCGTTAAGGTCAAAACCTTGCCACGGAGTCTATTTACATGATATTTTAGACAACTTGGCGTAGGCCAATACACATTCAAATACTGCGATAGGAGGCATAATATCATTTAAATTACAACACCCAGCCACCAGGGGCAGCCTCCACCAGGCCCCCACTCATGTCTCCCACCACCCCCAACCCCCAGCAGTGCAGGGGCAGCCTCCACCAGGCTCCCACTCATGTCTCCCATCACCCCCACCCCCCAGTCACCAGGGGCAGCCTCCACCAGGCCCCCACTCATGTCCCCTATTACCCCCACCCCCCAGCAGTGCAGGGGCAGCCTCCACCAGGCCCCCACTCATGTCCCCATGCACCCCCACCCCCCAGCAGTGCAGGGGCAGCCTTCACCAGGCCCCCACCCATGTCTACCACCACCCCCACCCCCCAGCAGTGCAGGGGCAGCCTCCACCAGGCCCACACTCATGTCTCCCATCACCCACACCCCCCAGCCACCAGAGGCAGCCTCCACCAGGCCCCCACTCATGTCTCCCACCACCCCCACCCCCCAGCAGTGCAGGGGCAGCCTCCACCAGGCCCCGACTCATGTCTCCCACCACCCCCTCCCCCCAGCCACCAGGGGCAGACTCCACCAGGCCCCCACTCATGTCCCCTATTACCCCCACCCCCCAGCAGTGCAGGGGCAGCCTCCACCAGGCCCCCACTCATGTCCCCATGCACCCCCAGCCACCAGCAGTGCAGGGGCAGCCTCCACCAGGCCCCCACCCATGTCTACCACCACCCCCACCCTCCAGCAGTGCAGGGGCAGCCTCCACCAGGCCCCCACTCATGTCTCCCATCACCCCCACCCCCCAGGGGCAGCCTCCACCAGGCCACCACCCATGTCTCCCACCACCTCCACCCCCCAGCCACCAGGGGCAGCCTCCACCAGGCCCCCACTCATGTCTCCCATCACCCCCACCCCCCAGCAGTGCAGGGGCAGCCTCCACCAGGCCCCCACTCATGTCTCCCACCGCCCCCACCCCCAGCAGTGCAGGGGCAGCCTCCGCCAGGCCCCCACTCATGTCTCCCACCACCCCCACCCCCAGCAGTGCAGGGGCAGCCTCCACCAGGCCCCCACTCATGTCTCCCATCACCCCCACCCCCCAGCCACCAGGGGCAGCCTCCACCAGGCCCCCACTCATGTCTCCCACCACCCCCACCCCCCAGCAGTGCAGGATCATAGTGTCAGCATGTGTCCTGCACAATGTTGCAACACGCCAGGGCCTGGCTGTGGACATGGTGGTGCCTCCACATCCCCAACCACATGCACGGCCGCTGCGCATGGGAGGGGAGAGGGCACGGGGTAAGGCAGCCCGTACGCAGATGGTGGCTAATTACTTCACATAGAAATCACACCCCAGTGGAGTGCACACAGGCCTGGCACATACCATCTGATAAGCAATGATGACTCGACCTGACAATTAAGACGAACAAAGGGACTGTCAACTGTCAGAACCATAGCAGCCTGAGATTGTTCATGTGGAAGTGTCACAATGTGTGCATCCCTACCTACACAAACACCACCAATGCAGCGTCATGAAAAGACACTTCCATGCTGCAGAAATGAATACCCACTTGCAAAATACTACATGAAAACAGTGCCATGTCACCCACCCCCTCCCCGGCACTGCCACACAACACACCATGGCATGTCATGCAATGTGAGAGGAAAGAAATTAATCCCCACAACATGCCCCAAGTGTCAGCAGCTACAGTGTCCCTAATGGAAACATGTAAACACATGAAATGCTCACAGTAATGCAGGACCTACAACCCACATTACCAAATACTTACCAAGAATACCAATCACCTACACAACCTCCTACCTACCTTAAACATGACATTACAGACTTAAAAATTAGCTAGCCTCACCACCTGATGACAGCCCCCGAACACTTCCAAGTATACAGTGTTAGCGCCACGCAAGAGTGTAGGTGCACTGCTTACAACATGGACTCCAGTTCCAAGGTGGACCGCATTGTGAAGACATCAGGAATGGACCTGCAAATATGGAGGATGAGATGGATGCAGAGGCACATATCAATACACCATGCAGTCTACAATACAACAACAATATGCACTATGAATGCATACACAGTATTGACTACAGACTGCCCACACAGCTCATGGGAGTCCAATGTCACCATGTACGTCAAAGTCACTTGGGCACACCCTTTGCAAGCCCATGGAAACGGGAAGCAGGAGGGGTGTGTGTGACAAAAACCCAAGCATCTGAACCAAATCCATGACAAGCCTGCATGTGCCCAGCCACAATGCAGTGTATGCCCATGGGAACCACACAAGGCAACACACTGTCCAAAAAAAAAAAAAAATCATAAATGGCCATGAATGGGCCCGGGGGCGTAGGGGAGGCCACCCAGAAGTTCCGAGGACAGGGTGCACACCAAAACCTACCCGTGTGGATCTTGCGAAAAAAAAACACCTCCATGGGCTCAGGGCCTACACGGCTACCATATTGTGGGAGTATCACTGCTGTCGCTCTCCTCACCCTCTGCAGCTGCATCAGGAGGTGGTGGCACTATGGGAGGCAGCCCACGCAAAGCCCTAGTCTGTTCCTCCATGGCTGCAAGCATGCGGGTGTGCTAGGTCTCGTTCTGGAGGATAAGTGTGCGGAGGTCCCCATGCAACAACTCACGGGATGCCCGGACCTCCGCCCTAGTTGCCTGCATCTCAGCTGAGAGCGTACGGGTGAGACGCTCCAGCTGCTGTTCTGTCCTTCGGTTTGTTGAAGCCTCAAGCTCAACAAGAGTCGTCCTGAGGTGAAGGAGTTCCAGCCTCAGGGCTTCCCTGTGGCCCTGGCACTCTATGGAGATGGCTTCCTGCAGAGTCGCCAGTGCCGCCCGCCTGTCCCTGTCGGACGCCAACATGTCCTCCCTGTGTGACTGGCAGATGGAGTCGGTTGCCTGCTGTAGTCGCTCCATCAGCCTTTCGGGGGGGACAATGGAAGTGGCCACCCTATCCATGGCCTGAGCCATCATCTCTGATGATGCTGCCTATTGGGTTGCCATACCGTAAATGGATTTCTCCCATGCGGTATTGCCAGGTGGCGTACGCCCACCACGTCGGCGGGCACCACACCTGTCTGGGGCAAGGCGAACTGCGCCTTGCTGTGCCGGCACTGCCTGAGGCTGCAGGACTGCATTCCCCCTCTGATCTGCTGGCCCAGGAACAGGATCATTTGTCGCGGAGTATGACCCTGCATCCGTAACCACCAAAGGCGTACCTGCCAACACTGACATCCCCATTGAGGGTTCTAACCCTGGTGCAGGTGGTCGGACAGAACAGAATCCCTCCCAGGAACACTCACCTGCGACGGCACGTAGGTCTCATCATCCGAATCGACACCTGAGTACAGCTCGGGGGAGGTGCAGCCAGAGACACCCCTTGAGAGCACGACCTGCAGCAGTTGTGGTTTCTCACCCACCACCACACCACGTCCCTCACTGGTGGTCGGTCGGCCCTCAGACCCCTCCTGGGTCTGCACCATCTCCAGAACCCCAGCAGTATCAAGTGCGTCTTCCCCTGCAAAGACATAAAAGAAAACAAATGGAAACAGGCATTAGCACTATGGCACACAATTAGGGCTGAGAGGCTACAGAAACAGTACTTGATTGACACATGTCCCACATGACTAAAACACTCCCATGCATGCACCATCACTGCGTGTGATGGGGAGGCAGATGGCACACATTGATGACACCAAGATGGAAGATGAACACATTTGCTGCATGCTACCTAGCAGTGGCATCACACATTGGCCAGTGATTGGCAGGTCAAATACACATGCCATCACACAGATGGCATGTACCCTAGCCATGAAGTGAAGAGGGAGAGGAGGTCACCAATTGTTCATTCAGTCCAGTTTGTTCATATAATTGATTATTTTCATTGTAATGGTTCAAATGTGTAACCTGCAGCTGCCAGTCAAAAATGGTCCTATAGCACAGGGACATGTCCAAACTAATCATGTCCACGAAACTGAGCCAGTCCACTGTACCATAGCCATGTCAGACATGTGACAATAGGCCTGAGAAATCCCGAGTAAAAGTGGTGTTATGCAAACAATCTGCATGAATAAACAGAGGTAAATAAGCAACAGTGCTGTGGCAAGATGACACTCCAAGGGCAACTGGCGTGGTGTTGGGCTGGATGTCTAATGTTGGCCGAAGGGATGCTGCTATACCCAAATGCTGTTGCCAAGAATGTATAGGAAGAGGCACATGGGTGAGCCGAACCACTCAGGCACACACACCCTCCCCTGGCACCCAAACAGAAGCCCTCCCACACACACCATGCACATGGATGACACACACATGCATGTGCACTCACCGGACAATGCCTCATAATCTGCCAGTTCTCCCACGTCTTGGATCTGTTCCTCCGTGACGTAGGTCCCAGCAACCTGCTCATGTGGAGTGAGTTCTATGTCGTCTGCTGGAGACCCACCTCCAGTCACTAGAGTTGCGGCATGACTTGAGGCCAGCTTATTCTTTGCCCTGCGCTTCAGGTCATTCCAGCGCTTGTAGCATTCATTAGCTGTGCGCCTCACGATTCCAAGGGCACTTATGATGTCCGCAATGGTCTGCCAGTGTGCCTGACGTTGTGCAGGTGTGGTCTTGGATCCTGCAACAATCACCATTTCGCGGTCATGTGCGGACACATACTCTACAAGTGCATTCAGTTCGGCCTCATTGAAGCTGGGCTTCCTTGACGGGCCGGACTGTGTAGCCGTGTCTGGGGCATCAGCCTCTACTGGACGAGCACTCTTCCTCTTCCGCTTGGAAGGTGGTGGGGATCCTGAGTGTCCTATGCCGCTCTGGACACTAGGGGCAGGAGCGTGGGATTGCACACTCAGCATGGGAGTTGGTGCAGGCATTATCTCAAGTGTGATGGTGTCAGGGGGAATGTCAGCATGATGGACTTGGACCGACACTGTCCTGGATGGGTGTGTGAGAGTTGGGGTGGATGGAGCCGCAGCTGCCCCTGCAGCCTCCCCAGCCTGCCTTCGCAGGGCAGCAGATGACCTAGCTGCCCCTGATCCACGTGGCCTGATGACACCAACGTTCACCGGCGCAAGTGGCCTAGACCTGCTGACCTGGAAGTCAGCCATGGAGTCACCCTATGCCAGGTCTGGTTCCACAGTGGGCTGGTCCAACAAGGGCTGAGCATGGATGGTGTCAGCCACGGTAACCTCAACCGGGGGGGGGCATGGGTGTCCCTGACTGCTCCTCCACACATGGGGGGCTAGGGACACCCTGCAAGTCACGGCCACGTCCCCTACTGGATCCACCACGGCCACCACTTGGGGCTCGGCCACCTTTGCCACCCTTACGGCTTGGTCGCCTCCCAGCCATGGCACTGATGTTATTGTGCGTATGGGAGTCGATGTGAACTATTGTCCTGGGCAATTGGGGGTCAAAGGGGTTGGGTACCAGATGGTAATCGTACCCTAGTGCTCTAGCAAGGTTGTATGTCACCCCTGGGGAAAGATGACGGGTCACGCAACGCACAGGCACCCCAAAAAAGCGAAGTAAGGTGCACGCAACCCCTCCTAGACCACGTGCGTGGAAAAATAAACCTGCACTACGCTGTGGCACTCCGGAACACAAGAATGAATGTATGCGTGTCACACACAGCCTAGAATGACCTCTGAAGGGGTACGCGACACACGGGGCAAGCACAGATGTTAAATACGTGCGCGACTCAGCGTCTGCCAGGAACAAAAGCGTGAAAAATATGCGCGTGTGCGCGTTGGCAACACCCCCGCCAAAAGAAGAATTGTACGCTGTCTGAGGAGACAGGACAACAGTAGTAGGGGACGCTGTTTGAGGAAACAGGCCCAGGAAAAAGAGGAAAAGAAAAAAAGCTGTCAGAGGTAACAGGGAGTACGAACTGGAAACGCCGTGAAGTAAATCGCGTGTGAATCGACAAGAAGTACAGATTTCACCCACTCGCTCTCCACGAAAAGCACGTACAAGGAAATGGCGTTCTACACGTACCTTTTATACACACGTCACAGACGCGCATACACGATGAGGCCATTTCCACCAATTACGCGCTTTGACACTCGGACGTGTATCTCTTCATTTTTACACGCGCCATTCTCTACGGCCATGCGCGTGACGTCACAGCTGCGCAAGGTGGCCTTTGGGCCAATGAAATCGCATATGCGAGCACACGTGGTAAAACTGCACGTCCGAGTGTCATCGCGTGTAATCGGAGGGAAGTGAGCGTACACGTGATTGGCCTGGGTATGTGTATTTCTGGGGGGCGCAGGAAGTTCCACACGCGATTGGTGGAAATCCACGTGTGCTCTGTCATCACGTGTAATGAGGGAAACACCCGCGCGCCTCACGTCACAGACGCGCTCACGCGCTAAGGGCCTTTGGTCCAATGAAATCGCATATGCGTGCTGACGTGCATACGCACTAAGGGCCTTTCCTCGATTTACACGCAGACGTGCAGGATTTTCACGTGCCAAATCACTCCGTATCAAGCTGGCCACGCGTAAGCACACAGAAGACCACGTTCCTGCCCAAAAGGCCGAATTACTGCCCCCCCAGAGCCCCGAGCAGCCTCCCACGAGCCATCTGCTGCTGCCTGCCTGCCTGCTGCCACCGTGCCCTGCCATTTGGTGCCTGCACATCAGCCATCTGCAGGGGTCTATTTGCTGTGTCCACCCCTGCTGGAACAGAAGACTCCCGACTGGGATATCATCACTCCACAGCCCAGCCCCAGGACCCAGTTGCCCACCCACTCCTGCCTCTGGGGTTGCCATGTCGGGCACTGCAACATCTGGCACCACTGGCAACCCCCGGCCAGAGAGGCAGAGGGGCACCAGCTTCACTGCCACCGAAGTTGGTGTCCTGGTGGAGCAAGTCCTGGGGCAGTATGATGCCCTCTTCGGAAGTAAGCGCGCCAACAAGGAAGGACGGACTCGGATCTGGACGGACATCGTGACTGCCATCAACGCGGAGGGGGTGGCAGTCCGCGACTACCAACATGTCAAGAAGCGCTGGGATGACTGCAGGTTCAGGACCCTCTTGAAGGCCCGGCGCCTCGTGGAGGGGGGCCGAGGCCGCATGAGTACCATCCACATGAGGGTCCTGGAACGCATAGGCCCAGTGCTCCACGCCCAGATCCTTGAGAGGCAGACCCGTCTGGAGTTGAGCGGTAAGTGGCCAAGCATTGCTGTGTGAGACAGGGCATGTCGCAGTGTGCTGGTTGTCTGATACTTGCCTGTATGTGTGACATAGGCCATGTATGCATGTGTGTGTGCAGGGACGTCATGCATGTGAGACCAGTAATGTGTGAACCACACGGTTGGTGCATGTGCTCAAATGCAACATGGGTTGCCCTATGCGGAATGGCCACATGAAAGCATGCCAGTCTCTGTTCCTGGACATGGGTGAGGGATGGGTGCTGATGCCATGTACATGTATGCTGTCCATGTCTGTGTGTCTGACCTGCGTGTCTGTGACTTGTGAATGCCAGGGATGCATGACACATGTCTGTCACAATGTTCAGGTTCACTGATGCAGCCTAGTCATTATTGTATCCACTGTGTCTGTGGTGTACGAGGCCAGATGGATGAAGGGTGAAGTGTGTGCATGTGATAGGCATGGCCCATGATGCATGTGAGTTCCAAAACAACAGTGTATGTTTCAAGAATCACTTGGACATGTATGCTAATGTCCGTAGCATGCGCCATGCCTGTTACCGCATGTGTTTTACCTGCACTGAGCCATGTGTTGTGGAGGGACATGATGGAAGTGATCTTTGACAGTGCCACTCATCTGCTATTGCTTCCTGTCTAGGAGACCATTGTACAGTACCCTGATGCTTGTGTTCTATGTCTCCCTCTACCCAGCGCCACGTGAAGAAGAGGACGGAGATGGCTCTGTGGAGCAAAGCGGCGGGGATGCCCCCACGGCTGCAGCGGAAGGGGTGGGTGAGCCCCCACAGGGGCTTGCAACGGCGGAAGACGGGGTGGAGCCATCCAGGTTGGTGGTTTCCACAGAGGAGGAGGAGGCCGCTACTGAGGCGCACATGGGGCCTGGTGGGGGCATCCCTGCTGGTGCAAGTGTTGCAGTCCAGGGGCAGGGGCAGGAGGCAGCACAGGTCGCCGTGGAGGAGCATGTGCATGTCACTGTCGCTGACACTGTGACTGCACCACCATGCACCAGCAGGGATGCCCCATCCCAGGCCCGTCCGCAGGTAGGGGGGATGTCCATGTCATCTGAATCCCCTCCACCTGAGGACGAGGGGACCCCTGGCCATATGGAGAAGGTCCTCATTGGTGTCGCGTTGCGCACAGGTGACATTCGTGATGAGGTGCGTGCTTCCCGGGAGGAGCATGCACGTCATCACGGAGAGCACCGTGCCGACATGGCCCAGTTGGGATCGGCCATGGTCGGGGGTTTCCTACATGTGACGGCCAATCTGGCGACCCTCTCCTCCTCTGTGGAGACTATGCACCAGTCGTTATCCATGCAGTCTTCCGGCCCAGATGCCACTAGGGCCCCCTGTGGACCTGCCCCGACCAATGCAGCCGGCTTGGTGGGGATCCCATCCCTGCCACAGTCGGGAGTCAGAGGTCCAGCAGGGGTGGACACACCAGCAACTGGACCCCAGCAGATGGAGGATGTGACGGCATCATCGGGCAGGGCACGTGCACGACGGCGTCGGTAGATTCCATCAGCCTGGATGCCGTCGTGCTGGCACAGGCAGTTGCGTCGGAGGCAGCGGCATGCTCGACGTGGGAGGCATCATGGTTCGGGGCCATCAACATCAGGGGTGCAGGCATCGGCCGGAGGGCAGGAGAACCCTGGAATGGGAGTGGTTTCCGTGTGGGAGCGGTTGGGCCAGCAGATAGGTGCGGAGCGGCAGCGGGCAGAGGAGGAACGGCTCACAATGGTCAGGGCGGAGAACTCCATGCAGAGGGCGCTGAGGCAGGCTGAGTGCCTCGAGGGTCTTCGCAGGGAGTTGGAGCTGGACACTGCTTTATCCCTGCAAGACCTCGGGGCCAGGGAACATGCCCGCCTCCAAGCCATTGAACAGGAGTTTGATGATGCCCTGGCCCATGACAACATCCAGTGAGCCGTTGGACTAGCCCGCTGCCCATGTAAGTAGTTATGTAGTTAGTGTTAGGTTTCCTTTGTTTTTGCATTTTCTTTGGACCTTTTGGACAATGGGCCACATTTTTGTATATAGTTATTTTTTATTAGGTAGTGTTGTTAGATAGGTTTCATTTCTTTTGTGGGGATCATGGACCCTGGCTTGTTCACCTGTACATAATTCACTGTTGGATTTTCTTTTCTTTTTACAATTTACCCATGGATCAATGGCTTTCAATTATAATTTCCCATTGGATTTTCTTTTGTGGACTGTGACTTTGGACACCATTCCTTTGGATTCTGATTTTTGGTTTTGCATTTTTTCACGGTCATGCTTCTTTTTACTTTTGTTACATTCCCATTTCTGTTAGTTTATTTTTGATTCAATTCATGTTTCCTTTAATACATATTTTTTGATCAAACTTCAATGGGCCTCATTACGACCCAGGCGGATTTCGCGGTGCTAAATGCACCGCGAAGCATGGCGGAAAGCCGCCGATAGCGCCATGGGGGTTGGCGGATTTACCGCCCCATTCCGACCTCGGCGGAGCGGTAAATCCCCAATCCCCATTCTGCCCTTCCCCATTCCCATTTTTGCCCCATAGGGTATAATGGGAGTGGGGAAGGAGTTAATTACGCCACCGTAAAATACGGTGGCGTAATTAACAACGAGGTCCCGTAGCGCCATGGTTTTCTCCGGCTGGTAAAACCAGGCGGAGAAAACCTCCATGGCGCTACGGGAACTCGTAGTATGGCGGAGAGGTACGCCATGCACTACGCTGGCGTAATACCCTCTCCGCCAGGGTCCTAATGAGGCCCAATGTGTGGTATCATCTCATTGGTTTCATGCATATCATGATATGGGTTTTGAGATTCACTGACACCCATTGGGTGTATGTGAGGGACATGTGTTCGTTTCCAAACTTGCAATTGCTGTTCTATCATTTTATTGCCATTTCTGAGTGGGTGGATGCAATACTCGGGTGGGTGTTTTGCATTTGGAGGCTGACCATAGGGACCAGGGATCTAGATAGTGATGACATGTTGGCTGGGGAACATGAGTTGGACATGAGTGGGGGCCTGCTGGCAGGTGCCCCACATTGCTGGGGGTGGGGGTGCAGGGGAACATGAGTTGGACATGAGTGGGGGCCTGCTGGAAGGTGCCCCACAGTGCTGGGGGGTGGGGGTGCAGGGGAACATGAGTTGGACATGAGTGGAGGCCTGCTGGCAGGTGCCCCACAGTGCTGGGGGTGGGGGTGCAGGGGAACATGAGTTGGGCATGAGTGGGGGCCTGGTGGAGGCTGCCCCTGCACTGCTGGGGGGTGGGGGTGGTGGGAGACATGAGTGGGGGCCTGGTGGAGGCTGCCCCTGGTGGCTGGGGGGTGGGGGTGATGGGAGACATGAGTGTGGGCCTGGTGGAGGCTGCCCCTGCACTGCTGGGGGGTGGGGGTGCACGGGGACATGAGTGGGGGCCTGGTGGAGGCTGCCCCTGCACTGCTGGGGTGTGGGGGTGGTGGGAGACATGTGTTGGACATGAGTGGGGGCCTGGTGGAGGCTGCCCCTGCACTGCTGGGGGGTGGGGGTGGTGGTAGACATGGGTGGGGGCCTGGTGGAGGCTGCCCCTGCACTGCTGGGGGGTGGGGGTGCATGGGGACATGAGTGGGGGCCTGGTGGAGGCTGCCCCTGCACTGCTGGGGGGTGGGGGTAATAGGGGACATGAGTGGGGGCCTGGTGGAGGCTGCCCCTGGTGGCTGGGGGGTGGGGGTGGTGGTAGGCATGGGTGGGGGCCTGGTGGAGGCTGCCCCTGCACTGCTGGGGGGTGGGGGTGGTGGGAGACATGAGTGGGGGCCTGGTGGAGGCTGCCCCTGGTGGCTGGGGGGTGGGGGTGGTGGGAGACATGAGTTGGACATGAGTGGGGGCCTGGTGGAGGCTGCCCCTGCACTGCTGGGGGGTGGGGGTGGTGGGAGACATGAGTGGGGGCCTGGTGGAGGCTGCCCCTGGTGGCTGGGGGGTGGGGATGGTGGGAGACATGGGTGGGGGCCTGGTGGAGGCTGCCCCTGCACTGCTGGGGGGTGGGGGTGGTGGGAGACATGAGTGGGGGCCTGGTGGAGGCTGCCCCTGCACTGCTGGGGGGTGGGGGTGGTGGGAGACATGAGTGGGGGCCTGGTGGAGGCTGCCCCTGGTGGCTAGGGGGTGGGGGTGATGGGAGACATGAGTGTGGGCCTGGTGGAGGCTGCCCCTGCACTGCTGGGGGGTGGGGGTGCATGGGGGCATGGATGGGGGCCTGGTGGAGGCTGCCCCTGCACTGCTGGGGTTTGGGGGTGGTGGGAGACATGAGTGGGGGCCTGGTGGAGGCTGCCCCTGGTGGCTGGGGGGTGGGGGTGATGGGAGACATGAGTGGGGGCCTGGTGGAGGCTGCCCCTGCACTGCTGGGGGGTGGGGGTGGTGGGAGACATGAGTGGGGGCCTGGTGGAGGCTGCCCCTGGTGGCTGGGGGGTGGGGGTGATGGGAGACATGAGTGTGGGCCTGGTGGAGGCTGCCCCTGCACTGCTGGGGGGTGGGGGTGGTGGTAGACATGGGTGGGGGCCTGGTGGAGGCTGCCCCTGCACTGCTGGGGGTTGGGGGTGCATGGGGACATGAGTGGGGGCCTGGTGGAGGCTGCCCCTGCACTGCTGGGGGGTGGGGGTAATAGGGGACATGAGTGGGGGCCAGGTGGAGGCTGCCCCTGGTGGCTGGGGGGTGGGGGTGGTGGTAGACATGGGTGGGGCACTGGTGGAGGCTGCCCCTGCACTGCTGGGGGGTGGGGTGGTGGGAGACATGAGTGGGGGCCTGGTGGAGGCTGCCCCTGGTGGCTGGGGGGTGGGGGTGATGGGAGACATGAGTGTGGGCCTGGTGGAGGCTGCCCCTGCACTGTTGGGGGGTGGGGGTGGTGGTAGACATGGGTGGGGGCCTGGTGGAGACTGCCTCTGCACTGCTGGGGGGTGGGGGTGCATGGGGACATGAGTGGGGGCCTGGTGGACGCTGCCCCTGCACTGCTGGGGGATGGGGGTAATAGGGGACATGAGTGGGGGCCTGGTGGAGGCTGCCCCTGGTGGCTGGGGGGTGGGGGTGGTGGTAGACATGGGTGGGGGCCTGGTGGAGGCTGCCCCTGCACTGCTGGGGGGTGGGGGTGGTGGGAGACATGAGTGGGGGCCTGGTGGAGGCTGCCCCTGGTGGCTGGGGGGTGGGGGTGGTGGGAGACATGAGTTGGACATGAGTGGGGGCCTGGTGGAGGCTGCCCCTGCACTGCTGGGGGGTGGGGGTGGTGGGAGACATGAGTGGGGGCCTGGTGGAGGCTGCCCCTGGTGGCTGGGGGGTGGGGGTGGTGGGAGACATGGGTGGGGGCCTGGTGGAGGCTGCCCCTGCACTGCTGGGGGGTGGGGGTGGTGGGAGACATGAGTGGGGGCCTGGTGGAGGCTGCCCCTGCACTGCTGGAGGGTGGGGGTGGTGGGAGACATGAGTGGGGGCCTGGTGGAGGCTGCCCCTGGTGGCTGGGGGGTGGGGGTGATGGGAGACATGAGTGTGGGCCTGGTGGAGGCTGCCCCTGCACTGCTGGGGGGTGGGGGTGCATGGGGGCATGGATGGGGGCCTGGTGGAGGCTGCCCCTGCACTGCTGGGGTTTGGGGGTGGTGGGAGACATGAGTGGGGGCTGGTGGAGGCTGCCCCTGGTGGCTGGGGGGTGGGGGTGATGGGATACATGAGTGGGGGCCTGGTGGAGGCTGCCCCTGCACTGCTGGGGGGTGGGGGTGGTGGGAGAAATGAGTGGGGGCCTGGTGGAGGCTGCCCCTGGTGGCTGGGGGGTGGGGGTGATGGGAGACATGAGTGTGGGCCTGGTGGAGGCTGCCCCTGCACTGCTGGGGGTGGGGGTGGTGGTAGACATGGGTGGGGGCCTGGTGGAGGCTGCCCCTGCACTGCTGGGGGTTGGGGGTGGTGGTAGACATGGGTGGGGGCCTGGTGGAGGCTGCCCCTGCACTGCTGGGGGTTGGGGGTGCACGGGGACATGAGTGGGGGCCTGGTGGAGGCTGCCCCTGCACTGCTGGGGGATGGGGGTTATAGGGGACATGAGTGGGGGCCAGGTGGAGGCTGCCCCTGGTGGCTGGGGGGTGGGGGTGGTGGTAGACATGGGTGGGGGCCTGGTGGAGGCTGCCCCTGCACTGCTGGGGGGTGGGGGTGGTGGGAGACATGAGTGGGGGCCTGGTGGAGGCTGCCCCTGGTGGCTGGGGGGTGGGGGTGGTGGGAGACATGAGCTGGACATGAGTGGGGGCCTGGTGGAGGCTGCCCCTGCACTGCTGGGGGGTGGGGGTGGTGGGAGACATGAGTGGGGGCCTGGTGGAGGCTGCCCCTGGTGGCTGGGTGGTGGGGGTGTTGGGAGACATGGGTGGGGCCCTGGTGGAGGCTGCCCCTGCACTGCTGGGGGGTGGGGGTGGTGGGAGACATGAGTGGGGGCCTGGTGGAGGCTGCCCCTGCACTGCTGGGGGGTGGGGGTGGTGGGAGACATGAGTGGGGGCCTGGTGGAGGCTGCCCCTGGTGGCTGGGGGGTGGGGGTGATGGGAGACATGAGTGTGGGCCTGGTGGAGGCTGCCCCTGCACTGCTGGGGGGTGGGGGTGCATGGGGACATGAGTGGGGGCCTGGTGGAGGCTGCCCCTGCACTGCTGGGGGGTGGGGGTGCAGGGAGACAGGAGTGGGAGCCTGGTGGAGGGTGCCCCTGACTGCTGGGGTTTAGGGGGTGCAGGGAGACATGAGTGGGGGCCTGGTGGAGGCTGCTCCTGCACTGCTGGGGGGTAGGGGGTGCAGGGAGACAGGAGTGGGGGCCTGGTGGAGGCTGCCCCTGCACTGCTGGGGGGTGGGGGTAATAGGGGACATGAGTGGGGGCCTGGTGGATGCTGCCCCTGCACTGCTGGGGGGTGGGGTGCAGGGAGACAGGAGTGGGGGCCTGGTGGAGGCTGCCCCTGGTAGCTGGGGGGTGGGGGTGGTGGGAGACATGGGTGGGGGCCTGGTGGAGGCTGCCCCTGGTGGCCGGGGGTGGGGGTGGTGGGAGACATGAGTGGGGGCCTGGTGGAGGCTGCCCCTGGTGGCTGGGGGTTGGGGGTGGTGGTAGACATGAGTGGGGGCCTGGTGGAGGCTGTGCCTGCACTGCTGGGGGGTGGGGGTAATAGGGGACATGAGTGGGGGCCTGGTGGAGGCTGCCCCTGCACTGCTGGGGGGTGGGGGTGCAGGGAGACAGGAGTGGGGGCCTGGTGGAGGGTGCCCCTGACTGCTGGGGGGTAAGGGGTTCAGGGAGACAGGAGTGGGGGCCTGGTGGAGGGTGCCCCTGACTGCTGGGGGGTGGGGGTGCAGGGAGACAGGAGTGGGGGCCTGGTGGAGGCTGCCCCTGCACTGCTGGGGGTGGGGGTGGTGGTAGACATGAGTGGGGGCCTGGTGGAGGCTGCCCCTGCACTGCTGGGGGTGGGGGTGATGAGAGACATGAGTGGGGGCCTGGTGGAGGCTTCCCCTGCACTGCTGGGGGGTGGTGGTAGATATGGGTGGGGCCCTGGTGGAGGCTGCCCCTGCACTGCTGGGGGGTGGGGGTGGTGGGAGACATGAGTGGGGGCCTGGTTGAGGCTTCCCCTGCACTGCTGGGGGGTGGGGGTGGTGGGAGACATGGGTGGGGGCCTTTTGGAGGCTGCCCCTGCACTGCTGGGGAGTGGGGGTAATAGGGGACATGAGTGGGGGCCTGGTGGAGGCTGCCCCTGGTGGCTGGGGGTGGGGGTGGTGGTAGACATGAGTGGGGGCCTAGTGGAGTCTGCCCCTGCACTGCTGGGGGTGGGGGTAATAGGGGACATGAGTGGGGGCCTGGTGGAGGCTGCCCCTGGTGGCTGGAGGGTGGGGGTGGTGGTAGACATGAGTGGGGGCCTGGTGGAGGCTGCCCCTGGTGGCTGGGGGGTGGGGGTAATAGGGGACATGAGTGGGGGCCTGGTGGAGGCTGCCCCTGGTGGCTGGGGGTGGGGGTGGTGGTAGACATGAGTGGGGGCCTGGTGGAGGCTGCCCCTGGTGGCTGGGGGGTGGGGGTGCTGGGAGACAGGAGTGGGAGCCTGGTGGAGGGTGCCCCTGACTGCTGGCGGGTAGGGGGTGCAGGGAGACAGGAGTGGGGGCCTGGTGGAGGGTGCCCCTGACTGCTGGGGGGTGGGGGTGCAGGGAGACAGGAGTGGGGGCCTGGTGGAGGGTGCCCCTGACTGCTGGTGGGTGGGGGTGCTGGGAGACATGCATTGTTGATCAGTAGTGCAAGGTGACATGTGGGTTGGTTGGGGGGCATGCCCATGGTGGATGGGCTGCCTGCGGGACATGAGCAGGGGTGCTGGGTAGTCCCCCGTGGTGTGGGCTGCCTGCAGGGTCCATGGAGGTTGTAGAGCGAACACCTGGGAGGACCCACACGGCCAATTCACGTGTAGTACTCCCACGAAACCCTGAAATACACGTACCATGCTGAAATCACGTGTGGAACTTCCCGCGCACCCTTGAAATACACGTACCCTGCTGAAATCGCGTGTGGAACTTCCCGCGCACCTCTTGAATACATGTACCCTGCCCGCACGGGGCCAATCGCGTGTGGAACTTCCCGTGCACCCCTGAAATACACGTAGCCTGCTCGCACGCGGCCAATCGCGTGTGGAACTTCCCGCGCACCCCTGAAATACACGTACCCTGCTGAAATCGCGTGTGGAACTTCCCGCGCACCCCTGAAATACACGTACCCTGCTGAAATCGCGTGTGGAACTTCCCGCGCACCCCTGGAATACACGTACCTTTCTCGCACGGGGCCAATCGCGCGTGGAACTTCCCGCGCACCCCTGAAATACACGTACCCTGATGGAATCGCGTGTGGAACTGCCCGCGCACCCCTGAAATACACGTACCCTGCTGAAATCGCGTGTGGAACTTCCCGCGCACCCATGAAATACACGTACCCTGCTGAAATCGTGTGTGGAACTTCCCGCGCACCCCTGAAATACATGTACCCTGCTGAAATCGCGTGTGGAACTTCCCGCGCACCCCTGGAATACACGTACCCTGCTCGCACAGGGCCAATCGCGTGTGGAACTTCCTGCGCACCCCTGAAATACACGTACCCTGCTCGCACGGGGCCAATCGTGTGTGGAACTTCCCGCGCACCCCTGAAATACACGTACCCTGCTGAAATTGCGTGTGGAACTTCACGCGCACCCCTGTAATACACGTACCCTGCTGGAATCGCGTGTGATACTTCCCGCGCACCCCTGTAATACACGTAGCCTGCTGGAATCGCGTGTGATACTTCCCGCGAACCACTGAAATACACGTTCCCCGCTTGGCGTTTGCTGTTTGCCAGCCCTGTGAACTGGTCCAGGGTTAGCGCAGCCCTTTGCGATTATTTGGGGATTTTGAAGGCTTTTCCTTTTGCGAGGGCGTTCTTGGGGGCGTAACTGGCGCAGCTGCAGGGTTCGCTGCGCCACGCTGCGCCACGGCTGGTTTTGGATGCGAAAATCCATGAATACGCTGTGCACGGAAATCGATTTTAGCGCACGCGGCTGGCGCAGACATTCGCACGGGCACGCTGTGCGCCAGTCGCGTGCGCCACTTTTGTGCGAATTTCTATGAATTACCCTGACAGTGTTTTGCACAATAACACAGAATTAGAAGAATGCAGAATGCTGTTTTCTCTTCTAATTTATATAATCTTCAGAATATTACCTCTACATCTATTTATTACTGTTTTTAAAGTAGATTGTAGTAACAATCCACTTCCTACTTTACATAAAACACGTATTACCCTATTTTCCATTTCAAACTTATGTTTTGCATGTTTATATATAAACTTTGTTTCTAACAATATTAAGTAAGCATTCTTTAAACCCTTTGGCAATCTACCTTTGTGTTTCACTATGTAGTCATTACAAACAAGCCAATCTACTTCTGTACGCACCAATGCTGGGAAATGTCCAGATCCAATGGATGCCTCCTCATGAAAAATAATTGCACACATTTTAAAAGTTTTCTTACTAACAGAAACTTGACCAAATTTACAATGCTTTATTGACGTTTTAATTTTCCTACCATCTACACCCTATCTTTGAAACATAATCAATAAATACTTATTAAAAACTAGATTTTGCAGTGTTGATTGTAAATTACAACCACAGTCACTACATTGCATATCATGGAATGCTTTCATTACAAGATGAAAAGGGTCAATTTTTCTGATCAGTCACATGAAGAGACACACATCTTTCACAGAGATCTGGAGTAGAATAACCTTTCTTACATTTTGGACACATCTGATTCCACTCGTAACTAATTCCTACATACCTTTCTATATTAACAGTTTCCTTCACTAATAAATCAAAGACAACCATTACAAATTCTTGACTATTGTGCGGGAGTGAGGGGTCGTTTGGGCCCCCCTCATACACTCAGTACAAAATAGACCACTTGCCTTGTGCAATAGTGGTGGACACCTCTATTGCCCGTATGCTAACATAAGCATAAGTGGGGCTATTGCGGGGGACACTTGGCTTCCATTTTGTGTGCCCTCGACCACATCTTTGGACTAGGCTTGCGATAGTACAAAAAGGCTTCTCTCCCCTCAGCAGCGCCGCACACACCGCGCTCATGGCCCCCACCTTTTCTCACTGTGTCTGAAAACTTCACAACTCCATTTCTCACGGATGCGCCGGGGATAAATGAAACAAATACTACACTGTATCATCTCACCCTTCCTCTGAGATCACCGTCCTGTGTGTGTACCGGCTCGAACCATGCCTTGTAGCTTATCAATCTCCACAAACCCGCCAGTGCCCTCTTACCCCCGCTGTTGGAAAATTACTGCCACTATAACCCTGTGCCCTCCTTCTCTTGATGTATCAGAAGTGTGACCCTGCTGTGCAGCCCACCCCAGCGTGCCCCCTACTTAAACCAGACCTCTGTCACAGTATATTGCACCCTAGAAATAACAAATGTCAGTGTGCCCCATACTTGCTTTGATGTGCACAGGCCCGCCCCATGACCGCGGTTATCACACTAACCAAAACCCCTAAGCTCATTACCCCATTTAAGTCCTAATGAATGATGTTATGATTATATGCATGCAATGTATAGGTTTACAAAGATTTACTCAAAGGTATACTAATGATTATTGCTTATTGTATGTCTAGTGGTAGTTTTTCATGCTAGCTTAGTTAGTGTCCGCCCTATCTCACCGCGACCTAACCCTCACCCCTCCTTGATGCTGGCAGCTGGACCACGTGATGTTCACCCTCCCGCCAAACGGACAACCAATCCGAATGGAGTCGCGCCTACTTTGCTATATGTATCTATATTGTCTGGCCAATCCTGCACTGGTTTAGTACCCTATGTTATTTGCGTCATCTATGACGCTGTTTTACTTTATATTTCCATGTAACCGTAATGTTTGCCAGAGTTCTCTTGAGGCAGCAGTGTTCTCTGGAGGCCAATTCTATATAAAATAACAAAATCTTGCAACCTATTCTCTTAGTCTCATTCCACATTGGGGTGTCTTATATTTATTTTGGATATGCATGTGTAAGACAGGGAGGGAGCCTTTAAACTATCTTCCTGTATATTTTTAGAACATTGTTGATTTCCACTTGCAACAGCTACTACATTTCGGATTGACATTGCTGAATGTAAACTGTGTGAATTTTCATCTACAGATATTTTAAGAAATGAAAGTTCCATACATAGCTGCTTCCCTGCTGTGGAAGCTATTTCTTGCATCAATGGAGTCATTTGAAACAACATACACAAAGCTGCATTACAATAGCATTCAGCTCCTGATTCATTACTAAATCTGCAATGAGAGTTTGTTATAGTTGAATGACTCTCCAACTCCTTTAAATGTGTTTGATTTTTAGTCTTTCAAGGACTGATTTCATTTTAATGTGCTTTGACCTACTCCTCACATTTCCTGGATGAGTACTTCACAGGTAAAGGTATAAGGTTCAGGTGAGGAGCATACAGTACACGCAACCTACGATATTCTTTAATGTAAGAAATGTCAGCTGTCACTTTTCTTTCATCAAAGTTTATTAAAAATACACCTTTTGTATTTTTCACACGTGACAAAACTACATATGACATTCCTTCTTTAAACACTGTATGACCAAGGTCAATACGTTCTGCTTCCAAAGTCAACCCTTGTGATTTATGAATAGTTATTGCATAAGCAGAGCACAATGGAAACTGTGTCCTTTTCACGAAGGTATCATTAAAAAGCATGACACGTGCAGAGGTCTGCTAAATGAAGTGGATTCCTTCTATATGATCAAACTTAACTTCAACATGTTCGATATTTGTACTGCGAGGATAAGTGTGAAATGCAATCACTCTTCCCATTGCTCCACTAGAACAATTTCTACATTCAAGTGGGGCGTTCATACCCGTGGATGGAGTCAACCGCCAGTAGTCGCGGCTACCCGTAAAATTTTCACAGATTCAAAAATACATATTAACAAGCTGTAACAATTCAAACAACATAAACGTACACATGAGGTCATGGAATCAGAAACACATGTGAAATTGTCTGGTGTAAAATCAATGGAGCAGCATGAGCAATGCATAGAAATTGGAATCATAATAGCAACAGCTAAGGCGATAGCTATAGCTGTGGTTACACCTTCCAAAATGCACAATGTGCCATTTGCCTCTAGGTACCTGCAGCTATGACCCGTCTTACGTTTAGTACCCGCGGCTATCAAAGACCACCAAAAAGCATGCTGTGCAATTGAAGCGGTCATACTTACGGCTATGGTGATAGTTATAGCCTTGGCTACACTGGCCAAAATATACAACGTTCCATTTGCCTGCTCGTACCCACGGCTATGACCCGTTTTGCGGTTGCTACCTGCAGCTATCAACGACTGTCAAAAAGCATGACGTGCAATTGGAGCATTCATACCTGCAGCTAAGGTGATAGTTATTGCTGCGGCTACAACTTCCAAAAATACATGAGGTCTCATTTGCTTGCTCGTACCTACGGCTATTGACTATCTGACGGTCGATACTCGTGGCTATAATCCATCTGACAGGACACAATGTTTCATTTGCTGTCAACGTAACTGTGGGTATTTTTGAAAAAAATGCATCAAAGGTATTTTCTTTTTCCAAAATACTTTAAATGTTCTCTGGGTGGCTCTAAAAAGAGCCTTTGGGTTATTTTACCAACAGATCACCAACAAATATATTTTCAGTCAGAGAAATACAGTTCACATCTATGATGATTCAAAACATTTTGAATACCTTGTCTGTGCTCTTTCTTTAGATGATCAATTAATTTTCTTTTCCCAAAGAGAAAACATCAAATATATTTCTATACAATCGCAGCATATACCTCTCATTTCAAACACTGTGTCTAAAATAATAGTATAAAACCAAAAGAATCTTGTAAGCCAATTCTTTGAGAACTCATCACCTATGTCCTCAACATCATTCCACAGTCTTCTGAACAAAGAACTTCCTCTCCTTCTGAAATTGGGCCCGTGTTTCAAATACCCAATGGAACAATAAATATACCCCAAAACAACACTAACTCCTAAAAATACACCTCGCCCTTAAACAATAACAATGTACTATGTAGAAAAACTCTTTAATATAATAATACAATATAATCTCGTTTTATTGGCATATATAAACATCACTCAAAAAATACATACTCTGATAGGTTCAAAATTCAACAGCATCTGAGGTACTTGACATGCTACTGGCAGCCACCCACCACACAGACAATAAACAACCAATCAGAAAGTAAATACAATACATGTGACCTCTCCTCACATAATCTTCCTCCATTGCTAATTCTAATATCTAAGGTGACAAGCAGTATGTGTGTCTATCAGAGTACAAAGGAACATTACATGAAATGGCTGGAGGAAAATGATCCAACAGAGGAAGACATTAAACAAGAAGATACTCAAGAAAAGGAAGCAAAAGAAAATAAATCACATTCATGATTTTGTGAATACATTAGACTAGCAATAATGTTAGTGAATAAACATCAGTCACCAAACAGATATAGTTCATCTAACTACTTGTAAATGTCTATGCAGCAAACACAAATATTTTTTAAGTGTATTATATCTTAAATTGTTTGAAAATATTTCAAATATTTTCAAACAGATGAAGAAGCCATTCAAGTCTCAAGAAGATTCAAGCAGGAAGCACCATAACAAGTACCTACAAATAGAATGATGGATTCCTTAACAAAACTAAAATAACTATGACTTAATATTCAACAAGAAATACAATCAATGAAAAAGGACGTTCAAAATTTAAGACAAATCATGGACAGTAGAAATCCAGATAAGTGGGCTAAAAAAGATGTACCATGTGTTCCAACTAAAAGAAAAAGAAAACCCACAACCTCCCACCCCCCAAGTAAACCTGTTTTCAACAAACTGTGTTTGGATATTTATTTACCTTTTTCAAGTATGTACACTTATATTCATTATTAATGAATAAAAAGTATTTTAAATGTCACAAACACTACACTGAATACATCTTAAAAAATGTTCCACATTCATTTATTTTTCTAAAATTATGTATAGCCGTGGTTACCAAAAATCCAATGAAGCCCCAAATTTTATAACCGCGGCTAAACTATTGCTTGGGTTTCTTTTCATATTCTTAGCACAAAATAATTAACAGAAGACACAGTAAAAAAGTGTGTGTACATAATGCACTTTTGACACAGTACAGCTATAGCCTTGGCTAGTCATCGAAACCGCAGCTAGGACCCCTCCCATCTATTGCTGCATTTATCCATGCATCCAACATCAACCAGCCTATTAGACTCAAATGTAGCCGCGGTTATACATCTATGTTTAAAAGAAATAATAATATCCTTCTATGTGAAAAAAAAACATAATCGGTTCAATGACACACTCACTTTAATAAACACAATTTAATACACAGGTTTGTATGACCCTCATATTTGCTATGCAGTGCATCACATGCACTATATAAGATACGAAATAGTATACTTTTGTTCTCTTTGAACATAGTAATCATTTGGTCATTAGATAGAAATAAACATACAGCAATATTAAAAGCTATAACAAAATACCACTACAATAAAACAAACCGGGATATAGAAACTGGGTGAGAATAAACAAAGGACATTATACTGGGTGGTTGCAGGACAGAGGATGGGGCAGGTTAAGTAAACTTGGAGAATAAGAGAGAACAGGGTGGGATAATACAACTCGGAGAACAAGAGATAAAAAAAACAATTACGCAGGTAGAAACACTAGTACTGTCATTTTTCTTATATTAAAAAAAAAGAACACCACTACAGATAGTTAACCATACCATATAGAGTCAATGGGGCTCATTACAAGTATGTCGGACCAGAAACAACGGTGCCAGTAAGCTTACCGGCACCATTGTTTCCAAACTGGCATACTACAGGTATGCCTGCCATAGACGCTGTGCCCTACAGATTCAACCCTACCGCCACAGCAGCCACGGTAGACAGACAGTCACAGAAGCACTAGCGCTGTAAGTAGTGGTGCCAGTGCTTCCGTGGTCCCCACTCCCATAGAGTCATACAGGACTCTATGGGAATGTAGAACAACATTTTATCAGTGTCTGACTTTCCGGGCCACCAGGGTTGTAATCCCCCAGGGGCACTAGGAAGTCAGGTGCTGGTAAATATTTACGGGTCCGATGGCAACCCACCAGTAGCACCAGCACGGTTACTGCCGGCCCTGTAATCAGCCCCATTGTCTTTTTAGTGTTGTCATTTTTATTGTTTTACATATTCCACCCCGTTGGACATTCCAACATGTTTAGATATGAGAGTACCAGTAATGATGACGTTATCGTTTGGGTACCTAATCCATTGTCACCCAGGAAGAAAGCCACTGGGATGAAAACCACTACTGACAGTTGGCACTTCTTTAAAGTCAAAGAATATTTCCAGAAAAGAGGAAGAGGAGGTACTTTGCACACTCTGCCTCAAACCTCCATGCCGTTGCCCTTCCACTTTTCTGTCTCAAAGCCTGGGAACATCCATTATATTCTAATGCAAGTCCACTGGGATGACGTTGATGATGACTATCTGAATTCACACAAACATCACAAAAGAAAAATGCATGGGTCCCATTCCTTGCGTAGACGAAGATCAGCACCACCCGCAGTACCTCCAACCACCAGTGCAACAACATCACCAACTGCAAATGAAGCCTCAACTGAAGCAGCAGTGCCACCTGCACAGACTCCTATTTTACCCAGTCCCAATATTTCCATGATGCTATTCATGTGTAGGTGATGCCTCGAATGGGTAGCCAAGGGAGGTGCAAAATTTAAGGAATGGAAGAGGTTCATTACTGAACACCAGACTACCTGTCATCCTTAATTCTTTTTTTAAGTGGCAATTTATTTTCCTCTTCCAATGTCCTAACACAAAGACTAGTAACATCAAAATTGAGAACCCATCCAGTGTGAATGCACTCCAAAGATATGAATAATGCCTATCGGAAATCACACGAACAACACAAAATAAAAATGCATGAAGCTCATGCATTATATGCACTAAAATCTGCACCACCTCCAGCACCTGCATCCACCAGTACATCACCAACAGTGAAAAAAGCCTTAACATCGGCAGCAGTGTCAGCTGCACTTTTCCAATTTTACCAGCTTCTCCATCTCCAAAATTGCCACTATGTTCTGAATATAGGTTGACCTTTCACAGGAGATAATTGTACAACATCTAGTTAGAATCCAGAGGGATGATGAGATAGATACAGCTACAATTAAATACACACAAAAAATGACTAAAATAAACTTGCAAACCACCATCAATTCACCTACCTCACCAAACACACTAAAAACCTATGAGTTCTGCATACCTGAAAGTGTATTCAAATTACAAAAAACACAATCAAATAAATATTTCAACCTCACTAACATAAATACATAAACTAAATGCCTGCAGATAAATGTCATTCATTGAAAAATCTAATTTTATATTTCTAAAACTTGAAAAATACATTACATACAAGCCAATCAAACAAAGCAGATTAAAACAATCATAATGACAACCTAATAGCAGTGGTAAATGCAACTAACACACACAAGACTGCAAATAAACCTTCAAAATGTTTAAAACGTATTAACACTTACTTTCACACCAGTCACACTACTGCCGACTCCACAGTGAGGGTTATGGATGCAAAAAGATAAAACTGGAGAAAATTGTGGCTTTTATACTTTCAAAAATGAATCCCAAAAAAGATGACTACATACTAATAAAACTAATAAAATGGATGACACATGTTACCCACAACCTATGACAGACAGCTACACAAATAGAAATGTACCAACCACCAATAACAAAGAATGAAACTAACAGAAATCTATTTTTTTCCCCACCTAGCATTTTTCATAGCCGCGGCTATTCGATGCGTCTATTGATCTTTGTAACCGCGGCTACATGCACATTTTTCTGCAAGCCCCGAATCAAACTAATGTGGCCTTCAAATCAAATAAGTGAATAAGTATATAAAATATGAGAATTGCCTAGCATTTCAGTGCTGTACTGCCCCTGGGCAGGACAAAGACTTATATGTGGGGACATTTCTTCTCTGTGAAAAGAACAGTGAGATAAAGACTTGGTTGAGACTCTCCCAGGGGCCATCCACTCAAGAACAAGTGAATGGGCTGTGTTCATGCTGGTAGAGAGTTTCCCAGACCCCCCTCCTGATAAGTATATAAAATAACATACACAAATAAAATTCTGTACTGTATCATCTACATAAAAATATGATTATTGCACTGAAAATGTATATTTATAGACGCAACTTTAAATATACCTGCATGTCCAGCCCCAACCAACAGAACGCAGAATAATATTGACACGTCTACGCACATGCTTTTCATAGCCGTGGTTATACAAAAAAGCCCCTCCTGGACGTTTGCTGATAATCAATGCTAATCGCAAAATCCAAGGGTTCAAAATTGCATTTCCACTCCACCAAACTCCAAATACTGTCCCCAACATGCCTAACAGCCCCCCTCCACTCCTCGTAGTCCTCCTTCACTCCCCTTCACTCTTACAATCCCCCACTCAATTCATATAAGATGCTACCCCACCAAAAATGTTGAATAGCCGCGGCTACAACACATCCACAAACAGATGAGGTGTCATTTGCCCGAATAAAGCAGTGGCTGCTGGGGGTAGGTGGGGCATATGTATCTTTCCACGACTAGCAATGCTGCGTGCTGGGGGTTGCTGTATAGCCGCAAATAATATCAACAGGACCATCAAACAATTAGAAACTTCAACACACACACACATCATACATACACTGCTCATACAAACTAATAGAAAATCAAACTAGGAATAATTTTCCTGGGAACAGATAAATAATACAGATATCACTGATTTGAAAACTATATGGCTGATTTCAGACAGTCGGCTGTTTTAAAGACTTTCCAATTAAATGGTTTCGATTGCATGGAATGTGTTTTTTCCAAAACTTTCCAAAATGGTTAAGTCTGAGTAGTAGAGGGGACCCAGACATCATACTAATTCATTGTGGGGGCAATAATTTGGGGAATGTACGAGGGGCGTCTGTCCCTTACTTTAATTATAAAACAAGACATGGGAAAACTAATGGAACTATTTCCTCACAGCATCTTTATCTTGTCCAGTCTCACTCAAAGGCAAAAATGGAGATGGACCACCAGATTTAATGGTAAAATTGAGAAATCCCATAAATATTTTAACAGAGCAGTTTCAGCATTCATGATAGACCACAGCCAATTATGGTTTTCAAACAACAACATACAGTTCAACATGGCCAATTTCTATAGACATGACAGAATACACATAACTGATGAAGGAAATGCAGTGTTCCTTCATAACATCAAAACAGTACTCCTGATGTGCTAAATTTTTACACTCAGTTTACCCCAAAACAGTCCTATTAAGGACTACTCATACATAAATACACAAATACAATACATAATAATAAATAAACATTTTTAATAATACCCGCGGCTACAGTTCATTGATATTTACCATAACCACGGCTACAAAAAGTCAGCTAAAAGGGGGACTGACTTCAAGTTTTATACTACAATCCAACTTAAATTATCAATTCAGTCCAACATTACTCATATACTTATGTAAAGTAACTGAAAAATAAGAACACATAGAAACATACATAACAATAAACCAGATAGACAAAAATTTCACAGCCAAACAATATACCATAAGTGAGAATACACAACCTAAACTACATTGACTGGCACCAGGCTGAACCTTGTCTACTAATTATCCCTAATCACCATTGGGGAATGTGATGCTTAAATTATTTGAATGATAATTCTCTTTAAATATTTTGTATGCATAGATACAAGATGGGATGATTATTCTTGCCTGTTATTAATGGAATATGTGTATTCCCTTTATCCCTACAATGAAAGTTGCAACTCCTTATAAACAAGACTACTTTTGGGATTACAGATGCAAAATACAAAATAGCATTTTTTTTGGGAATGAAAACAAAATAACTGCCATTCATTCATGGTAGACTAAAGCTCCCTCAATATAGACAGCTAAGTGGCACAGGTTATGACAAATAATCAACTACCGATTCTGGTTCCTTTATAAAGTACACTACTTCCTACCCTTCATTGCATTGGACTGTCCTATCTGTAGAGTTGTTAGGTAATGAAAGGAATTCGTGTGTACCTGCATGCCTAGATCAACATTACTATGCCTAAAAAGTAACTGATCAAGTTAAGCCACACTTAAGGTTGAAGTACACACGTTTTCTCGTTTGACAAACGTGCGACAAAAAATACACTGTCTCAAAATAGAACCTAGAATGTAATGCCAACTCCTCTATATCACCAGGGAGCCGTGCCACTCCAAGACTGAAAAACAAGCTATAGAGGGAAAAGGGTAAGGTCCCATGGTCCTCATAGTTTGAAGACAAACCGAATGGAAGGATTTCTCTGCAATTATGTCTGGATGGATTAACCTCCTCTCTCTCATCTGCTCCCAGTCCTGAACAATTGGGCTTCAGGAACAATGGGACCAAATATTTCACGTGCAGAGGCCATGCCTAGCTACACAAACAAAGTAAAACGAAATACAGATAACTCATGTGAAACCACCAAGAATCACAGGGGCTCCATCCTTCCACTAACACCATTATTACACCTTGGAAACATATGCAAACCCCTGTTTAATTGCCATTGATTTTCTCAATATTACTATACGCAGCTTGTTAGTCTCACATATATACGATATTATTTAGCAGTCTACAGGAAGAACTTTAAAACCATGCAGAGCTCACAAATGCATTTAATTTTCGAATGGTGGTTTATAGTACATGCAAGGAAATGTAACGTTTGTCAGTGCTACATCTGGATCAATTCGTTTTTTCAAGGTAGCACACCCATGGAATCAGACCTCCATGGCTTCCATCTTCTGTGTGACATGGGCATTCACCCTCTTCAAGAGGCAATACGAAAGTATCATGCAATCTGACAACAGCTGTTTGGTCATTAGAGCACTCAGGCACTGCCTTTGATCATCTCCCCGGGATCCAAGAACAAACGTATTGTGCTTTGAACCTTCAAAGAGATGCAATGGCCTCACATCTTTAAAAGAACCTAAGACACGTCTTTCATTATTTTTGTCTGCAGCCTTGCACCTTCGGCTGGACTTCCAGGATTTTAGATGCTTTGTGAACGTTGTAGTACTTCGTGTCTTTGTCTCCTAAAGACTCAACAATGAGACTTTAGGGGGAAATAACATCTCTGTACGCGATTCACACTCCATGGAAAATTGGCTTGTTAGGCTGTAGTTTCATAGCAAAATGCATGCAAACTACACAATTATAGAAATATGCATTGGCTGTTAACGTACACACACACACGAAATCCGAGTCCAGTTAATATGATTCAGTACAATAATTACTGTATTGCTTTCCCCTCAAGAAAGGAATGTTTTGTAATACTGGCGCATCATGTTTTATGTATCATTGCTTCTTAGGTTCTGTTCACCTTTCTTCACTTCTCAGTTTCTCAAACTTTTTCTATCATTGATTCCCCCTTACACTCTTTATATATTCATTCGTCTTTCATTTTTCCTTCAACCTCCACTTCCACTTTTTATTCTCTTATTGCTCCCCCTTTTCACATTATTTCTCCCCCTTTCAGCCTTCTTTCTACCTCTGCGTGTTTCCCTCTCCTTCTCCACGTTCCTTTTACGACTTTCTTTTCTCCCTATTTCTCCCCTTCCTTTTACACACATTATTTCTCAGTTGGCAATGCTTTCCCTTCTTTTTAACTCACGTTCTTATTTTATCTTTTTTTGTCTCATTCATCACTGTATTCGTTCATACAGTGTCTACTTGTATTCTTAACATCAGCCCAGAACTACACTAAGAGATACATTGAAAGTAGTGGTCACGCTACATTTTTTTTCTGAATGAAATGTGGTCCCTTTTTCCACAGAGCATACCGGGCTACACATGATGCCTTGAAATGGCTTCAAAGTCTGACAGGGTGCCAGTGCAGTAGGTGACATGTTGTTGTGGATTCCCTCTGGGCCAGCCATGTAGTAGCCTTTCAGGAGATTATTGCACTCTATGAAGCTATTCTAATATGTACTTGTGGAGCACTAGGTAGATGCTGCCGCAGCTGTGATAGAAAATGGTTTATGATAGACACCGTCCGTTTGGGGATGATGTCAGTTTGCGTGTATTACCTCACCGTGCATCAGGCTGTGTCCAGGTCTGTTAGGATTCCTGAGACACACCTGCTCTTGATATGCCTGATAAGTCTATGGCATTTAAAGGCACATTCAACGATGGCTTCATAGTGCTATACTACAGTGAACTGGTTTCTATGTGCTGCGAATGTGATCCCTGATTCAAGGCCAACGATGTTGGAAAGACATTATTTAATTGAACTTACATTGCAAACTGGCTTTTTTTAAAGTGCCACAATGCTCATTTCTAATGATCACTTGTAGAACATATTTTATTTATTATAAAAACGCTAACCGAATCTTACTAAGCAAAGCACATTGTCACAATTTGGAATAACCATATACATTATTTTCTAATAGAAACTTTTCATTTCAAGATAAACAATCTGGTACCCTTATATTGTACCCTTTTGAAATGTCTCTATGACACCACTTAGGTTTACAGCCTGATTTGCATGAAATAAAAGAGCGTTTGAGAAAATAGGAATGACAAAAGATCTGTGTTTAACAAATATGTATGCAATACATTGGTTGCATGCTTGAAACATTAAAGATGTGATAGACTCCGGAATTGGAGAGGATTTTGTTTTACACAATACTCGCCATAACAATCAAATATTTGTAACGCGTTCTTGACGTGATGATAACATTGTTGTGATGTTAGTCACTCTTTTGGGGTACAATGGCGGTTTGTAGACAATGAGCCTCCTCACAAGATTGCCGGTCCGGAAACAACGGTGCCGGTAAGCTTGCCGGTACCGTTGTTTCCGGAACGGCAAACTACGTGTTCTGCGAGTGGCTGCCTTTCCACATACCAGGTCTGACCTTGTGGGCGGAAAGGCACCCGGTCGCAGACCTTGATGGATGCACCGGCACCATTCATGAATGGTGCCGGTGCATCCGTCCTCCCCATTCCCATTGAGTCCAATGGGACTCGAATGGGAACGGGGAGTGGGAATGGGGAGTAATATTTTCCAGTGCCCGGCAATGGACAATTACCAGGACCATCGCGTGTATAATGCCGCGGTAAGTCCCTATTGCCGGGTGCTGGAAAAAAAATTACTCCAGCAGCAGCCGTGCTGTTTTTACCGGCACGGCTACCGTGGGATTCATACTGAGGCCCAATGTCTCCTTTCTTTGTGCAGAATTTGTGCTGGGTAGCAGTCAGCAGTATAGTAAAAGGTACATTGCATATTACATAGGAAATGTGAAAATGCTTTCTCCCATAACTTTTGAACCCGTGGATGGATAAGAAACCATGCAGTGGTTCAAAAGTTCTAAGAATTTTATGAGAAAGAAAAAACAAACATTAATTCAGTTTCTTAGAATGGAGATCTCCAAAGGGGATGACTATTGTCAATATTTCTCAAAATCATGCTGTTGCAGACATGTAGTTTACCATAAATATGTCCATGCATTAAGAATGTTGAATCCTGCGTTAGCCAAACTAAAGAGAGTAACTAAAACAATTGGGAATGTATATTTCTGAGTGTGCTGGAACCTACGTCCTGCCTTTCTAGTGCTCTCTCCCACGTTGTGTCTTTGCAATTCATGATGTGATCAACGAGCATACAGTTGAAAACTCATCTAAAAATAGGCATTCTGTCTCAGCATGAACAAATGCACAAACGCCAGTTCTGAACAACATGTCATTGCTTCTCCCTGAGGGAGAGCCCTTTCCTATGAGGCCAGGGAGGTAAGGCCACTCCCCGATAGCACCTTGGGGGTGGTACACAGTGGTAGGATCTCATGGGAGAGATTCCCTCCCCCCTGGGGACAAGGACAACCATCTAGGTAAGACTCGGTATGACATTTATCACCCAATACCTTTTTCAAACTCCTACCCACCCAGCAGACTACTACATCACACGCCACCATGTATGTTTGTAAGACAGAAATACCAGCATTTACTGAGATGAGGAAGAATAGGGATGATCTAATAAAGACTTTGTTTAGATGTATTCGGACGAGGTGGAGGTGCAGAGCACTGAAGAGCACTTGCAAGAATGTGAATGAGCTGTCTAGTAGTCCTTGGCCCCAATGCATAAATACAAAGGAAGGACTGACCCAGTTGTCAATCCATCCCTGGAGGAACCGAGAACGCAACGGCAGATCAGTGCTGGCAGAAAAGACTGTTAACCAGGACATGGGGATAGAAGGAGAGGCATCCACAGACAGTCCGGTCAAGAAGTTAACAGAGCAGTAGTCCAGGCGAGTGCAGGAGTCTGACAGCACAGTCACAGGAAGACACACAGCTTGCAGGGGACTGTGAGGGGGTCATAAATGTAGGGCAGACAACTCGGTAAAGGTTTTAACAAGAAGCAATTTTTATTAACTCATAAGGGTTTGACAAACGCCTCACTATCCATAACCTAACAAGGATGTTCCTTGCCTATACAAATAAACTACAGCAAAACACTCTAATAAAAGGAATCTGTCCCTCACTCTAATGCATACATCAAACTCAAACTGGCAATTCAATTTTAACAGAAACAATTGTTGTATTCAACATAACCCTAATAACTGTGCATCCTTGTAACCTGTGTCGGATCCCCTTCCCCATATTCAAAGCAGGATTTTCAATCAAAGGTTTGAATCAGAAAGTTCCTTTTGTAGCCAAGTTCTGATCATAAAGTTTCTCTTGATCCAAAAATCTTTCACTTGGACTTTAACCAACAATTCATTCAGACGACAAATCTTTATCTCTCCACTTATAGAAAAGAGTTCAACACAACTTTTTCTTAAGAAACAAAATAGCAACAACAATATTTGGGGCTGGATTCACAGAGTGTTTTCCTATGGGATTGTGCCATTGTAAAATGCTTCTGTGAATCAGGCTATGCATCAGGATGATTCCACAACCATTTATGAAACACTTCAGTGGTCTTGCCACTTCTTGTTCTCCACAACCTTCAGCCAGAATGCAGTAATTCAATAATGTCTTCCTAGCACACTAACCTGCCAGGACTACCACTCAAAGGTCCCTATCCTGGTAAACTCACCTGCCAAGACAAACACTCTTAACACTATTAAACATACTCTATGATGATACCTTTTCCCCATCCTACCCTGTAGGATATTTAGAACCTCTACCACCCCACAGCACTTTCCTGACACAAACACTTTCTTACACCATAACAGACAACAGACTAACACCAGGGCCATTTACCTGACATGTCCCAACACACGGGTCAGGCAGAGTCAAGCAATTGACAATAACCTCACACACCTGACAGCCCTTTACCTTCCCCACAGGGATAAATGGCAGAGCACGAGAGCACACTACTAGCAAGGCCAAACGCACAAGGAGACAGCTACATCAGACTGGCAGTTCAAATGGAGGAGAAAGTTGGCAAGACCTGCAGGGACGACTAAGGGAGAACTGCCCTTGCCCTTTTCAACTCAGACCTGCAAAGCCTCCGAAAGGGAAATCATAAGACTGCAAGTTACAGCTGGCATGTGGAGGAACAGATGCCAATGGTGCATGGGGGCCTCCCGCATTGATAGCACAGGCAGGTAGGCATGCTGACTACCATGATACCATCTTTGACTCCAGAAGCAAGACAAGCCAACAGGTTCAACACAGCCAGTGAGTCAGAGGAAGCTGACAGCAAACAAAACTGTGTTGAGCCCAAGGTTGCAAGCGGCAACATTATATGAACGCAAGGAACTTGAGCAGAAAGAACTTCTGTGCGTGTTTGAACTTTTGGGAAAGCCAGAGAAGGGCCAGCCGCAGAGTGGTCAGATGCTGCAGGAGTGCTCATTGGAAGGATACTTGCTATCCCATTTTGTTTTGTGTGGAAACTGCAAGTACAAGAATGCCCTTGGAAAGGGCGGTGTGATGTGATAGAGTGGTCCTACAAGGGTCACATCGAATCCCTTGTAAAATCAAAAGTATCTGACCCATTGCCAAGAGAAAGCTAGGAGAATGAAGCAAACCATGAGCTGTGTTCAAAATTCATGAACTGTGTTAAAGATGGCTTTGTGAACCCGACAGATGGATGCCGAAAGAAAGCTAGGGGAAGGGAACCCTTGCTTTCTGAGGATATAAAGCAAAGTATGAACTCTTTTAAAGAAGCCCATAGGGAAGCCGACGGAGGGAAGCCCACTTTGTAAGAAGGATCTGAGCCTGGCAGAGGGGGATCCTAGGGGAGAAGAGCAATCCCCCAAGGTGCAAGACCACCAAAGGAACTTTTGTTTCTTTGTTTGTTGTTTTGATCCAGCAGGCCTTCTAAGGCAAGAGACTTTTGTAGAAAAGAGACTTGGCTCCTGAAGGTTCTGGTATCGTTGAATGGAATTGCGAACCCCGTGCTGAAGATGCCCAGGAGTGTGATGTGCTCATGAATTCCACCTTGTCCCATGCTTAAAATGTGGGGAAGGGAGACCCAGCCATAACATTCTGACTTATCATTTTGTGAATAATTCTTTATTTTCTGATTAATATTATCCCACACTCTTTTGTAACTTAGTGGTAAGGATTGATAATAGGTTTTTTAGTATAGGCCCTTTTTATTTGACAAGACGCTACTAGAACTGCCTTATTATTATTTGATGGTCGTAGCTTGCTCCCATCTTAGCTTAAGGTTTAGATCAGGTGTTTTCTCACCCATGCATACAGTTTAATAAACACCCTTGAACTGTGATCACTTTGTCTGCCTTTACTGTTGCCACCATGAGTTCCTTACAGTGGTGAGGTTTGCTTCACACCTTTTGGAAATGTCTTTGACTTTCAACAACATCAAAATTGACGACTCCTTCTAGGAAAACATGATACACATTGGTACTGTTTGGTTCGTTGTTGTATTTGCCACTCACAATGCAGGTTATGTCCCTCTCCTCCTTGATACTTTCTACCAGGAGGGTTTCTCTACTGCCACTTCTGTTTTCCCACTTTCACATCAAATAACTGCTGACCGTGTTTCTTTATTACACTTGCCTCTTTTTCAGTAAGGCAATGCTTGTTGATGTCTTGCTTAAATATTGCCTCTTCCTCCTGGTCAGACTTGCCTGGACAATAGGTACACTCTTTTCATCAGTATCACAGTTCAAACCCAATGAAGCGTCTCCTTGATTGAGGGTGACCTTTCTTATGAAACAGCACTTGCCCAAAGCAAAGTGTAGAATTTAATTACAAAAATCGTGCCCGAAACCACAAGGCCAGCCTATGTCCAATGGTTTATCACCCCGAGAAAATGGCCAGTAATTATGACCTTTAGAGCAAATCTTTTGTTTACCAGGGAAAAGGCACATTCCCTATCAAGAAATCGCATTGAGAGGAGGAGTTGCCCCTGCTGTGACAGCAATAAAAATGACCTGCTACACTTCATATTCTTTTGTCCCATTTTAATAAATCCAAGGAAAGATTAATGATTTTACTTTCTTTCCATAGATTGTAAGACTTGACTGTATTTAATTAATTTTATTGATGTATTTTTTATGTGTTCTTTAATGGGAATATTTATTTCTGAATAAAGATTTTAACTACTAACTACTTGTAAGGAGGATCAAACCAGTGATCCCGGGAAAGGGAGTCATTCCCCCTGCAAGCAAAGAAGCCATGACCTTTTGCTACAAAGTGTTATGGGATCAACAATACATTATTTGTAAAGTACTAAGACCAGCAGGAGGGAGTGATTCCCCCTGGCGAAGAACCTGCTACCAGAACTGTGCAATCCAGTTCAGAAAGAGGGAGTCATTCTCCTGCACCAAGAACATTGGCGCAACCCTTCTTAGTTTAGTTATAAGTGTAAGGGACACAGATAGGGACGTTTGGACACAGGGTGGTGAACGTTAATCTCTTAAGGACGAGTATTCTTATCCTATTTGCATAGACATTCATAATAGCTCAGCTGTTAAAGGGTTAAATTACACAGACATCCTGACAGACCCATTAATATTTTAGTTGAGGCAGGGAAACCTTTTATAAATGTAAGGAAAGATAGCTGTTCTCTTTTCCCCATGAAATAAGTTTATAGAAATCACTATGCCATCTGTCCGTCAGTCTTCTCCTTATGCACCCTTACACTCACCACAAACAAATGCACATTTGTTCAGTTTTTTAAACAGTAGATCTCCCCTAGTGTAGGTGTGGTTGTAATGTGATGTACGAACCAACATATCTAAAAATGGGGTATTCTTTCTCACTACAAACAAATGCACATAGCTTTGCAATCTCATAGAATATGTCTGTTGAAAATCTGCAATGTCAAATATGAACACAGAGACAGAATGCTATTCTAAAGACTGATACATTGAGAGACCCAAATATAAAACTATAGACAGGAAAACACAACAACAATTGATTTTGTCTCTAACCTTTGAAACAGTGGGTGAATCTCCATCAAATTTGGCAAAAAACTGACTGATCCAACCAAGCATACCTAATTTGGTAGGAACTTCTTAACTTGTTGACAAATTGTAAGAAGTTGAACAGAACACATTTTTCATTTTCTTTTGGCATGCAGGACTGTGAATTGCTTGTAATATGTCTGTGTAAAATGAACATATCAAAATGTATCTTTGAACTCATGTAAACATATGGCATTCTGTCTCACCAGAAACAAATATATGTACCTTTATATTGACAAATATCAGAATGCCTGCAGTGCATGTGTGTGTGTTTGTTTGTGTGTAATGTGAGCACACAAATCTGACTGGAATCTCATCTGATAATATAATCTGCAGTCTCACCATAAATACATGCATGTAGCATCCTGCTCATATATTGTATATCTAATTTCAATCAATGAAGTGTAATTCAAACAGAAATTTAGATGGAGATAAACAAAAATAAACCGAGGTGTGTTTGCAGCGATGGATGCATTGATAGATAGCCTCATTACGACCCTGGCAGAAGACCATGGTGCTATTAGCACCATGGTCCATGCCGGTAAGTTACCGACTCCGCCATGGAGAAAGGGGGAATTACCACCCTATTCCAAGGTTGTCAGGGCGGTACTTCCCCCTTCCTCCATGGCCCTTCCCCATTCCCATTTTTGCCCCATAGGGCTCAATGGGAATGGGGAAGGCGCTAAGTACGGTGCCGCAAATTGCTGGTCTACACCAGCCGTTAAGGTCGGGTCCCGCAAAGGGACCTCGTAATTAGGCGCTAATAGGTTAACGGCGCCGCAGCCTTTCACGGTGCCGTTAACCCATTAGCGCCCGGGTCGTAATGGGGCCCACTGGCCATAAAAGAGAGCCACTACATGACAGGCAGAGAGATAGAACTAGAGACAAACACAAAGGGCCTCATTACAACCCAGGCATTAAGGGGTTAACGGTGCCGTAAAAGGTGTCAGCGCCGTTAAACCCTTAATGCCTGATTACGAGGTCCCTTTGCGGGTTGCACTTTAACGCCTGCTTTTAGCAGGCGTTAAAAAACCAACCCGCAAAGGGTCCTAGGAGCTAATTACGGCACCGTAATTTACGGTGCCGTAATTAGCGCCTTCCCCATTCCCATTGAGCCCTATGGGCCAAAAATGGGAATGGGGAAGGGGCCATGGTGAATGGGGAATTACCACCCTGCCAACCTTGGAATGGGGCGGTAATTCCGCCATTCACCATGGCGGACCCCGGCATGGACCATGGTGCTAATAGCACCATTGTTTAGCGCCGGGGTCGTAATGAGGACAAAAGACTGCCAAATACATGCAGAGCATGAAAGATACACCCATTGTCAGGTGGGCATCCAAAGACAGACATTAATATAGACATGTACATCGAACTTTACATAAGAAAATACAAACATGCTTTAACCTATAACTTTTGAACCCATGGCTGGATCGAATTTGGCAAGCCATTGATTGTGCCTGGCCTGATCAAGCACGGTCAATTTGGTATGAATATACTCACTGGTTGAAAAGTTTCATGAAGCCTAAAAAAATAATCTTTTCCATTAATGGCATGGACTGAACTGTTCTAATGTGTGTTCATTGGTATTGTGAAATACAAACTTACAAACCATCTGAAAACAGGACAATCTAACTCTTAAGAATCTGTACCCACAAAGAAACGCATGATTATATGTATATTCAATGAGAAAACTTTGTTAAAGGGACATTATGTTTACAAGTTAAACCGAAAATCCCCAGAAATTTGCCAGTTATGGTAAGCTAAGCAGCCATAACTCGCGCCACCACCATGCACTGCTAAGACTAACACCCAGGACATCAAAGATGACATCACAAATGTCATCGATGACATTTTTCTCAGTTTTGTTTTAATTGTAACCATAACGTCCCTTTAACAACGTGTTTTCACAGAATTTCATAGGTTTTTGCGAACACTTTGAAACTGCATTTCCAGCTGATATAGGAAGTGTCAAGCTGAAAATGTACCTTTGCAGCGCACCTACACATATTCTTACTGATTTTCCATCTGCAATCCGGGAGAGAGTACATGCTTGGAAGAATATTAGCACAATTGATATTTAACTTCAAAAAGTGAATCAGACATGGCCATCCCTTCTCCCCAGGAGCCACCACCATCACCAGCTGGAGGGCCCGGACAACGGAAAAAGCACAATGATGCAAAAATTAATAAAGTATACCCAGAAGATGAGATAGTCGAAATGCCTACCTTTAGTACCCAGAGAGAGTCATGGGTGTGGTGGTTCTTTTTTATTTAAATTTTTAAAACAGCAACAACATATCAACACAGCGATCATCAGTAAAAGCAAATACCAAAATATCAATAAATTAGCACAGTCAAAAACAGAAACATTAAAAAAATTAGCAACATGCAGTCAACAATATCCTAACCATTATACTGTAAAATAACGAAAAATCAACAGAAGCGAAGCATTATATACAAATACACAAAACACAAGACAAGACAAACAATTCATACCTCCCTTAAATTAACCACTCCAATACTGATTTAAAGCAAAAGAAAACCTATTATGACAAAATTCATGTATAAAACTCATTGAATACACCGCATAGTTCCTCATAAAGATCCTTCTTAGATAAAACATCAAATTTGACCTTTTCAAAACGTGAAAGTAACTGTACCTGAACTATCCATTTCTCAACACATGGTTTTTTCCTTGTCTTCCAAAGGCGCAGAATTTGCTGTGTCGCCACCAAAAGGACTTTATTAACTCAACATAGTGTCATAAAACTCAGATGACGTGTACCAATCGAAGATTACAAAAGTACAGCCATTGGTGTTCATGGGAAAACTATATTCCAAACCAAGTCAACCCTATCCAAAACATCACTCCAGAAATTCTTAACCCTTACACAATCCCACAACATATGAAACATAGTTCCTTTCTCCTTAGAGCAACTCCAACATACATCATCGGTTTTTAACCCCAATCTGTACATTTTATCTGGGGTCCAAAAGAGACAACCCAAGATCCGCTGTTGAATATATTGCAGGTTCAAATCAATTTTCATCCTAACCAGAACCTTACATAAACTTTCCTAATTTTTCATCATAATCACAACACCTAATTCTTCAGACCACGCCATCCGTAAACCATCCCATGAAGATTTAACATTTTCTTCTATCGGGAAGAGTTTTAAATAACGGGACACCACCGAGGAGCAGCTGAGAGGACATTAAACCACTCCCGTCTCCATGACAATGGCTCATCAATTATCAATAACCGCTCTTCAATCAAATTCTTTAACAAATTACATCTCCTCAGCTCACGGTTATTCAGCACATATTTCGTTTATAAAAACTCAAAAGGTAACATTCCCTCCTCACACCAGATTTCTCTCATTAGCAGTATACCTTTATTGATCCAACTTCTCCAACATAACATATTATTATCTATCCGCAATCCTGGATTCTGCCAGATGGGAGCCTCCTCAAACATGCAAATTCACTGTCCACACCCCACTACCAGTGAAGAGATTGCATCCTTGGTGGCAAGCACTGTTTTCAATTTAGATACTGATCTAGGTAGTTTACCCAATGAGTATAGGTGTTCAATTCTCAAAGGTCTCATTGTATAGTCTTCTATCTGGGCCCATATTGGAGACCTTTGATCATCCATAAAAGAATAAAGAATTGAATTTTTAATCAAAAAGCTCTTATAGTAGTTTTCAGGAATAGGATAACCAAAGCCCCCATTGCTCACACTCCGAGTCATTAAATACTGAGGTATTCTAGATCTTTTCCCTGCATCCTGAAAGTGAGCGTCCCCCAAAAAGGCATATAACACTCCCCAATGAGAGTCAATGATGGACACACCCACTGGAGGGAATGAGACCAAGACCAAGTGTGGTTGAAAGTAAAAGATTTTTATCTAAATCAATATAGGGCATGCAAAAGACTCTGCAAACTCCGAGAGCGCTCTGTCTGACAATAGCAAAGACTGTCATATTTATTACAGAGACACATCATACACGAGATTAGCTATAGGGGGCACATAGTCGTGGGGATTGGATGGCGATGACTATCTACTATGTACACTGTAGGTGCGGTGCTCCATGATTGGTGGAGATCCACGTGGTAGCATCACGGAGTGCTTAGGTCAGTTGGGCTCATCGGAGTGGAGAGTCTGGGTGCGAGCTGTCCATGCGGATACATTTCTACAATACTAACAATTTGCCCTTGTGGCCATTCGTACACATTCATCACAAACTGCTATGTCAGGTTACCATATAAATCCTACAACATGTCAATCTAATACAGGGGGGGAAACACAGAAAAACAGTATATAATACAAGGCTTCCTTAATACATCACCATAAAAGTTGCTTTAGCAAAGGACCCAGTCTCATGAGTCCAGGTGTCTTATCGGGGGCAGGCTACCTTTATTATTCTATTCTGTTAGATGTAGTGATTGATAGTTTTATGGTATGTTAGCACAGGGGTGAGTAACTGTCTCCGTGGCCCATTAGGTTTAGGGTGAAATGAAATACTATTGGGTCAGTGGGGGCACGTAGCTGGCACCTCAAAGGTGGCGGGATTCGGGACAGGGTGGCTCATAATTCTTCTTGGCCTGGTCATGGCGGTACACAGTGATTTTATGGTGGCAGGAATGCGGGGAGGTGTAGTTATAATGTTCCAGCAACAGAAAACTAGGGACCTTCAAGCCCTGCTAAGCCTTGGGGGGAGGAGGGGAGTTGGATGTGAAGCTCTCCAGAAGGAGGGGGAGATGGCCTTATAACTTTTCGGGGGTCCCTGTTTTACTGAATAGCATGAACACTATTATTAAGACAGGCTGTATATAACGTAACGTTTGTCATTCTGTTGCTTGGAGCCCATGGGGAAAATTGAACGTAAAACGTGAGGTAGGACCAGGTTGGTGGGTGCATCAATCTCAGTGACATATTACAACATTATGCTTTTGATCAAATAACAAGGTCAACTAACATTCCGACCAACATCAGATGTGGTTCACTTCTTCAACATGTTCACATATGTCACTTACAATCATATCATACACTGGCTTTTTGTACATTACATTTTTAACCATTTTACGATAGCAGCACTCATGGGTCGGTAAAGGGTAGATTTGTGAGCACATACGTTTAACATCTTTACACGGAGATATCTTGGGGTGGGGAAAGTCGTACCATTATAATATGGCAATTGGCAATACAGGTTTAAAACCTTTTTTGCAAATGGCTTAGCAGCATAGATGAGACTGGGAGGGACAGGGATTTGGCATACAGGTTTAACAGTTTCAGCCGGAGGAACAGGGTTGGGGGGTCATGAACACCATATATCGTGAACGTGGGGGTTTGTGGGGGGTCAAGGTATCTTTCATAGGGACAACTTTGTTCTTTCCCAGAACCCAACTAAAAGTCAGGCCACTGCCAGGGCAATGATGTACTGAGGAAGGAAAATGATACAGTGTTTGTTCTGTTACTTGTTCGCATCTAGTTGGTGAGAACGGGCCTTCAGCAGAGCTGCCATGGGGATGAGGCTGGGGGGAAGTGTAGGCTCGCTGTTCACGATCGAGTGGGGGTAAACTGCAGCTTCTGCAGGTGGCCCGTTCCACAAAGGCCTGGGTTTAGTATATTCAAAATGGAGTCTAAGTGCATCACACAATGGAGTCTCTGTTGTGCTACAAGGGGAGCCGTGCAGCCTCATGTGTCGATCCGGAGCCATCCTGCATTCCGGGCCCAGGCGCATAGGTGGCTGCCGACGAGTCATAAGCCTCACGTAGGAGAGAGATGTGGGGGAAGGGGGTCCTAAAGACCTGTCCTCCCATACAACCCCATAAGTAATCCTGAAAGACTCAGTCTACCCGACCCAAAGCTTTTTTCGTGAATTTCAAAGGAATTGACTGAAGTATATATAAGACTGTGGGTAAGAGCACCATCTTAATAGCGTTAACCTTTGCCAAAATAGTTAATGACAGTCTGATCCATTTACTGATATTCTTCTTCAAAGCCTCTCTAACTTTAACAATATTGAGCTCAACTATTTCTTTCATATCTCTCATCAAATAAACCCCTAAGTACTTCACCTGCCTACTTTCCCACTTACAATTCCAACCCAAAGATCGCCTACGCAGTGGGGTATCCCGAGCTGGAAACAAAACTGATTTTTCCCAATTAATTTTGTAACCCAAGAGTTTACCCACCTCATCAATCATATTCTTCAAGGGGACACCCTCAATTTCAGGATTTATTTACAATAAGTACAACATCATCCGCATAAGCCAGGAGCTTAACTTCAATTTCTCCTAAACTGAAGCCTGACAAATTACAAGACTGTCGAATGTATATCAAAAAAGGTTCAAGAGCCAAATTGAAGAGATAAGGTGATAAGGGACATCCCTGACGAGTACCTTTAAATAATCTAAAAGAAGCTAAGAGAATCCCATTAACCTAAATCCTAGAACTAATGTCTGACTGCAACGCTCCAACAGCATTTATAAATAGCAGACCAAAACCCATCTTCATCAATGTAAAATTTAAGAAAGTCCAATTCACACTATCAAATGCATTTTCAGCATCTAGGAATATATATATAATAAGTCCTCCGAACTGGAGGAGGAAAGATTTAGAATATCTAACAGAGTCCTGATATTATGATAAACACATCACTGCTGAAAAATCTGACTTAGTCCTATCAATCAGATCACCCATATGCTTATCTAATCTAGTAGTCAGAATTTTAGTAAATATCTTCACATCTTCATTTAAAAGTGATATAGGACGATAGTTCCCGCATTTTGAAGCATCTTTTCCCACTTTAGGAATCACAGATACAACCGCTTCCCTCATTGAAGGACACAATGTACCCTCCATTAAAAACCGATTATAGAGATCACATAGTTCTAGTGCTACCTGCTCACTAAAAGTTTGATAAAATTCAGTCGGCAACCCATCCGGGCCAGGTGATTTACCAGTCTTCACACCCCTTACAGCCTGTAAAACTTCTTCAACTAAAACAGGAGCATCCAGGAATTCTCTGGCTTCAGTAGAGAGGCATGGAACATCAATCTTATTAAAACATTCTTCCAACTCACCTTCCGAAGGATCTTTATTCTCAGCATAAAGGACTGATATAATATGTGGAAACATTCACTAATTTCCGCTCTCTTTATCAAGGTCCTGCCTGACTCATCCTTCATTTTTTACACAAAAGACCGTTCAGAAAGGCTCTGTAACTTGTTTGCCAACAATTTACCCCCACACTCCCTCTTCTCCCAAAAGCGCTGTCTAGAATAAAATGCACCACGATCAACTTGCAAATCAGTCTCACAACGTAACAAGTCCTTCACCCTCTTCATCCTCACACAATCTTTTATAGCTCCGGAATGTGCATAAACAAACTGCAGTTTACCTAATTCCAATTGAAGATCCTTTATTTTTGCATCACTCTTCTTCCTCACTCTAGCTGTCCAATTCAGTAATTCACCACTAATCGAGGCCTTGAAAGAATGCCACACCATTAGGCTATCAGCAGAATATTTATTCTCATTAAAGTAAGTAGGTATAAAATTACTAAGTGAAAACAACGCACTCTCTTCTTTTAAAATAAATGGTTTTAGTCTCCATCTGCCAGAGTCCAGTTTGTGCGGATCTAAATGCAATTTAACCAAAACTAGTGAATGATCTGAGAGATGTCGTTGACACATCCTAGCCTCAATTATAGTCTCAGCAAACTTGTCTGAAGCAAGAATATAGTCAATCCTTGAAAAAGAGTCATGAACCGGGGAATAAAATGAAAACTCTTTCTCATCCTGATGCAAACACCTCCAGAAGTCTATCAAATCAAATGTCTCAAGAAAATCACAAAATGTATTTCTGCCCAGTAAAAGAACATGTCGAAGACCTGTCCAGCCTAAAGTCTAAAACACAATTGAAATCTCCACCTAAAATAATTACGTCCCCTCTCATATCTGATAAAAGATTAGTTAGAGGATCAAAAAAATGTACCCCTGAGGCACATGGGCCATATACGGAGCCAATTGTAATGAATCTGTCCTCATATTTTAAGTCTATTAAAATGATTCAGCCTGCATCATCCATGGTTACCTTATCCACACTTACACCCAAACCCCTCTGAATCATAATCCCAACTCCCCTTGAATTTGTTGTATAGCAATTAAGCCATATTTTAGTGTACCTAGAATTAGTTAAAGAGTTTCCAGTGCTATCCACGAAGTGTGTCTCCTGAATAAGAATTACATCAATCCTTTCCCTCCAGATTTTGGACAGAATTTTCTTCCTTTTGAATGGACACTTCAAACCTTTGACATTCCAAGTTCCTATCGTACTTATTCCCATATTAACACAACTTTTAAATCAAAAGGAATTGAACATAATACCATAATACCACAGTTCCCCATACGAAATGTTCCTTGCAAAGGATGTTTCAACCCCCCCCCAAACAAACAAACATCAAGACAAAAGACAAGGACATATGAACATATTGATTGAAAAGAGCCCAGCAGAAAACAGGCTCATCAAAAGCTAATATATTTACAAGTTGAAATCCATTCTCAACCACCCTCCAGAAACCAGTGCCAATTCTTCTAAAAGATGTATTCCATCCTTCCATTACATAAGTAAGGATGTAAGACTGTAAGACATGGAGTACCCCATAAGTGTTATATCACTTCAATAGGTTAATCATGAAAATCTATTGTTAACCATAAAAATCTATTAGTATATGTATTGAAAACCTTCCAAAATAAATAGGTGCACTCCATCCAAACATCTCTCTCAAGAAAATGATATCATCTGATCCATACATTTATATATACTATTAATAATGTGCCACAAAAATAACAAGGATATAACATAACATCAATAAATAGTACATTTCTATCGGACAAAAATAACACCCTATGTAACTTCTAACTCAAATTGACACCCCAGCTTACCCAATTTCCTGAGGAATATTCACTACCCAAGTAAAGTTAAGTTTAATATAATTCACAACACCCAAAATGGCAGTACATTCTTGGGGCTAACCCAACCATTGTCAGGGAGTTAGTGTTTCGCCATAGTCTTAAGGTGTAGCTCAGAGAATCAAACACATCTATCCCCCAAATAGATGCCTAGATACATATTAAACGAAGCTAAATACCTAAATACTTACATGCATGAAAAATAAAATAAAATATAATGCAAACAGCATAAATGCACATGCAAATAAAACCCAGAGTCTCCCTTCAAACTGACAACACAAAACGGTTCCAACTTATGCAGAAATAAGTAAATCGACCCAATCAACATAAAAAAACAACACTCTAAAACCACCAAAGTGAGTTGGCTAATCACCACACACATGAAGCCCTCCTGGTGGTGAGTTGGAGTCAAGCCATTCCGACTGGTGTAGGAGAAAGTCAAATGTGCCAAATCCCCAACAGAAGAAGCATCCCATGCATCTCATGCAGCAGACCTTGCAAACCTTACACCTGACAAAGAATGCTGGTCAGGCAAGAGTGCAGCACTTAGTAGTAGTATAGTGAGATCCAGGTATTTTTCTTCAGATTTGATTATCCTGGTCCTGATATCCGCTATATCAGCTGTCATTTTGGTAAGCAAATCCAAAATCTTGTCATCTCTACCGTCCTCTTCTCCTTTTTGTCTTTTGGCAGGCTGAACAGCCCTAGTAGCACATGAGTCTTCAGCCATAGTAAAGGAAGGATATTATTTTCAGCAGTTGGTACAGGAGCTCAGCCTTAGGCAGCCATCTCTGAAGCTGGCCAGGTGTGGTGGTTCTTTACCACCATTGGGAGTGTACCAAAGGCTAAGGCTAACAAGGTGAAAGGCACTGAGTGCAATGTTGAATCAGTCATGGAAAACCTGGGCAGTATTCCTACGGGACCACCTCCATGCGCCACCACACCAAATCCATTCACTTTTATCAGGAAGTAGTAGGCTGTCTTCCTCCACCTCATCTTCCAAAAACCAATACTGCCACCACACAGGCCTCTGTGGTGGGGCAAGAAGATACCACCAGCTACCTTGCAATCCATAAAAGAGGCTTTTGATCCATAACTTTCCAAGACAATAATACTCTGTATATACTGTAACACACCACTCTGCAGGGGGAGCAGTTTTGAAGTGCTTTCGATGCTGCAATCAAGGATCATGAGAAACATTGGGTCATTCAGAGGTTGGAGGTAAGTATTGGTTTTTACCGGCATGGAGGAAAGAGCGAGTCCGATCTGGTACCACGCCGCTATTTACAGGCTATTCAGACCTCGCGGACACGAGCTTTCCGCCATGCCGGTAAATCCCCTAGCGGCATACCGCTAAAGGGCCCGTTAAACCCCTTACCGGCATGAAGCGAGACGTTCTTAACAACACCGCCATCGAAGCTTCGCCGTCCGTAATTAACGGTGACCGTAATTTACGGATACCGTAAATTACGGTCACTGCTAATTAACGGATACGGAAATTACGTCATCACACAGGAACAGGAAGGAGCGCGGCGGCCATCTTTAAAAACACAATCCATTGCCATCCTCTCCAGGCAGCACCCTTGGGACGAACCTGAACCTCAGAAAAGGCCTACACAACCGCCAGCTATGCCCAAAGCCCCGAAAAAGTCAGCGGACCGCCTCCGCAAGCAGCGCTTCAGCCCCGAGGAGCTGCAGGCCATGGTGGGCCACCTGGAGGAGCACGCAGACGTAGTGTTCAGCAGCGACACGCGCGGAGAGGCAGTGGTCCGAAAAAAAAACATTTGGGCAGAACTTGCTCAAAGGGTGAGCGCAGTAGGCACCACCCCCGCACCCTCAGGGACTGCCGCAAGCGGTGGGACGACTTGCGGTTGAGGGTGCAGAGCATCCTCGCAGCCAACCACAGCCAGGCACTGCTGACTGGAGGTGGACCAAGTACACCAATGAAACTTGCACCATGGGAGGAGACATGCGCTGCATTGATTGGCACAGAATCAATCGAGGGCATCGGTGAAATGGAGTGTGGGGCTCATTCGTCTGCTGATGGAGGTGAGTGTCCAAAGTCAACACCGCCAATGGCAAATACATGCTAAATACACTTCCAAGCCCCGTCCAATGCACCTTGTCATACTGCCCTCCACCCATTCTGATAATGGCAAGACAACTGCCACCAAGGGACAAGTGCTACCACATAATGCCCACCAACCACAGTGCAGTAACTAGCACATCCCAATAAGCACACTGTGCAGCAGGCTTGGCAGTGTGCGAGTCAGACTACACATGACCAGGCCAGGATTAGTGACTCCCACACCTGCGTACATATCCGACACATCCGTAGAAACCAGTGATGTAGCAACGGCCAAAATGCCACCAATCCAAAATGACTGAAATGTGAATGCTGCCATTAATGACATTAGCGTCTCACACAACCACTCATGTTGTACCTTTGTTCTACACCCACAGGCAGTGAGCATGAGGGTGATGAGCCTGAGAGAAGCCGTCCCACCACATCCAGTGCCAAAGGCAGGGACCACCGCGTACCGGCCAGGAAGGACATAACCACCACAGCTCCTCCAAGGCCCATTGAGGTTGCACCACCCCATCCCTTACTGCATTGGCGCCTGCAACAATCACCACACCAAGGTCAGAGGAGTCTAGCATCTCTGGGGAGGTGGCAGCCACGGCCCCTCTGCAATCGTGGACAGCCCCTTGTCCATCTGTGGGGCGTCAGAGGAGGACTCCTACCCCACTATGTATACCCCCGAGCCCTGCAATGTCCCCCAGGTGTCGTGCAGGGACTCTGGGGAGGGTGACACACCAGTCCGAAGTGCACGTGGCGATGCACCGGGAGACACAGATCCCGTGCCCAGTACCCCATTCGAGGCCCTGTCAGGGCATGTCGACCCAATCCCCTGCAGGGATGATACGCCATCCCAGAAAGCACTACGTTCAGGACAGCTCACTTCCCTCATCACTGACTTCAATGAGGAAAACCGCCAAGGCAGGTTGGAGTTACTTGAGGAGCTCAGGCAAATGCATCAGGTGTTCACGGAAAGCACCAACCGTGTGTGTGAGGCACTTGGACGCATTGCAGATGCCCTTGTGGCAGCACGTCCCATTCATGCGACTCAGCAGGAGGACACCCCCTCAACCAGTCCCCTCACCCCGGCAAGTTCAGCGCGCCGCTTGCTGCGTTCTCAGCAGTGCAGGAACATGCCCCCCCCGGGCACCGGGAGCATGGATCAATAGACAATGCTGCCACATGTGGCCTCAATGTGCCACACGGGACTACTGTTGCGGAGTTGGGGGGGAGAGGGGTGAGGGTGTGTATGGGAGTTGGGGGCAGGGGGGTGAGGGCGTGTATGGGAGTTGGGGGAGGGCCGTGAGGATGTGTATGGGAGTTGGGGGGTACGGGGGTGAGGACGTGTATGGGAGTTGCGGGGAAGGGGGTGAGGGTGTGTATGGGAGTTGGGGGGAGGGGGGTGAGGGTGGAGGTTTTGTTGTTCACGTGTGAACCTACTAATACACTACACAGGTTAAGCATAAAAAAATATTAGAGTGGACATTGACCAATGTGCATGTGTCTTTTAATGACTCACAGTGCATGGTGTACATGTATCCCCACAACCAGTGCCCGATGCCCTGTCATCCTGACACCCTCAGCTGACTTGAGTGTCAGAAATATTGTCCAATCAATGATTCCCACATGGCACATCCCTCCTGTGCATCTGCACTGTGATGCTGTCCTGCCAATTCTTCATCCACCCCCTCATCATCATCTGGTGGTAGCAGTCCCAGGACAGGGGGCAGTGGCACGTTCCGACGGATGCACATATTGTGCAGCTTTACACATGCCATTGTGATCCTGGCCACCTTCTCGTGGCTGATGAGTGCTCCACCCGAACGGCTGTGGCAACAAAATGGTGCCTTCAACAGGCCAAATGTCTGCTCTATGGCCACTCGTGTACGGGTATGGGCTCGATTGTATTCCTCCTCATGCCTGTTCTGTGGTTTGCGGATAGGGGCCCTGAGCCACGGCTTCAAAGGGTAGCCACCATCACCTGCATGGAAGGGGAATGAAGGTAAGTGTTTGTACATTGATGGTGGCGAACTGTAGCAGTCTTACATGGCAGCTGGTGATTTCTGGCCATACACACATGTCCCTGGTTGCATCAACCCCATTACTGGCCCGGCTATGTGTCCTGTGCCATGGAATGATGGAGGGGTAGCTTCTTCAAGATGGCTTATGGTGTGCACTCACATCTTGTTGCACGTGCACCGTATATGCGTGCAGCAGTGTTGGCCTGAATTCATTGATGTGTTGGGTTCTGTGAGATTTGGTGGCAGGGGGTGTTGACTGTAGTCAGTAGCATACTTGTCTTACTGCACTGACCAGTACCATGTTGACTTGCACCACTACTATGGGTGTGCGGAACCAGTGACATGCTGCTGTATCCCTGTTGGGCTCACTTCTATGCACTCCCAGGGACGTCTGTCTTGTGAGGTGGGATGCAGGAGGCTGCGAGATCGTGCATATGCAGTTCATGGTGCAGGATGCCCTTACGGTGTGTGAGGTCCGCCGATGAGTGGTGCTTGTGTTGTGGTATTGGGCCAGGTTACCTGTCGGACGAGTAGTGTTGTATTTTCTACATTCTAGCATCGCTGTGAGGTTAGGCAGTCATGTGTCATATCGATTGCCTTGGGGCACTGTGTTCTGTGGGGTGCACATTGTGCACTGGCGTCAACATTCCCACACAGGTGTAGTATGCACCCCTCTTTCCCACCAAGTTGGGGTATGCATCCACCCTACTCATGGCCCCAATGCGCTGCCATGGCCCAATCAGGTGACTCACCAAGCAGCCAGACACATTGTCAAGCATGTTGCTCCATATAGCATGGTAGCGTGGAGTTCCGCAGGACCAGGGGGTCATGTGTTGATCGGGGGTATCGGGCACACCAATGTGTGATGGCTTTACTGGCATTTCATACCATCTGGACGTCAATGGAGTGGTATTGCTTGCGGTTGCGATACGCCACCTCCATTGCATGTGGAAAGACCAATTCCACGTGGGTGCAGTCGAGGGCACCTATACAATTTGGCATGCCTGCCAGTGCATGGTAGGCAACTTATGTATCCAATATCTCCTGGGGTGTCCGGGGTAGGGATATGTAGTCCCTTGTGTGTTTGATGAGGGCATCCAGCACTTGGTTGAGTATCTGTGAAAATATGGCCTGTGGTATGCCATGCATGTACCCCACTGTATGCTGCTACGTGCCTGTGGCAAGGAAGTGGAGAACAGACACTACCCTGAGTAGAGGGGGGATTGCAGTGTGGATTTCTATGAGGCTCACTATGTCGTCACGTGTCAGGTCCACTATGGTGGTGATGGTGTCCCGGTCAAGGCGGTACAGGGTGTGGATCTGCTCTGGTGTGAGGTTGAAGGGGGAGGCTCTGATGCGAGGGATTGGGGGCTGCCGGTGTGGTAATGGTGGCTGCACCGGTAGGGCATGCTGGGCATGTCTCACCCTCCTTCTCCTCCTGTGTATCCTCTGTGGTGGGGGCTGTGGTTGTTGTTGTTGCTGTTGTTGTCGTTGCTGCCTTGCAAGCAGGGCCTCCAGCTCCAGTAATCCTGCTACAATTGGTATCATCTTGGTGTGGGAGGGGGTGTGGTGAGTGGGTGTGCTCCTTTTGTGTTGTGCCAGAATCCATTGCCTCCACCTGTGCTTATTGAGTGAACCTGTGCCTCTTGGAAACACTGCTCAGGGTTCTTAACACCTTCTCGGCAATGCCCGTATTTACTCCATGCCGATAAGGTACTTTGCGGCCTTGTAGAGGCCGTTTTTTGCATGTCTGCATGACTTGGGATCAGCTCCTGTTTATGCCATGCCGCTAATTTCGGCATGGGGTGTCGTGTGCGTGCCACGAGACCGCTATTTACGGCCTTGTACTTTACGGCGCCGTAAATAACGGTCTATAGGGTCAGAATGGCCCGTAATGGTATACAATGCCGGTAATCCTTTACCGGCATTGTTTTTCCCTTAACACCCAACTCGGAATGACCCCCATTGCCCCTTACCGTAGATTTAAGGCACACATAATATCTTTCCCTGCCAAATGCCCCTCCATATTGTTCAGTGGTGCTCCTTTCATTATTTCTCTCTCCCACCTTACTTCCTCACCTTTCCTGTAAAAAAAAATCCAAAATCAAAAACACCACCAAAAAAGGTTCTTTTTGAAGCCCCCTCTCACAGTTAAAAAATCGAAGAAAAAAAATCGTATAGGTTCCATCTACTTTAGCCTCATTACACGGATGGCGGTAAGGGTTAACGGTCACCGTTAATGGCAACGGTGACCGTTAACCCTTACCGCCGTACTACGAGGTCCCTTTGCGGGTTGGAGGATTTAACGCCTGCTTCTTGCAGGCGTTAAAATCCAACCTGCTAAGGGACCTCGGAGCTAATTACGGCACCGCAAAATTGCGGTGCCGTAATTAGCGCCTTCCCCATTTCCATAGAGCCCTATGGGGCAGAAATGGGAATGGGGAAGGGCAATGGCGGAAAGGGGATTTACCGCCCCTCCAACCTTGGAATGGGGCGGTAAATCCCTTTCCGCCAAGGCGGTGCCGGTATTTTACCGGCATGAGCCATGGCGCTAATAGCGCCATGGCTCACCGCCTACCCTGTAATGAGGCCCTATGTGTACTTTGCGAATGGAAATAATGGACAATTGTATAGCGGAAAAAAAGAAAAAGACCGAAACAATTTTCTGTCACAAATACTTTTCTCTAACATTCAATAAGAAACATCATCCATACACCTTCATAACTATCTGCGGTCTCTGCAGTGCTATTTCGAGTCCAGGCATCATTAAAAGACCTGAATGGCACATGCAAACCATCACATAGGACAGCCCTTCTACCCGTTTGACTTTTATGTTTAACACTCCCTCATTGCCTGCTTTTAAACACTCACACAGCCATTCAACAATCACTTCTAAAAAATCTACATGTATTCCTATCAACATATTAAACTTACACACACCAACTGCCACTTACCAATGTCCTACAAATATTTTCTATCTACATTTCACTTACTTATACAAAACAATTGTACACAGTGCTGCTATAAATGCACATATGCATTGTGCAGTGAGAGAAGTGCATGAATGGAAGGGGTAGTAGGGATGCGCAAGTGCTGAAGGGAGCGCGGGAAGGACATGGCTAGGAGTACCAAAGTCGGAGGCCACTGCCTAAATCCTGGGGCAGAGCAGTCCCAAGGGTGGGGTGCACAGTCACCAGGCATGGGGTCCACAAGCACAGTGCTGAAGAAAGGGTGGGGTTCTGATGTCGACTAGGTATCGGGCTTGCAACCTGTCAGGTTTATGATGGGCCAAGCCACCTGTTTCAATTTCAGTAGCATGAGTTTATGGGGAAGGGAGAGAGTGAACGAGAAAGAGAAAAGCAAGGTTTTGAGGAAGTTTCCAGGAATTAAGAGGGGCGGGGAGCTTGTTCCAAATAGAGGAACCAGCTAAACTGAGAAACCTGCCTCCCTCTCTTTGTTTCAACAGGCATTTAACAAGCAGAGAATTCAAGTTACAGGAGCGGAGGGCTCTAGCAGGGAAGTTTTAGGGGGACACATTTCTAAATAGCTTGGTGCCAGGCCGCAAAAACCATTCTGGATAATGCACAGGGTTTTCAATTTCATCCTTTCTTTATTTATTTTATTCATTTTATTAATTTGGAATGTGCCGGTAGCTCGCAAGCTTTGGGGCGCAGAGACATGTACACAGATGAACAAACATAAGTTGCACGATACAATTGATGTCTACAGAATGAGAGAGAGCCGCTGGTTGACATTAGTTGAAGATATGGGTTTTCATCAATTCGCGAAAACGCAAATAGTATGTTTCCATTCGTATGTGTACAGGAAGATTGGTCCATAGGCCAGCGACTATGACGGGGAAAGATTTTCCCGCTCCATTTCTATGCTTGTGTGTGGCCACTGTGATCATGCCTTGGTCAGCAGATCTTAGCTTTCTGTTAGGCACATATAGGAATAATTTAAATTTTAAGTAGGCTGGAGCCTTTCCGTAGATGCATCTGTGCACCAACGTCAAGGACTTGAAGTGGACCCTTTCTTCGATTTATAACCAGTGTAGCTCTTTTCTAGCTTCACTGATGTGCTGGGTGTGGTTTTTTGTTTAATGGTCCTCACTGAATTGTTCTGAACAACTTGGTAGCTGTGGAGACATTGTTTGTTTGACCTAAAATTAGTGCATTGCCATAGTAGAGGCACAATAAAATAGTGCCTCTTGCAACGGTGGCACAGTTGTCTTCTGATATATATGGCCTGATGGCTTTTAGCAGTCTGAGATGGTATGCACACATTTTTTTTTATATATTGAGCTTGTGCTTCGGACCCCAGGGAGGCTTCGAGCATGATTCCAAGGGTTTTGACCTTATTCAGAACTTGTATCTGGGTGTCTTTTACCACAAATGAGCTGTATGCTGTAGGTAGCTTCATTCGAGCCGAGTGAGAACCGAAAACCATAAACCCGTTTTTTTTGTCATTAAAGGAATGGTTCGGTCAAAAAATGTTATTGCCCCTACAGGTCGGCCATGTGTTTTTAAGCCTAAGTCGCTCGATTTTAGAAAAATTTCCTATGGACCTTACCCGAGTTTTCGTCCATTAAACACATGCAAAAACAGGCCTCAGGGAGCTGCCATTTTGTGATAATCCTATCATTTCCCCCATTGCTCTGGCTGACCTGCTTTTGCAGCACTAAATCATATCCCCCGCCCCTGAGCCTGTCATCAGCAGACGCGTACCGCCCATTTCACAACGCCAAAGCACGTCTCGTGTCAACATTTGCTGCTCTTCAGCTAATGACGTGTCACCATGGAAATGGCAGGAAGCCTCTTTCCTCAATAAGTATAAACAGACCGTTTCACAACACACAGCAGCAGATTTTCGATTCCATTCCTCTCTCTGTGTTACTTTGAGTAATCTGTGACTCGTTTCTGTGCTCTGAACACACAATGGCTACAATAATGCCCTACATGTACAAGCCCGAGTATACCGAGGAGGAACTACTGGAAAGGGAAACACGCGAAAACGATGGGTCTTCGGACAGCAGTTGGGAGGGCGATTCAACAGCTGAAGAGCCTGGACCTAGTCGCATGGACGGTGTTTCCACCTGGTGCACATGCAATCGGTGCGAGCTAATGCCAACCGAGGACAAGAACTGCTGCTGCTGTGAAAACTCGGGATGCGTGGCCTACATTTCGGAAGCCGAGCCACGACCGCAATGCATCACCGAGCTGCCAGATTTCAGAGCAGCCCGCCTCACACGGTCCGTGTTGAGGATAATGATGGTGCTTATGCACGAACTTCGCGCAACTGTTCGTCCTCGTAATCCGAGTAACGAGTAAGTATACTCTGCTTGTCATGCCACTCCTATTTCATGGTCTTCTACTATATCCAAAATTACATATACATATCATTGTAACGCACGAAAGTCATTCAATAGTGTGCCGTGTCTAGATAGCATTTGTCTGAGCAGAATGCCATTAGTTACAAGAATTGTCATTGACAACAAACGTTTATTAAACTTATCTTGGTCATTTAAAAACATTTTGTTTCATTTCTTTTCACAGGTGGTACAGGCTGGTGGTCTATCGTTCCTTTACATGGTGGCTTCACGGGAGGCTTGGACACTGCGTTCGAAGAGTGATACCCGCCTGTGCCGTTCGTGCCATAAGAGAAACGTTCCCGAGTGACAGCGGTCAGTACACGGGATTTTCTCTCGCTGTGCTGCGACCTGAACTGTACAATGTTTAAAGTCTTGTATTTTTGTGTCATCAAAATAAAATACAAAATAAAACACCACATATATTTTAACAACAGTTGTTTCGATTTTTTAAATGAATCAAGTGTGTCTCCATTCAAGGATGGATGTCAGACATCTGTGCTCGGAATGGGTGAACTTCAGGTCGCTGTGAAGCGGAGTGGTCACTATCTAAGCTAACATAATATATTATCAATAATGCATGCACTAAATAACACTTGTTCAAAGTCTTTCAGTCGGTTAAGTCTCTATAAAAGTCACACATATATATATACTATCAATTAACATTAGATTATACAGGCCTTAGGCCAACGGTCTGACCATTATAATAGACTGTTTGAAGTGTGGGTAGGTGCTCACAAGAATCTCCAGTATGTGGCATTTGTTATTGATAGGCAACGATATACTGCAGTAGGGGTCTAATGTTAGTTGGGGATCTGCTAGGTGGGCATCATGGCGTGGTCAGTGGTCTGGCACATGAAGAGAACACCTTGCAGGGACACAGGGTCAGAATGGCAGTAAGTTTCCACTGGCGAGGGTGCGTGGGCAAGGACACGTTTTTGGAGATGAACGAGCTATGTGCTTGGTTCAGGCCGGTTCACATGCAGGACCGTGATCTCAGAGGAAGAGTGATGTGTTACATTTATTAGCTGTTGCAAATACCTCTGGAGTTTTCCAGTCAGAGTGGAAACGAGGCTGTGGGCCATGTGCTCTGCGTGCTGTACTATCGCAGTGAGGCCTGGTCACCAAGATGGAGTGGAAAGGGGGTACAAAAATGGATGCCCCCTGTCCTGCTCAGTGTTCCCATCTACGCGAATGTCATCCAAAGTTAACATCACATAAGTGCAAGGGGCGAATCCACTACTGGAGGCACTTGGTACGAGTTTCTACTGAGAAGTAAAGGATAAGAGGGGCCTGATGACCCCTCGCTCCCACACACTTGCCTGCACGCCCCAGGCCCATCTATCCCACCCCCTCTATCAAAGACGGTTCGCACCCGGGGATGAGCGCTGGCAAGGGTGGACTGTCAGGGGCGCAAACGGCCAAGGTGCCAAACAGCATGTACACTTCAAAAGGTATCCCACGCCCAGGGGCCATCGCTCGCATGGCCTCCTCAGACCCTGTGTCTCCTGGCAGGCCTCCCCCGAGGCAGGCCGCACCCCTGCAATCCACATAAGTGTGTCTCCATTCAGCAGTCTTCCTGTGCCTTATCTGCACGCCCCAGGCCCATCCATCCCACCCCCTCTATCAAAGGCGGTTCGCACCCGGGGATGAGCGCTGGCATGGGCGGCTGTCACGGGCGCAAACGGCCAAGGTGCCAAACAGCATGTACACTTCCAAGGTATCCTACGCCCAGGGGCTATTGCTCACATGGCCTCCTCAGACCCCGTGTCTCCAGGCAGGCCTCCCCCGAGGCAGGCCGCACCCCTGCACTAAACATAATACCACAACATACACACGTCATTCATTCACAAACACACCCCTGTTTCCAATACTTTATAAACCACTTGATATTTCTCATGAGAACATCTTTGTGCTTTGCAAGTCAACTCCTGAACCTTCTACCTGAGAAGCACTGTGATCTATGCTAATCTGCTCATCGCCGTGCTATCTGTGACCGCTTCGAGCAAACTCGTCAGTGTGCTGCCTGTGGCCATCTACCTGTTCTCCTGCAACATACTGCTCGGCCTGCTGAATCCAACTGTTTCTTGGTCAAGGTAAGGCCATGTATCCTAGTCATATTTCGGTCATTTTTACATTTCAATCTATTTGCTATTATAGTACCCAATAGAGCTGTGGTCATTGGTCTCATTGCTATTGACTTGAATTTCAATTGTTATGCTATCAATAGATCTATTTATTTTCATCTGTGTCAATTGTCATCGAATGGCATCCTTCGGGGGTCCAGTCTATAATGTAAGCATGTTTCCTTTTCGTGCAAGACAGAACATCCAAGGGACGAGTCACATGTTCAGAGTTTAGTCACATAATTAAAAACATTTCTGTAACTTATGCAAATACTAAGCCGCACATGATGAACTGGTATAGTCCCGGCGACCAAAACAAACCTTGCATTGAGCATGGTATGGTTCATTTACTTTTTTATGACATTTTTATTCATCAAGGTTTTATAATAATCTTGATATTTAATTTTCAGAATTTTCAACAATGCCTGCCTGTTCGATTAGCGGTTGCCCTTCGAAGACCCATGCTAAATCTGAAGGCACTACAATGCATGTATTCCCGAAAACTGTTGACCGAATAAGAGAATGGGTCAGACACTGCAGATATCCACTGGATGAGCTGGAAAGTAGAGTCCAACAAGTCTTTGAGGACAAGAGGGGTGATCGATACCGCATCTGCAGCCGGTACTTTCCCTCGAACATGTACACCACATCTTGGGCAACAAAGAAGAATAAACGGCGATCGACACAAAAATTGCTCGCAAACGCTATCCCCAGTCTATTCAATCACAATCCGCCACTCGTGAGTCAAGTGTCCGTTTTTAGCTTTAGGCCTTGCGGTAGTGTTTAGGTAGCCGAATGGATTCATTGATATTTTAGGTGTTGTTTCCAATTTGTAATACTTTCGACATTGATATGAGTGTATAGCTTTTTGAATAATGACATTTATCAATATATTATTTTTAGATTTCATAACCCACAAACGAAATCTATATATGGGCACAGGCAACTGTGCTATATTGCGCATTACTCAAGTATTCTGTCTCCTTACATGGCAATTTTAAATATTGGCATTTCATTATCAAAGAATAATTTACCTTTACAACTTCTTGACTATCCGTGGAATCTGAAGCAAGAACATTCTACTTCCGTCACATGCTCGCAGTTATCAACCACTTCTAGCGCATATCAGGTAATCATAATTGGCTATTCCGCTACAGACTTGTTTTATGCATGTCAAGTAATAGTTTTTATGTATCGTGTGATTATTTTACCAATTGCTTGGTTAGTGCTTTCCAATTGATATACACCTTATTTGTCATCCCCTGGTGTTTGTTTTCAGTTATAATTAGTGTTATCCATACTAATGCAAGTATTGTCTTTCTTAGAGATGCTGAAGCGTCCACCACATTGACAACAGCCCTAGATGTTCTTCAGCAGCACGAGGTATGGATACTGACAGCTCCATCGACCGTGATCATCAGGACTGGAACACTCGTCGTTTGATTGTTTTACACCATGTTTAATTCGTGGTTAGCCGTTGATATGCACCTGTGCGGTCGACTCCAAGCGTGTGTTGTGTTTTCAATATTGTAATCCTTTCTAATGCAAATACTATGTTTCAGGCAGTTGTTGAACCGTCAACCCACGCACTTGATGCAGAGCCTGACATTCAAGTAATTCCGGTGGAAGCGGGACCATGCGGATACGAATCGGCGCAACAGCTTTCGGAAGTGCGCACCACATTGACAACAGCCCTAGATATTCTTCAGCAGCAAGAGGTATGGATACTGACAACTCCATTGAGCGTGATCATATAACGTGATTCCATTTGCTATACTTTCTTCCCTATTAATGCAAGTACTGTGTTTCAGGGAGACAATGGAGCTTCCACTACAATTTGGAGAAATAAGTCGAATAAATCTGATCATATTTAAATATTCCTTGATTCTTTTAGACAATGCAACATTTGCGGTTATCTCTTTAGATGTGCCTGTGCCATCAACCCCAAGTGTGTGTTATGTTTACAATATTGAAAACCATACTAACGCAAGTACTGTGTTTCTGGGAGTTGCTGATGCCTCCTCTTCAATACAATCATTTGTGGCAGGGCATGCAGAGCCAGAGGTATGGATACTGACAGCTCCATCGAACTAGGTCATCAGAGCTCGAATACATGTCGTTTGATTGTTCCACACAATGTTTAAATCGTGTTTGGCTATTGAGATGTACATGTGTGTTTGTCCTCACGTGTGTTTTATGCTAACAATATTTTGATACACAGTAATGAAAATACTATGTTTCAGGGAGTCGATGGGAGTCGATGGAGCCTCATTCCGTGCTGTCTATGCGGATACAGAAAATATAGTCATTGCAGCGCAAGAGGAAGGGGAGTCATGCGGATACGTATCGGAGCAACAGCATGTGGATGTTGATGGTCAAGTCAAAAAAGTTGCAATGAAAAGAAACAAAAATAAGGTTAGTTACAAACAGTTCATAACTGTACAATTATTTTTGTGCTGGGAACTATTTTATGTTTTTTTCAAGTCAATTGTACTATACTTTATCTTGTGTTTAAACTGAACATCCCTTTTCCAATCTGTCCTCTAGTTACCCATGGGTCTACGAACTATACATACACAGACAGTGAAGCGAATGAGAGATGTTGCTTGCCAGACCATTTACACTATGGAAGCTATGGAGGAACTATTAATTCAGACGTGGCGTGTTGAGACTCGGGATGCTCATGTCCAATGTACAGAAAATGAAATGAATGTATCCAGAGAATCCGGCAAAGTTTTATTGGACCATTGCTACAGTACGACCGCACCACCGCAACAACATGATACTGGATGTATTGAAGATGGCTCTGAAGTAGTCGCAGATCAATTCACACAATCTACACCCGCCAAAAAATTGCCACCAAAAAAGCTGTCGACATTGTTGTGTTCTCCCATCAATGTTGAAGTAGCAGATGTTGAAATGACAGAGAATGAACCAGCAGCAGCATTCACTGACGCATCAGAACTTGATAGCAGCGATATTTCTTTCAAATATGGTGATATGTCCTCAATGTCACAGGCCGAAACAACTTTGACGCAGGATAACAGTCTAATGAAAGAGGACAAATACATAGTATTCGACGGTTGTTTGATGGATATTATAAGTATGCTGAAATGTGGGCATTCTTCAGAGGGAAAGTATGTGGGAAGCCATTGATTCATGTGACTCGTCAAAAACAAGGCAGTAACGTCACAATACATGCCGCCTGTAGATTAAATCATACGTTCTCATGCTCTACACAACCGATGCTGGGGAAACTGCCAGCAGGCAATCTACTGTGTGCAGCTGCATCTCTTTTTAGTGGCTCCAGTTTTAGAAAGTTAAAGTCTTTCTTTCAGTTTGTGGGACTCCATTTCATTTAAAAAACGCAGTACTACAAATACCAACATAATTATCTGTTTCCGGCCATTAGTGATGGTTGGAAAATTGAACAATTGTCTCTAGCAAGTAAATTCGAAGGCAAACGATTCAGGCTAGCCGGCGATGGACAGTGCGACAGCCCTGGATTTTCTGCCAAGTACTGCACCTACACTTTCAGGACATGGATAGTAAGAAAATTGTGAGTTCGGTGGTCGTGCAGGTAACACAATGTACATCCTCAGTGGCCATGGAGAAACTAGAATTTATAAAATCAGTGGAATATCTGCATTCGAGGGGAATGCACATCGACCTCATAGCCACGGACAGACACGTTTCAATTGCCAAGACAATGAGAGAGCAGTTCCCACATATTAAACATCAATTTGACGTATGGCATCTTGCTAAATCAATCAATAAGGAAATCTCGGGTGCAGGGAAAAAAAAGGTTTGGAAAGTATTTCAGAGTGGTCCCAGTCTATCAGCAACTATCTTTGGTGGAGCTCCAAAACTTGTGAAGGGTCAGTGGAAATACTACTTGAAAAATGGCGGTCACTGATGCACCACTGTACCAACATGCACCGCTGGTCAGAAAACGTACATTTCCACCAATGTGAACATGGCCCTTTGTCCCCAGTAGAGGCACGGAAGAAGAAGTGGTTGAATCCATCTTCACCGACACACAAAGCCATTGAGAAGATTGTTTTCGATAAAACTCTATCAAGAGATTTGAGGGGACTGACAGAATTCTGTCACACAGGAGGTTTGGAGGTGTTCCACAATATGTGCCTAAAGTACAGACCAAAGCGCGTAGGACTAAGGGTAATGTAAGGATGCCTCGCTACACTAAGTCCTTTTCAAAAAGAAGTAGGCAATGGGTGATCAAACCAGTCTATGAGGAAATGGAGATCAACTTTGTCAAAAGCCTTATTGTTGCTGTATTAGAGAAGCACAGAAATGGAATTTTGAACGTTTCTGTGCAGAGCACTGATCCATTGCCACCCAACATTGCCACTGTGCCATGTCCACCCAAAGGAGAGCTGGTTGTGAAGTACAAATCCCGGTTTAAATAATTGTAATACGATTGTCTTTTTGTAAATAAATGTTATTGTACAGTGTGCATACAAAGTACGCTAACCCTAACCCCTACCTTCACCAT